>NC_091709.1:37520000-38145000 GCF_041296265.1 Equus caballus
CTAATAATATTATGTTGCTTTAATAAACTATATATATCTTATGTATAATATATGTGTTTATTAAACAAATATTTATTGTGTTCCTACCACTCAGTCATTCCATAAATGTTTATTGGATGCTTAATATTGAGTGAGGCACCCTGCCAGGGGTGAAAGAAGCAGGCATGGCTGGCATTCTCTCTAAGCTTACCCTCTGGGTACCAGGTCCTGAGATGGGCACGTTGTCTCCCTCCGTCTTCACCCCCTCCCTCCCTTCCTTGTTTCCCAAGCCCCACCACCCGGGAGGTACAATGCCACGCTGTGAATAGTAATGGATGTTATTTCTTCCATTTTTGCCTGTATGTGCTCTTGCAGAATCTCCATCCTCTCTGTAAAGCCCACCGCCGGTAGTTTACTTATACGGTGCAAGAAGTATAACTTTTTTTTATTCTTCTGTATCTGAATTTAACTCCTATTTTGAGCCCCCATTTTTCCACGTCATGTTAGTGTTCTATGTTTTCCCTGGGGTTATATACATCCCAGGGGCTTTGATGTGCTGAGATATGTGTGAGGATCTCTCTGGTTCTTGCTGATGTCCTTGGAGATGTCCATGTCATCAGTCCACACAGGTTGCCAAGGATCTCTGCCCTGCTGGAAGCTGTGTGCAGTCCATCAGCTCTGTATTTCCTGTCCACACTTGGGTGCACAGGATCCTGCCACTGCTTTTGCCCCTAGATGGGGGCCAAGGCCCCTTCACCTATTCTGGGGTCTGGGCCCCCTTTGTTGGGTGCTACCTGGGCAAAGAGGCCCAGGACACCCCTGCTATAAGAGTCTACAAGGAGGTTTGTCCAGCAATTGGCCCGGGCTGGGAGTGTAGGGCCCTGCTCACTGGGACCCACCAACATCTAAGGAGAAATTGAATCCCATTGCTTCCCTATGGTTTTCTTTCTCCTCTCATCCAAGAGGAACTTTACTTAGATGGGGACACTTGTTCACTGCGCGTTCTCCCAGATCTATCATCTAGGGACGATCTTGGTCCTTTCCACATCCCTCGGAATCTCAAAATCTAAAAGATATTCTGTTATCACATCCGCTCACTGAGGCAATGGGCATTGAATGGCTTGGGTGCTACCTCTCAAAGTGGGAGGAAGGAAGAGAGGGTTAAGTGTCGAGGAAATTGTGGGTAAGACCATTGTTTCTCATTTCAGTAATATTATCTACCGTCTGAGATATATATATATTTGTGTATATGGATAATTAAAGCTCTGGAAAGGCCTAAACATCTAATTATAAATGATAGTCTTTGTTGAGATTAAGGTTATTTTTAAAGATGATCTCATCCATAGCAGTGCCTTTAAATACCATCTCTAATGTGCTAATAATTCCAATATTTATATCCATGTCCTCAACACCATCTCTGGGCTCCAACTGCAGACGTGGTGTCTCCACTTGGAGGTCTCAAAGGCGTCACTGATTTAAAAGTTTAAAATGGAAATCTTGAATCTGCATTCTCTCCCCTTGTCCAAAAATTTTTAAAAGGGCTCTTTCATGTGTTTTTCTCATCACAGTAAAAGGCACCCCAAGTCTCTCAGGTTAGGTTTTTTGAGTAATCCTTGATGCCCTCTCCCTCAGACTTCCTATTTTCCCGTAGCTGAGCTATGGTCCCCTCCAAAATGCATGTGTCCACTCTACTCCACATGAGTTGACACCACTCGCCTCCAAGCCAATAGCATCTCCCACTTGCATGAACTTACAGATTTTTTTTTTCCACTTTGAGTGTAATTTTCTTCATTGATTACCAGGGAGATTAGGTGATTATTAACCAATGTTGAATAAACAGCTCTCTGAGGTTTCTCCCCCTGGGGCACACCGGAGAGTGTCATGAGAGAATCAGTTTTGTTGCAAACCAATGCCTACAATTGCAAATGTACTTGTAGCTTGTAGCTTGTCATTTCTGGCTCATATGGGAAACCCAGTTTGCCTTCTCTGAATCATACTAGATATGGCATGCCTTGCCTGCTCAGTCACCACGGGGACCTCGCTAGCTCAGCTTCAGCTGCCCTGGAGGATAGCTGCTTGCTTGATCTTTTCCAAGTCTGCCCAAGGCTCCTGTAAGTCAGTTTCTCACATGCCATGGAGGCTAAGCTTAGGTAGCTCCAAATACACTTCCGATTTGATGAAAATCTAGTCACTTTTTCCCGTGGAGATATTCATTATTCTTTAATTCTCATTCCTTCTTGCACCTCTAACCTTCCATCTGGGGTTATTTTCATTTTCCTTTTAGATACTGATCTGCTGGTGGTAAATGCTCTAGGGGTTTTCCATTTTTTTCCTTTCCCAAAATGTCTATATTTCACCTTTATTCTTGAAGGATGCTTTCATGGGTAGAGGGTCTCGGTTTTTCTTTTGGCAGATTGAAAACATCTTTACACAATCTTTTGGCTTCCACTGTGGCTTTTGAGAAGTCAGTTGACCTTATCTCTGGCTTCTTGACAGGCAATCTCTATTTTTCTCAGGCTGCTTGAAGATTTTCTTTTCTTCCTTCCCTCCATGTCTCTCTCTGTCTTTCTTTCCTTCCTTCCATCTTTCTTTCCTTCTCTTCTCTCTCTCTCTTTCTTTCTTTTCTGAAAATAAGGATTTGTTTTTTATTGTCCTGCTTGGGGTTCATTGGTCTTCTGGATTCTGTGGATGAGCATCTCTTATCATTCTGGATAATTATCCAACATTATATATTCAAATGCTTTTTTCTGTGACTTTCCATCTTTTTACTCTTTCCAACACATCAATTAAATGTATATTAGGTCTACTAACCATATACTCTATTATTCTCTCTTCTATCTTTTGGATCTTTTTTCTTCCCCGTAATCTTGATAGTTTCAGTACACAAATTCTCTCTTCAGCTATGTCTCAAGTGTGGTTAAAACCATCCAGTGGGTCTTTAATTTTAGCTAATGTATTTTTCACATGTAGAAGTTCTTTTGAGGTCTTTTTAATATCAACTGTGATCCTTTTTTGTAGTTTCCAGTTTCTCACAAAAATTTTAAAATGTTGATTATTTATTTGAATATAGTAGCCAGAATTGTTTTAGTCTGTGTCTAGTAAATCAAATATCTAAAATCTTTGTAAGTGTCTCTTTTTTCTATTGGTTCTCACTCATGGTATTGTATTTTTTTGTATGTCTGGTTGTCTTGGAATATGGCCACCTCCAGTTATTTCTGGGCTTGCCCTGAGGGCGTACCACAGGGGTTCACGAACACAGCCAGTCCCCTGTTAACCAGCGATCTGTCATGGTCTTCCTCTCCCGCCATAGTAGACTCTAGCCACACTCACAAAAATGCCTCCATTCTCTGCAGAACTGTGTGAAAGCATCTCATTATCGTCTTCAATGAAAGTTGCCTCCTGCAGGTCGTTGCCACTTTCTCAGACAGCCACAGCCACTCTTACTTATTGTGCCTAAGCACTAAAGAGCTCCCAGAGAGCCAGATTCTGTATCCTTTGAGGTTCTCAGAAAACTGAGTCCCCACAGCTGTCTGCAACAGTGACAGGTGGAGGTGGCAGTGGTCGGGGTGGACCCCTAAGCTACCAGTTTTTACATTTTGGATGAAAACAACTTCCATTTTCACTTGTAGTTTCTCTGACTGTATCCCATAGGGACAAATTCTTGTCACAGGGATCAGAGTAGACTGCAAATATAATGGCCTCCCCCCTTTAACGATGGCAGTTATTGATTTTTTTAGGGGGTGGCCAGACTGGTCAGCCTAACTTTCCCTTCCTTTCAGGTACTCACCTGAGCTGCTAGGAGCTTGCAGGTTAGCTTCTGTGGGACCTACCTCACACTCTGCCAGACCTGCTCAGACACGCAGGAACATGGGAGGAGGTGTGCACGTCAGGGCGGGAGGACGTGAACTGGGGAGAGTCACAGCTTGTCTTCTAAACTACCAGAACCTGCTACACACACACGCTCACTCATCTATTTTTGGCCTAAGTGCCTTTGGGCTTTTCTTCAGAAAAGCACATGAACTCTTTCGAGTCCCCAGGTTCCACTTGGTAAATTTCCTATAGCCGCGCTCTGAAAGTCCCTGCTGCCCTCCTCTCGGCCTCTGAGCTTGCGGTGCCCGGAGCCTGCCTGCTCTGCTTCCTGTTTCACACCCGTGGACTGCGAGCCAGCCTCAAGCTTGTGGGGAAGGGCTCCGAGGCACCCACAGCACCCCACCCCAAGCCCACTCCCAGGAACTTCTCCCAGAACAGTTTCCCCTTCTGAACCTTTCCCTTGAGACCTGCTCTTGGCCTCCATAGAGACGGAGTTGATTCCATTTTTATCGATGGGTTGGGACTCCATCATTCTAATATCATCTGAATGCCTGAGGAATGACATCTTACACTCTCATGAGAAACAGAGCAGTCACGATGAATGATGGTCCTGTGAATAATGCACTTTTGAGTTGAAACTTCTTCTTCCAAGAATCAGTGAATTTCCCTATTCTTCTGTATTCCCTTCCCACCTCTGTTAAATTCAGGTTTAACAAGTCATGAATCATTGTGGTTTTACTCCTGGGTAGAATTGTTTTTCTACTCGTATTGCATTGCCAACTGCTGGAAGAATTAAAAAGGAATTTGATTAATTAGCTGTTTGACATGAACTTAAAATCTCCAAAATCTTGGAGAGAGGATCAACTACAACTTTTCAAAGTGTCTAGAATGTTCAAGTAGGAAGGGACCTGTGGGACACCAGCCTTGTCCTTTTAAAGACCAGAAAGAAAACTGAGCCCCAGAGAGGGAAAGTGGCTTGCCCAAGGTCACACAGCAGGTGAATGGTGGCATTAATGCTAGAGTTCAGATGTCCTGACCCCAGACCAGCAGCCTCACTTGTGGTTGGAGAAAATGGAAAAACAGCTTATGTTTGAATTTTTATATCATACCAGTACAAGGATCTTTATTCTACAAACATTGAGCATCATTGCTGGCCGGTTGTTAACGCATTTTGTAATTATTTTCTTGAAGAGCTCCCATATTTTAAGTATAGGATTCCATTACCTACCGTCTCAGTCTCTGAGGCATCTGAAGGGATCCCATTGTCCAGGGAGCAAATTGGATCTCCTGAGCAGAAAGTGGGTCATTCGAGGCCCCTGGGGACTCCACCCTTGTCCTTTGATGCTGGACTGCATTGTAGGGCTCACATTCATTCTCTCAGCAGTCATCCCACAGACACCAATTTATTGAGCACCGACTGTGTGCCAGGAGCTGGAGAGACAGTGATGGGCAAAGCAGCAAAGCCACATGCCCTGGCAAAGGAGAGAAAGAAACAATAAATAAGCAAACAATTGCACTTGTAACATAATGCTGAGTGTGGGGAGAACCACAAAGAAAAACCAAATGCAGGAGGCTGCCATGTTGGAAAGGGTAGCTGGGGGAGGTCTCCCTGGGCCTGCGGCAATGGGAGGGTAAGTCATGAGCACATCTGGGGGAAGAACATTCCAGATGGAAGGGAGAGTGTCAACCAGAAGGCCAGAATGGCTAGAGCTGAGGGAGGAAGGGCAGGGTCAGAGTAGGGTTGGGCCAGATCACAGAGGGGCACAGAGAGCATGGAAAGAGTTGGATTTCTAAAAAAATGTAGTAAACATAAATAACGTAAAACTTAGCATCTTAACCCTTTCTAAGTGCACAGTTCAGTAATGTTAAGTACATTCACATTGGTGGGCAACCAACCTCCAGAACTCTTTTCATCTTACAAAACTAAAACTCTGTATGCATTAAACAACAATTTCCATTCTCCCTCCCTCCAGCCACTGGTAACCACCATTTTACTTTCTGTCTCTATGAATTTGACTCATTTAGGGATGTCGTATACATGGAATCATTCAGTATTTGCCCTTTTGTGACTGGTTTATTTCACTTAGCATAACATCCTGAAGATCTTCCTTGTTGTAGTGTGTGTCAGAATTTCCTTCCTTTTTAAGGCTGAATAATATTCCCTTGTATGGATATACCACATTTGTTTATCCGTTCATCTGCTGATGGACATTTGGGTTGCTTCCACCTCTTGACTATTGTGAATAACGCTGCTATGAACATGGGTGTGCAGATATCTCTTTAGACTCTACTTTAAAATCTTTTGGTTATGTACCTGGAAGTAGAGTGACTGGATCAGATGGTAATTCTCTTTTTAATTTTTTTGAGGAACCACCACACTGTTTTCCATAGTCATTGTATCATTTTACATTCCCATCAACAGTGCACAAGGGTTCCGATTTCTTCACATGCTGTCTATTAATTATGTATAATTACACATTACCATTAGTTAATTTCTGATTTTTGATAGTAGCCATCCTAATGGGTGTGAGGTGTTTTCTTGTTGTGTCTTTGGTTTGTAGGCATTGGATTATTCTAAGGTGGTCGGGAGTATTCAGAGGATTGGAGGTAGGATTGGGGGTGGGGCAGGGTGAACTCAGACTCAAAGGGATCCCATTGGCCACCTTGGGAAGAATGGATGGTAGAAGACCCTGGAGATGATTGGGAGGTGCTGGTAGCTTGGACAAGGATGAGAGCAGAGGAGGTAGGGAGAAGTTGGCAGACCTGGGTGTATTTTACAGGTAGAGTTGATAGGTTTTGAGGATGGATTGGATGTGGAGTTTGAGAGAAAGAGATGGGTCAAGGATGACTACAGACTTTTGGCCTGATGGGGAATCGTGACCCCATTAACTGAGACGAGGACCAGGGGGATGAGATAGGTTTCAATGGGGAAGGAAACTGAAACTTGTATTTAGAATATGTTAGGTTTGGAAAGCCATGTATCAGACACCCAAGTGGACACAGATCGAGGTTTTTGAACTCATGGACAGAGAAGGCGGGGCTGGAGATAGGAATTTGTGGGTTATCATATGTACTTAGTCTTTTCAGCCACGGAAACCCAATGAGATTGCCTGGGGCAGGGGTCAGCAAACTACAGCCCCAGGGCCAAACCTAGTATTCCGCCTATATTTGTACTACCCAGTCAGCTAAGAATGGTTTTATACATTTTTGAATGCTTGAAAAAAATTTTTTAAAAAGTAACATTTTGTGACATATGAAAATTATATGAAATTCAAATTTCAGCATCCACAAATAAAGTTTTATAGGAAGCCAGCTACTCTCATTCATTTATATATTGTCTGTGGTGGCTTTCTTGATGTAAGGAGTGAGGGAGGGAAGGAAGAAAGAGAAGAAGTGCAGGGACCGAGGCCTGGGCACGGCCTGCTGAGGAGCAGTAACTGCCCCTGTGAGTCCAGGGCACCAAGATGGGGCCTGCTCCACGAGCAAACGAGACCAGGGGCCCAGCAAGCCAGGACTGCTCGCCTCCTGCACTCAGGCCAACTTAGCATCTTGTGAATGGCTGAAGTCAGAGTGACCCATAACAGGCACATCCATTGATGGAGCCATGTGAGATGGGTGATGTGTTTTCCTTACCATGTCAGTTCCCTGGGGCTGCCATAGCAACCACAAACTGGGTCACTTAAAACAATGGAAATTTGTCCTCTCAGAGTTCTAGAGGGCATAAGCCCAAAGTCAAGGAGTTGGCAGGGCCATGCTCCCAACAAATGCTCTAGAGAAGGATCCTTCCTTGTGTCTTCCCAGCTTCTGATGGTTGCCTGCCATCTTTGGCTTTCCTTAGCTTATTAGCTGTATCGTTCCAATCTCTGCCTCTGTTGTCACACGCCTTCTTCCTTGTGTCTTTGTGTCCAAATTTCTTCTTCTAATAAGGGACACCAGTCATCGTGTTAGGACCGACCCTAATCCAGTGTGACCCCATCTTCACTTGATGACATCTGCAAAAACCCACTTTCCAAATAAGGTCACATTCACAGGTGCCAGGTTTAGGACTTCAACATAGCTTTTTTGGGGACAAAATTCTACCCACTACACTTGCACACACAGGTGTCGCATGGTTTAATCTAAGAGTGCTTGCATTCTTGGGATTTTTGTAAAGGACATGGCCAGGTGACTAATCTTGGGGAAAGAAAAAGAAAAAAGTCCCTATCATTGGTTTGAAGACGTTGAGTTGAACTTCATTTCCTCATCACTCCTCCACTGCCTTTGGGTGGGCCGGCTTCCCCTTTATGGGTAGATTTGGAGAAAGAATAACACACGTTTTTCTCCTGTCCCTGCTGAGCTCAGGCCACCCACTGTGGAGTTTCGTGTGTTTCGGGCACAGATTTTCTGCCAACGATTCCGAGACTCGGGGCCTGAGGTGCCGTGTTAAGCGACAGTGAAGTGACGGTGGGGAACGAGCACTGGCCTCAGAGTCGAGGGGCTGCTGCCTCTGAGGCTGTGTGACCTTCGGCAAGTCACTGCCCCTCACCCCCACAAATCTGTTTCTCCTCCTGCAGGAAGGAAGTAACCACGGCCTGTCTCGCTCACAGTGTCCGCGTGGGGATGAGAGGAAATCTGAGGGTTTGTACCTGGCAAGCACTCCGCCAACGCGATGTTGTTTCCAGATGAAGCAAATCTGACGTCACTGAATGAGTAAAAGCTTGAAACTTAGCATTTAGTCTGTTGTGGATCAAGTTTCTTTTCAATAAATCAAATTTTGTGAACTGGAAAAAATTGCTGGATGACTCTTTTCACTCTCCTTTTTTTTCCCCCCCAGTTGTGGTAAAATGCACACAACATAAACTTGATTGTTTTAACCATTTCAAAGTGTACAAGTCAGCGTCATTAAGTACATTCTAGTTCCGTCAATTTTCATCACCCCAAACAGAAGCCCTGTACCCATCAAGTGTACCTCACCATTCCTGCCCCACCCCAGCCCCTGGCAACCTCAAAGCTGCCTTCTGTCTCTGTGGATTTACTTCCAGACATTTCATGTGAGTGGAATCACACAACATGTGGTCTTCTGTGTCTGGCTTCTTTCACTTAGCATAACGTTTCCAAGGTCCACCAAGTTCTACCATGTATCAGTACTTCATTCCTTTTCAAGGCTGAATAATATTCCGTTGTTTGGATATGCTACATTTTGTTTATCTAGTCATTCCTTGATGGACCTTTGGGTTCTTTTCACCTTTCGGCTCTTGTGAATAGTGCTACCATGAACCTTCCTGTATAAAGTTTTGTTTGAACACCTGCTTTCAGTTCTTTTGGTTATACAACTAGGAGTGGGATTATTGGGTCATACGGAAATTCTGTGTTTCCTTATTGACGAAACCACCAAACTGTTTTTCACAGTGGCTGCACCATTTTGCATTCCCACCAGCAACGTGTGAAGGTTTCAATTTCTCCTGGATAATGTTTGAACATTTGGTTGATTGCATGCACCATCCCCTCCTGGGTCAGACCTGGGGTGGCCCGGGCCAGCCAGCTCTCTGTCTTGCCTGCTATGGCCAGAGGCCCTGGGAGCAGCCAGTGGGTCACTCACTCTGAACCCCTTGGTGACTTCTCGTGCTGGGTCACCATGGCCACTCATTCAGGCAGGTCTTCCAGAACCAAAGCGTTGACCCCAGCAGGGAGGACACTGGGGTGCATGTGAGCCGAACCTCTTGGGCAGTCCTGGGGGGCAGAGGACAGCTCTGGCCAGCTTAAGGACAGTCCCCATGGTTACTGGTCTTGATCTGAATCACATTCGTCTTCCTTCTTGCCTCTTGCCTGGCTGTGCTGGCTGAGGAATCAGTCTTGGGGGGTCTGTTCTCTCCTTGCCCACTTCTTCCGGCAGCACCTTCCTCTGCTGTGATGGGCCAGCTGCTCCCTCCAGATTTTCTTTTGTCTTGGACACCCCTCTCCTTCTCTCTTCTCTACGCCACAGCCCTTTCCTCTCTCAGTGCACAGTGGGCTGGCTCTTGCAGCTCTTTGATCCTCAAAGAACATTCCACCGTCTCCTAGGGGAGACAAAGAGGCATCCCGGTTGATATTCAGACACATGGCCATGAACTCATAATAACTCACATGGAACCCACAGTAACTCATTTATATGCACCCAACTGGATCGAGTTATCTGAGTAAACATATCATTTATTCTCAATGTTCTAGAGTGATGGAAAGAATGTGGGGTCAAAGGATCCTTCAGTCTCGTGGTGTGAACTTGGGGCCTCGTCTCCCTTTCTTCTCCTCTTACATGGGGATAAAAACCCCAATAGAACCACTCCTATGAGTACAGGTACCTGGGAGCCCTCTCTCACACGGCAGCATTTTTATCTCTGAGGTGAAATGGCGCAACCTTGCCATTTCTTACCACAGTCGCTTTGAGTGACCAAACAGAGCCCAGTGCCCTTCTTGGCAGGATGCTCTTTGAAGAATGCCATCTATTCTGGAAGCAGAGGCCTGGCCCAAAGCACCTTTGGGGGGTGGGCGCTTGCTTCAGGAAGAAGTTGAGGAGACAGTAACATCTGACGAGAATCATCTCCGACTGGGGAATGTGGCAGGAGAGTGTTTCTGGCGCCCAGATGCATTCCATTTTTGGTTTTAAGTTCTTCACAAGCTATTACAGGAAACGATGTTTTCAAAAACAAAGTTGTCCCTGGCCCAGCGACACCAGGTCATTCCACGCAAACAGTCCCCACCGGCTGAGGGAAGGCCCAAAATATGCAGGCGCATGAGCGATACCGCTTGGCACATGAGGCTGCATAATTTTTGCAGGCCCTTGCCAAGGGCTCTGGTGGGAGCCTGGCTGTCTGTGTAGGAGTCAGCCTCCGGGCCTGGCTTTGGCCTTTTGCTCACCTGTGGGGTCTATGCTGGGCTCGAGATCCCAAAGGCAAAGGACACACTGCTTGTGCTGCTCAGATCTCAAACACGCGTGCACTTCATTCTGTTCCCATCTCCGAGGCTGTGCTCTGGGCCTGGCCGGGATTCCACACAGGATTTTATACTCAGAGATATTAATCTGGGGAGGGGACGGGACATAAATAGTGGAAGGGTCAGTGTAATCTTCTGGTTTTAATTTTTTTGTGTGTGGTCTTGTCTTGAAAACTCTTTTTTTCAGCCAGTGAAGAAGACAGATGTCTAGTTTTTGCTGCATGGCCCAGAACTGAACTGTTTCCTAAGAAAATGTGAGTTCCCCTCAATTCTCAAGGTTGACATTTGGCCCTGGATTTTAGGGGCAGAAGGAGAGGAAAAGGAAGTGGAGAGGAAACTAGGAAGCATTACTATTTCTTTCCTTCTTCCCTCTCCTCAGAGTTAGAAACTCAGAGTTTCTGCTCTGACAGGAAGGTAGATAAAAGTAGTTTGCCCTGATGGGGCCCCGGGTGAAAGCAGGTGAGGCGGAGAAGTGGCTTGAGGAGAAGCCTTTTGTCCCTGAGTGTGTCCTGGCTACAAGACCCCCTTCCCTGCTCCTGGTCCTCCCCTCCCCCAAGCACCACACGCACCCCCCTCACAGACACACACAACACCCCCCGACACACACGTACACACCAGACCCTATCACACACACACCACACACACCTATCACACACATCCCTACCCACCACACATGTACACACCACACCCCATCACACACATACTACCCCCCTCCCCACATTACACATACGTCACACACACACACACCCCCCCCCCCCCCCCCCCCCCACATACCCTGCAGGACCTCACACTCCTGGAGGAACAGCCCGGACAAGGATTTCCCCAAATTCCCCCTCATCCAGCCACCAGTTGTCTGGCGAATATGGCGAATCCCAGGGCAGGAATTTCCAGGTGTGTTAGTTAGCTAGGGCTTCGTAACAAAGTACCACAAACTGAGTAGCCAAAATAACAGAAATGGATCGTCTCGCAATTCTAGAGGCTTGAAGTCCGAGATCAAGGTGTTGGCAGCTTTGGTTCCTTCTGAAGGCCGCGAGAGAGAATCTGCTCCACGCCCCATCCTGGCTTTGGTGGTGTGCTGGCAATCTTTGCTATTCTTTAGCTCAGATGTCTGCCTTCATCTTCACATGGCGTTCTCCTGGTGTGCGTGTCTGTGTCCAAATTTCCCCTTTTTTTATAAGGACACCCGCCATATTGGCTTAGGGGCCCATCCTATTCCAGTATGACCTCATCTTAATTAATTATATCTGCAATGACCCTATTTCCAAACAAGGTCACGTTCTGAGGTCCTGGGGGTGAGGACTTCAACATATGAATCTGGGGGGATGCCACTCAGCCTGTAATGCCAGTTACAGTGCCCACCTGCTGGGGCTCACTGCCCTCTGGGGCTTTGGCCACCAGAGTCAAGACTTAGGGCCTCTCGACTGCCTACCTTGGGGAGCAGGCAAGGTGCCCATGATTTTGAGCAGGTTAGGTGCTCAGTATCATGAGGAAGGCACCGGTAAGCAAAGACCTGTGTGTCCCGAGCCCTCAAGAAAGATACGCTCTGGTCGTAATCAAACTTGGCAATCGCCTAAGTCATCCCAACTGGCAAAGCATTTCCAGGCATATCCACTGCAGGCTCACAACTCACCACCTTGAGAGGCAGGTCTGCAAGAACTCTTGTCCCCATCCCCCGAAAGAGGAAGGAACTTGTGCAGCTTTCTTTCCACTGGGGCTCAAATCCAGTCCCTAAGACCAACATCCTCCCCTAAACTCTCCTCTCTCAACAGAATTTCCCTTCACAGTCTTGGCAGGTATTAATTAACGCAAATAAACCCAGAGGACGACACCAAGCTGGACTCTTAATTCCATTTTGAATTCTATTAGGATTTTCTTTCCTTCCTGCATGGCTCAAATCCCGCCTGGGTCTTGGCACATCCCGGTGGTGTTCCGCCTTGCACCCCTCCAACTCTGGGAGGAAGGTGACCTGAGGCTGTGCCTGCAGGTCAGGCTGGCTCCGGCCTCGAGGACCCTGCCCACAGTGGAGCTGAGCCAGGGTCTTCTCTCTGCAAAGCCGCTCCCCCCATCTCCCAGGCTAAGGTGGGTCTTGGAGGCCAGGAGGGACCTTGGCAGGCAGGAACATGGAGGGAGCCTGGAGGCTGCAAACATTGGAAGAGCTCGATGCTGTTCCGGGTGCTTTTCCATGCATTCTCTTACCTGCTTCTTAGCATACCTTCCTTGTAGTACTGGGCTGGTGCTATTGTTGTCATTTTTGAGCTGGGGAAAATAGCCCTCCATGACCCGCCCCAGGTCCCATGGTCAGCAAGCCTTGAGCGAGACTGGATGCAGCTCTTCTGAATTCAAGCTCAGGTCTCATCGTCCCTTGATACTGCCTCTGGGTGGAGGCAATTTCTCGAGAGGACACCCCTGATGTCCTTAAAGAAGACCCCTCCGTGGAGCCGCTGCATCTGCAGAAGGAGGGGGGATGGGAGGCTGGGTGCTAAGAGCATCGGAGTTCCTAGGGGGGTGGGGGGCTGCATTTCTCCCATGAGTGGTTTTGTGGGGGAAAAGATGGTGTTTACTGTCCAACAGTGGATGACAGGATTTGTGTATTGGTTTTAAAACTAAGAAAGAGAAGACTCGTGGAAATGTGTAATTGATTCGGGTAAGGACTAGTCATGAGGGACACTTACCAGGTCTCCCCTAGATCGTTTCTTGAATGTGTTCTCTGTTTTGTCTAAGTTTAAAGCAAAGCCCTTGCAGTAATCACCTCTCTCCATTTCGACACAGGCCCGCGTGGCCTGCAAACACCTCTGGTGGCTGAGAGGTGAGCACATCTGCTGCATGGACTCTAGGGGGAGGGCAGACGGAGTCTGGCCCCAATCAGCCGCTGACCTCTGGATGGCCTTGGGGCCAAGGGTGCGGGGTCTGAGCCCACAGACCCCCAGGGATCTACGCGGAGCTGGGGACACACGGGATGGCCTGACAGGAGGGCTGGGAGGAAATACTGTTCTTCTCTCCCACACCTCCCTGTGCAGCAGCCAGTTCAAATGCTGGAGCATCACCTGACCAGCCGCTGGGTACCAGCTGCTGGGTCTCAGACCCTGGGGAGCCGAAGAGCATTTCGAAGGGCTGACCCGGGCTGTGCACCAAGTGTTGTCTAGACAGAAGTGCCTCCTACTTCCACAAGTGTAAGTTTCAAATACATGTGGGTGTTGTGATGAATGAAATACCAATCTGACTGGTGTCCTTACAAGAAAAGGAGATCAGGACACAGAGAAGCACAGAGGGAGGACCATGTGAGGACCCGGTGAGGAGAAGGTCATCCACAAGCCAAGGAGGGAGCCCTCACGAGAATCCAGCCCTGCAGACACTCGGACTTCCAGCCTCCAGAACAGAGAGAAAATAAATGTCTGTTGTCTACGCCACTCAGTCTGTGGTATTTTGTTATGGCGGCCCGAGCGGACTAACACAGACATTAAAAGGGGTTGTCCTACTTGGAAATGTCGTCTGACGCTGTTCTTCCTGCTTCTGGCCGCGTATAGAGTCAAGGAATCACACAGTGGAGGAGTCACTGGCTGGTTGGTCAGCTCCCCTCTACCCCAGGCACCTGGGTGACATACTTCGGCATTGATACTCTCAGGGCGAAGATGCTTGCCCTTGGGTGGTGCGTCCATCAGGCTTTCATTGCAATCAAGGCTCACAAAGCTAAAGGGAAGGCTGCAGACAGGACAGAAGGAAGCCAAGGCTGTAGCTAGGACCCCACCACCAGCCCACCCTGAGCACTAGCCCTAATGCCTCTGTGGCTACCACTGGAATGGCTTCTTATGGGCCCTGCTCCTAACCATCACTGCTCCTGAGTCAGACTCCGGATGGGCTGAACCCAGGCCACATGCTTGAACCCTAACAGCAGGTTGGCTGGGAAAGGCAGCAGTCAGCATTTCTAGCTTCTGCACCAGGATATTCTACACTCTGTCTCCCGCGAGATTCAGCCATAAGACAGAGGACTCCCCAAACACAGGGCTGCTGTGCAGCCAAAATCATCACAAATGTCCTCTAACACTGGAATGTTGTGTGTGTGTGTGTGCACGTACAGAACAGGGCTGGAAATGACCTCTGGTGAGCAGAGTAGTGAAGAGGATGAACTTGGGCATCATACAGATGGGTCTGAGTATCAGCAACTTATTAGCTTTTGATCCTGGCCATATACAACCTGTCCACACCTCAGTTTTCTCATCTGTAAAATGGAGTAACAACACCTCCCTTATAAAATGGTAGCCATCATTATTATCATTGTCAATGTTATTACTGGAAATATCATGGCAGCCATGTTGTGATGCTATGGCTTCACATGAGGTCCACATCATGGACTCCAGGCCTAACTACAAGGTCTGATTAGACTGACCATCTGGGTTTTTCACCTGTTTCTTGGGACACAGGTGGTCAAATCAGCTTTTTCCCCTGTGTCCTCAAAGAACCCTCAAAATGCAGGTCCTTGTAAAAGGATGAAGCCAAGCTCCAAGCATAAGCTTTTTATTGCTGTCCTTTCCTACTACACGATGGCCCTCTAGCACTTTTTTATAAAAGCCGTGGCTTGTTGGATGCACCCAAAGTCCTTTATAGCGCTAACCATTGGCAAAATAAATAGAAGGGGCAGGAAATGAAAAGATCGAGATAAAGTAAACCCATTGAGTTCCCACTAGAATTTGCCAGGAGATGGAGTTTGGGAGTGGGAGAGCTGGAGGGGTAGTTCAGTGGCTGGTTTGATTAGCAAACAGGCCAGTTAGGTGGGGTCACTGGAGTTTATTGAGGTGAAATCAGTACAGGGTGGGCACTGAGGCACAGACTGACCCCGAGCATGTGGAGGGTCAGGGTGTGCTCAGCCAGTGAACACAGCACCCTTTCAAACAGCTTCTTAACTGCAGCACTCCTATACCTTTCATAAAAAGATATTGCTGCTTGTGATCCTGGGGCAATGGAGATCTAGAAACCATCAAAGAAAGATTGGATCCTGCTCAACTGATTTTTACCCTCAAGTGTATTTCATTGTGTTCCAATTCTTGGAAACTTAGGGACGGGTGAGAGATCCAAACAGCAATTCTCTATCAACCACAACGTTTGACAGAGCAGAATACCCTGTCTTTCCGCCCACTCAAATAGTTACCTGATTAATAACAATAACTAATGGTTACCCATAAAGTTTCCACAGCGGAGTCCATTTTTTTCTGTCTGATTTTTGTACCTGGAGGAGAATAAGCATATGGTCAATTTCTGGATTGCATCCTCTTGGGAAGAATTTACTTAACCTCTAAACTGGTCTATTTGCACCAAAATTCCTGATTGAGACAAGATGGTGCGATGAATAGGGATTTATAGAAGGTAACTTTTCGTTTGGGCACCCGTCTTGGTCTTGCTTTGGCAGTCGTCCGATGGATTATCAGATCATATCTGCTTCTGGGCAGGAAGCTCCTGAAGTGATTGATTTCCTAGGCATGGGTTTGCGGGGCCTCTGGCTTCTTCTGCTATGTTTGAGTTATTTGTGCCACGGGGATGTGGAAGCAGTCCTGTGGGGAATGGAGAGGGCTGGCTAGAGGACATGGATTTTGAGCAATAAGTCTGCAGGATTGATCCATATGGTCAACAGGTATCTTTGAGTATCTACAACACGCCAGGCATGGCTCTAGGTGCTGGAGATACAACAGGGAACAGAATGGATACCACCCTTGCCCTCACGATAGGTATGTAGTCTTCAGGTTACTCTAGGCCAAAAGAGTGAAAGTTGAGAAAGATGGAGGAGAGAGTGAGTGTTGTGTACATGGGCTGCAAGTGGGCCTGTTTCATTTTGTACGTTCATTCAATTCATCCAGCATTGACTGACCACCTACCATGGGTGGGTTTTGGACAACACCTTGGGGATGGGGACATGACTAAGCCTCACCTCTGGCACTTGAGGAGTTAAAAGTCAGGGGTCTGGAGGTGCAGCTGTTCCAGAAAAGGGAAGGGAGTGTAGATCTCCATCTTAAAGGACGAATGAGAGCTTGCCAGATAGCACAGGGGGGACAAGAGGATTCCAGGAAGAGGGAAAAGAAGACATCGATTGCGGGAGGGGGGCACAAGGAGAAGGCTCTTAGGCAGGGGAGGGCTGATGGCAGAGAGCCTTGATGGAAAATCTGGTTTTGACTTAATTTGAGACATAACGGGGGCCACAGCTTGGTTCAGGGTGTAACTCAATGAAAATTTGAGGTTAATGACTACTCTGTGCTTGTTCAGGACCATGTCCTTTAACAGGGAATTCCTATTAGCAAACTAATTAAGGCCCTTAATAGGCAGGACCATAATTTGCTGGGGTTTAGAAGACTGAGAGGCTAGGGGACGATAGCACAGTAAAAATCCTGATTGAGTTTGGGTTTGCCAAGAAATTCAAGAGTCTGCGCTTCAAGAAAAGAAGTGAAATGAAAATACTATTTTGGGAAAACTACCACTGAGGCAGTGATGACTACAATAAATCAGAAATCTTTTGTCTGCAGACCATTCTGGTTGACAATAAGAGATTAAACATTATCCTAATGGGTAAGGATTATTAATAACTGCTACTTATTTATTGCCACTTATTGCCAGAGGGAGGAGAAGTGGAAAGGTGGAGAGGCAGACGGCTTTGAAGGGCATCAGCAATGACTCCTCCTCTCTCATTTCTCTTCTCCCCATTCCCTTTTTTTTCCCTCAGGAAGATTCACCCTGAGCCAACATCTGTTGCCAATCTTCCTCTTTTTTTGCTTGAGGAAGATTAGCCTGGAGCTAACATCTGTGCCAATCTTCCTCTATTTTGTGTGTGGGATGTCTCCACAGCATGACTGCTGAGGAGTGCTGTAGGTCCGGGCTCTGGATCCAAACCCTTGAACCCGGGCCTCTGAAGTGGAGCATGCCAAACCCAGCCACTACCCCACGGGGCTGGCCCCCTCCCCATTCCCTTTTCCAAACTGAAAGGCTGGACTCTGTGCCCAGCTGGGCTGAGGGAGGAGCAGGGGGACCTGGGAGGTGGGTGAGGGGAGCAAGGACAACAGTGCGAATTCTTCATGTAGTTCTTGGTATATTTTTACTCTCATTTTATTTTTTTACAACTTGGGGTTTAGCGACCTTGGAGCTCCAAAGCGTCTCTTGGATGCTGCCTCAGAGCCCTGGTTCTCAGCCCTGGTGCACGTCAGGACCCCTGAAACAAAAGGTTGAAAGCTGCACATTCTCAGCCCCTCTCCACCCCTTTCCTGGGTGCTCTGTTTGCCTAGATGTGGAATGGAAATACAAAATCTGCATCTTGGGAAGTCCCACATGGATTCAGATGCTTACCCAGGTCAAGGCACTGACTTGAAGGCTCATTTGTGGTCTTCAGGGTTCTATTTTAAATTGGAAATAGCCCTGGGAAGGTGGAGCTGCTCAGGACTTTCCCTGGCTCTGAGGGAACTGCTTTGCATAGTCTGCCTTCCCAGACACACAGTGGGATTGGCATGCCTTTATGGTGTGGGGTGTGGGGGTTAGGGGAGGGCTCTGAAAGAATGCTCTGGAAGGGGTATGGAGCATGGCAGCACTGTGTGCCCTGGGGCAAGGAAGAAAGGACAAGGTAGAGAAGGTCTAGGTGGTAGGAGAGACTTCCAGAAGAGAGAAGGGAGGGCACCAAAGACACCTTCATCTGCTGGGGCTTTGCCGGGCAGGCTCATGCCCTTGGACCTTGGGGCATGCTTATCTCCAGGCTCTTTCCTTCCCTGTGATGGGTGGGGCATACCAGCCTGCTGAGGAAATACCTGGAAAGAAACCATGGTGTAGCCATCGAAGACTGGTACTTTTCCACTCCACGTGTTGGTCTGTGCTTCTGGAACTCCTGGCACATACTCCCATATGATCTCGTAGAGTGGGGTATGCAAGCTTTGGCTGCACCCTACAGCAGTGGCTCTATGACTCTGTAGAGGTCACCACAGGAAGTTATTTCTCCTCTGAGTCATTCCCCATCTTCAGTTCTCCTCCGTCTTGTGTCCCCCCAGCCATTTGTGACAAAGAGATATGTTTTTTCACTGTGGCCTACGCTTGCCACTTGCCTCTCAGCTTTCCTGTTGCCTTGAGAAACTCATTATCTTTACAGGGGAGCCCTCCTCCTTCCAATGCAATCTTAAAACAAATTGGTTTTGGCACAACGAGCTTCCTCTAAGGAGGCCGCTCTCCTGTACCACTGCTGCTGCTTCCCTCACATGAGGGGAGCATATGTTTCCTCTTGAGGTTCCTCTTTATTTCCCTGCCCTTCCCCTGCTGTGGGAATGAGGGTGGGCAGGACTCCTCGCACCAGGCGCTGCAGAGCTGATCAGGGTCCCGGAACCGACTGGAAGAAGACTCTGATCACATTCAAGTCTCCCTACAAAATCTCCACCAGCATCTTCAGGTTTTTGCGGCAAGACAAAGGCTGGTTTCCCACCTGTCACCTTATCAATGTCTTCTCTTTCTGGGTCAATCCAGTATGCGTAGCTTTAGTTTTGTTCAATTCCATACATGCTCTGTGCTAGGAGTCATGTGGGAGACAAAACTAAAAGGGATCCCATTTCAAGAGGAGATTTAGGGGCCAGCCCCATAGCTAAGTGGTTACGTTCGTGCACTCCACTTCAGTGGCCTGGGGTTTCGCTGGTTCGGATCCTGGGTGCGGACATGGCATTGCTCATCAGGCCATGCTGAGGCGGCGTCCCACATAGCACAACCAGGGGCATCCACAACTAGCATATACAACTATGTACTGGAGGGCTTTAGGGTGAAGAAGAAAGAAAAAAAAAAAAGAACATAGGCAACAGTTGTTAGCTCAGGTGCCAATCTTTAAAAAAACGAAAAGAGATTTAAACAAGATACTTGACTTTTCTTTCCTTCTCATGAAATAATCTGAGAATAAGCAGTCTAGAAACTTTTAGTGTCAGGGACCCAGGCTCCTTCTGTCTTATTGCTGTGCTACCTCCAGTCATTGTCCTGTTTTGCATGATCTAAAATGGCTCACAGCTATTTCTGAATCCAGGCAGTAGGATGCCCTTCAAGGGCGTGATCCGGAAGTAGCATACATCACTTCCGTTCACATTCCGCTGGCTAGCTGTCAGTCACATGGCCATAACCAAAGGCAAGTGAAACTGGGAAATGTAGTCTTTGTCTGGGTGTCTGGGAGTCCCACTAAAACTTCCATTAATTATTAGATGACTTAAGAAAATAAATGCTTCATGCATGAGTGAGAAGGCTGTGCATTTTTGGTTGTTGGGTGCAGAACTCTGTATATGGCCATTAAGTCAAACTTGTTAATTGTGTTGCTGATTTTTGTCTGCTTGACCTTTCAGTAAGTCCTATTGATAATTGAAATCTCCCTCTATGATAGCAGATTTGTCAATTTTCTCATGTATTGCTATCAATTTTCTTTTGTGCATTTTGAGGCTAGTTAATTAGATGCATTCATATTTAGAATTGCTAGGTCTTCTTGGAGAGCTAACACTTTTATCATTATTGAGTGATCCTCTCTAGCCCTAATTGTGCTTTTCCTCTTAGAGTATATTTTATCTAATATTGACATATGTCTGCTATCTTTTTTCATTCTTTCACTTTTAACCTTTTCATGTTTTTAATTCTTTAGATATATCTTACAAATAGTATGTAGATGAATTTTGTTTTTTAAATCCAACCTGACAATTTCTGTCTTTTAATTGGCAAATTTAGACCATTTATATCTTTTGGATGTATTTAAACTTGTTTCTATCTTCTTATTTTTAATTTCAATAAAAAGATTAAAAATTAAATTTCTTTTTCTATTATTTAGAAAATTTCATATGTATATCTTCTCTTTAGCAAAATAGTTTTTGCATGCCTTCATATCCTTGGAGCATAACTTTCCATGTTAATATCCACAACAAAAAAATTTCCAAGATGTTTGATCCCCCTTACTTCATATATTTCTTGCAGCTTCTTTTGGATTTGTTTTTCTTGTTTGAGTATCACTTCTTCAAAAAGTGTTTTTAATGTAAGTCTTAGCATGACTAACTTCCTCAAGCCTTATACGCCGGAGAATATTTTTGTTATGTCCTCTATTTGAATGACCCTCTTGCCAGGAATGGAATTTCTTAGTTCAAAACACTTCTTTCAATGCTTTAAAATTAATACTCCATTATGTTTTTGCATTCAATGTTGTGGTTTAAAAACATGATGTCCATTTGGTTCTTCTTCCTTGGCAAGTGATGTGCTCTTTTGGAGAGTTTTCAGAATTTTCTTTTTGAGTTTGGCATCCTTAAATTTCATTCTAAGTGTTGGATTTTCTTTCTCTCTCCTTTTGAAATTCCATGTGCCCGTTCAATTTGAAGTTATTCATCTTCTTTAATTCTGTTAAATTTATCTCCGTGAATCCTTCAAATAGTTCCTTCTCTCCATTTTAATTTTTTTCCTACTCTATGACTCCTATTGTCTGGATGCTTGTACTTCTATGAATTTCTTAACTTTTCTTTTATAGTTTCTATTTATGAATCTTTATCTACTTTCTTTCTGGAGAGTTCCTCTATCTGATTTTCTAACTCACTAATTCATTCTTCAGCTGTATCTATTTAACCATGTAGTCCACTTATTGGGTTACTTATTCCCACTATATAAATTTTGTACCTTGTGTTTCTCTTTATTTTTGTTTTATATTCCTATAGTCTGATGAAGGAGGAAAGAAAAGTGGTAAGTCCAGGGAAGAACCCCAAATAGGATACTCCCATTTGATATCACTCACCAAGCAACTGTTGAGGCCAAATCTTCCTGTTGAGATTCTCAGGGGGAAGCAGCACTGGGGAGAAGCACTCACAGATTATCATCAACAACCCCGGGGTTGGAAGGGCATGGAATGCAGAGGGTACTCAGCCTTAATTTGTGTTCAGAAACATTTCACTGGAACAGGGCTTCTGGGCTTCCTCAATTTTGCTCTTTAATGAGCAGTCTGGATCATTAGCGCCAATTTCTAAAGGGAGAGGGCAGCTATTGATTGTCCCAAGGCAATGGTAGGGAAGAAGGGCAGAACTCAAGCTACTTTTTCTACTTTATTCCCCTAGAGTGGCACTAGCAGCTGCCCCTGCCCCAGGCTGAAAACCTCCCTCCCCCACCCAACACACACATATATATCAGTTGTTCTTCCAGAGTTCTCATAGTTCTTCCTTTGGTTCCTGGATTTTGGGTTTCCTATCTCAATTGGGTTGAGTTGGCAGAAGACAGGGAATGGTTGGTGTGAATTGTGCACCATGACAGGAATTGTAATCCCAACAAAGCACTCTGCAACCACACTCTATTAGTCAAGCTAGAGAAATAGGACAAATAGGATTTATATATTATATATATTATTTATATATAAAAAGAGATTTATTATAAGATTATTATAAAAATTATTATAAGATTTGTATAAGTTCAAATAAAGTATAAATCTGTTTTATTTATATAAGATACATTTATATATCTTATATAAGATTTATATAAATCATATAAAATTTGTGTGTGTATATATATACATATATATTTTTATTATAAGGAATTTGTATAAGATTTATTATAAGGAATTGGCTCACATGATTATAGAGGCTGGAAAGTCCAAAATCTTCAAGGTGGGCTGGTAGGCCAGAAATCCAAGAGACCTGGAAGAGCCAATGTTCCAGTTTGAGTCCAAAGGCAGTCTGCTGAAGAATTCTCTCCTGTTTGTGGGAGGCTGGTCTTTGTTGTAATCAGGTGTTCAACTGATTGGGTGAGGCCCATCCACTTTATGGAGAGCAATCTGCTTACTCGAAGTCCAGCAATTTAAATGTTAGTCCCCTCCAAATACACTCTCACACCCAGGATAATGTTTTACCAAATATCTGGGCACCCATGGCCCAGCCAAGTGCACACACAAAATTAATCATTAGACCTGCTATTCAAAGTATGGTCCAAGGACCAGTGTCAGCCTCACCTGGGAGCTTGTTAGAAATGCAGAATCTTGGGCCCAGTCCCAGAATCTGCTTTGTAACAAGATGCCTGCATTTTAACAAGATATAAATTGCCTCAATTTATTGAGCCTGAGTTTCACATGTGTAAAATAAGGACTTCAAATTACATCAGAGATTCTCAACCTCAGCCAGCCTGGCCATGCAGGGACCTTTTTAAAAAAAGCCAACAACAAAAACACTCTCTGGGCCCCAGACCAATTGAAACCAAATCCCTGTGGTGGGGGTGGGGGGCAGGCATTTGTATGGTATTTTTTCAAACTAGTTTGGTGATTTTGTTGCCCATTGAAGGCTAAGAATCTCTAGAGCAGTGTTTCTCAAACTGAAATATGCACACGAATCACCTGGCAATCTTGTGAAAATGCAGGTTGTGGTTCATGAGCTCATGAGGCTGGAGATTGCGTTTCCAACACGCTCCCCGTTTACTGATGCTGCTGCCCCAGGAGCACCTTCGAGTTGGGAGATGCTAGACTGGATGATGAGTTTGGTCTCGTGCAGTTCTGACCTGCTCTGATCCCTGCAAATCGGGAAGGCCTCACAGTTTTGCCAAAGTGGGCTCCACCCTGGATGTGTCTCTTAGTATCCAACCAGGAAATAAGGCCTTCCCCTCTGCGGCTTCCAGCATCTTCTGAACTCTCTACATCGAGGAAGTCAGATGTCTTCCTTCTGCTATGACCCACATGGAAGCGAAAGTATTATTCTTACTGAAAGGTTGGCTCTATACCCTATGGCCAGGGTACAAGTCTCTAGAAGACATTAATTGTGCCCTCGATGGAGATGCGGAGATTGAGAATGGTTATTTAGTATCAGAGTAACCTCATGCAGTGGTTGAGAAATTCAAGTCAGCTGGGGACCAAACTCAAGATGTGTTCTCCCCAAAGCCTCAGGCTCGGCCCCCTGCAACTTCATTGAACCCTTCCATCTCCTCAGCAGAATGACTTTTTCTCACTGACTGCTGTCTCAGCCTTTAGTTGAAAGCTCTGTTGTAAAACTTAACTCACCCCGACGTGAGTCCTACCTATTTTGTGCCTGCTCCTCCTCTAGACTGAGACATTCTTGAGGGCAGCCCCCACAACTCCCTGCTTTCCTTTTGGGCCCTAATGACCCCTCAATATCCTTCTTCACTTCTCTCCTCCTTGCTCACCATGCTCCAGCCATGTTGGCCTCCCGCAATGCTCCAAGCTCACTCTTGCCTTGGCTGTTCCTTCTGCTCAACACATTCCTTCCCAGACCTTCACATGGCTGGCTGCTTCTTGTCACTCATTGCACAGCCTAATGTCACCTCTTCCAAAAGACCTTCTCAGACCCCCGTTCTGATTGGTCTTCACTATCCCGACATGATTCTGTGCCCCATTACCCTGTTTTAATGTCTTTATAGCATTTATGACTATTAGCGAGATCTTATTGAGTTTTGTCTTATTTATTTTCCATCCCCTCATCACCCCCCAACCCCCATAGATTGTGAACTTTACAAGAGATTTTATGTTTTAACCCCTTAGTGTCACCAGTGCCTAGAACTTTGCTGGGCAGGGGCAGGCGGCACTCGGTGATTAACTGAATGAATTTTGACTATTTCACTGTATTTAGGTCAGTTTGTTCTTTTAACAAACCTTTAAAAAATTATTATTTCAACCAAAATGTGGATTTTGGGTGTCCTCCAGAAAAATTCATGGAGGAGCATCACAGAAAATAGGACGCACTTGAGAGAAACAGCATGGGATGCAGTTGGACCCCAGTTTGCATTTCAAGGGGCACATGTGGGGTCCTCAGCTGTAGACTGTTTGCCAATCAGATATGAGGAGCTCATGGAAAGTTCAGAATAAGCTTCTGCTTGTACTCCCTGCTCTAAATTTCTCTTTGGTGTCTAGTGGTAAGCTGGCAAGGAGCAGCCGATGAGGGCATGGGGCAGAAAGTGTCGATCCTGCATCTCTGCCTAGCTCTGACTTCCTAACACCTTTGGGAAGATAGTAGCTCACAGCACCTGGCCCAGGCTCTCCGCTACATGCTGGCACAGTAACCCAGATGTGGGAGGCCAGGCTGCCACACAGGGAGGCAAGAGACCTTCAGTGAAGGAGGCTGGTGCTGACGGGGGTAGGTGTGAGCCAGGGCCAGCTGCACATTGTGCCAGGACCAGCTGTGAACAGGGCTGTGTCTCCACCAAGGTTTCAAGCCATCCTCTGACACCCCTTGTCAGGGAGTTTAGCACTTTTGCAGGTCTTCATGACTCAACCCAACACAGCTGGCAAGGTGGAGGGTCACTTAAGTGTTTCCCTTGTACTGTAGCTTCATCAGGTTCCTGGGGTGGCCCTGGGCTCCTCCCAGGAGTCTTGGGTGGATGGAGGTTGACACCCAAACCACAAGTCAGACTGAGTCTACTTTCAGGCTACATTTTTCCACTGGAGATGTAAATTTCCATTAAAAGTGCAAAGCAGACAAAGGCAACTCAAGACCTCAGCATGTAGGTGGTTTTGTGGTTTTGGCTTCACCCAAAGGTCCCAGAGATGCAGTGGTTTGGGCGATGACTATGAGGGTGTCTGGTGTGGATCACTCTTTTGGTTCAGTTGAATTTAATTCATCAAGTAGGCACCAGGCACTGTATTAGGTGCTGGCGATGCAGCAGTGGACAGGAGGACTATTAGTTCCTGCCTGCTCGGATCTTGCTGCTTTGTGAGGGATGCAACCGAGAGCCTCTTCCACAGCAGTGCGATGACAGAGGGAGGCAGCTGCCTCCCTCTAAACTAGACCCAGGGAGGTAGTCCCAAGACCCAGTTCAATTTCCTAATCCACCAACTTCTAGCCATGTGACTTTGGCCAATTGTTTAATATTTTTAAGCCTTGGTTTTCTCAGCTATGAAATGAGGAAATGACATCTGCCCTGTCCATGTCACGGGCTGTTATGAGGATCTGACAAGATCATTTATCTGAAAGCCCTTTTGAGCTGATAAGGAGAACTTTGAATTGTTATTGGGACTACCAAGAGCTCAGTTTTGGCGTTTTCAATGATAGTGTCACATTGTGACACTGCTTGTTATCAGTGGGATGTGAAAATCTGAAAAAAACTATAGATGTACACTGTCCTATACGGGAGCCACCAGCCACCTGTGACGATCGAGCACCTGAAATAGGGCTAATCTGAGTTCAGACACACACTAGAACGTGAAGTTGGTAAAAAAAAGAAAAAAATGTAGAATATCTCACTAATAGTTGTTTATATCGATTACATGTTCAAATGATAATATTTTAGGTATATTGGGTTAAATAAAGTGATAGTAAAATTAATTTCATTACTTTTCTTAGTGTGGCTGCTAGAAATGTTTAAATTACACATGACTCACCTTATATTGTTACTGGAAGCTATTGCTTTGGGAACCTGATTTTATACACAGTACACACAAGTATTCACACAATTTCATAGATGTATGCAGACCTCTTATGATCCTATCTGTGGATCTCTAAAATGACAGTTTTAAATGTTGCCTTTTATTTACATTCAAAATACATACAGAGAGCGTTCCTGTGAAATCAGATCACTTTAGTGAGAAGCATGACTGTGTTCGTCTGTGCAGGAAATGGCTTCATCAGCATGGTCATCAAAGAGGCCGTTTGGAAGGTCCCCTCTGGACCGTGTGCCGCACACTCAGATCGAGACAGGCATATCTCTGCAGAGAACAAGATGAAACATCACCGTAATTGTGGGCTAGAATGAGGACACCCTAAAATTTCACTAAAGAACAGATTTCCCAAGCACCAAGTGGACAACCACATGTCTCCCCCATCCCTGAATCTCTCCCCTTCTTGTGGAAAAAAGACAAAAGAAAAAGCAAGCACCATCCTTTAGGTCGCCACCTCACGGAATTCAGCCCCAAATCCTGTGAGGGATTGCCCATGACGTTTTATCAGTGGAGGAGGGGAGGCTCAGAACAGCTCGGAAACTTGCCGACAGTCATGTGTGTAGAAGAGGAATTGAGATGCAAAAGCTTTCGGGGTGGGTCTGTTTCTGCCACACCACTGCTGCCAGAGGAAGAAGAGGAAAATAGCAAATAGGAAGAATCGGCACCCAGGCCCTGCCACCTGCTAACATTTATTTTATGAGAAGGAAACCATGGGGTTTGATGGTAAAAGGGAATCTTCCATGGACCAGTTGAAAGGGATGCCCTGTGGTTCTTGGGGAGCCGTCTTTTCATGGCTTCTTTCAGAAGAAAACTGCTAGATGCTTAACAGCAAAACAAACAAACAAACCCAAAAGAAACAAACAAAACTAGTCTATTGAATTTATACAGTTTGTGTTAGCTGTGGTTGCTTGTCTAGAAGAGCCAGTGAAATGGACCATTTCCATCCACAAAAGATGGGCTTGGAGTGTGGTCTACGTTTAAACACGACGCTACTGAGGGCTTCTGAGTTGACAGTGATCTGAAGAAACACTGGTGTTGGTCAGCTCCTCGAGGAGCTTGCTAGCTGGCCTGGTCCCCAAGCAGAAGAAGCGGATCTCTGCCCGAGTTCTAGGAGTGGGACGACGAGTGGCGATATAAAGGGCAAACAAACAAGAAAGTCTTTCTTTCTGAGAATGTTCCCATTGCAGTTAGGTTAGAAAATGATCGAGGGAAGATATAAACCAGCCCTTTCATTTAGCAAAATAAAATGCCTATCTGCTTGGTAATCTGTGCGGTGGAAGTCCCAGCCAGAATCTTGTTTTTAAAGGTTTTGTTTAATTTGCCACCCCCACACCTCTCTTCCCACCGCCCAGCAGCAGGCTGGACAAGAAGAAAGGGGACAGTGGCCTGGCAGATGCTGCCATGTGGTATGTCCTTGTCGAATAGCATCTGTGGCATTTATATTAAGTAACCACAGGAAAAAGGTGAAGTGTTAGTGACAGGAGGTGTCTGCATTTCCTGGGGTTTTGTTCCAGTTTTAATGAATATGGATAATGCATGGAACTTCTCAATTTTCAGAGCTGTGTCTTTTTGTTAAACGCTGCCCCTGTTCGTGGGGAAGTAACTAGACATTCCTGATGCATAATTTGGCGGGTCTCAATCATGAGCGCTCCAATACCGGCTTTCAGAAGTCCATTCCGGATTTGGCCCAGACTGTCACACCTTGTCCAGACACCAGCTAGGACAGTACCTCTGGGCTTGGGCAGAGTGCCAAGCTCTCAAAAACACTTGTTGGGTCTCCCCAGGGACCCTGGTTGAGGAAGGCAACTGATTTGCTCTTCAAATGATCTTTCTCTCCTTGGAAAAGAACACATGGAATGAAAGTGCATGAGGTGCTTCAGCTGGCCCCACAAGAGTCTCACATGAGCGAAGGCATCAAGGAGCCGCCACACATGGACCAAGTGAGGAGTGTTTTGTCCTAGCCCTGTGATATGTACCCTCCATCAGCTAATCCGACTGCTGTACAACTGGCGGCACCTGTCAAATTAAATTTGAAATTGGCTTTAAGGTAAAAACATGGTATGTTCAAGGCTTGGGGCTGTGTCTTCTCCTGAGTAGCTCCTCCTCCAGCATTTCTCAAAACAAGGTCTGGAGAGCTCCCTGCATCAGAACCAGGGAACCTGTTTCCATTGCAGGTTTTTGGGATCCTAATCACTTACCAAATATCTAGTACATAGAGCCAAGAATCTGCATTGTCCCAATCTTCCAGGTACTCTTGATACAGCCCAAAGTTTGTGAGCCAGTGTGTGTCAAAAAATCCTTCATATATTTTTAAGCCATCACAGCAAATTGGGGCCGTGGAGGCCAAGATTGGTTTCTTTTTGCTAACATCCATGTGAACTTGTTTAATTGTACGTCTGTTGTAGGAAAAGTTTGAGCTGTGAAAGATGGCGACTACTTCAAGCCTTTGCGTTTGCTGATTGATACATGTATCTTGTCCTTTTGCAGTTATGAGTCATCATGTGCTCAAGAACGGTATTTCTAAGAGTTATTTCTGTGTATCTTCTGGGAAGAATTTGTCCTTCAATATATATGATTGCAACATGTTGATAAAAGCAAAGAAAAACAATAAAACTATTTTGTTGAATTTCTAATTTTTATGAAGCAGTTTTTAAGTGATAAAAAAGCAATTTAGTGAAACTTACTGTTCAGGATCTTACACGACAGAATCTATATGTAATTGTGAATTCATATACTGATTCCTGCACATACGATCACCCGAGTCTGAGTTGCTTGGCCCTCAGAGAACTTGCTTTCTGGAATTTACACTATCCACAAATCCAGAATGTTCAGTGCTGAAAGGACACTGATGTTACATCAATGTAGCAAGGAGTCAAATAGAGCACTGATCCTTTTTGGATAAACTTGGGTGAATCTGAATTGCTTATTTTAGAACAAAGTGAACTTTTTAGTCTTAAAGGATCTGGTTAACTTAAGCAAAGTCTATTACGTTGGACAGCAATGATGCTCTCCAAACAACCAACGGGCCTTCAACCAAATAGTCCTTAATCACTGCAAAACCACTCTAGCTCTCTAAAATACCCAAGCCACTGCATCTAGTGACCACGTGAAGATGCCAATATTAAACCAAAGCTACAATAATCCTAAAATCTCATAACAATGGAGTCTTTTAACCACCAAGGAAGCTCTCTTTGTAGTTCACCTAGTTAACCTAGAAATACCAGGATGACTCCCTGAGACTCTCCCTGAGCAGAGAAAAATGTTTCTTCCTTCACTGTGTGACCACAGAGAGTCTTGAAAATGTGCAGTCAAAAAATGTGTTTGTTTTAGAGGAGATACATTTAATGATTTTGCTGGGGTTGTTCGGCCAGGAGGTCATATAAAGATCAACTACGCTTCTCTAGATCATTCTCTCAGGTCCTCTTACAACTTCCCTACTTCATTATAGTGAGAGGGATCCACCTTGTTCAGCTCCCATGTTCCTGATAAACACTGAAGGTTATGATATAAAATGAGGAAGACAGATGCAAAGTGCCTTCCAAATGTGTGTGTGTTTCTTTTCCTTGAACAGGATGAGAATGAAAAAAAATCAAGTCTTAAGACATTGCAGAGCTTAATCAGGAAATCAAAATCCACTCTAAGTATTTTAAATAGAGAGTATTTAATACAGGGAATTGGTTAAGCAGGTGATGAAAGCTCTGAGAAGCCAAACGAAGGGCAATGAAGGAATCCAGAAGTCAGCAACAGCAGGAGGCCACTACTCCCTTAGGCTGGGGAGTCAGATGGAAGAGGGGCGCTACCAGAGCTTGGAGCTGGGTCACCCAGCACCCATGGTGGGCCTGTCTGGTGGGAGCTGGAGCCATGCAAGAGATGAAGCAGCTGCTGAGGTGCCCCATGAGGCAGAGAGAGAAGGGGAGAGAGATCCTGGCTTCTCCCTTATTCCCACTCCTCAATCTCCTGCCAGTGCTGCCCCTTAGCCAAACTCACCTGGAAGCCTGGAAAACACAATTGGCAGGGGTCTGCTCCCCAGTGATCAGCACAGGGGTAGGCGGAGGAATAGATTTGACTGGCACATTGCCCCATTGGGAATATGACAGGACTGATTCTTTGCTGTTGAACATGGAATTCGTTGAACATGGAATTCGTTGAACCGTGGAACTCTGGCCCCTCACTGTACAGCATCTTTTCATCTGAACTATTTAGTTGCTCGAGTGTAATGAGCCGTGATCATCAAAACACAGATAAGGCAAGTGCAGACTTTTTCCAGAAAACACTGTGCTTGGATGTCTACCTGCTGCAGCTGCCTGGGGCGGTGTTGTGGTTCTGCAGAGGTTAGAAATCAAACTAGAAGCCCTTAGAGAGCCACTAAGAAGGGGACCACACTTTTCAGAAATTCTTCTCTGGAATGGGCTTGTGAAACTGGGACGAAGACTCTTTACTGAGCCATACTGGTTCTTTCCAAGGAAAATTCTATGCCTTTGGAGAGTAATACTAACTTATAACTATTTAGCTAATATATTGACTTAATGTGATCAAGAAAATACAGCAATCATTATTAGAATAACAATCCCATCCTTTATGGGAAGACAAGTCATGTTGAGAACTGTAAATAGCTCTGCTTTCCATATTCTATTCTGATCCCCTCCTCCCTGTACAGACAGGAATCACTCTGGAATCCTACTTACTTAATGGCATGATCTGGCCTTTTTTTTAAAAAATAAACATTTTAGTTTTAAAATAATTTTAGATTTACAGAAAAATTGCAAAGATAGTACAGAGGGTTCCCATACTCCACACCCACTTTCCTCTATTGTTAACATCTTACGTTAGTATGGTACATTTGCTACAATTAATGAACCAATACTGATACATTATTATTAATTGAAGTCCAGCCTTTATTCAGATTTTCCCATGTTTTATAATATCCTTTCTCTCTTCCAGGATCCCATGCAGGATCTTACATTACATTAGTTGTCATATCTCCTTATGCTCCTCTTGGGTTGTAACAGTTTCTCAGACTTTCTTGGCTTTTGATAATCTTGACAGTTTGGCGGAGTTCTGGTCAATTATTTTGTAGAATGTCCCTCCACTGGGATTTGTCTGCTGTTTTTTCTCATAATTAGACTGGGTTCAGGGGTTTGGGGGAGAAAGAGCACAAAGGTAAAGTGCCATTTTCATCAAGTCTTATCCAGAGCTCATACTGTCAACATGAGTTATCACCGTTGACGTTGACCTTGATCACCTGGCTGAGATGGTGTTTGTCAGATTTCTCCGCTGTAAAGTTATTCTTTTCCCTCTCTTGCTATTTTGTCCTCTTTTGAAGGGAGTCACTATGTGAAGCCCACACATAAGGAGTGGGAAGTTATGCCCCACCTCCTTGAGGGTGGAATGTCTACATAAATTATTTGGGATTCTTCTGCGCTGGAGATTTGTCTATTCTTCTCTGCTGACTTATTTATTCCATCAGGTATCTAAATCACTATGAACTCACGGATATTGATTTTATCATTTGGATTATAATCCAATAACACTTTATTTCGTTGCTCAAATTGTGCCAGCTTTGGTCAGTGGGGGCTCTTTCAGTTGGTTCCTGTGTCCCTTTGACATACCCCATCAGTGTGGGCTTTTTTTCTTTTTGGGCGGAGAGAACTCCCTTGTTTTCTGGCACTGCAATATGTCCCAGGCTCCTCCTGCACATTTCCTGCTCCACTTCTAGAATCAGCCGTTTCTCCAAGGAGCCCTGGATCCTTGTATTGGAGAACAGTTTTAGAAACCAAGACCTAGGGGCACGATCTGCTCAGGATCAGACTTTTAATCCATCCAGCTACTCCCCAAACTTACACCTTTTCCTAGTGCCAACTTTTGTCAAGACTCTGGAGTAGATGAACAAATGAAGTAGTTCAAGAAAAGTGCTGCCTTGGGCTATGAATAGAGCTCCGTGGTAATTGGAAGATGGAAGGAAACCCCCAACTGGGGACATACATCACAGAAGTCTTTCTTCTTGATTCTAGACTTTACCTCCTATCTTCTAGGTCCATATCTTGGTAGCACTACTCAAATCTACCCTTCCATCTGAGAGTCCATAATGTCAGCCTGACCTGAGTTTGAATTCTGGCTCTGCCACTTATTAGCTATGTGACTTGGAGTAAGTGTCTCAACTACGCTGAATCTCAGTTTCTTCATCTGTAATTTGGGGAAGGTGATGCTAATAGGACCCGTTTTTAGAGGCCTTTGGGAAGATTAAAGAGAAGGCATGTGGATTGCCTGGCACAGTGTCTGGCACAGCCAGGCAATAAAATGCTGGCAAGCAGAACAGCAATGACAGCTAGTGTCTCTCTTAGGGCGGCATTGTCTTCAGAGTATCAGCTCATTCTTGGTACAGAGATGCAGATGAGGCTGTAATTAATATGGGTTATAAAGGTAGAGCCATAGAAGGGGCTGTAGAATGGGCTGGCTCCTGGGGTCACAGTGAGGTGTGTCCTGCAGATGACATTGCTTTTGAGAATTAAACCATAAATGGTTGGGGTCTTGGGGTCACCTGGCATTTTGTGGCTCAGCTTAAGTTCTAGCACCAGGAGGCAAGGCACCTGCTGCAAAAACCTCCATAACTCATGCTTATCAAAATGCATAGTACAGCCTCTGATGTCAATGTCTGCTTGATGTTCTAGAAGGGATCCTCATGCTAGAGTTCCCCACCATGGAGCTGCTCCCATGGATGCTGACGATGTATCTAAAATATGGTTCCCTGTTGTGTTTTCCTACAGGATTTAAACCAAAAGGCTTGAGGCCTTTTAGGAGCAGGCGAAGCATAGACGTCATGAACTTTCCCTTGGGTTAGGTATATTCCAGAAGCCCTAAAATAGAGCCTAACATGGAGGTTATGGTTGTCCCTTTGGTGTTTTTCTTTCATCTGAGAAGTGTCTAGAGCAGTAATTCTCAAGGTGTGGTCCCTAGACCACCAGCAGCTGTGTTATCTGGGAACTTGTCAGAGATACAAACTCTTGGGTCCCATCCCTGATGTACTGAATCAGAAACTCTGGAGGTGAGCCCTGCCTCCCTCCCCCACCCACTGCAATCCATGGTTTAACACGCCCTCCAGGTGATTCGGATGCCAGTTAAATTTAAGAACTTTTGATCGAAAGGATGCAGGACTTTCCAAAACTTTCCACATTAAACCTAAAGATATTCTGAACTCTAAGCAGCTTCAGAGACTGACTCTCTTGTGTATGACATCAGTGAGGAACACATTAAATATTTATTGGATGAATGAATTAAAAAATTCTGAAATGGTTAAAATTCAAGTCACTGACAGCATCAAGTGCTGGTGAGGATGTGGAGCAACAGGAACTCTCATTCAGTGCAGGTGGGAACACAAAATGGTACAGTCACGTTGAATGTTCATTTGATAGTTTCTTACAAAATGAAACATACTCTTACCATACAATCCAGCAAGCACACTCCTTGGTACTTGCCCAAAGGTGTTGAAGAGTTATGTCCACACAGAAACCTGCACATGCATAGTTATAGCATCTTTATTCATAATTGCCAAAAAGTGGAAGCAACCAAGATGCTCTTCAGTAGTTGAATGGATACATAAACTATAGTACATGTAGGCAATAGAAAATTATTCAGCAATAAAAAGAAATGAGCTATCAAACTACGGAAAGACATGAAGGAAACTTAAATGCATATTACTAAGTGAAAGAAGCCAAAAAGGCTACATACTATATGATTCCAAATGTCTGACATTCTGGAAAAGGCAAAACTGTGGAGACAGTAAGAAGATCAGTGATTGTCAGGGGTTGGAGGGAGGGACAGATGAAGAGGCAGAGCAGAGAGGATTTTTAGGGCCATGAAACTACTCTGCATGATACTATAATGGTGGATATAAGTCATTATACGTTTGTCCAAACCCATAGAATGTGCAACACAAAGTGTGAACCTCAATGTAAACTATGGACTTCAGTTAATAAAAATGTATCAGTATTGGCTCATCAATTATAACAAACACACCACACTAATGCAAGATGCTGCCATTAAACCTTAACACCAACACATCGGGGTTCGTCAACCAGATACATATGTAACTGACTTAAGAGCGTCTTCAGTTCTTTTCTCTTGCAAGCATAAGTTTCTTCTCTCTCTTTTCCAAAGAAGAGGGGTCTTCTTTCAAAAAAGAAAGAGAAAGAAGAGGGTTCTTTCCAGCTCCCTAAGTGTAGTGGTGCAGTGAGCTCTGGATGGAATTGTGCCTGTCCCTTTGTGAAACCCCAGATGGGGAATGCCTGGGGAAATCGGTGAATAAATTTCGACATTTGGGCTGTTCTGGGGGATGAAGGCCTTGGACACTGCTCCTCATGGGAGTTGTTCTGAACAAGTTTGGTGTTTCTCTTCAGACGATGAGTAGAACTTCTCGGTGATAACCACACTTCCCACTCATCGAAATGCTCCAGTAATATGAACTATGTAGCTCTTCTAATCTTAAAGAATGCATATTGCTTTGGCAATGCTGGCAAGCGGGTTTGCCAAAAAAAACAATGAAAAGTGTGGCAGAACGTCATTTTTCTTTAGGGTCGCAATGAACACAGCTAAAATTCTATACTTTTAGCTAGAGGGGTTTTATGGCACTTCTGGCCAATGAGATATAAGCAGATGTAAGTGGGGTGGGACTTCCAGGAAAGCTCTTTAAAAGAGGACAGGAAAAAAGCTGGAGGGAATAAATTGGCATGTAGCTTTTGTTTTCTGTCTTTCCCTTTCTTCTGCCTGGAACGTTGATGCAATGAGGGAGTTAGAGTTGCCATCTTGTAGTCATGAGGTGACTATGAACTAAGGATAGGCCAGCAGAAAACTAGAAGAAAATCATTTTTAGATGATGTTGTTCAACTGTTGTACCAGTCCTGAACTGCTCACCACTGGATTTTTTTACATGAGGAAAAAAAAAACACCTAATTTGTTTAAGTGGATATTTTGGGAGTTTCTGTTATTTGCAGTCAAACCCAACATCTGATTGAACTGGAGGTATTTTTGACTACCCTAGCGGCTGAGAGTACAACTTTGAGGTCTGACAGACGTGGTGATATGTTCCACTCTGTGACTCGGATGTACTGCCTCACATTTCTTAGCTTTGATGCTGCATCTGTAAAAGGGACTCAGCAACAGTTTCAATCTCTGGATTGTTTGAAGGATTACTTGAAATAGCATATTTTAAGTGCTCTTAGCACGGTGCCTTACACATATGAAGAACTGAATAGACGGTAATAACAAAACTGGAGTTGCCTTTCACTACAGACAAAGGTGCATAGTCAGGTACAAGGAGTCTTGAAATAGAGCAGGATCTGGCAGCATTGTGTCTTGGACACTCTGAATATTATACAACCTCTGGACTTCATTATCGTATGAAAAATCAAGGTCCCCTGGCCTAATCCCGGACCATTATTCACTCCCTCATCCCCTTCTAGGGGTTGATGCCCACACATCAATCTGGGGAAACTAGCTCCACCCAACATACAGCCCCTTACAGAGCTAGACAGATGCGGACAGAACAGTCTGTGACTCATGCCCCTAAGGCCATCCGCTTGGACTCAGCTGATTGTATTGGAAGTGGACATCCAGGGACCTGAAGGGACCCATTCTGTAGGTTGGTCAGAGGCCCAGCAAGAGTCCTAGTGGGAAAGTTTTTCCCATAAGGGGCAATAGCTGGAGAAAAACACGACTCCGCTGGCCAGTCCCTCCTCATGAGGGACCGCAGTGCTGCCTGCTAAGCTGATTCCATCACTCATCCATACACTCTCCCACTCTCTGAGACGGGCATTTCAAACGTTCTTGTCTCGCAGAACTTCTGCCCCTTCTCCTTCTCATCTGATAATACTGCTTCTGATTTTAGTGAAAAAAATAGAAGCAATAGGTAGAGAGCTGCTTTGTTCTCCCGGAACTGAGCCTGTGCCCTCTGCTCTGTCTTCCTTCCTGTGACTGGAGATGAACTGTTCCTGGTCCTGGCAGAGGCCAGCCCTCACCTGGGCGCTGGACCCATGTCCTCTTGCCACTCTAGAACATCACCCAGATACCACTTCTCTCTCTCCTGTGTCATCATGTCCAGCTGTCCCCCTCTTCTGCGTTGTGCTCTATTGATGTATTCTAATCTCCTCATCTTAAAATGGCAATAACAACAACAGCAAAACCGTCCCGTGAGCCTGAATCCCCTTCACTTCCCACCTCACCTCTTTGCTTCCCTTTACAGCCCACTCCTGCTCTGTCCTCAGTTTTCCTCGCCTCTGATCCCTCCTGAATTCACTCCTGTCAGGCTTCTGTCCCCACTGTCCCGCTGAAACTGCTCTTGTCACCCAACGACTTCTTTGTTGCCAAATCCAATGGCCATTTCTCAGTCCTTGGCTTACGCAAACTTTTAGCAGCATCTCACACAAATGATTACTCCCTTTAAGAAAAACTGTCTTCACTTGGTCTCTTCGGCATGGGAGATAGACAAGAACAAATGCCTTTATAATATGATGTGAGCTGCATCTTGGCAAGGACTTTATTTCATTTACAGCTATATCCTCAGCACCAAGATGGCGCCTGGGATGTACGAGGTGCCGCATGAATTTGTGGAACGGATGAATCTAGATCAGGGGTCAGCCAAGTACAACCTGTAGGCCGAATCTGGCCCACTGCCTGTTTTTGTCAATAAAGTTTTATTGGAAAACAGTCATACTCACTCATTTACAGATTGTCTAAGGCTGCTTTCATAGCGCATCAGCAGAGTTGAGTAGTTGTGACAGAGACTGCATGGCCCACAAAGCCAAAAATATTTACCATCTGGCTTTATACGGAAATACTGTGTCAACCTCTGACTTACATAATTGTTTTAATTTCCACTACGTGCTGTGTAAGACCCTGATCGTAGATGATCAAACAGAAAAAGTCACAATGGAGAGAACACAGCAACCTCTCTCACTCATGAGCCTTACCAGGGTTTGTGTGTGGCTGGGGGCTGAGAAGGATCCTCCATGGTGAATAATTAAATGATTGGGGGACGAGGGAGACGGAAGTCAAAGAAACAAGAAAATTAAGCAGTACTAGTAGGAAAACATTCCCTGAGCAATCATTTTATACTGTGCACTTTGCATATTTTATTTCACTTAATCCTCATGACGTAATCCTGTGAGGCAAGCACCGCCATCTCCATTCTACAGATGAGGAAATGGAAACACATGCAAGTTAAATGCTTTGCTAAAGGTCACAGAACTATGAAGTATCAGAAAGGGAGTCATTGATGCCAATGCCTGAGATAAGCCCTGGCCCAGGCAGCAGTAATGATAACTTCAAACCCACAGAGGACCTAGGATGACATGCAGGTACCGTTCTTGGCCCATCCCATCAACCTTGGGAAACGAAGGTATAGGAGGGTTGACTGACTTGCCCAAGGCCACGTGGCCCTGGTAAAGGGCACAGCCAGGCCTGGACCTGGTATTCTGCCTCTAGTCTCTGCTCCTTACCGCTTTACCACAAGGAGCAGTAGCTCCTCAATGAATGGTTGTGGAGCTAATGGATTTGAACCCGAATCTCCTGAATCGCAGCCCAGTGCCTTTGCCACTGTCCCATAGCAGCCACCCTTTTAAGGTTCAGAGAGCTGTGCAGCATTTTGCTTAGAGTAGAGCTGGCAAGGAGGGAGAGCTGTGGCCATCTAACGCATTTCTGCAGAAGTTACTAGAATGTTTCAGGACCTACTCATCATTTGTCGACATTTTTATCTGTCTTGGGGCACTGCCCACTCCCTTGGGGAAACTAGAATTTCAATAACTGATGACAGCATCTATCTTTAGACTTGTGCATCACTTGCAGAAATGCATGTCAGGAGAGAGCCAAACCTTCTAGTTTCAAGGAGGTTTCTTACAAAAGTCATTGAAGCAGCTCTCTTGCTCAACCCTGCCTATAAGTTTGAATTGTGCAACAAAAGATATTTCCCAACGGACTGGTACAAATCATGGCTCTTCAATGGGAGGTGAATTCTCTTCCCCATGTGAAAGTTACTTAACCTAAAAAGTGGAAATTAATGTATTTATCTTTCAATGTCAGATAAAACCATCATATGTTTTATGCGTACTCGGCCGTCTCTCAAGACTAGCACAGAGCTATTCAAGAAAGGAGGCATTCTCTGCTCTATAAGGCATGACATCTTTCTCTCTGTCTTAGTCACTTCGGGGTCCCATAAAAATACCACAGATTGGGTGGTTTAAACAACAAAAACTTATTTCTCAGTTCTAGGGGCTAAGAATTTCAAGATTGAGGTGCCGGCCAATTGGGTTCCTGGTGAGAATTCTCTTCCTGGCTTGCACACGGCCGCCTTCCTGCTGTCTTCACATGGCCTTTCCTCGATGCATCTACTTGGGGAAAGAGGTCTCTCTCTCTTCTTGGAAGGCCACCAATCCTAACATATTAGGACCCTACCTTTGTGACCTCATTTAACTGACACTACCTCCTCAAAGCTCCATCTGCAAATGCAATCACATTGGGAGTTGGAACTTCAACATCTGAATTTTAGGAAGACAAAATTCAGTCCACACCACTCTCTCCCCATCCCTGAGAACCATGCCATGTGACCCAACACCGTGAAAGTTGCTAGCTTATTTCACAAATATTGTCAATCCAGTTTTGAGTCCGTGCTAAACATGCTTCCGTATGGGAATACCTCAAGCTGTTTGCTTTAGCTTCAAGTCCTTGCACACATGAGGAAAAATCATGTGTGTTGGGCAATAGCTAATTATTTTTCTGACCACTCATATGATAACAATAATGGTCATTACCTTTTAACCAATTGCTTAAAGGTACAGGGTGCCATACTAAGCAGTTTGTACCTTTCAGCAGGTTATCTTTTAATCTTCTTGACAACCTGTGATGGATAAGGCAGTAGTATTATTACTCCCGTTTTCTAGATGAGGAAACTCAGAGTTGGGAAGCTGAGTCATTTGCTCAAGAGCACACAACCAGGAAATGACTCAGACTGGATCTGAACCCAGCACGTACTACAAGGCATTCTCCTGACCACTCTCCACGTCGCCCAGTTGGTGAGGAAGCTTTTACTTCCAGAGACTTCCGTCCATTAACACCGGGAATAACGGTTCAGCACAAGCCTTCAGATTAATCTCTAGCTGAGAAGGAAAGTAATTCATTTTGGTCCAGTACTCGCTTTTATTCAGATTTATCTGATTCATTTCTTTTTGCTAGTCACAACTGAGGCAAAGGGGTACCTTTCTGAAAAGCCCCTCATAACTTCAAAACATTTTGCTTTTATTAGATGTTTAAAAGTTTCTGGAAGAAGACCTTTCTGAAAAGCGACAGCGGAGGATCATAATGGTGCCATTTCCCATTCTGTAATCTATTTTAATGGCTGTCTCCTCTCATCTATGTTGAGTGCATCTTAAGACAATTTTATGGCTTTTTTAAAATGAAAATTTCCCTCACTTTTCAGAAACCCAAAGGAAAAACTATCACAGAAAATGTTTTTCTTTTCTCTCAGCTCTGTGTTGCAAGGAACATGTTTTTGTCATGATTAAAGTCATTCTTTCAAAGGAGTCCAGCTGTTTGAACCATTTGAATTCGAAGCATGGAGAGGCAATGAAGGACTGCGTCTTCCTTCTTGAAAGCTAACGGGAGCAGAATTTGGGCTGCACCAGACTTCGCGAGGACCAGTGAAGGAGGTGAGAACAGATGATCCAATCGGTTATCCCTAGTTACCAGAATTAGAGGGATTATGTCTTTTTTTCCCTCTAAGTGTTTACACATGCAGGAGAATTTTCCGGCTTCTTGAGAAAACAATTTTTTTCAAGAAAGATAAGAGCATTTGCCCCTGGTAGTATCTAGTCAACTGCAAAGAAGCGTTGCAGGGTGGAAATAAGCCCTTCAATCACAAAGCAGCTCATTTTAAAGCACCCAGGCTTACTTTTGCAGTCTGTGCCTACTTATCCAATAAGCTGTTCACCAAATAGTTAACTCTCCCCTGCTCCCCACCCCCTGGAGAATGGGAGGATGGAGGGAAACCATCAATACCAAGCCATGTGGCAACAACGACAACCATTTGGCCTGTTCAAAGGTGCTTATGCAGAAAGAAACACGAAAAAACAAAGAGGAAGAAGAGTATGTGAACTTGCAACCCTCATCCCCACATGCCATTGGGTTGGTGGGTGGCATGAGTAAGCGTTCAAGTTCCCTGAAGTGGGCGTTTTTATGGGGCCAAGTGACAAAGAACCAAAGAGGGTAAGAAGTTGTGAGCAGCAAGTGGAAAACTACCAAGAGCTGTCCAACCCCGCCTGCCACTCACGTCACCTCCCTGAAGCGAGAGCGGCTTAGATTCACTTCTCCACTCTGTCATCCTCAATCCTTTGAGACCCGACCGCTCTCTCAGGGCCAGCCCTTCTCACATGGTAGGGACTTTGTTAAACAGCTAGTGTTCTTGCCCACCTCCCTTCTTAGTTCCTCTTGTCCAAATGGAGTCACACTTTATCAGTTGAGGGGCAGGCAAAGGAGAGAGGATATTAATTGTTGATAACTGACTCCTGCCTGCTATTCTGCCTGCAGGCTTTACGAACCCCACATATTTTAATGAACACGTTGAAAGGGAAACATCAGCCCCAGAGGGCCAGAGACTAGAGTACTTCAATGGATGGCTGCTCTGTGGCTGTCTGAATGGCTCTGCTCAATGTGTTCTTGGAGAAGGGCAGAAAGCACTCTGGAAAATGATGTGAGAACACAGGCAAGGCATGCAATGGCAACATCAAGGAATTCCAGAAGATTTTACATGTTGGGTGTACATGTTCGCTTTAGCCTTTGGTCAGAGCCTTCCGGGGAGATGGGAATATGGGAGGGAAGGAGGAGCAGTGGTCTTTTTATGGTTAAAATTGAATGTACATTGGCTTGGGGTGGTTAATGCACTTGAGTTGGTGGTTTGTGTTTCTGCAGAACATGGTTCAGGAAGGCAGTGGAGTTTTTCTGGAAAGCACATTGGCTCTGGAGATGTGAGAGGTGAGATTGGGCTGGAATTTCCTCTTATACTGACACTGTGAGCAAGAAAATGACTCTTTCTGAGAGTCTGTTAAAAGAGGATACTTGTCTATCTGAAATGAGACAGCGGGAGAGAAAGTGCTTCTTAAAACACAAAATTACCATAAATACTATATAAATTCTTCATATGACTGGCAAATGATGTAAATTGTTGATTCATTTATGGGTTCAATAAACAAATAATGAATATCTACAAGAAGCTGGTGATATACAATAAATAACTGACTTGTTCCCTGCCACCACAAAGTTTACAGTTGATATAAGTAAACAGGAAAACACTTTATAGCATGTTAAGTGCTATGATGGAGAAATAAAGATGGCATAGAAGTTCATAAAAACGGCACTTAACCTGGACTTGGAAAATTTCCAGAAGGCTTCCAGAAGGAAGTGATGTCTAAGCCAAGCTTATGTATTGTCTTCTGAGCGAGGACTCTGATACTCACCTTAATTAAAAACTTAACCCCACCCTCTTGTAAGGCCCGTCCCCCTCCTGCTTTATCGTCTTCTACAGCACTTATCACCAGATGGCACACTCTACATGTTTTCTTTTTTAAGTTTTGTGTCTGTCTCCCTCAACTAAAATATAAGCTCATCAACTTAGATGCTTTTCTCTCTGTCCCTCCTACTTTGTCCTCAGTGCCTAGGATCATTCATGGCACTTAGTAGGCACTTAACAGATATTTGTTAAATGAATGAATAGGAAATATAAGTGGGATTTGGGCAGCCAAGAGTAAGGAATAAACATAGCAATGACCAGGAAGCAAAGTGCGGGTGGTTTGATGTCTTGGTCCATTTGAGCTGCTATCACAGAATATCATAGTCTGGGTGGCTTATAAGCAACAGACATTTATTTCTCACACTTCTGGTGGCTGGAAGTCCAAGGTCAGGGTGCTAGAACATTTGGTGTCTGGTGAGGATCCGCTTCCTGGTTTATAGCCGGCCATCTTCTTGCTGTGTCCTCACATGGTAGGAGGGACAGGGAGCTCCCTGGGGTCTCTATTGTAAGGGCACCAATCTCATTCATGAGGATTCCATTCTTGTGACCTAATCACCTCCTAAAGGCCCCACCTCCAAACACCGTCACATTGGGGATTAGGTTTAAACATATAAATTTGGGAGCGGGAGGCACAAACAGTCAGTCTATAGCATTTAGTTTGGTTGGAGTATTAACACACAAGGATGGAATATGGAGACATGAAATTAGGGGGTAGGTAGGGCCAGATCATGAAGGCCCTACAAGGTCAAATTAAAGAGTTTGCATTTTATTCTGAGGGTAATAAGGACAATTGAAGTATTTAATGCAAAAGTGATGATAAGATCTGGTTTTCCACACAGGTGGGGACAAGGAGACCATGAGAAAGCTCTCACAATGGTCAGGGAGCAAGATGATCAAGACCGGAACTAGGACTATGCCAGTGTGGGGAGAGGTATTTGGGAGGTAGAACTGATGGGACTTGACGGTTGATTGGCAATGGGGAGTAAGGAAGAGGGAAGACTCAGTAATTAGGAGTGGAGGCAGATTCAAGAGACTTTGTACATGATGGTACCATTCACTGAGATGAGGGAGACAGTGGGATAAAAAGGTTTGGGATGAAGATGGTGAGTTTTTGGTGTGGGCCTTTCAACTGAACATGTTTTGGTTTTGTGATCATTTGCCCATGTGGGTCACTCTGTAGATGGTAATTGAAGCCACAGGAGTGGTTGGGATTTTCCAGATAAATGAGAAAGGAGGGGGCCTCCGGAAAGCCCTGAGAGACACTAATGGTAGATGGATGGACAGAGGGAGGGAAGACCAAGAAGGAAAGTGGGAAAAAGACTTCAGAGAGTTCCAAGGAAGACCGGGAACAGATGGTGTCTCAAGGCAGGAAGGAATGCAGCTAGGTCAAGTTAGATATGAAAGGGTTGTGGGTTTGAATGGTGTCTCCCTGCCCCCTGAAAATTTGTTGAAGTTCTAATCCCAGTAAATGTGACCTCATTTGTAGGTAGGATCGTTGTAGATGCAATCAGGTTAAGATGTGGTCATACTAGATTTTAGGATGGCCCTAATCCAACGACTAGTGTCCTTATAAGAAGAAGGAAATTTGTACACCAAGAAACACAGGGAGGAAGGCCACATGAAGATGAGGCAGAGAGTGGAGTGATGCAGCCACAAGCCAAATGCCAAGGATTGCCAGCAACTGCAAGAAGCTAGAGGAGGCAAGGAAGCATCCTTTTCTAGAGCCTCTGGAAGGAGCATGGCCCTGCCAACAATTTGATATCAGATTTCTAGCCTTCGGGACTGTGAGAGCATAAATTCCTATTGTTTTAAGACACCTGTAATTTGTGCTAATTTGTTACAGCAGCCCTAAGAACAAGAAGGGAAAGTGTCCACAGATTTATCGACAAGAAAGTCTTAGGAAACCGTGGTCAGAGCAGCTTGGGGGTAGCCGTGAGGGGGGCCTATGTTGGAGAGGGCCACGGATTAATGACAGGGGAGAAACAGTGACCAAGCACAGGCACCTCTTTCAAAAAATCTGGCTAGGTAGGGAAGGAAAAAGGTAGCCAGAAGGTGTCCGTGAGATTTTATTTTTAATACAAGAATTCGATCATATTTAAATGCTGATGGAAAGAGTCATTAGACAGGAAAATCTTTTCTGAAAAATCCAGGAAAGGGAAGAATTTGTCATGAGCAAGGTCTGTAAGAGAGGCAGGCATCATAAGCTCTGGAGAGGAAGGCCGGTGAGCTCAGGTGAAGACGCAGGTGGGTTGGAGGTCTGGCTGCAGGAAGACAAGTAAGTCTGCCGGACAGCTGTCTGGGGTCCAGAGCACAAGGCCATCTGAGGGTGGGCAGGGCAGGGCCACTCCGAGGTTTGAGAAGTGAGAACAAGGCTGGCAATAGCCATTGGGCAGAATGGGAGGGCTGACAAGGAATGCAGAGGATTGCCAGGCACCACAGAAAGCCCAAGTGGAATTGGAGTCCAGCAGAGGCTGTGATTGCCTCCCCTACCCATTCTCTTTTCCTTGCTGACTGAGTCCCCGGGTCAGGAATCCACCACTCAGGGAAGATGCCCCCTTCTCCTTCTGCTGGACATTACCAAATCTGCATGGGGGTTGGAGGAATTAATGCCAACAGCTGTAACAACCCTGCCCAAGATTTCAGTGGCCTAACCCCATATACGCTTAACTCTTGTTCAACAAGTCAGTGGCTCTCCTCAAGTGCTGACTCAGGGATCCAGATTCCTTCCACCTTGTGATGCTGCCAGACTTATTCCTTGCAGAAGGGGAAGCAAGATGGTGGGCCATTGCACATGGGACTAGGCTCATCCATTTGGTCCACATCCCATTGGCCAGAACCCAGTCATATGCCCTCAACTAACAGCAAGGGAAGCTGGGAAATGTAGTCTTTCTGTGTGCCCAGGTAGAAGAATGAAACTGGTCAGCACATAGCAAGACTCTGCCCCAGTGTGTGATGCCTGGAATTGTGGCAGGCATGGTGCAACCATGAGGGCAAATAACCTGACATGCTGAGAATGGAAGCGGGGGAAGACTCAAAGAACCAGGGTTCTTGCTGACATCATTAAGGGGCTGATTTAATCAGCCAGGGGCTGTGCTTTCTCTAGATTTTTTTATTTTAATGAGAGATAATAAACTTTTCTTACTGCCAAACTTTATTTTGAATCGGTGAATTGCGTCTTTAGTTACTTACAACCAAAAATATCCTCGTTCAGAAACCATGAATTTAATTACATTATGTAAATAAGTTATTACCCTTAGATTATTAGATTTCGTTTTAGGCAGAGAAGTAGAACATAACAAGCTGACCTGGGTGTCAGGAAACTCGCTTCATTTGATCTTTTTACACAGCCCCATTGGGAAATGGGAATCAAAATACTTTTTGTCTCAGACTTAGAGTAGGACTGAATATTTGCATGAAATTCACATTCTGTAAGAAACAGTCAAGCATATGACTACGCCAATTGGCATTGAAAACAATCAGTCACTGACTGACCATGCAGACATGAACCGCTTCGCAAACCTTCCCAAGAGACTTCCTTCTCTCACTTAGCAAATATTTACATGTGACCTACTACTACCTACTGCTTCTATCTGCTAGAATTGTGCACCAACCAAGAATGATATTTCGCCTATTTACTTTTATATCCTTGTTACGTAGCAAACAGGATTTGATACATAAATGGTACATAACTAAATATTTGTTGAATACAATTTGATCTGATTTTCGAGGTAGGATTGAAAACCCGTGGGTTTCAGCTGCAGATGGTGCTAGAATGGAATCTTGACTTTGATGATCTAGTTGGGTGACCTTGGGAAAATTACTTAATCCAGCTGGGCCTCAGATTCTTACTTACTGGGGGTAAAAAGCCACGAGAGGGCATCTGTAAAGTGTCTAGTTTATTGCCTAGCACAAAATAGGGACATCATAATTGGTCATCTTCCTCTTCTTCCTCTTCCTTGTAGCACTATCAAGCCACTCCCTATGTTCCAATTGATGAATATTCTAGAAACAAGTTTTATGGTAAACATAATTAAGAAGGTGAATCCGCTGCCAGAAAATTATGTAAAGCACTGGCAAATTATTTTTGCATCCATTTCTATTCTGTATGATCTGTGACAGGGTTTCCTGCTATTCGGACAGATAATCGAGAGGCAACAATCTTTCATTTTCATTGCCATGTGCCTAAAGTATCTCCCAGACACACGAATGCAAAGAAAATATTCTTCTGTCCGTTTTTCAGATGTTTTTCTCTTTTCAGCTGAGCCAAGGGTAGCTTAAATTCTAATCTCATGTTAACGTTAATGGCTCTGACCAACTGTTCCTTCTAGTTTGAGTTATGTCTCTCACAGTTGACCTGGAGACATACTTTTGTGACAAGGCTAGATAGAAGAAGTTCGTCCCTGTGGGTGCTTGCTATGTAGGGAAAGCAGAGAGGAGCTTGTGCTCATTTTGTTTGGATTCAGGAGTTCTGCTCTTGGCCAGAAGCCCTGAGTTTGAGTCTCAGGTCCAAGATTTAGCTGGAGTGTCACATTGGGTATTTCACTTCAAATGTGCCCCAGCCTGGGTTTCCACTTCTGTAAAATTAGGGTTTTAGACCAGCTAATTCTGGAGCTTGCTTGAGCTCTAAATTCTGTGCTAGGGGTATCTTTGCTGCTTCCTTCTTTTCATGAATTCTTATTTCAACATTCACTTCTTAAATCATTCCAAAAAAGAACAAAGCGAAGCAGTGCTCCAATATTTTTCCATAGGGAAAAAAATGAAATAGCCTCATGTCCAATAAGAGGGAAAAGGCTAAATGAATTATGGCGAATCGAACATCTCAAATAAATATTATCCAATGATCAAAAGGGATGTGGCTGAAGCCTCTCTAGCAAAAGGGGTAAATGTCTCTGTATGATGTTAAATGAAAAATGCAGAAGATAAACGAGCCCTCTGCCATGATAACAACATCTAAAAAATGTACAGGAATATGTAAAAATTCTAGATGGGAGTGGGGAAAGCGAAAAGAGTTGATATGTAAAAAAATGTGATTACCTTTTCTCTTCTTGTGTTCAATGTATTTTAGGTTTCTCACTGGGTGTCTTGTCTTGTAAATGTATCAAAGGTAGACTAATGGCATCAGACACCTCGAATGCTAGAAGGGGCTGGTGGATTGTTGACTTCAGACAGGTTAGATTCCAGCCCCTCCCTCCTCTGTGTCCAAGTTCCTCCCACGCCAGGGAGCTTGTCCTGTGATAAGGAGGGAGGAAAATGTATTCCCTAAATAGATTGGCCTTTGCTTTTCTCTCCCTACCCTCCTTTTTTATTTTCTTGTTGTTATTTACTCTTTCCTAATATTCTTTTTTTTCCATTGAGGAACAATTTAGATACAATTAAATGCATAGATCTGAAGTGTGCAGTTCCACAAGTTTTGACAAAAGTATACATCCCTGTAATCAACTCTCTAATCAAGACATAGAACATTTTCATCATCCCGGAAAGTTCTCTGTGCCCCTTGCTTCCAGGCAACCACTATTCTGATTTCGATCAACATAGATTAGTTTTGCCTGTTCTAGAACTTCTTGTAAATGGAATCGCACAGATGTTCTCTTTTTGGTCTGGCTGTTTTCAAGACTCATCCATGTTGTGTGTATCACTCCTGGGTAGTATATTCCTTACAGAATATACAGTAAATTCCAGTACATTCTGACTAAAGAAAAGGAGAAGACAACACGATCACAGAGGCACAGATCAAAGTGAGGCACTTTGAAAACACCATAAGTCAAGGAACACAGGAGGCCACTAGAAGCTGGGAGGATTTTCCCCTGGGGCCTCTAGAAGGAACCAGCCCTCGTGAAACCTTGGCATTAGCCCAGTAAGACTGATTTCAGACTTCTGACCTCCAGAACCATAAGAGAATAAATCTGTGTGGTTGTAAGCCACTAATTTTGGTAATTTGTTACAGCGGCAATAGGAAACTAATATAACGCCACAGTATGGCTATACCACAATTTGTTTACCCATTCACCTCTTGATGCATTTGTGTTTGCTGTTTGGGGCTATTCTGCCACAGCTGCTGGGGACATTCTTATACAAGTCCTCGTGTGCACATATGTTTTCATTTCTCTTGGGTAAATATACCCAGGAATGGGATTGCTGGGGCATAGAATAGGTGTGTGAACTTTAGAAGAAACTTCGTTTTCCCATGTGATTGTACTGTTTTACTTGTCCACCAACAAAGTATGAGACCTCATCCTCTTAAAAAAAAACAAACAAATAAGAAGGCTGGGGTCATTCTCCCCAAAGGGTAAGAGATTGGAGGATTCAATTCCTGCGTCCTTTTGGATGATTCCAGACCCTGATTGTACTTCCGGAGTCTTCAGAATGAGCCCTAGTACAGATTTATGCCTGGAGTTTTTTCTCTATTTTCTTTTCTTGAAAAAGAAACAGTTCACCTGACTGATCGCCCCCATCCTCTTTTCTCTTCTCTCCTTCCTGTGCTCCCCATTAAGCACGCACTGTACTTTCCCTGTGGGTAGGGGTCACAACCCCAGCGTCCTGGACAACTCAGGGAGCAGGAGCCAGCGAGTCTAGACCTCAGGGTCCTGAGAGCGACACAGAAAACAAGAACGTTGCATGCTGAATGCCTTTCCCATTGGGGCAGTCAACCATATTATCTGTCGGTTAATGGAATTTTCTTGTGCCTCTAAGTAGAAAAACACCAGTAGCCCAGATGCCGCCCACTGCAGTAGTTGATAAAACATTCAAAGAAAAAGGATCAGAGGAGGGGAGAGGAAAATCCTGCTGGATCTGCTGGCGCTCTTTTTTTTTTTTTTTTTTTTGCAGGGGGGCTGTTTTGTTATTTTTGCTTTTGTTTTTTCAACTAAAGAAAATTTGCCAGGGCCACTTCCAACCCTGATTCCTCTAGATTCCAGAAGCTTTCTGAGGTTAAGCTCAAGAACAAAGAGGCGGTTGTTTTCCAGATTTGATGTTGGTGAGCCAAGTTTTGACACTTGAAAGAAGATCTGGAATTTGGGGGCCTGCTGATTTATCCATCCCACATGCTCAAACTTGTTCAGATCATGGATCTTTAAAAAATCGTTGATCAGCTTGCTCAAATACTGTCTCTTCCTACGTATAGTACCCATGTAATAATACCTTACATAGCACATAAACTTCCAGGCACACACCTCCCCCATGAGTCCATGTTATATTCTGGCACATCATTTGGAACTGCGGGGTTTATATCTGTATAAACCCTGACATACTTCCATGGTCTCCTAGCCATATTGAGAGTGTTAGGAACTCAAGACCCTCGCTGTTATTTGCGACCCTTTGGGGCCAAGGCAAGCCTTGTATAATATCAGTGGGGCTGGACCCATCCTGATTGTTAGTCCTGGAGCTTAGGATGGTCTCCTTGGCTGTGACTGAATGGGGCTGCCATGCCCGGCCCGGCCGGATGTTGGCCTGGGAGCCCTCTTTGCACGTGGTGGTATCAGTCTTCTCCTTGCCGTGCAGTTGTAATAGCTCTGGAATGTGACACAGCATGTGGTACCAGCACGAGTTTGCACAGAAATGGAGGCCTTACAGGAGGCGTGGTGCTCAGCCTCGCAAAGGAAGGTATTTGGACAGGCCTCAAGGCTTACCGCCTGGAGGTGGAACTGCTCCGTCAACTCGCCTCGCTGTGGAAAGTGCTGCGCAGAGTTTAGATGAGACTTTTCCCCCAGAGCGTCTTCTGTATTGGACTCATAATAACGCCAGCCATTTGTTGTGCCAGCCACGACAATACATGCTTGACCACATCATCTCTATCTTCTCACCTTCTCTGGAAGGTAGGTAGAGAAACAGAGAAGTGACTCCTTCCAGGGGTCCACATTTCCCTTTCTCTTTCCAAGCTAGGCACCCCGAGATCCCACACTCTGTGGTTCTAGAATGTGAGAGCAGTGTGGGGTACAGGCACATGCCTATGATCTTCAGATTGAGCCAGCTGGCATGGAAGTCAACATCCTGTGGGAGCCACAGTGCAGCATAGTATCCTGAAAAGAACAGGGTATCAGGGTCAGAGGATGAAGATAAGAACGGAGTCATTACTCTTGCTGAGTCCTCACTTCCTCATCTGTAGAAGGAGGATGCTGCTCTCACTTCCTCCCAGGGTGGTGGCGAGGGTCAAAGACCTCGTGAGTAAACAAGCTTGGTCAACTGTCAAGGCCATATAGACGTGGGTGATTATTATTCTTGGTTGGGAGGCAATACTCATTCAGCCAGCATGAGGGAGTACTTGTCTTTGGCAGGAAACGGTACCCAGCAAGGCCTCTAGCACCCAGAGGAGGGGTGTGGTACCCAGGGAAGTGGTTAGTACTCAGGGAGGAGGGTGTACCCAGTCAGAAGGATGGTATCCAATGAGAAGGTTGCTACTCAGGGAGAAGAGTGATACCCAGTGGGGAGGTTGGACACAGTGGGGAATTGAGCCCCAGGGAGGAGGCTGGGACCCATGGGGAAGTTGTACCCAGCAGAGAGAGTGTACCCAGTGGGACTGTTAACCCGGGAGAGGCTCATCACCTCCTTTGGCCTGTGAAACGGCCTAATGACAAAGGTCAGATGAGATGAAAGAGACAGCTTGTGCCGTTCTTCACATTCAAATAAAAAGCAGCAGACGTCCCAAGCCTTAGCGTTCTGCCCATGGTTAGGTGTTTTAGAACATCCATTTGCCCACAATGGTTTTAGATTTCCGCCCAAGGAACACTAATTAAAATTAAAGTCAACATTACTGTGATCAAACTGATCTCATATTTCTCCTGCCTGGAAATACCTACAATTCCTTCAAACAATGTTTCAATTTACCACAAGTCCGGTGGCATTTTAAAGTGTAATAAAAAACCCACCCTCCTTTTCCTGCCTCCCACTCCTGGTGTTTTGGAGACGGCAGCTCACACACGGACTTTCAATCAAGGGGAGGCTGTTCGTCCTTTATTGTGTGCACCTCTGTCTTTGCTGAAGTGGAGTGCATGACAAACCTACAGATGCTGGTGACTCAGGTTGGATCATGGAAAGGAAGTGGGCGAGTCACAGTTGCATGACTTTGCGGTGTGCTTTCACATCCACCTGACATGTTCCAGAACTTAAGTTAGAAGGATCGGTAGGCCACTTTAGATTGGGAGTCATTTATTCACCCAGCAAGCTTCATTGACCTGCCGTCCTGCCACGTGCCTGCATGTGTGCCTGTGGTCAGGGCAGATACTTGGCAGGTAGGACCCAGTCTAAAATATTGAACTACTTTCACACTGGTTGCCAAATAACCATTGACTGGACACTTCCCAACCTGCCCAAGGGCCTGTATCCATTCTAACTGGTCAATACCTGTTATGACATTGATTGTTAAATAGTTGTCACTCCAGCTTATGGGGCAATTAAAACAAATTCTCATCCACAATGGTGGTAAAAGGTGCTATTCGTTCCCTTGCCTGGAAAGTCTCCACGGTTCTCTCAGGATGAAAGGAGGCTGTAACCACCATCTTTGTTTCGGTGATTGAGAAAACAAGTTTGGAGAAGACGCTCCATTGACAAGGACCAGAATTAATGTCTGCTGGGTTGTTTTGGTACTAAGAAGGTCACTGGAATAATTTAAGCAGAAAAAATAAGCAGAGATGTGGCCTAAAAAAAAATGAAGTTTGTACAGATATGAAATGAACTTTGGCAGATCCCATCTGGCCCGGTAGGAATTCAATGAAGGTGGGATCATTCTCTTTAATGTCAGAACTACCTGGGGTTGTTGTCTATTTGTAGAGTCTTGGGACATGTTAGAAGCAAAATTCAGCAAGCAATTCTAATTTGGAGCTTTCCAACCCTGAACCACAGTTGATCACCATAGGGCATGCCCATACTGGAAATCTCTCAGTAATCTCCATACGTTTACCCCCCACCCCCTCATAATATACGATCATTGTAAAGAAAAATTAGAATATCGGAAAGTACATATTTTCCCCCACCCCAGCCACTGCCAGCCCTTCCTTTCGCCCTCCTCAAAAGAGTCATGTGCCTCATGAGCTCATCTAGCGCAAACAGCCTTTTTCCCCAGGGGTGTGTGTTGAAAATAATCAGAGGCAATTACTGAACATCATGGCTGCTTGAGGTGGTAGACAACATTTGCAGCAGACAACAAGCTAACTGAAACAGTCTCTGTTAGTGATTTGATGCCTTTCCTAACCTTTCTAGTGCTATGCATAAACATATATTTGAATGCTTAACATAGGAACTATAGTATCTATAATCACTTCTTTCCAGTTAATGTACAGCAGACCACTTCTCTAGTGGATGGTATGGTGTGCTCCCCAGATCCTGCTTCAGAGTTGAGGCACTTATTTCTCCAGCTGTCAGGAAGTTGATTGCTCACAGATCACCGCTAGGTCCTTCCCCAGGAATCGCCCTTGGCCAAAGTGACACCTTCTCCCAAGGGACAGCTTCAGTGCAGAGTATAAAGGGTCGGCTGTCACTCTGCAAAGCCCAGCAGGAATTCCAGAATCTCCTGTGGGATGAGATGAGACCCCTGTTCCAACTGCATCTCAGTTTAACTCCTGCTGCTGCTTCACTCCCACACAGGTGTTGTCCCTGAGGGCACTTTCCAGTAAAACTCCAGCCTGCAAACCTCCATCTCAGATTCTATCTCCCAGGAATCAGTCTAAGACAGTGTTCCCCGTTTTCACTGTCTGCAGCATATTCTGTTGCACAGAATCTAATAAACAAATCTTTAGTCTAGTTCCTATAACCTTGTTTTATATTTTGTTTACTATTCTTTCTTGGTGTTTCCTTCTAATTTTAATGGATTTTATTTCATTTTATTTTTACCAGATTAATAGTTTCTCTTGTACTTTTTTCCTTCCAGACAAACACTATCCAATAGAAATATAATGAGAGCCATGTATGTAATTTAAAATTTTATAGCAGCCACAAAGGCATGACTCATTAGGAATCATCTTAGAATTCTGACTACCACGTACATTAGCAAAGGTTAAATAAAGTGAAATTAATTTTAAGAATATATGTATTTAATCCAATGTAGTCAAAATATTATCATTTCAACATATATTCAGAGTAAAAATTGTTAAGAAGGTGTTTTAAGTTCTCTTTTTATTGTATTAAGTCTTTGAAATCGAGTATGTATTTTACATTTACAGCACATCTCAGTTTGTACCCACCACATTTCAATGGTTCAATAGCCCCACATGGCTAACGGCTGCCATACTGGACAGTGTGCTTCTAGAGGTTTGAAAGCCTCCATCAAAATTATATTCTAGGATGTCAGCAAAAATGGTGAAGTAAGGACCCCCCAAAATTCTCTCCTCCGTGGAAACAAAAGAACACTGGCCAAAAATGTCAGAATCAACCTTTTCAGAACTCTGGAAATTAACCAAAGGCTTGCAGCCATCTGGGGAGCATTTACTCAAGAAAAACAGCTGAATCTTGGTAAGAACAATGAGCTTTGTGTCATTTTAACTTGCTATATTCCCAAGCCCCCTCCCCAGCACCAAAGCAGCCTTGAAATCCAAAAACCAGCAACTACAGTGAAAACCAGCAGCCTGGAGCCACTGGAGGGGGCGGAATGGGGTAGGAGTTCCTTTAATGCTGCATTCTTAGAAAATTGTCATTATTTGTTCTGTCTAATGATTCCTTGGAAGACCTCACTTGCAAGGCTGTCTTTATTTGATCTGACTCAGAGCTCATCTAGTGCAAACAGCCTTTTCCGCAGGGGTGTGTGTTGAAAATAATCAGAGGCAATTATTGAACATCACGGCTGCCTGAGGTGGTGGATAACAGTTGGGACAAACAATAGGCCAACCAAAAAGTGTAAAAGGAAAAGCTAGGGAACAGACATCCATGGGAGTCTTTGAAAATCTCCAACGTATTTCTGGAATCTAGAAGCCATGCAAATGTGTAGGGCTATGTGCATGTCCAGGACTGTACATGTGTTTAGGAAAGACCAGAGAAGGCCCTGCAGCTCTCGCCACTGACTAAGATGGAGTTATAAAGCGCTTGGATGAACGCTGACACCGTCTCCCAAAACACATACAGAACTTCCTGTTAAAGACTGGGAGTTTTATTGGTTCCCGTCATCTAAGGAAGTCTCTTTTGAATCATGAACTGACCACTAAGCTAAGAGATCAGAGACTTCAGTGACCTCATACAACAAAGAATATACACTTTACAAAATTAGTTCAGAAAATTCAGCAAACAAAAATGCGACAACAATAACAAACCCGGGATGGAATTTAATTTCCAGAGTTGCTACACTATATTATTTATTTATTTATTTTTGAGGAAGACTGGCCCTGACCTAACATCCATGCCCATCTTCCTCTGCTTTATATGTGGGACGCCTGCCACAGTGTAGCTTGACAAGTGGTGCCATGTCCACACCCGGGATCCAAATCAGTGATCCCTGGGCCGCTGAAGAGGAGCACGAGAACTTAACCGCTGCACCACTGGGCTGGCCCCTACACTATATTATTTTAATGTCCAGTCTTCAACAAAAAATTATAAGACATGCAAAGAAAGAAGAAAGTATGTCCCACACAAGGAAACAAATCAGTCAATAGAAACAATTTCTGAGGAAGCACAGACATTGGATTTACTACGCAAAGTAAACCTATGTTAAATATTAAAAAAAATAACAACTAGATGAAACTAAAGAACTAAAGGGAAAAAATCTTGCATATAGAAAATCCTAAAGAATTCACAAAAACTACAAGACCGACGTACAAAAGTCAATTGTGTTTCTATACACTAGCAATGAACAATCCAAAAATGAAACTAGGAAAACAATTTCACGTACAACAGAATCCATAAAATACTTAGGAATAAAGTTGCCTAAAGAAGTACAAGACTTGTACACTGAAAACTACAAAACATTGGTGAAAGAAACTAAAGAAAACCTACAGAAGTGGAAAGATACCCTGTGTTCATGGATTGGAAGACGGCAATACTTCCCAAGTTGATTTTTAAGTTCAACCTAATCGCTATCAAAATCCCAGCTGCTGCTTTTTTGCAGAAATTGTCAAGCTGATCCTAAACTTCTTATGGAAATACAAGGGATCTATCATAGCCAAAACAATCTTGGAAAAGAAGAAAAGAGTTGGAGGATTCATATTTCCCAATTTCAAAACTTAAACTGCAGTAATCACAATTGTGTGGTACTGGTGTAAGGAAAGACACGTAGACCATGGAATAGAATTGATAGTCCAGTAATAAACCCATACATTTATGGTCAGTTGATTTTCAACAAGACTGTGGAAATAATTCAATGGGGAAAAAAATAATCTTTTCAACAAATGGTGCTGGGACAACTGGATAGCCACATGTACCAAAGAATGAAATTGGACCCCCACCTCACACCATATTCAAAATTTAACTCAAAATGGATCAAAAACCCAAATGTAAGAGCTCAAACTATAAGATTCTTTGGAGAAAACACAGGTGTAAATCTTCATGACCTTGGATTGGGCAACAGACATGATATGACACCAGAACCCTAAGCAACTAAAGAAAAATACACAAATTGAATTTCATCAAAATTTTAAAAATTTGTGCTTCAAAGTACACCAACAAGAAAATGAAAAGAGGGGCCGGCCCAGTGGCACAGCAGTTAAGTTTGCACGTTCTGCTTCTCAGCGGCCCAGGGTTTGCCAGTTGGGATCCCAGGTGTGGACACGGCACCGCTTGGCACGCCATGCTGTGATAGGCGTCCCACATATAAAGTAGAGGAGGATGGCACAGATGTTAGCTCAGGGCCAGGCTTCCTCAGCAAAAAGAGCAGGATCGGCAGCAGTTAGCTCAGGGCTAATCTACCTCAAAAAAAAAAAAAGAGAAATAAAAGAAAATGAAAAGAAAGCCACGGAATGGGAGAAAATATTTGCAAATCATATAGATAAAGGTCCAGTATCCAGAACATATAAAGAACTATTATAATTCAACAATAAAAAGACAATCCAATTTAAACATGGACAAAGAATTGAATAGACATTTCTCCAATGAAGATATACAAATGACTAACAAGCACATGAAAATAAGCTTAATATCATTAGTCATTAGGAAAATGCAAATCCAAACCACCATGAGATACTACTTCACACCCACTGGGATGGCTATCCTCAAAGACAGACAATAACAAGTGTTGATAGGGATGTGGAGAAACTGATCCCCTCGTACATTACTGATAACAACATAAGATTGTGTAGTTGCCTTGGAAAAGCGTTTGTCAGTTCCTCAAAAAGTTAAACATAGAATTTCCATGTGACCCAGAAATTCCCCTCCCAGGTACATACTCAAAAGAAATAACAACCTATGTTCACACAAAATCTTGTACATGAATGTTCGTAGCAGCATTATTCCTCGTAGGTGGAAAGTGAAAACAATTCAAATGTCCATCAACTGATAAACAGACAAACGCAGTATGTGCATATAATGGAATGTTATTCAGCTAGTAAAAGGAATGAAGTACTGATTCATGATACAACAGGAATGAACCTTAGAAACATCATGCTAAATGAAAGAAGTCAGACATCAAAGGCCACAAGTTGTATGATGCCATTAATATGAAATGTCCATAACAGGCAAATCCATAGAGACAGAAAGTAGATTTGTGGTTGCCAGGGGCTGGAGCAGGGGAAAAGGAGATGTGATTGCCAATGGGTATGGAGATTCTTTTTGTGGAGATTAAAATAAGATAATGGTAATGGTTGCACAACTGAATATAATAAAGACTGTGCTTTAAAGAGGTGAATTTTATGGTATATAAATTATACCTCAGTTTAAAGCATAAAAAAGTAATTTTACAAAAAGAGATGGGAGAAAAAATTTTATTTCATTAGATATTCTTAAATTTTTAGCAAACCTATTTTAACCCACATTTGTCTATCAACATCAAGAATTAAATAGAATTTATAACTCCCTTTCCCTTCTGTTTTCTCCACAACCTGAGAAATTTAAACCTACTCTTACTCTTCCTTCTAACCTCTCTACAATCTAGATTTTGTTGTTGATGAGGATAATGGAAATAATCATATAATTACTACTTGTTGGGTGCTAAGTGCCAGGTACCATGTTTGTTTTATATGCTTTGTCTCATTTTTCCCAAGCTCTTAACTACTACTTCAAACAACCCTTCAGACTGTTTAGCGATTTTTAAAGAATATTGTCTTCTATTTTAAGCCTCCTTTAAACAATTTTAAACTAAATAGTATAACTACACTATCAATGATTTTTTGTATTGGTTCCATAAAGCCACTTTCTTTCCATGGCTTCTATGACACCACATAATCCCAGTGTTCTCGTCCCTCTAGGACACTCTCTCTCACTTGCTTTTGCTCTTCATCCTAACTCCTAAATATTGGAGTGCCCCCGACTGAGTCCTTAGATGTCTTCTGTCTTCATTTACCTCACACTTTAGGTGATCTCATCTGGTCTCATGGCTTTAAACACGACCTTTCACAGACAATTCTCAAATTTGTATTTTCAATCCTGACCACTTAACTCCACCTGCCAATTTGACGTCTCCACTTGGATGTCCAATAGGCATCTCAAACTCAACATGTCCAAAACTAAACTCAATTCTCTTGCCAGACTTGGTCTTCCTCTGGTATTCTCCACCTCTCTGAACCTTGTTAACCCAGTTACTCAGGGCAAAAACTTTAGAGTTAAACCTGAATCTTCTCTTTCTCTCATATTCCCCTAATTCAATTCAATAGTAAGTTCCGTTGGTTCTGTCTTCAAAAGAAATCTCCAGCTCATTTGCTAATATCATCTTGGTCGAAAGCAAAGTCACATTTCTCCTGGATTATCACAGATTCTTAACTGTCTTGACTCTTCCTGCCTCCCTACAGTCTTGTCTCTGAACCAAAGACAGAGTGATCTGTAAGATTGCTCCCCATCACAAAGTCCTTCCCATGGTCTACAGACCTTAGGGGATCAGGTTCCTTGGTCCTCTCCAGCTCCATCTCCCTCTATTCTTCTTGCATTCACTTGACTCCAGCCATGCTCGCCTCCTTATTGTTTCTTCAGTTTTCCAGGACCGCCTCTGCCTTTATGGTTCTTGAAACACTTGCCCCACCCATCCTCAGGGTAGCCTCCCTCACCTCATCTGGGTCTTTGCTGCAGTGTCTCTTCAGAGATGCCCTATCTGCCACCCCCATCTATAATAACAGGTCCTTCCACTCACTGTCTTTACCGTGCACTGTTTTTCTTCACGGCACATACGTGTTTGTTGACTTTGTGCCCGCAAGAGTGAAAATGTGATAAGAATAGGTACTTTGTTTTATTTACTCCTGTATCTGTAGCATTTAGAGTAATGGAATAGATGGGTTTATTGTTCACCATCAGAGTAAAGAGATGGGTAATAGCACTAGCTGTGTAGTCAATCTCCTGGGTCCAGAGACCAGCTCTGCCACCCTTCTGCCTGCGTAACCTTGGACTAATTATTCTTAAGTCTCAGTTTCTTCATCTGTATAATGGGGATAATATTAGTTCATACCCGTGGTGCTATTGGAAAAACTAAATGAGTTATTATATGTAAAATTGCTTAGAATAGTACTTGAATCAGTGCAAGCCTTCATGAACGTTGGCTATTGTTATAACTACTATTACATACCAGACATTTCTTCTTGACGTCTTTATTCTGCTTCTTCTTTATTATTTGGTTAGAGTATTTTCTTAAGTAATTTTCTCAGGAAGAGTAAAGAAATGTGAATGCTCTATTTTCCTGCTTTCCAAAAATCTCTGCCTTTGCTTATCACGTTTGACCCATAGCAAATGCTCGATAAATGTTACCTATTGTATTTAGCATCTGCAAAATCTTCCCTTTCTTGTCATCGTATTCTGATGCATTTTCATTGGGTTAGAGAGCTTCTTCCAGGAACTACTTCAGAAAGAATATGGGGTGGTAAGTAATTTAAATCTTTGTGTGTCTAAACCTGCCTTCCTTTTATGATCACACATGAATCATAGTTTGATTGGGAATAGAGTTCTAGAATTCCCTCAGAATTCTATCAACGCTGTTTCAACTCTTCTAGCATTTGAAAACTGCAGATGAGAATTTCAGCGTTAGTCTTCAATATATAATCTTTTGCTTTTGTTTTGAAGTATGTAGGATTTTCTCTTCATCTTTGTGACAACATGGATGAACCAGAGGACACTATGCTCAGTGAAAGAAACCAGACACAGAATGACAAATACTGTATGATCTCACTTACATGTGGAATTTTAAAAAGTTGAATTCACAGAAACAGAGTAGAATGGTGGTTGCCAGGGCCTGGGAGCTGAGGAAATGGGAGATGTCAGTCAAAGGGCACAAACTTCCAGTTATAAGATGAACAAATTCTGGGGATGTGATGTACAGCATGGTGAATATACAGTTAATAATGGCTAATGCAGTTAATGATACCGTACTGTATACTTGAAACTTGCTAAGAGAGTAAATCTTAAGTGTTCTCACCAAAAACAAAGAAGAAAATGTTTTGGTGAGGTGATGGATGTGTTGATTAGCTTGATTGTGGTAATCATTTCACAATGTACACATACATCAAATCATAAGGTTATATACTTTAAATATGTATAATTTTTCTTTGTTCACTATACCTCAGTAAAGCTGGGGAAAATAAAAGAAATTTCCTCGTGGCAGGTTTAGTTGACTGACTTCTTTAGTATTTCTGCCTAGTGTTTGGTGAGTCCTTTTGATGTAAAGATGCAAGTCTTTCTTTAGCATAGGGACGTCTTTTATTATTTATTGGATTATGGGCTCTCTTCTAAGTGAATGATTGCTTATTGAAACTCATTTAAGTGGCTGACTCTTTTAGATCTCTCCTCATATTTGATATTTTAGTCTTAAAATGTCCATTTCTTTGGTTTTCGTTTTTGGGGAATTTTTTTAGTTATTCATACATTGAGTTTCAGAAGTGTTCCTTTTGCCATTCAGCACCCACATTGAAGTTATCCTGACATTTTTTTTTTAACTTCTAAGATATCTTCACCATTTTCACAGTAGCTTGCTTTATGGATGTAAAATCTTCATAAATATCAATGAGTATTGCTATGGACGAAATGTTTGTGTCCCCGTCCCCCCCCCCCCCCCGCCCCAATCTATATGTTGATACTGAATCCCCAGTGTGATGGTATCTAGAGATGGGGCTTCTGGGAGACGCTTAGGTCATGAAGGTGGAGCCCTTGTGAATGGGATTAATGTTCTCATAAAAGAGACCCCAGACAACTCCCTTCCGCCACGTGACAACTCAGCAAGAAGACAGCCTGCCATGAACCAGGAAGGTGCTCTCCTCAGACACTGGATCCACTGGCATCTTCATCTTGGATTTCCCAGCCTCCAGAATTGCGAGAAATAAATTCCTGTTTATAAGCCACCCAGTCTGTGGTATTTTTGTTATAGCAGCCTGAATAGACTAAGACAAGGATGAAAACCAGCATTTTTTGGAAAGTTCCCTCAAGTTTTCTGTAGTATTTCCAATGTCTTTACATTTTTCCTTCTCCACTGGCTTCCCAGATGGGTTTCCCTGTCCCATTGCACTGGGCCTGTGCACTGTGGAATTGTGTAGTGACTGGAGTTGTCTTTCAATTTAATCCCCATTGCATCATATCTGGACAATAGTCATCAGAGTTTGCAATAAAAGGTTAGGGCTTTGCTTAGTTCCAGTTAGAAGTAGCTTTCTTCTCTATTTTAGTTTCATTTTGCTTTTTTCTTTCTCTACAGTTTTTTCATGAATTGTAACCTCATAGTTTAACTTTTACTATGTAAGCTTATTAAATTCATACCTTAATTTTTATGACAATAAAGACTACAGTGGAGGTTACTGTAAAAGGGCGAAGCTCTTTCAGTATTCAAGAGTTGACATATGAACAGATTCAGCTGTGCTTTTATTTTTCCTCTCTTAGGATGTTATTTTACTGTTTTATCAACAGCTTTTTCTGTTGGGCTGGCCTGGTGGCATAGCGGTTAAGTTCACACACTCCGCTTCAGTGGCCTGGGGTTCACTGCTTTGGATCCAGGCACAGATCTACACATTGCTCATCAAGCCATGCTGTGGTGGTGTCCCACATACAAAATAGAGGAAGATTGGCACAGATGTTGGCTCAGGGACAATCTTCCTCACCAAAAAACAATGCAAGAAAAATGAAAACTTTTTCTGAAATTTCTTTTTGTAACATTTCTATAGTATTGAGTTTATATGGACTATCAGATTAATCTATTATTTCTCAATCTGAGAAATAAACTGAGCTCTTCTGTATAATCATCACCATATGAGTGCAATGGGAAATTTAAAAATGTCTTTGTCCTTACTTTCAGAAGAAATAGTTTGATTAGAGGGAACAAAAAAATAAAACAGAAAAAGCATCTAATTAAGAACGAGGTTGGATATAGAGATAAAAAATATACAGATGTCCAGAGAAGAAAGAAGTCAGTGTGGAATGAGATAGTCATCAAATTCTGCATGGAAACCATGAAACTCATGTGGAGTTTCAGTGAATGAGTGTCATTTGAAAAGGCAGAGAAGTGAAGTCCTGCCTTCCAGGTGAGACAAACAACAAAGGAAATGGTGACAGTAAAGACCAGAATCAGAAATTAAAAGAGGTGTATCACTACAGAGCCTATAGGCATCAAAAAGATAAGAGGAGATTGTGAAACAACTTTATGCCAAAAATGAAATGGAAAGTTCCTCGAAAAATTCCACATATCAAAATAGACTCAAGAAAAACATTACCTGAAAAACTGTTAGAGAAATTGAACCAATTACTGAAAACCTTCTCTCAAAGAAAACTCTAGTCCCTGAAGTCTTAAATGGTGAATTCAAACAAACATTTAGAGAAGAAATAACACTAATCTTTTACAAATAGTCCCAGAAAATAGAAAAAGGAGAAATTCTCCAAAACTTGTTATATGAGGAAACTTGCTATATATATGTATAACCTTGATGCTAAAACTCAACAAGGACATCATAGGAAAGGAAAATTCAAGTCAATTATACTCAAGAATCCAGAAGCAAAAATCCCAAACAAACACTGGCCGACCAAATCCAGCATTATGTAAAAGATAATATCATGACCGAATTAAATTTGTTCCGAGAATAACATTAGAAAATAAATCAATGAAATTTGCCACACTAACAAAATAAAGAAAACTGACTATCCCAGAGATGTAGAAAAATCTTTTGATAAAATTTATCATCCATAAAAAAATATTCTTAGGAAATTGGGAAGGGAAGAGAGCTTTCTCAACTTAGGAAACTATCTAGGAAAAAGACCTATGGCAAACATCATAGTTTTTGGTGAAATGTTGAAAGGTTTCCCTTTGAAAATGAGAATAAGACACAAATGTCCATTCTTATTCCTATTCAACATTGTATTGGAGTGTCCAGCTAATGAAGAAAAGCAAGATAAGAAAATAGAAGCTATGAATTGGAAAGAAAAATGTAAAATTCTCATGATGCATAGACAATATCATAGTATGTGCAAAATATCCAAAAGAACCTGCACATATAGAAATGCAAAGGGCCAAGATTAGCAAAGCACTTAAGAAGAAGAATAAGGGGAAAGGATTTGCTCTACTGGATAGTGAGTTATCATAAAAGCACAGTAATTAAGATCATGTGTATTTGTGGGTGGATAGACAAACGTTTCAATGGAATAAAACAGAGAAAGCTGGAAACAACTGCATGCATATTTGGACCCTTGTTATTTGACATAGTTCTCTTCAATAAATGGTGCTGGGACAATTGAATAGCCATATGGAAAAAAATGAAATTCAATACATATGTCACATCATATATAAAATTGGATTCCAGATAGATTGTAGATCTAAAGGTGAAAGGTAAAATAGAGCTTCTAGTTGACAATCCAGCACAGTAGCTTCCTACTTTGGGGTGGGGAGAGACTTCTTAAACAGGGCACAAAACGTATTAACCATTAAAATAAAGACCAACAAGTTATACTTCATTAAAATTAAAAATTTTTGTTCAACAAAAGATACCATTAAAAGAGTGAAAAGACAGGGTAACTATTCAGAATTTTAAAAAAACAAAACAAAAACACTTGCAAACTAGTAAGAAAAAGATAACTCAGTAGAAAAAGGGACAAGCCATTTGAGTGGGTACTTCACAAAAGAGGTTATCCAAATGGCCAAAAAACCCTATAAATCAGAGAAGTGTAAATTAAAACCACAATGAGATTCAGCTACACATCCATCAGAATCACCACAATTAAAAAGACTGATAATACTAAGTATTGGTGAGGACGTAAAGGGAATTTTCATACACAGCCAGTAAGAGAATAAATTGCCACAGCCACTTTGAAAAATAGCTTAGTATTATTTATTAAAGTTGAAGATATAGGGGCTGGGCCAGTGGCCTAGTGGTTAAGTTCATACACTCCACTTCAGCTGCCTGGGGTTTACCGGTTTGTATCCTGGGCGTGGACCTACACTGCTTGTCACGCCAGGCTGTGGCAGTAACCCACAAAATAGAGGAACATTGGCACAGATTTTAGCTCAGGGACAATCTTCCTCACCAAAAAAAAAAAAAAAAAAAAACTTGAAGATAAGCATGCATTATGATCCTACAATTCCACTGCTATATCTCTGCCCAATAGAAATGCATGTGTATGTGTGTATGCACAAGAATGCCTGTGGAAAGTTCCCAACAGCCTCAAACTTTAAACAGCCCAAATGTCCTTTAACAGTAGGATGGGTAAATAAATTTCGGTATATTCACAAAATAAAATAAGGTAAGCGATGAAAATGAATGAACTTCAGCAGCGTGGAACAACATGAATTAATCTCACAAACACAATTTTGAAGGAAAGAAACCAAATTGAAAAAAACGACGCATAGTGCAAGATTCCCTTTATATGAAATTCCAAAAGCAAGTAAAAGTAAACTGTAGTGTTTAGGAATACAAGCTTAGGTGGTAAAACTTTTTTTTTTTTTTAAATCAGGGAAGTGACTTCCATAAAAATCAGGATAATGGCTACTTTTATCAGAGAGGGATGGTTGGTTGAGATATAGGGGAGACTTCCGGGATGTGCTAATATTCTATTTCTTGAACTGTTATATAGATGTTCACTTTGGGATAAACCATTCAGCTTTATATTTTTGTTTTTTCTCTTTTCCATATTTGGGGTCCCTCTCTCTCTCTCTCTCACACACACACACAATTACATAAAGAAAAAAGAAGAATGATTGAATACAGTAAGATACACATAAATTATGGCATGCTGAGCATAACTGCGTAGCAGTTTTAAAAAATGAAGTAGATTAATACATAGTGACACTGGAGAGCTTTTGAAGCCATATTATTACCATTGAGAAAACAAAACAATTTGCAGAACGATGCACGCAATGTGATACATTTATAGCAAAACAAAACAATACTATATATTTTTACATATACTATCATAGATGCATAGAAGTACATAGAAATAATTTCAGAATTATCCATACCAATCTAAAAACAGTGGTTACATCTAGGGAGAGGACTGGGTGCTGGTTGAGGGAGGCTAGGTGTATGACGTGTATAACTAAAAATAAACAAAAAAAAAAAAAAGGAAGGGAGGGAAGGAAGGGGGGAGTGAGAGGGAAGGATGGAAGGAGAACCAAGCCTAGAATTTTGAGCCAAGCTGCCCAAGATCACACTGGAGATGGTCTACAGCAGCTTCACCTGGAATACTCCCCAGACATTTCTTTCCTACTTCCACTCTTAGGGCTGTCACAAGTCTCAAGAATTAGTTCATTCATTCATTCAACAAACATATATATACTATTGTGTTCCCCGAGGTAGACCTGTTTGTAGTTTTCATGTTTCAGTCCAGCCACTGAGTGGGCAAGCATCTGACGACAGCATGAAAGTCTCGCCCTACTAACATTAAAAATTTCACCACTGACAGGTGACAGGTAGATGTGTTTATAAGAATTGGTGCATTTCTGAGTGTTTAGTTATCTGCTTTAAGAATTGTGTATGGTCTTATTTATTCTGTTCATCAGATCTTTAAAAGTCTTAAAAGTGTAACAATGGCCAAGCAGCTTATAGGAACTTTGGGAAACTGTAGGAGAAACATTGATGAAACATTAAGGAAGAACCAAGTCGACGTAGTGATGGAAATGAAACCCAAGGAAACAGGCAAGGAACAGTAGAAAGAGAGAAACGCAGTTGAACCAGAGAACCAGATATGAACAACTGCCCAGGAGTGACAGTCATGGAAGAACTTGACACAGGATGTGTGTGTGATTCCTGTGAGCTGCCGGAAACACGGGCATACTCTCACACATTCCATCTGGCACAAACATGCTCTTCACATGCAGGAGAGTCTTCTAAACTTGCCTTTATAGTCATGAGTGTCAGTAGATCCCAAGGACACTTGACGGGATCTGCTTCCAGAAACATGAGGTCAGAAGCTTCATCCTCCCGTCACAACAGCCTCCTCAGGGGTCCCCTTGCCTCCCCTCCTGGCTCTGCCATCCTTTCTCCACCTGCAGCAGAGTCCTCCTTCCTTTCTCCTGGGCTTAAAACCCCACAATCAGGGCAATGTTTACGAGATGTCAGTGCCGTATCCGTATTTTCTCCTGTGACCCTCCAAGCATCCTGATATGGAGCTGCTCCTGATTCCCAACTCACAGATGCAGATGTCGAGATCAAGAGAGGCTTCCCGAACTACCCTGGCTAACGTGGAGGGCCCCTCTGCCGCCTCCAGGACGGCTCTCTCCCGTTATTCTGTATTTCCTTCATGGCCTTTATCACTCTCTGAGATTTCTGTCTGCTTATGTGTCTTAGTCTACCTTTACCCACTAGCATATAAGCTCATGAGGAGAGGGACTTTGTCTAATGTTTTCACTGCCATATTCCAGTGCCACAACGATGCCTGGCACAGAGGAGGCACTCAACAAAAATTCGTTCAGCAGGCACTGAACAGGTGAACTTAATGCTGCTCTTTCGAGAGTTTATTAAATGTTGCATCCAAAATGATCAAGACAGTTACTTGCATTTACAGTAAATTATATAGATAAACACATTAAATATGATATTAACAACAAGAATGATGTATGTTATCTTTATATTACCAAATTCTGACTATGTACCATGGATTGGTGGGCATGAGTGATAAAAATTACTCTTATCTTAAGGAGCTTATGAGAGAGAGAGAGAGAGAGAGAGAGAGAGAGAGAGAGAGTGTTTGTGTATGTGTAGGGTGTGGGTTGGAAAGAGAATATAGGCAAGAAAACCAGGTCACTATGCTGTGTAGTAAATACAGTTATAGAGGTAAACACAGGTGCTGGTGGCATTGAGGAAGGACAGGTAAATCCGAATGTAGGTGGGGTAGGGTATTAGGGAAAGCTTTCAAGAGGAGCTGAGAGTGCAACTGAGCTGGGAAGAACATAATAATTATCCAAAGACATGGGGGATCCTGTATAAGGCCAGGAAGCAGCTTGACAAAGGCAGGGAAGTGCGATGCTTTTGGGAACCTCAAGGTCGTAGGTATGACTGTATGGTACAAGGCAGGGATGCATTGAGAGATTAAACTGAATATGTACAGAAGAGCCATTCACAGGTGCCCTTGAATTTCTCTGGATATTACGTCACCATGTCTGCTCTATTTCCCAATGCATACCCGCTGCTGCCTGTCAGATGGCAGGACTTTGGTCAACATTTGCTGAAGAAGCGAATGAATGGATGGATTTGGAACGTTACCCTACAGCATCCCTTTCTTCAGGCACCAGTAGGGTTTTAAAAAAGGAAGGAACCTGATCAAATTGGCACCTGAGAAAGACCACTCTGGGAGCCACAGAGTAGAAGAAGGAAGACTCAGGTCAGTGAGGGGTGAGGTGGGAGTGAATCCGACGGCACTGGAGTGAGGTAGGTGAGAAGGAAGGGATAGATTTGAGAGCTGCTGGGTGACTGATTGGATGGGAGGTAAGATGTAATGTCAAGTCTAGGAGGATTGCAAGTTTCTGCCCTAAGAGCTGGGTGTTAGGTGGCGCCACTCTAAGGACAAGGGACTGGAGGAGGTGCGACCCAAAGGGAAGATACTGGGTTCAGCTGGACTCCTGAATCTGTGATGCATTTGGAACATCCTGGAAGAGATGTCTAATAGTCAGCTGGAATGTGGGTCTGGAGCCCAGGAGAGAGGACTGAGCTGGAAGAAGAGATGGCTGCTGGCAGGGTCTAGGTTGTGTGGAACCCGACAGCATAAGGAGAGAGCTCAGGGAAGGAGCCCTCCAGGATGGAGGCTGCGGTGGTCCTGGAGGCACATGAAAGGAAGAAGCATAGAGGTGACTATCTGGCTAGCGGGTGGAACCAGAATTATGGTTTGAAGGAACCAATGTCAGATGCCAAAGGGCCTTGCCATTGAACACAATTGAAGCATGAAAGAATGTCCAATAAGACTGAAAGTTGAAAGGATGAAATATGGGATGGAACAAGGTGGGAGGAATGGGCTGAGGCGGGCAGCCTGGAACCAAGCAGGGAGTGGGTGCTGGAATTTCCCTTTTATATGGTGCCCTGGGTGAGGTGCAGGGTGGGGTGGCTTCCACAAACCACTGGGATAGTGCAGCTTCTGTCTTTCAGTAACTTTCCATGCCACCCCCATGGAGATTACAGCTTCTCCTTTAAACATTACATCCCTGGGATCCAGACTTTCACCTGCTCTTCTGCGATTCTCCCCTACCTGCCTCTGCTGAATAGCACTTGAGCAATCAGCTGTTTGGGGTGGCACAGCTGGTGGGAGGGCCCGGTACACACCATCCACACGTGGGCAATTATGTCTAGACTCATTACTCACTTTCTTTTGGCACGGATTCCCACATAAATCAGGCATTTCCAGTCACCCCCAGTTCTTCTTCCTAGATCCTCTGACCTCTTACCCTCGCCCTGGGGAAGTTTGGTCGCAGTTTCTTGGCTGCTGAGAACACAGGATCCTGGCTACTCGAGTCTGTGTTTCCCTCTGTTCTGATTCTAATCTGAGGCCTGCTCCACACTGCTGGTGCCTCCTTTGGAAAAACAGTGTGACAATAGACCTAAGGAGTCATAAACGACCTGAGAAATTCTACTTTGGGTGGCCAACCAAAGGGAGCATTCCTATGTGCAGAAAAGTCTGATGCCCAAAGATGTTCATCATGGAATTAGTTATAAGAGTGAAGAATGAAAAAGTGTGAACTGAGATGCCCAGGAGCAGGGGAATGATTAAGCCGACCAGGGCATTTTCTTGGGTGGAATATAACCCAACAGTTTTAAATAGTAGTTACGAAGGTTAGTTAAGACATGGAAATACTCCTGATTAGACATCAAGGAAAATGATATGTACAGTATGATTAAAACTATGTAAATAAAGACCCATATACAGAGGAAGTCTAGAAAGAAACCTCTGAAGTGTCAACAGTGGCTTTTCAGATTATGGGAATTTTTTTCCTGTTTTCCAGATTTTCTCTAATGAGATTATACTGCTCTTATAATGGAAAATGCATATAAGAAAAATAGCTTTTTAAAACCCTGAAACTCAGTTTGACAACTACCTTCTCTTCCCAGGCTTTTCAAGAACCAGGCTGTCCCAGTCCTTCCTCTGGCTCCCCCCGTGCTCTGTGGCCTGGGGTTTATCTATTGATCTGGAGAGGTTCATAGAAGCAGGCCGGAGCCTCCTGGGCAGGGCCTCCACTCGGAACCAGACGCCCTCCCTGGGGTGGGACAGGCAGGGCTCTGTCCTGGGGTGTTGGCATTCAAAATGTGCAAAACTATTAAATAGTGGAAAGCTTAGCACACAGCGAGCAGGGAGAGCTACCAGAAAGTTCTTGAGGCTCATTCTGAAAGCCTACCCCTGACACTAGTCCTGAAGGTTCCAAGGACTCACCCTCTTGTGGGCCACTCTGGCCAAGTACCCCATCCTGGTATGCTGAGAGTGGACTTCCAGGCCTTAGGGAAATAACGCCATCAAAGACAGGAGGATGGCATCACGGGGGTGTCCCCTCAGGGAAACTCAGGATCAGCAAGCCAGCAGACAGCTGGCCCAAGGACGCACACCGGCCATGGCAGTGTGATCTTCCTGTTAGAGTTCAGAGGCCAATCTCCAGTACCCAGGACGTCTGCCGACAAGAGCAGAGGGAGGAGAAGGAGGGGCTACTGGATGGAATAGTCCACTAGAGGCTTGGCTACGTGACAGGACAGCCAGTGTGTATTGCAGTTGACTCTCTGCAGGATGAATTATTAGGGAGAAAAACCATCAGTGGTGTTGCAATATTATTGTTTTGTACATCTGTAGACCTGGGAAAGGAGAAAACCACTTTTTTCCACACTACGCTAGGAGAGAGAGGCCGGCATTTATCCTAAGGTTCAAGCAGTCTTTGAATTCCCTTAGAATGTTTGTGTTTCAGGACCCTGAAGGGAATGATGCTGAAGGGACCCCTAGGGGCAGAAATGGCAGAGACCTATGTCCCAAATAGAACCCATGGCTCCGAGGTTGATGCTCCTCAAGCCTCCAGCTCGGGTCCGTTTTCCCTATACTCTCCCTGCTTAGGGACTCAGTCAAGCCAAAGGCTTCAAGGATCACCTGCACAAGGACTCATAGGTTGATCCCCACAGTCCACTCTATAGATGAAATCCATACCTCTCCTGCCAACAGTATTTACTGAGCACCCTCTATGTGTTGGGTGTTGGATCAGGAGTCAGGATCCAACAGCATCTAGAGCAACCCCTCCCTGGGGAGCTTGCATTCCACTGATGTCTCAAAGGCCACTCAAACCCTTTATGAGCTGAAGGCTGACATTTATGCGACTAAGTGCTGTTTTGGATGCATTATGTGTATAAATGCATTTCATCATCACAACAGCCATGCCAGTGAGGGCTGGTTCCTTCCTCATTTTCAGACAAAAAACAACTGAAAAGAGAGGTTAAGGGACTTGCCTGATGTCGCACAGCTGTGAGAGCAAAGCTGGGCTGGAACCCAGGCAGCCTGATTCTAAATGCCATACTTTCACGCAGAATGTTACCAAACATCTGTATTTTGCTCCCCCCAAATAGCAATTTCTCTCTCACATCTTCTCCCTAAATGTCACCAGTGTCCATGCAATGACATAGACCAAGAGCCCAGAAGTCAGTGGTGACATCTTCCTCTCCCTCACCCTCCACATCCATTCAATCGCCAAGAGAGATTTTATCTCCTAAGTTTTTCTTCAGGAGGTAGAAAGGTATGTGGTTTTGGTCACCATTGCGTCCTCAGTCCCTAGCACATATAGTGACCACGGCACGGTGAGTGAATCAATGAAGCCCACACTCGCACATGGCCTGGAGGGATGGAATCCCCTACCTTACGATGCATCACTTCGGTCTGAATGGAGAATGAGCATCCAGGGGCAAATCACGACTAAGATGGAACCACTTGTCAGGTTTGATAGGTGGGAGCCAAACCAGGCATTCTGATTCAGATAAATAGATAAATAAACAAACAAATAAATAAACAAATGTGATGATTCTAGTGCCTGAGAAGGGGAGCAAATTCATGCCACCTGCTTCTGTTTCTTTGTCTCTCTCTGCGATCAGAATACACATCCAACAGTTATTTAATATTTCCCACATGGCAGGCAGGTCTCCCCATGCTTTGCGTAGATTATTACATAATCTTCACCACAAACCCATGCCTAAAGTATAATTGGTTATGTTACAGATGGAGAAACTGAGACCCAGAGAATTCAGTTCCTTGGTCAAGGTCACGCAGCCTTTAAGTAGCAGGGCCTGAGTTTGGATCCAGACAGTCTGGCTTTGGCTCTGTGTCCTTAACCCCAAAGCTCTACTGCCCACAAACAGCCACCTTGGTGACATCCGCCCCGGCTCCAGCTCCCCACGACAGCCATTCCCTGAGAACGAGTGTTTATACCTCCTGGCCGTGCTCTCTTGGATTCAGGCTGGATGCCCCTCCTGAGCCGGATCTCAAGAGAGATTCGTTCTCCAGAACAGAGACGGCTGTCAGGGTCAGCAGTCACTTGAACTCAGCATGTGTGTCCTCAGGACACTCGGAGTATGGGCTAGCCATCTTCCACAGTGGGCCGGGAAAAGCAGAGAGCGCTTGTCTCCACAGAGTCAAGATGGGGTGAGGAGAAGGGAGAGGCGGGGTCAGACACCTCATGAGCAGAGCAGAGACAGATACATATAGTCCCAGAGAAGCCAAAAATGTCACATCTAGTTCCTCAAGAGCCCCTGCTGCATGTCCCATTCCTGGATTCTAGGCTGTACTCTCGAATCCTTTAATAAACCCCTGTTTTTGCTTTTTCACTGTAATAATTACAAAATAATGGTCAATGAGGTAGGCAAAAGTATAGAATATAAAAAGAGTGTTGCAGACAGCATTCAATTAACCCTCAACTTACAGCAAAGAGATTAGCTGCAATCTGCGGTGTGTGTACATGGGTGTGAGTCCACATGTATTTATAGGGTACGCCTACCCAAGCTGGGTGATAAAAAGTTGAAAGAAGCTTCAATTAAAACAGGTTAAAGGAAAACTTGAAAGCTACCCAGAAAACACATGACACAGCGTTGTGAAACTAGATTCCAGGTGAAAGGGATGAGCACAGAGTTTCCTCTTGACACAGCGGGCAGATTCCAACTCTAATATTTCAACCCTGGTATTCACAGCTGCTCAGGCAGAATCGCTCTGGAAGTACCAGGCACCCACGTCCATGTCTAGTCTCTACTTCTCTGCTGGGAACTTGAAACTGTAACTACTTTAAGGTCCTGAATCTTCCACCACTAGACTCAGTTGGCCTTAGACAGCAAACCTCCACCTTTCGGAGGGGGAAATGGGAAAATGTGGAGATAGTTATAGACGATGGGCTGAATCAAAGTCAGAGTATTCCTATATTTTATCAATTTTGACATCTTGGAAATTGGATTGCATTCTACGATGAAGGTGATTCATATAATTCTAAATGGTGGTATTCCTTCTTCCTTACTGATATTAAATAATGTTGCATCTTATAATCAAAGACATCTTAGATTCCGTGAAATATAGCATTCCTTTTGTGGCAAGGTTAGGCATAGGTTTTTAATCATCATTATAACTATGTGCTATTTAATGAAGTTGATACACTGAAGAAAACTGAACATATTAGGGAACCTAGCATATTAAACTTGTGATTTTACTTTGAAACGTTTAAGAGGATATAATTTAAAAAGTGTGCTAGGTAGTCTTTGAAAGTTGTATGATTGGGGTCCAGTTTAACTCCAAAGTGCAATGGCTCAATGACGGTAGAAGTTTACTTCACTCTCGTGTAATGGTCAAGTAGTGAGTTGTCCAAGGCTGTGGGCCGGGCAAGTTTGATACGTGAGGCCTTCTAAGGAACTGGTTCCTTCCTTCCTTCGGCTCTGCCATGGCCTAGGGAGCTAGCTTCATCAGCATGACTGATGCTGGCTCACCACCACAACCAAGGGAAGCGGGAAAGAAGCGAGTCCAGGTCGAGTGTCTTAGAGGAGATGATGTGGTGGTAGCACACATCTTATCTGCTTACATTCCGTTGTCCCAAACTTAGTCACTCGGCTACAGCTAGCTGTAAAATGCAGTTTATTGTTGGGTGGACATGTGTCCAGCTAAAACGCCTGAGTTAAGCTAAAACTCAAGGGTTTTAGCTAAAGGGGAGAAAGGAAAGAATTAACACTAGAAAACATTTGGCAGTCATCCACCGTGAATCTTAAGAAACTTCCTTCACTAGATTTATTAAATTTCACTAATTGCTTAAAACAGAAAGATTTCACTTCTCAGTTTTACAAGTTTGCCACATCAGGTGTTGGAGGTGTTTTAGAGAAACAGATAACTTTAATTTTAAACATACTTAAAATGTTTTAGGAAATTAAATAATAAGTTTATAAATAGGGTTAATTATTTAGGAAGACTTACTATGTTAGACTTGAGTCAATTCAACGTTAATCAGAGAGAAAAAAGAATGATTAATATTACTTTTATGTAAAAATTACGAGACATAAATAAGACGTGAGTTAAACATAAAGGCTTATTAAAAACCTAGGTTTTTAAATATCACAGCTTTCAGATTGGCCTCTTTTGCTTAGTAATATGCATTTAAACTTCCTCCGTGTCTTTTCATGGCTTGATAGCTCATTTCTTTTAATTTCTGAATGACAGTCCGCAGTTTGTACCATAATTTCTTCATCCATTCACCTGCTGAAGGATATCTTGATGGCTTCCAAGCTTTGAAAATTATGAAAAAAAGCTGCTATCAACATCCATATGCAGGTTTTTGGGTGGAGAGAAGTTTTCAACTTCTCTGAGTAAATATCAAGAAGCATGATTGCTGGGTCATAAGGTAAGAGTAGGTTTAGTTTTGTAAGAAATTGCCAAGTTGTCTTCCAAAGCGGCTGTACCATTCTACAATCCCTCCAGTAACAAATGAGAGTTCCTGTTGCCCCACATCCTCACCAGCATTTGATGCTTTCAGTGTTCTGGATATTGATCATTCTAATAGGTAAGTAGAGGTATCTCATTGTTGTTTTAATTTGCATTTCCCTGATGATATATGATGTGGAGCATCTTTTCTTATGCTTATTTGCCACATGTATATCTTCTTTGGTGAGGTATCTATTAAGGTCTTTGGCCCCTTTTTTTTTGTGAGGAAGATTGGCCCTGAGCTAACGTCTGTTGACAATCTTCTGCTTTTTGCTTGAGGAGGATTGTCACTGAGCTAACCTCGGTGCCAATTTTCCTCTATTTTATGTGGGATGCTGCCACAGCATGGCTTGATGAGTGGTCCTAGGTCCGTGCCAGGGATCCAAACCTGTGAATCTCAGGCCACCGAAAGGAGCACATGAACTTAATCACTATGCCACAGGGCTGGCCTCATTTGACCCATTTTTTTTTTTTAAAGCTTGGCACCTGAGCTAACAACTGTTGCCAATCTTTTTTTTTTTTTTCTGCTTTTTGTCCCCAAATCCCCCCAGGATATAGTTGCATTTTTTTTTTAGTTGTGGGTCCTTCTGATTGTGGCATGTGGGATGCCATCTCAGCATGGCTTAATGAGTAGTGCCATGTCCATACCCAGGATCCAAACTGGTGAAACCCTGGGCTGCTGAAGAGGAGAGCGCGAACTTAACTACTCGGCCATGGGGCTGGCCTCCGGCCCATTTTTCAATTGGTTGTTCTTTCTTCCATGGATTGTGCCTTTGGTGTCCTGTCTAAAAAGGCTACATACTGTAATATTCCAATTATATGACATTCTGGAAAAGGCAAAATTATGGAGACAGGGGCTGGCCCTGTGGCCAAGTGGTTAAGTTCGGGTGCTCCGCTTCAGTGGCCCAGGGTTTTGCCTGTTCAGATCCTGGGTGCAGACATGGCACCGCTCATCAAGCTATGCTGAGGCGGTGTCCCACATAGCAGAACCAGAAGGATCTACAACTAGAATATACAACTATGTACTTGGGGGCTTTGGGGAGAAGAAGAAGAAGAAGAGGAAAGAAGATTGGCAACAGATGTTAGCTCAGGTGCCAATCTTTAAAAAAAAAATTACAGAGACAGTAAAAAGAGCAATAATTGCCAAGGGTTAGGGAGGAGGGAAGGATGAATAGGTGGCACACGGAGGGTTTTTAGGGAAGTGAAAATACTCTGTATGATACTCTGATAACAGATACATATCATACATTTGTCCAAACCCACGGAATGGACAACATCAGAAGTGAGCTCTAATGTAAACTATGGACTTTGGGCAATGACAATGTGTCAGTGTAGGTTCACCAACTGTAACAAATGTATTATTCTCATGGGGGATGTTAATAATGGTAAAGGCTGTGTATGTGTAGGGGCAGGGGGTATATGGGAAATCTCTGTATCTCCTGCTCAATTTTACTGTGAACCTAAAACTGCTCTAAAAAATAAAGACTTTTTTAAAAAATCACAACTTTAACAGCTTGAGTATTCATTAAAACAAGTAACTGTAAATTATCCTCTGCACATACAAACCTTCTTCAGATATTGAAAATCTCAAGTGAGGGCCAGCCCCAGTGGCCTAGTAGTTAAGTTCTGCATGCTCTGCTTCAGCAGCCTGGGTTCGGTTCCCAGGCACGGAGCTACACCACTTGCTTGTCATTGGCCGTGCTGTGGTGGTGGCTCACATACAAAAAAAGAGGAAGATTGGCAACAGATGTTTGCTCAGAGTGAATCTTCCTCAGCAAACAAACAAACAAACCTCAAGTGACATGCTTAAGAAATTTTAGATGGGTTTCTGTTACTTACAACCAAAAAAGTCTTGAGGAAGACACAGTTTCTCCTCCAACTGAACTATGCCATGTTTCTAGCCTGTCTCAGTGTCATAGATCTCACAGCTACATTTCCAAATTCCATTCTGCTTATGACAACCCTCCACATATGCATGGGTGGAAGAGATGCCTATTGCTATGCCTGTCTAGCCTCCCTTTTGCTTCAAACCATTTTTCCCCAACCATAACCCCCCAAATCTACAGGGTTCAGAGGTAGCTACTGGCTGTCATAATGATATGATTTGACCTACTCTTTAGACATGTCTGATTGGCCCAAGGTGGACCACTAACCCAAGCAAGGCTAATAAAAGTGCCAATTGAAGGTGAGCCTCAGACTATTTCTAAGTGGCTAAAGGGATTATATGTAGACCAAGGAGCTGAGAATAGCCATTATCTACTGTGAAGTCTGGACAGCAGAGAAAAAGGGTACTTCCAGAGAGAGAAGAGTTACGGTGATGGCAGAGAAACAGAAACAAAAGATGAGGGGGCACCCTGTTCCAGAGGCCAAGTCAGCCGCACATCACCTTGAGTCCTGGGAGACATCTGGTACACTTATAATAGTTCATCCCTCCTTTCCAGACAAACTAGAGTCAGTTTCTATTATTTGTAACCAAAAGAATACTATCCAATATGTGTGACAATATATTAAACTCACCGTATGAAGCAAACTTGTAGGTTTTGTTTTCAAAAGAAATAGCTGCTTGTTTTCTCAATTAGAGGAAGTTTCCAATGTAGATCTTACTTTTGGGTCATAAGTACAGAAACTGGTCCAAGGCGTTTACCCTGATAAGCCCATGAATTTACCTAAGATTGAATTTTAGGTAATTCAATTCAATTTACCTAAAGTTGAATAATCACTTGCAAATAAAATAATCACTTGCAAAACATCCAACATTGAGCATAAGAAATTTACAATTAACTACTTGCAACTTGTGTAGCGTCTCATTATACTTAGAGCAGTTTATTGGAAGATATCCAAATTGCATTGTATGTTCTGTGGTAGAAACTGCTAGTTCACCATCATGTCCCAGCTAAAGCCACATTTCCCAGTCCCTCTTGAAGGCAAGGCAAGTCCACAGGACTAAGTTCTGACCCGTGGACAATGAGTGCAGGTGATGAGCGCAACTTCTGAAACACTCCTTAAAATGAATGCCCCAAGACTTTTCTTCTCTTTTCCTTTTCTGCTCCTGAAATGTGAAAATGTGCTGGACGCAGAAATGGCCATGCTCGACCACAAGATAGAAGCCATGTGTTGTAAATGGAGAGCAAGAAATTGAAAAGACCCTGGGTCCCCAGCCCTACTTACATTTAGACCTTTCCATGTGAGAAGAATAAACCGTCTTATTTAAGTCACTGTTATTTTGACTTTTGCGTCAATAGCTGAACCAGTACCCTAACTATAACATAGTCTTTGTAGGGAAAAACAAAAACGAATGACTGTTTCCTACAAAAGGTATTGTAGCCAAAAGAAAAAGCTTTAATTGATGGGATTCACTCACTCAACAAGTATTTATTTCAACAAGTATTCATTCACAGAGGTCTGAACGAACAGCTAAGCATCCTTGGAAAAAGTGTCTAGGCTGGAGAAGCAACCTAGCCCATGTGAGATGAAGAGCGCCCAAAAGAACACGGAGGCATTTATCCCAAGGAAGGAAAGAGTTAGGATGGGCCAGTGAGCTGTCTTTAGACATCGGAAGAGCTCCTGTGGAAGAGAGGATAGACTTGTTCCATGTGGTGTCAGGGTGTTGAACTAAGGCCAATAGGTTATGCAGGGAACTGAAGCACTGAGATCTGAAGAGTTCTCCATCAGTCAGGGTTCTTGGCTTTAAGCAACAGAAACAGACTCTCACGTCTTAGGCAAAAATGAAATTTATTGGATTGTTATTTGGAGGAATCACAGAATTGACCAGAGGCCAGAGTACTGGCCAGGAATCGAGAATACTCTGGGTGGCTGGTTAGCAGAAAGCATAGCTGCAGCCGTGGAGCAGGAAGGGTCTGGTCAGCATGAGGAATGACTTCTAACTGTTCCTCATGTCACTGAGTCACTCATGCAGGATTCAAAATCATGGGAGAGAGTGTGGTGGTTGCACCTGAATCATCTTTCATTCCCTGGCTGAACATGGGGTGGAGTAGGTGAAAAGACATCTCTGTTGACTCTGGCATGGAGTCAGGCACCACCTCCAAGAGGAACCAAGATACTATCAGACAAATATCCAGTGCTGCCTCCAATGATGCCTTCAAAGCCCGTGAATCTGTGACCAGTGCCTCAGGATTGGGAAGAACTTGTCCCTTCAGGGAAGTTATCTCCTTGCCACGTTCCTCATAGATGCTCCAACACTCTGCTGAATGCTTCCAATGAGGAAGCGTTCACTACCTCACAAGTTCTTCTTCAGGTTAAGATGAAATCAAGGCTGGGAGTTTAGACTCTGCCTGGCGCCCACGACCCTCCAACCCTGGTCCTACTTTTGTAGAGTTAAGTCCTGTGAATCTTCTACAGAAACCTTTCTTCCCATCAATCTTACTCCCTCAAAGTCACCATCCTCCGACCCCACCAAAACATCTTGTGTTCATTCTCTTTCCTCCTCCCATCTATCTAAATGTTATCCATTCTTCACATTCCAGCTCAAATCCCACATCCTACATGAAACATTCCCAAACCATTCCAGCCCAAAGTAATGTCTCTTTGGAAATTTTTTCCTATACCCTTCATTCGGCAGTTAATCACTATTTTTTTATATATTTTCTATTTTTCAGAATTGATGCTTAAACTTGGTTAGACAACTTCATTTTAAGAGAACTGATATCTTCCGTCTCTTCCTGGATTATAACTTCTTGAAGACATGGACTATTTCTTATCCATCTTTGCATCTTCTGTAGAACTAAACAAAATTCTTTCCACATGGACTGTTTTTGTTTGTTTGTTTGTCTTTTTTGCTTAATCGATATGAATACCAGAGGTAGGTGTGGTGTTGACCTCTTATCCAGGAATTTGGGGAAGGGGAAACAGAGAAAGATGAGGGGTGAGGAATATCAGTGCAATGACCTAAAGGACTTTCCTCAGAACATAATAATGACGTGAATGATTTATATTTTTTACAGCTTTTTTGAGGTATAATTGATACACAATAAAATGAAAGTATACAATTTGATAAGTTTTAACATATGTATACATCCATGAAACTATGTCCCTAATCAAGATAATAAATATATCCATCATCCCCCAAAAGTTCCCTCATGTCCCTTTGTAATCTCTCTGCTTCACTTCCACCTCAAGCAACAACTGATTTGTTTTCTCTCACCACAGTTTGAACCTTCTAGAATTTTTTATAAATGGCATCATTCGGTATGTACTCTTTTTTTGTCTGTCTTCTTTCACTTAGCATAATTGAAATTCACCTTTGTTGTGGAATCTCTCAGTAGTCCACTCCTTCTTATTGCTGAGTAGTATTCTATTGTGTGGACGTTATCACAATTTGTTTATCTGTTGATGGTCATTTGAGTTGTTTCCAGTTTTTGCCTATTAGAAATAAAGCTGCTATGAACATTTGTGTACAAATCTTTGTAGTGGCACATATTTTCATTTATCTTTGCTAAATACTTAGGAGTAGATGGCCAGGTCCTATGGTAGGTTTTCTATAGCATTTTAAGAAATTTCCAAAATGATCACATGATTTTCTATTCCCATCAGCAGCATATCAGAGTTTCAGTTGCTCCATCTCCTCACCAACATTTGGTCTTGTCTTTTTAATTTTAGCCATTCTAATAGGTATGGAGTGGTCTCTCATTGCGGTTTTTGTTTTTTTTTTTTTTAAAGAAACCTAAATTATCTTTCTGGTTCCATTTCTTTTTTTTTTTTTCCCAAATGTTGGCACTTGAGCTAACATCTGTTGCCAATGTTCTTTTTCTTCTTCTTCTTCTTCTTCTCCTCAAAGCCCCCAGTACATAGTTGTATATTCTACTTGTAGGTCCTTCTGGTTGTGCTGTGGGACGCCACCTCAGCATGGCCTGATGAGCAGTGCCATGTCCCCAGCCATGATCCGAACCATTGAAACCCTGGGCTGCCAAGATGGAGCACGTGAACTTAACCACTTGGCTACAGGGCCGGCCCCTCATTGTGGTTTTAACGTGCATTTTCCTAATGACTAATGATGTCGAGCATCTTCTCATGTGCTTATTTGTCATCTTCTTTGATGAAATGTCTGTTCATATTTTTTGACCATTTTAGAAATTGGGTTATCTTCTTATTATTGAGTTTTGAATTTCAAGTTTCCTATATATTTTGGACACAAATCCTTTATCAGACAGGTGATTTGTAAATATTTTCTCCTGGTCTCTGACTTGTTTCTTAACTGTCTTTTCAAGAGTAGAAGTTCTTAACTTTGATGAAGTCCAATTTGTAAGTGTTTTCCTTTATGAATCGTGCTTTTGGTATTGCAATTAAGAAATCTCTGTTTAATTCAGGGTCACAAAGATTTTCTTCTGGAGGTTTTATAACTTTGTATTTTACATTTGTGTCTATGATCAATTTTAAGTTAATTTTTCCATACAGTGTGAGATATTGATCAAAGTTCATTTTCTGGCCTATAGACATTCAATTGTTCCAGAATCATTTGTTGAAAAGACTATCTTTTCTCCACTAGATTGCCTTTGCAGCTTTGTTGAAAACCAGTTGAGCATATGTGTGTGGGTCTATTTATGAACCTATTCTGCTCTGATGATTGTTGTATCTATCTTCACACCGGTACACCACTGTGTGATTTATATCCTATAACATTTTAGAGAAAGTGCTTTCACCCATAGATAGAGTTGTGTTCCTGGTGTGGGCTTTGGAGCCAGATTGCTGTGTGCAAATCCTGGCTCCATCACTTACTAGCTGTACTACTTTGGGCAAGTTTTAAATATCTTTGTGCCTCAGTTTGCTCATCTATAAAATGAGGATGATAACAGTATCCACCCATAGGATTACTACGAGTATTAAGTGTATTAAGTATTAAGTATTGCTATGAGCAACACTTAATAAAAGTTGGCTCATATAATTTCCTGCATAAAACAATCATACGAATGAGTTAGGTGTCACCACTCCCTTTTAACAGATAAGGAACGTACAATGTAAAGAGATTAAATGACTCGACCAGGGCCACAGAGATAAAGACTACACTTAGGTCTTCTGTTTCTAAATCCACTGTCTTCTGCACTTTACCACTGAGACTATAAAATGGAAGCCCTGGTCTTTTATAACCTAAACTCAGAAGTTATATCTTATCCTTTCAGCTGTATTCAGTTCTTTTGAAGTCTTTAAATCTGGCTCACACTCAAGGACAAGGAACTACATAAAGTATAATACCAGTATGTGGGGGTCATAGGATACCATCTTAGAGGTTACCTACCACAGGCCCCCTCTCTTTGCCACTCAGCAAAGATGACTAGGATTCTCGCAAGTCTGGGAGGTGGGGTTGTGGTCAGAGACTTCTGAACTACGGAATGAGGAGAAGTGAAGGTTTCCTAAGCCAATGACCTAGTGGGAGACTTTGCTTTTCCCTCATGGAAGGAAAGTGAAATCTTAGCTCCTTTGTCCACCATTGCATACTGGCCACACCTTTTAAGTAGGAAGTACAGCCTGTGGCCAGACCCATGGAAAGAAGGCAGGTGTCCGAGTTGAGCCAAGCAGTTTTCTTCTGCTTTTGGGATGACGTGAGAAACACGTTCATACCGAGTGGGCATCTCATTTCATTATGCATTCATTCATTCTCCAATATTTACTCAGCACCTACCATGCGCCAGTCCCTCTTTGGCACTGAAGGCACAAGAGCTTCTCTTCTCAGAGTTTATGCATTCATTGCTAAGGCCACAAAGTAAAGAGGAAATTACATTGTGCTAGTTCAGGTTCTCTCAGAAGCAGATACCAAGATAGGATAAGATTCGTAAGAGCTTTCTTGGAGGAAATGCCTGTGAAGGACAAAGGGAGTGCAGGGCAGTTCCAGGAAAGGTTTGGCCAGGTCACTAGAAGCCCTTGAGCCCAAGTCACCTGTCAGAGGAGTCCCGTGTGTGTCCTGGATTCATGCCTCCACTGAGCTCAGTCCTTGACTGGGAGCAGCCCGAGGGGCGGCCGTTAGTGCGGCCTCAGCACTAATGGAGCGGTGGACTCAGAGGGACAGCAGCTAGGATCAGAGCAGCATCTTGTCACATCTGTCGCGTGCATGCAACAAGGTATGATTAGTGTGATGACGGAGTAAGCACAGGTGCTAGAGGAATATAAACGGAGTGCACCTGGTCCAGACTTTCAAGGTTGGGGTTGGCTTTCTGCAGGACAGTGGCCAAAACTGAGACCTGAGCAGAGAAGGGGAATTAGCAAATTCACATATACTGCTGACAGAAGTGCAAATTGGTTAGCATCGCTTTGGAAGCTGTCTGGCATTGTGTAGCAAAGTTGAAGTTTTGCATACCCTGGGAGACAGCATTGCAGTCCTAGGCACAGCCTTTAAAGGAACTCTTTGCAATTGTTCACAGGTGCACTGGTCTACATGTACAAGAATGTTCCCAGGAGTGTTATTTGTAACAGACATCCACAAAGGAAACATCCATCAGCAGAACAGATAAATAGTGGTTTAGTTGTACAATGGAATAATATCCGCAATGAAAATAACAAACTACAGCTACACTCAATAACTTGGATGAATCTCATAAACACAGTGTTGAGGGGGAATAAGCAAGACACTCATACAACATTCAAAAAGCAGGCAAGGGGCCAGCCTGGTGATGTAGCGGTTAAGTTTGCACACTCTGCTTGGCAGCCCACGGTTCACAGGTTCAGATCCCAGTTGTGGACCTACATACCGCTCAATAAGTCATGCTGCGGTGGTGTCCCACAAAGCAAAAAGAGAAGGATTGGCAACAGATGTCAGCTCAGGGCCAATCTTCCTCACCAAAAAAAAAAAGCAGGCAGATATAAGCTACTGCTTAGGAAGTGCATACACAGATGGTAAGACCATAAAAAAAAAAAAGGAAAGTGGGGAGGGGAGGGGTTATGTTTCTAGAGAGGCACAGAAGAGGGTTCTGGGATGTGGGATGCTTGTTAACTAATTATTCTTTAAGTTCTGCATATGTGTTTTGTGCAATCTCTGTCTGCATGTCTCATGGTTTTAAGAAAGGGTGGGGAGGGTAATAGGAGTAGATTAGGCGAAGGGAGTGCAACGTGTTCCAGACAGATGGCAAAGGGCAGCAGGGAAAGTAGGTGCAGGGCTCAGGGACTTGCAAACAGAATGGAGTGACATGGTGAGGAGTGGCGGGAGGGCTGAGGTAGACAGGTGGCACCTACAGAAGGAAGGGCCTCATAAACCCCTGTGGAGGAGTTTGGACTTTACCCTGAAGGCAATGGGGAGCTACTGAAGTACTTCAGCTGTGGAGAGACTCAGATTTTTCAGAAAGATCCTTTGGCCACAGTGTGAGGATGTCCTTCACAGGCCCCAAGTGAGTGGCGGTGAGGCGAGGGAAGAAAGGTTCCTGGACCTGGCCTGTTGCCTGCGGCAATTACCCAGGGCTCGAAGCAGCCATGGGTCCACAGCTGGAGTGAAGTTTAATAGCGCTGCTCTCAAGGCCTGACGTTGGTCTTCCTCATCACCAGACCAAGCTCCCTGCTAAGCTGCATCCAGAGACCCGTCATTTCTTAATCACGGAATCATTAGCAACAGGAGGAGAGTCTCCACTCTGGGTGCTCTCTAATGTCGACTAGGCACAGCATTGATTGAGGAGAAGGTGTCATTCTTGGTCCCAAAGGCCGTCTCATTTAGATTCTGAACATTTTGGAGCAGAGGGGAAAAGAAAAACACAAAAGCTTTTGTAAGTAACTGATCATTGCAACAGTTAACCCTGTGTAGCAATCACTTAGTAAAAAGGCTACATGTAATGATTATCACTAAAACGACTTGTTCCCTTTGCAATAGTATTATCAATGAGCATTTGGTAAACACGGTTATTTAAAGTTTTCTTAGGGATTATATATTTAATATTAGGGTCAGTTGTGGATTTCTTTATTCAAGTTGGGAGCTAAAATGCCAAGATACTTCCTGCGTATTCTATGGGCTCAGTAAACCTAGGCTGAAAGCTCAAGATGATTTATTTGCGAAGCATCACCTGATAGCTCCCAATTAGCTTGTCATTTTAATTGCATGTAAGGAGATTTTTCTTTTGGCATTTAGATAGCTGCTGCTATTATTGCCATTATGTTTATTTTTTTAAAAATATGGGAATTTGAAAAAAATAGATACTAATACTAAACTGTTCTATCCTGATTTGATACATTCTAAAGTATAAAATCTTCCTCATAGTGGCTTTTGAGGGGCTTGTTTTCTAGCAGGTACCTTTCCCATTGCAAACGATCATTTACTTCCTGAATGTGTTGTCTGTTGCAATCCCTTCTGCCTCCCACACACTCTTACGTACCTGTCATTTTCTTTCTTAGTAAAAGCAAAGTCCAACGAAGGTCAGATCAAGGGCACAACTCTTTTTTTGTCGAGGCGAACTTGACGCTGACTCAATGGGGGCTGTGTAACCATGGGGCATAATCTAGCACCTATGGATTTTGCTCCTTTGATGAAATCTCTGCCTAGCCCTGTCGGGTTATAATGAGGGCATACTCCCCACATGGATCAACAGAGCCCCAGTAACCTGGTCTCACAGAGGGCTGGACTTTGAGATGATACGTGTATATTGACCTTCTTATCAGGAAGTGTTGACTGGCGGTGTCATGACACCCACCTTTCAACAGCCCTTGGGTGGCCCTTTAGGTGGTGGATCCCGTGCAAGCTTTAGGACTTTAGGCTTTTGAGTAAAGCCCTGAATAGGGAGATGATTTAGAGCAATAAAAGATATCGCCTCAGTTCTTCAGAAGATTATAATCTTGCTCTGAAGATTTACGAAGATAAGATATCTGGAGAAAAAAGACTAACACATTAAATTGTAATATAAGCTTTATGAATTAGGAGCTGAGGAGATACCACATATAGGCTTGGCCAGAACAAAGGAGTCGGTCCAGAACGTTTCTTGAGAAGAAATCTAGGAACCAATGTTGACAGTTGCCTCGATAGTTGCCCCTCAAACATCCAGTCAGCTGCCAAATCCTACAGATTCCTTCAACCTGCATTAGCCCCCTCCCCCCTTTGGCCTGTGCAGTGCCCTCTGGGTTCGTCCCTGCTTGCACACATGTCCCCTTTGAATCCATTTGGCCTTGATCACAGTCTGTCCTTTCACCTCTAGCCTTAAAACTCCTACGTACTGAGCAGGCCTGGCTTGCACAGCTCTCTAGCCTCAGCCTGAGTGACCGCCCCCTAGTTTATTTGACCCGGTGCTCCCACCAGCCTTTGTCAGTGCCTCGCCCCCTGAAGACTCCTGCAGATGCTGTTTCACCTTCCCACAACCCTCTCCAGCTCATGGCCTTTGCTACTTTTGCTAAATCTAAAATCCTTCCACGTGCGTTCTTCTGGATTTTGCACCTGTGGTGAAAGAACTTAAAACTGTTTGATACCTGCAACATTATTGACATTTAACATTAAGAACACTTGTGGGGCTGTAATAGGCTGTTGGGGACACTTTAAAATAATGTTAGATAATAACGTTTTAAGAAAAACTAACTCCAGGAAGTGGAGATGCAGGAAGAATTCTGTCTTTTTAAAGTCATAAAGTGAAAAACTATATTAAGCATTTCTTTCCTAAAAAAAGATATTGTGGTAAGGAAAAGATCTCCCACAAACATCCCATAATTTTTTTGCAGGGGAGGGTAGGCAGGGGTGAAAGAAAGGGAAACCAACGTTTAGACAACCTTTGCTTTATCTTATTTTTTCATGTAAGTGGTGCCCAAATTTGAGTGCCTCCCCACCAAAACCTTACTTGATCAAAATTTGAAAAATAATTTAGAAATTGGTGAATTAAAAGAGAGGAAATGTTTAAGGAGCTCCCCAAATGCCTGACCTAATAACAGAAGTTGCACACAGTATTTTATTCTGCAAAGCTCACAACAGGCAAGCTGACGGAGTGAGATAGGTAAAAGCTAGTCTAGGTATTTCCTAGAGGCTTACTGAGAAGACAAAAGGAATCCAAGGCAAGTAACGTGGCCAAAAGGGTCTGGAAGGGTGGGCGAGGGTGTGTGGAGGAGGTTTAGGAAATACTAGCGGGTTCACTGGTAAAACATTTAAAAACAAAATAAATTTGAAATGTTGTGACTTGGGTCTGTGCCTTCGGCTGAGGAACAAAGATACATTCTGAGCAGCAGAAGATAAATTCTAAGAGAAACTGGATTTTATAGGTCCAGGTCCTGGGAGCAATTAGCTATGGAACAACTCCAGGTCTTAGGAAAGTGGGATTCAGGAGGGGGAGTATCCGTCCACCAGAAATGGAGATCACTCTCATCAGGGAGAAGATGACAGGCTGACGGGAGTGATGACTGACAGCTTAAAACATGACCTGGTTCGACTGTGGGATTATTTTCTTTGTTAATCGAAAAGATCCACATTTCTTCATTTTCTGAGGATTGTATTTAGAGACACAAGGTCTATCTTTGAGATATCTTTGAGAATTACTGATCCAGTGTGAGCTCAAGGTCAAGACTCACTGTCCAGTAACGTAAAATAAGAAGGTAATGGTGATTAAACTGACCCAGCGCATACACTGAGGTTACTTTTTTGAAATAGGACCAGATTTTGACTTCCGTTCTTATGTTTTCTTTCCTATTCCCCTTCATAATAACTTACTTGAAAATGAACCAAGATTTGTGGATAATCAAATCTTAAACAGACACCATATTAAATGTTTTGGAAACTGTAAGTTACAGAGTAACTTTTTTCTTGTATAACTGAAACTTTGTATTCTGAGTAATATCTCCCCATTTCCCCGTCTCTCAGCTCCCGTGAACCACTGTTCTCTCTGCTTCTAGCAGTTTGACTATTTTGGATACCTTTTATAAGTGGTGTCACATAGTATTTGTCCTTCTGTGTCTGGCTTATTTCACTTACATAATGTCCTCCAGCTTCATCCATGTTGTCACAAATAGCAAGATTTCCTTCTTTTTAAAGGCTGAATAATATTTCATCGTACCACATTTTCTTTACTCATTTTCTTTATCTGCCCATGGACATTTAGACTGCTTTTACGTCTTGGCTACTGTGAATGATGCTGCGATGAACATGGGAGTGCAGATATTTCTTCGAGATCTCGATTTCAACTCCTTTAGCTATATAACCAGAAGAAAGATTGCTGGATCACACGGAAGTTCTATCTTTAACTTTTTGAGGAACCTCCAGACTGTTTTCCATAGTCGCTGTGACAATGTACATTTGCACCAACAGTGCACAAGGGTTCCCTCTCTCCACACCCTTGCCAGCACTTGTTATCTCTTGCCTTTTTGATCATAGCCATTCTAACAGGTGTGAGGTGCTATCTCATTGTGGTATTGATTTGCATTTCCCTGATGCTTAGTGATGTTGAGCACCTTTTCACATACCTGTTGCTCATTTGTATGCCTTCTTTGGAAAAATGTCTATTCAGTTCCTCTGCCCATTTTTTAATCAGGTTTCTTTTTTTTCTATTTAGTTGTATGAATTCCTTCTATATTTTGGATTTTTGTTGTTGTTGTTATTGTTAGGAAGATTGGCCCTGAGCTAACATCTGTTGCCAATCTTTCTCTTTTTGCTTGAGGAAGGTTATCACTGAGCTAACATCTGTGCTAATCTTCCTTTATTTTGTATGTGGGGCACTGACACAGCATGGCTTGACAAGCAGGGTGTAGGTCCGAGCCCAGGATCCCAGTTGGTGAACCCTGGGCTGCTGAAGCGGAGCATTCGAACTTTACCACCATGCCACCAGGCAGCCCCTATATTTTGTATTTTAACCCCTTATCAGATACATAATTTGCAAATATTTGCTCCCATTTTGTAGGTTGCCTTTTCATTTTACTGTTTACTTCCTTTGCTGTGTAGCAGCTTTCTAATTTGATGCAATCCCACTTGTCTATTTTTGCTTTTGCTGCCTGTGCTCTTGGTGTCATATCCAAGAAATCAATACCAAGGCAAATGTCAAGAAGTTTTCCCCTATGTTTTCTTCTAGGAGTTTTATGGTTTCAGGTTTTATATTTAAGCCTTTAATCCATTTTGAGTTGATTTTTTGTTTGTGGTGTAAGATAAGCATCCAATTTCATTCTTTTGCATGTGGATATCCAGTTTTCCCAACACTATAAATTGAAGTGACTCCCTTCCCTATTATGTATTCTTGGACCCTTACTGAAGATCAGTTGACCATATACACATGGGTTTCTTTCTGGCCTCTCTATTCTGTTCCCTTGGTCTATAGGTCTGTTTTTATGCCAGTACCGTACTGTTTTGATTACTATAGCTTCGGAATGTACTTTCAAATCAGAAAGTATGACACCTCCAACTTTGTTCTTTTTTTTTTTTTTTTTTTAGGAAGATTAGCCCTGAGCCAGCATCTGCTGCCAATCCTCCTCTTTTTGCTGAGCAAGACTGACCCTGAGCTAACATCCGTGCCCATCTTCCTCTACTTTATACGTGGGATGCCTACCAGAGCATGGCTTGCCAAGCTGTGCTATGTCCGCACCCGGGATCCGAACTGGTGAACCCTCCTGGGCCGCTGAAGTGGAATGTGAGCATTTAACTGCTGTGCTATTGGGCCGACCCCTCCAGCTTTGTTCTTTTCCCTCAAAATTGCTTTGGCTATTCAGAGTCTTTTGTGGTTCCATATGAATTTTAGGATTGCTTTTTTCTATTTCTCTAAAAAGCATCATTGGGATTTTGATAGAGATCGCATTGAAACTGTAGATCGCTTTGGGTAGTATGGACTTTTAACAATATTAATTCTTCCCATCCATGAACATGGATATTTTTCCATTATTTGTGTCTGGTTTAATTTTTCATCAGCATTTTATAGTCTTCAATGTACAGATATTTCACCTCCTTGGTTAAGCTTATTCCTAAGTATCGGAATAATTTTTCAATTAATACATTTAATACTGCAGTAATGTCTTATAAGCCAGTCCTGGTGGCCTAGTGGTTAAGATTCGGTGCTCTTACCATGATGGCCCAGGTTCATTTCCTGGTCAGGGAACCACACCACCTGTCTGTTGGTTGTCATACTGTGGCAGCTGTGTGTTGCTGTGATGCTGAAAGCTAGGCCATCAGTATTTCAAATACCGGCAGGGTCACCCATGGCGGAGTTTCAGTGGAGCTTCCAGACTAGACAGACTAGGAAGAAGGACCTGGCCACCCACTTCTGACAAAACTGGCCATGAAAATTCCATGAACAGCAGCAGAGCATCGTCTGATACAGCGCTAGAAGATGAGAGGATGGTGCAGACAGGGCAGGCAGGGTTCCGCTCTTCCGTGCACAGAGTCTCTAGGGGTTAGAATCAACTCCAAGGCACTAATAACAAAAAATGCTTTATAATTCTAGAGGCTGACTATACATAGCACAAAATTCAAAAAGTCTTTTTGGTGAATTAAAATTTGCGGTTATAGCAGGGAGACACTAAATTCGCAGCAGCATTCCTTGTGATTTTATTATTATTTTTTAATGAACCAACCAGCATTCTGGTGCTGTGCTTTTTAAAAAAAGTTGAAGGGGGAAAATCAAGGTAGCTGTCCTTTCTTTCAGAAGAAACAGAATGAGCCGACGGGCAGCCGCCAGACTGGGAGGGCTGGCGGGTGCTCCCTGTGTTGAGGCATTATGCAATCAGGCTAATTTCCTTATACACTTGTCAGGTTAAAGGAAGGAGGAGAGGAAGAAGCCACATCCTTACTCACCCCTGGGCACTAGGGAAAAACTGTGGAGCTTCCAAAAGGAAATACTAAAAGTTGAAGTCAGCTCATGGTATTGCCCTGGTCTAGGCCCGGCATGTTGCTTTGGGGGCCCTATTTTCTCATTCCCAAGGGGGCCATGTGGTTGATAACAGAAGGGACAGCTGAAATAGGGACCATCCTGGAAAACCTGTAACTCATTTCTGAAGGTCCTGCTGTTATTTATTTATAATATTCTACTCTTTTAACCAAAGGTGAAGTCAGTCTATACTAACCAGGTAATTTGTATTAATACGTGTGTCATTTCTCTTTGGAAGAACATGGACTGTGAAGTCCAGGAATATAAAATGTTAAAACCCAGATATCACAGAAAAGATTGTGTTCCAGCCATCCTTATCTGTGGTGGGGGATGGGAGGTAGGAGATGAGAAACAGTAAGCTCTCTGGATAATGTGACAAAGGGACTCTTTATTCTTGGCTTACATGGAGTACCTGGTAAGTCTACTAATAACAGCACCTTAATCTATGTGGTAGGAGAACCAGGGGCCAGACTAGGGGTATGGGCTCAGCCTTCATATAGTCTGGATCCAAAGTTTGTCTCTATTATTACCTGTTTGACCTGGGGCTAGTTAGATATCCTTTGCGCGGTTATATTGCTTATATTTCTGAATCCCTAATACGGAGTCAGTAACAGTACTTGCCTCATAGCGCTGTTGTGTGAATTTTACGAGTAAATGCCTCAGCATGGTGCCTGATACATAGTAATTGCTCAGTAAGTTTCATCTATTATCATTAAATCGCTTTAAAGTTAAACTTTTCACATACAGACCCTTTTAATGGGGGAAGCATGGGCAGTTGCAGGGGGCTCAATCTCTGAGGAGTGGCGCTGGAGAAAAATGCATTTGGTACAACTCCTACCAGGGAGAGGACAGACAATGGCTGAAGGAAGAGGTGAGCCCTGTATGCATTTGGGGGGGTAACGGGAATGCAGGTTGAGATTCCCCTCCCTCCAGGGCACACTCACGATCCCAGATGGTCACTAAACGGCTTTCTAAGTACTCAGCTGGTCCTCTAAACGAACGCCAAGCAAACATTTAAAGAATATTGAATTGAGCCAAAGTATCAGCCTGCCTATGGCAACAACACGTGGTTCAGGCCGAGCTCGCACAACAACAAATGCCCGCGTCGCGCCTCCCTGCGTCTGTGCAGGCAGGCATCGTTCTCAGCCGTTTACGTGCAGCAAATCACTCAAAGGCACGACAGCCCTGGGAAGTAGGTGCCCTTCACGTCCCCTTTCCGCAGGAGCCGGCCCAAGGTCAGGCAGCTGGCCAGGGAAGGGGCCCGACCCGGACTCGCGCACGGCGGCCCACAGCCTGCGCCCTCCTCGCCGGGGAAGGGGCCTCGGAAAGTGGGCGCTGGCGGAGGGGGGAAACCTCCCCGGGCCCCCCCACCCGCCCGGAGCACCCCGTGCGCCCCGTGCAGCCCGCACACTCTTAGGGGGGAACGTGGGCCGGCAGAGCCCCGGGCGCGGCCGCCACCCCGCCCGGAGCGGCGCGGCCGCAGAAAGGGTCCTCGGCGGCGAGGAGCCGCGGGTGAGGGGGGCGCGCGCACGGACGAAACCGCACCGTGGCGCACGCGCACACGGGGCGCACGCTCGCCCGCCGCCCAGTATGAGACGGAAGGCATGGAAAGTTCCAGCTGGTTCGAGAACCCTAGGTAGCAGGCGCGGAGGCGGCGGCGGCAGGGTCGGAGGGGGCGGGCGGCCCCCGCTGGCCAATGCCGGCGGAGCCCGAGAGCCGCCCCCTCGCACCGGCGGCCGGGCAGGGGGTCCCGGCCGGGGCGGTGCGCCGCGGGGAGCGGGGCTGTCGAGGGGGCGCGGCGCGGCCGCCTTAAGGAGGGGGCGGGGCGTGGCGCGCGGGGGGCGTGGCCTGCCGGGGGCGTGGCGGAGCGTCTGCGCAGCTGCCAGAGCCTTTAAGCCCGGGCTCGCGCGGCTGCAGCGTGCTTTCGCTGCCCGGGAGTCTTCCGGCCCAGCAGTCCGTGAGGTCCCGCGGTCCCCGCCCCTCCGGTGTCCCAGGAGCCCGCTCGGTCCGGAGCCGCGTGCGGTGCGTTCGGGCATGCCCCGCTACGAGCTGGCTTTGATCCTGAAAGCCATGCAGCGGGTAAGTGACCTTCCCCTCCGAGCCCGCCTTCCCGCGCGGGTGCCCATGCAGCCGCTAGGCCGCCGCCCCCCGCCCTCCGCGCGCGGCCGGGAGGAGGCCGGGGCTGCGGGCGGGCGTCCGCGCCGAGGGGGCGCGCGTGGGCCGGCCGGCGCGGCGGGGCCGCGTGCGCGCGGGAGGCGGGGGTGTGCCGGCGCGGGCGCGCGGCTGCGGGAGGGTGTGCTCCGCACGCGGGCGGGCGGCCGGGCGGGGGGCGGGGCGGCCCGCGGAGTCCCGGGAAGGTCCCCCCGCGGGAGGGCCACGCGAGCCCCCGGCGGGCCCCGGCCCCGCTCCCGCCGTCGCGAAGCTGCCTCGTCGCCGGCCCCGCCGCCGCCGCCGCCCACCCCAGCCCCGCTCCGCCCTCCGGCCGCCCCGGAACCGTCCGCGCTCCGTGCAGCCTCCTCCCAAGCGTGTGTGTGCAGTTGTCTGGACCACGGCCGCTCCTCCCCGCGCTCACCTGCCGACGGCTTTGACTTCTCTCTTTCCGACGTCAGCGAAACTCCTGCTCCGGGTGCCCTTAGCCCCGTCTCATTCATCCAAGTTGTGGCCTTTTTTTTTGCGCCTCCCGGAAGAAACTTGGCTCCCCCTGCTTTCGCTCGATCTCGCGCTCGGGGATTTCAGGTTCGGAGGGATGATAAGCGACCCTGCAGCCCGTTCCCTTCAGGTGATGGTGTGGCCGAGGACAGGGGCCCGCGGCCCGGAGGCAGCTCTTCGTCCCCGGCTCTGGGTCAGGTACTCCTCCAGCCGTCGCCGAAATCCCCATCCTTCCATGAAGTCGGTAACGTAGAGTGTGGTGTATGCTTTTTTTTTTTTCCTCCCCCAACCCCAGGTATAATAAAAAGATAAAAACCGTGCTGTGTCTGAACTTTGGAAGCGTAGCTTGTTAAACAGCGCTGGAGGCCTGACCACGTTTTATGTTTGAATCATGCTTTGGGTCAATTTGGAGGAGTGGCTCTTAGGAAGTTTGGTTGAATTGAAGCCTGGGGTCATGGTCCAGCTTCTATAGAAAAACTGACCCTCACGGAGCTTTAGGAAAATGTTACATTCTTTGCACACCATAAAGTGGGAAGGGACACCAGTGTCTCTGGATCAGGTCTAGAGAGGCTGGTCATGCATGCCATTGTGTCCCCAAGCTGGTGCTTCCAGAATTTGGGAGAAGATAAAGATTGTATTGGTAATCTCTGGAGTATGCACTCCCCCTTTCTGGGGCCTCCCTCCGTAGTAAGATACACTGCTTAAAGAGAATAGAAACAATCAAAGACAGAAAGCACTGATTAAAAAGGAAACATTTTTAATTACGTGGAAATTGTTTAGGCTGTCCCTTTAATCTGTACTTTTTAGGAGATAACCAGAGAACCTGGGAAAATGCGTTTATTGAAATTTCTTTTGTCTTACCTTGTTTTAGGGAGAAAGTAGGTGATCCCTGAAGAGTCAGAGTAGAGGCATAATATTTGTGTGTTCCATAAACCTGTGAAATGAAAACTGTGAACTCTTCTTTGTCTTTAGCACAGCTGCCAAGTACCTTGGTTAACATGGCTGCAAGTATATTAAATATATTTCCTTTACCATGTTACTTGGTTTTTTTTTTTTGCTGCTGTTTTTTTGTTTGCTCCTGTATGTGGAACATGTATTTTTTTACTCTAGTTCACATAAACCACATAGTACAGTTTGGTTAAAATAATAATTCAGTAGTTTACTTGAAATCCTCACAGGAGAGCAGGGTGGGGGGAAAAAACACCTTAGCGGATAAATCAAGGTGAACCTTCTCTGGAGGCGGAGGTGCCATCACTACAGATAGGACGTTGTAACAATGGGGAAGATGTGTTGAAGAGTTCTTTGAGCTAAGTAAAGTGAGATTAAACAAGAAAAAAAAGCTTCTGCTCTTTTTGGTTCATAAAACTTATTTTTGAGTAGTTGTAAAGGTGTAGCCAACACAAAGACTTTCTGATTTTGAACAGTTTTGCTTGCTTTCATTATAGGACAATGGGATTCTAAGATAGGGTCAATATTGGGAAAAAACGAAAAAGTTAACACTAGATTTATTTAATGCAAAAGGCCACTGTGAGCTTGTCCACCTTTGGCAGCCCTGGGAAAATGCAGTTCCAGTCAGCAGTTGCTGCTGCTGCTGCAGGAAACCTCTTGGAACTCCTCAATTCTAAGTTGCATATTTTTCCCTTCTGAACTGTATGTGTCTTAGTGTGCCCCTTTAATGTGACAGCTTCCCCCTACCCCCCAAATAATTTGTGTGTCTTGGAATTGAGGAAATATGCTATGTTAAACAACTCTTACCGCAGACCCAGAAGTTGAGAGGCTGTAGTTTTCCAGCCTTTGCTTGGATTCCCAGAGGCATTTTCCTGTCTGTTCTTTTCTCTGGTGCTCTGTAAGTCTGAAGAGCATTCCTAGTCTCTTTGGAGTGTATTATTCCCCCCTCGCCCATTGTTTTACTTCCTTTGACCCCTGGCTGGGCTCCTTAAAATCCTGCAGACAAGAATTTTTAAATTTAAAATGCAGATACTGTGTTGAGGCTCTCAGAGCGTCTCTTGGAGACCCATTCATTGTAGCAGAGTCACCTGTGGGAGTCCCCATTGAAAGATTTCAGGGTGTAGGATATAAAATGAGTCCTTATTGAGCTATACAATTGTGTGTTAATCGGTCACTTGGAAGTTCCAGTGCTTTTTCTCAGTTTACTAATTGGAAGCTAATTATAGTGAGTCTCTGCTTTTGTTGCACTTTCAAGTTTGTGTATTCACGAATGTAGATACCAGGCCTCGTGAGAGGAAATTTATTTGCAGGTGCCTTTAGCTTGAATTTTATTTTCGTGTGTGTACATAAAAAGTTGTCTAATTTCTATTTTCCCCCAATTTTTAATTTAGCATGAGAAGTAGGCAAAAGTGTGGGCAAGTTCTGAAATGGACACAGTAAAATAATGCATGTTGTGAGACCAGGCCTTCAAAGGTGATGGTTAAAGCTGTTTGAAAAGATAGTTGCTTAGGCCAGAGTTAGACCATATTTGTAGAAGACTCTCCAGAATAAAAAGAGTTTGAAAGTCTTGCTATACCTATATCAGATAGCATCAGAGAGTTGTATTCACTTCTGGAAGACACAGTATTCAAGGCAGTAGTGGGGAAGGACAAAGCTACAGAGGGAAGACCACAGGCTGCAGGTTTCCAGGCAGTGTCAACTCAGCCTGTGACCTTTTCCAACAGCTGAAAAAGAAACAGACTGCTTGTGAGCTGGTGACCTCCACCCTGACCTCGTGCAGTGGGAATGTGCAGGTAGATGGAGGACGGGTCATGCATTTCGTGGGTGAGGCCTGACACTGATTTCTGAGGTCCCTTCTCTTGAGAGTCTGAGAAGATGGCTGAGGTCCTTTGATTGTACTTTGAAATTAGATTTTAAAGATTGGCATTTAATTTCAGTTAGTAAAAGACTGAATTGCCAATGCATGAGTGATAAAGCTGCATACTGTGTGGAGAAGCCTGGGAAAAACCGTAAACTGTAGAAAATTTTGGGATGGGTTCTGGAAGAGGAATTTTGAGGTGAAAAAAAGATTTATGCAGAACATATATATTCTTTTATTACTTAGTTGAGGAACACTTTAGTTATCACGTCTTATTACATTTGCCCAGAGTTTGCATATTTGGAGTTGTGAAAGCCCTGGGAAAATATTTTTTCTTGAAATCTTCTCATTGCTACTCTGAGATTTTTACATGAAGAATTAAAGGTTAATGGTTTAAGCAGTAAGTAGCTTAATTGCTAAATGAATGCATATATGTACAATAAAATAGCATTTATATATCTTCCTGCATATATATATTTTCTTAGAGAAATAAAAGAATAGAAAAATACTTTGGAAATTTTAAGTTCTTTTTCGTTAAAACAGATTTCATGAGTTACTGTATGTTTAATACCCCTCATTCTTAAATTCATCGAAAAGCAGATTATAGTTTAAATTTTAAGATAACTCATTGAAATAGCTCTTTGTAGGTAAAGAGTTTTATGATGTAATGCGAGTTTAATTTACGACCTGGGTTTTGTACGTTGAGAAATAGAAGTGTAGTGATATTCCACTTCATAAAACGTAGGAAGTGGTAGGTTTTCTGACTGTACAGTGAAGAGCATCTTAGTTGGAAAACCTGGTAAAAGTTTTGTATTTGTTCTAGAGTTGTATCTGAGTTAGGTTCTTCTGAAAGTAATATCTACAAAATGTTTGCATTTTAGATACCTTTTGGAGGCATAGGGTGCTAGCGAACTCGAGCATGGGACTGGCCAACCGTAGGTCGTGTAGCTTGGCGTGCTTGGCAACACTTGGTAACTAGGCAGTAGCAGTATTTCTGCTCTCAGGTGGCGGCAGACAGAAGTTCACACGGAAGCATCTTTGTTCTAAGCTGTCAAGTGGCTAAGTTAGTCTTTTTTTCTTCTCCTGGGCCCTTCCTGAACATCTTAGCTTGTATCTTTTAATAATTACCCTTTGTGTTTTGTCTGCTTGAAACCAGACAACTTAAAGGACTTATCCAGTAATGAAATACGGGAGCCTCGTGGGCAGTGTTGTACTTTCATTTGGTGTTAAAGTTTCCTTGGGTTACAGCTTATTGCCACAGCCAGTGATGGAAGAAGGAGTCATGTTCCTGCCCCTGAGCTACAGCTAAGGCGCAAGGAGTGGCTTGGGGGTCAGGAGTCCTTCCTCACCACGCCGCATGGTTTGTATTGTTGAAGACTGCTTGTTGGAAGTCAACGTTTGGCACTTATATTTTTTTCCTGTCGTTCATGACTCACGCATTCAATACTAATGTTTAGTAGGTTTTTAAAATTTAGGTATTTAGATGCAGACTGCTATTGAATCTTCTCACCTTTAGGTTATAAAATCACTTTAAAGAAAACTAAGAGTTTGGAGGTAATGAGAGACAAATTCTGAAGTAATACTTCCCATCTAGAGCCTCTGCTGTGTTTGTAGCACAGGTATACTTTTTTTGTTCAAGGTAAGGAGTACCTCTTTTTTTTTTATTTTTGTGAGGAAGATTGGTCCTAAGCTAACTTCTGTGCCAGTTTTCCTCTGTTTTACATGGGATGCTGGTGCAGCGTGGCTTGACAAGCGGTGCCATGTCGGCGCCCAGGATGCGAACCTGTGAACCCTGGGCTGCTGAAGCAGAGCACTTGAGCTTAAGCCCTGTGCCACCAGGCTGGCCCCAGGCCAGTCGTCTTTAGTAGAAGACAATATTCTTAGCCAACAGGGATTATTATCAACACGTGTAGTTACCTCTTAGGGGAATCAAATTTAAGGAATTAGTCAAATTTAAGGAAACCATTCAAATTTAATGAATATCTGGTAAGTGATCAATTTATAAAGGAAAAACTACCCTCAAAAGTTAGGAGAGGGACGGTTAATCCAGATGTCTTATCCTTGCTCTGACTTAGAGCAGGAGTTGGCACACTGGCTCACAGGCAGAGCCATGCTGCTCCTGTATCTGTATGGCCTGTGAGCTAAGCAAGGAGTTTGCATTTTTAAATAGTTGGGGAAAAAATCTAAAGAATATTCCGTGACATGGAAATTAGATGAAATTCAAATTTCAGAGTCCATAAGTATGGTGTATTGGAACAAAACCTGTTCATTTGTTTATGTTTGCTGTCTGGTCCTTTACGGGAGAAATTTGCTGACCCTGACTTAGGGTATCCAGAGTCATAATTTCCTAGGTTCAGCATTTCTCTCAGCTTCTCATGGTATTTTCTGACATTTCTGCTTTGATTCCTTCCTTTTCCTCCTCTTTATATACTACGCCTTTGACTTTCATCTGGGTAATTTGCCTTTTTTTGGTAGTAAGCTAAGAACTGGCATTTTGTACTCTTTCGTGTGGCTCAGACTTAATGAGTGCCTACCCCAAAACTTGTCTGACTTCTTTCTGTTTATGGCTTCTCTGTCTTCTGTCACCTGGGGCTGAACAAGTTCAACTCTTTGTATCCCTGCCATCTTGGTCCCATGTGGTCTTTCTCTCCCCTCATTGAACCACTCGTATTTCTCACTAGATTCCTGCAGTTTCTTAGCTGGTCTCTCTGACCTACTGCTGAGGGGAGGATAGTTAATGCCTGTAAATATGCTTCTTGGAGTGCAAAAATATATGTTCTTGAGATGCTTTAAAAGAATTAAGTTGAGATGCATTTTTCACAAGGAAATGATACAAAGCATTGTATAGTGATGCCTTTCTCCTGACCTCGTTACTTTCCCATTCGAGTTGATTGGGTGCATTGCCAAAGTACAGGGCACCTCTCTTCTTCAAGACATTCAGAGTGAGTCTGGCATCCAAGGCCACCTCTGATAGTTCTCCAGCCCTTTTTTTTTTTAAACGTCATCCTTTTCATTCTTCATTCCATGTACCAGGTAAACAGAGCTCCTGCAGACCCTGGAAATACCATTCCCTTTTCTTTCGTGCCCGTGTCACTCTGCTTTTCTTGGAATGCCCTCTCTTTCCACATTACCCCATCATCGCCCTGAAAACCTGCTTCAAGTTCATTTTAACTCATTTGGTAGGTTAAACAGACACTGGGGACCTGTGCTGTTAGGAATTACAGACTAGTATAATCGTTCCTTCGGACTTGCATGGTAGTGTTGTGTGTTTCATCACATGGATCATTTTCTACTTTATATTACAGTTAATTGGTGGATGTTTCTTATTTTCTTTGCTAGACTACAAATTCTTGAGGTCCAAGTCTGTTTGATTTCTGTCTTCTGCTCTGCTTTGCACATAGGTTGATGCTCACTTAGCTGCTTTACTGGGATTACTGCTCTCATCGCTTTAAAACAGTTCTTGGATGTGAGATAGCCTGCTCACCTCTTGTGCTAGTAAGTTGCTTTCAAGTCAGTGCCCTTTGCTTGTGCTGGGCGAGTTGTATCCTTACCAGAAATTGTGTTGGTTTCCAAGACTATTTCAGGGCAGGTAATGTTGTTTTCATAATAATAAAAATAGTTTAAATATCATCTAAACTGATGAAGTGAGTGCAAACTAATTTTTTTCCCCGAAAACCAAGTTGGATTCTTTGGAAAGACTTACAGGTGAGTCACTAAAATAATGGCTGTAGAACTAGATGTGGCTGCAACATCTGAAAGTTTGAGAGGAAGAGTAACAATCGCCCACGAGGATTCTGTATGTAGACTGCTTTATGAGGATTTCTTAAAGCTTTCCACTTTAATGAAATGGAAAATGGAAATTGTAGATGCTGCATTTATAGATGTGGTTGAGATCAAGCGGAAGGAACTTCAAGCAGCAAGGAACTCATCATCGTCGATCTTATTCTCCCAGCGCTTTGACCCCATGTTAACATTGGCAGGGGAATTTACGTTTGTGTTAAATAAAATGTTTAAGGTATGTATGTATGATTTTTTGATTTCCTGCTTTAGCCTTAATTTGTTTTTTAACCTATTACTTTTGGATATGATTGTTTTGGATACGAAGCCTTCGCTTCAGTAAGTGCCCTGATTTTTGTTTTCTAAACGAATAGAAGAACATAAGATCCCGAATGAAGATACTGGTTGTGTTACGTCGGAGTAAACAAAGAACTGGCACTGGGAACTAGAAAGAGCTTTAGAGATGGATCAACCTGGCTTTGCTTCCTGGCACCTGCCTCCTAGCATCTTAACCCTCTTGGATCCTCATCTGTAACATGGGAGTGATCCCTAAGTTGGAGAGTCTTTGAAGATAAAGTGGTAACATGACTTTGGAGGTGGTAGCTATTTGGTATGTCATTAAAGTGACTTTGTGATCTCAGGCGAGTTTATTAGACTTCACTGCCTAGTTTTCCATTATTCCCACTTTATGGATGAAGAGACTCCAAAAGATAAATTTCTTATATGTAGGTTATCAGAATCTGAGACCGAGTCAGACTTGGAATATAGCACCTGTTCAATAAATATTTGAATTAGTGAACATGAGCCATGCTACATAATAGCTCGCATGCTAATTAAGCAAGGGCAAGCTTATGAGATGCATCTGTGAGATGTAGCATGTGTGAGGGATCCTGTGAACTCTGCCAGCTCCGAACAACCTTTTTGTCAGACAGATGTATATCATTTACTCAGCAGCTACTGGCCTTTGCCAGGCACTGTGTGCCCTGGGACTCCTCATCAACAAGTAAAATAACATGCATCTGGGCTTTGTGTTCATTTCGCCCATCAGACTTTATATAACTAGTACTTAGTAAGACTTAATGTGTCTTTCAGGTGAGAAGGTTGGGAAAAGTGAAGAATAGGGAAAATCTAAAAAATTATTTTAGGTAGACTGCTAAGCGTTAAGGTGATTTAAGGCAGATGCAGGGGGAAAAACTTAGTATTTTAATTGATTTAGTAAATATTTGATTGCTAATTGCCAAAGTGCTAAAGCTGTAAGGATGGCCCCCTTTTCAGTAGAATCCACAGGTGGAGCAGATGATAGCCCAGTCGATTTCTCCTTCTGTATGGTATTTTCAGTCGGTGTTTTCCTTTTTCCTTTTTGATGCAGCAATGTATTATAAAATTACATTTTTCCTTTTTTTTAAGGGATTGGTTTTATATTTTTTTTGTTGTATAATGATATAAGATATGTGGTGCATTTCATTATATATAAGTTTACTACTGTTAATGAACACAAAAATTCAAACAAGTAAATTTAAAGATCTAATTGGCTGTAGTCAAAGATTTCATGAATCTAGCAGCATCCCATCTAGTAAATAGAATGGTGGTTCTCATTTTTCCTTTTAATTGGTGATTTTAAGAGATTTGTTCCATTCCTATTGGTACAGATTTTATTTTTATAAAGGAATTAGAAGTATTATTTTACATTATGGCACATGTTGCTGGAATGTGTATCTTGCATTAACACACGTAATTGATTTTAGTAATTGTCTTGTAAGCCGGGAGTACCTGCAATCCAAGTCCAAAATAAGACCTTTTACAAGAGAGTATGCATTTTTTATGTGAAATTAACTGTCAGTCTTTTAAATCTAACTTTATTTCAGACTTAATTTGTGACTTTTTTGGTACCTGATTATTTTATTTTACTCTGAAGCTGCATAATGGGATATTGCATAGGATAGGGTGTTGGATACCAAATGAAACAGGCTTGAGAAATGTGTGTGTGTATAACAGATGAAGAAACAAGAATGTGACCAAGAAGAATAGGAATGCTGGTAACTTCTAAATTATTTTCATTCTGTTTGGGAGATGGCAATGTGAAGTGTAAATGTATTCATGAGTTAATAAAAGCTATTTGACAAAGTTGCCTGAGGAATAGACAGGTTGTGTGTTGAATTCTTTTAGCTATTGTGTTTCTAAACTGGGTAAGTATGAATGGTTATCCTCAGCTTTAGATTACTTTGTCATAATTTGAAGTGTTTCATTTTTTTAAATGCTATTGTTTCCACTTTTTATTTTTTTTGTGTGTGAGGAAGATTGGCCCGGAGTTAAAATCTGTTGCCAGTCCCCCCCCTTTTTTTTTTCTCCCCAAAGGCTTAGTACATAGTTGGTAATATGTACCTACTCAGTACGTAGGATATACCTAGTTGTAAGGCTTTCTAGTTCCTCTGTGTGGGATGCCACCACAGCATGGTTTGATGAGTGGTGTGTAGGTCTGCACCCAGGATCCAAACTGGTGAGCCCAGCGCCACTGAAGCAGAGTATGCAAACTTAACCACTTGACCATGAAGCTGGCCCCTGGAGTGGTTTAATTCAGGACTGAACCGGGTTGCGTTGGCCTGTGGCAAAATGGAAGAGCTGCTGGAGGAGGGGAGTGGGTGCTGGTGGTGCTGGTGCTTACACTCCCGTCTGTTATGGCCATGGGGAGTGTGGGCCTGGATCAGCCGGCTTGTCCTTTTCCATCCTATTCCTAGCCAGAAATCCAGATTTTACAGGAAATCTGATTTTTAAGATGTTGGCAACTAACTCAAAAATATTTAAGCACCGTGGCCTAAATGAAATGTATCTGTTGGTCAGATATGGCTACCGTACTGTAATTTCTGATTTAGATAATTGGCTTTAGATGTTCCTTAAATACGTCCTTAATTGCCTTAGACCTCTTTTAGTATTTAGGTTTCAGAAATTGCTGCTCACATGCTGACAAAACCCACCTTGTTAATTGGTCATTGGTTTACAATAGGACTAATAGTTACAGAGTGAAGGGCAAACATGTTCAGTTCTTAACAGTAGTATCAATTTCAGTTTTGGACTGTTGGATTATGTTTGCCCGTTTAGGCTAAAGTAGACTTACGGGCTTTGGAGAGGCGCACCAGGACTGAAGTGTGACAGTGTAAACTGTCAAACTGGTACTCAGTCCGCTTTTTCTTTGGATGTCTGGGTGATTGCCTATTTTAAGCATGCATTAGTACAATTTGGTTTACACTCGTACCAACAATGAGTCCTAACAAACCCCTAAACTTAGGGGTTTGAAATACTGCTTCTGGGCAAAGACTGCTCTGTCTAGAAAGTACCGTTTTTTTCTCAGGATGTGTCTCTGAAGGTTACGTTAACTTATATGACCCGTGATCCTTGGAAGATAGTATTAGCATGAAAACGTTTAGGTGCTCCTCTAGTCATAGTGTTGAACAAGGGGGAAGATACAATATTTTTGTTTTCGACGGGCCTTCATGTTTCCATGGAATGGAAGCCAAGGTATATTACCTGACTTGCTTTCCCTTTCTGTCGTTTTCACTTCCCCACTCTCACCCCAGCTACATAACAGCAGATTGCAGATAAAAATCTCAGGTCCAGTTTGTTCTTCCCTACCTTTCAAGTCCAGGGTACAGTTGATTTGTTCTGTCCCTTGGCCCCCCTATCCTTTTTACTGTGATTACAGTGCCCTAGTTAAGGGAATCGCTGCCCACTTTGGGAATGCTTCAGTAGAGCTTGGTGTGGATGAGAGCTTAAAAATGGAATTGCAAGTGAAAGCATGGGCTTAACAAAACCTCGGCCTCGAGCGCTCAATGCTCATGAACTGGCATTTGCCTGCTTCTGCCCCAGAATCAAGAATTCCCCGTCTGTCTTTGTTTAGACTTTGGTTTTTAAAACATTCTCCTTGACACCTACCCTGGCTGTGAAGATGCTTTCATTCTGTCAGGTGAAGAAACCCAAATGCAGCTCTAAGAGGCAGGTGGTTGTGGTTGCAGTCCAGAGCAAGAAAACACGCATTGTGGTGCTCAGACCTGAGCTGCGCTTGGATTTCCAGTGCTGGGAGGATCCTTGTGTGGGAGCCCACGTGCAGCCTTTGCTGCTGTTAGAAGGGTGGAGAACCAGTTCAAGTCCTGGATATCTGCCCTGTTTTGAGTTTGTGTTCAGATGTCCTGTGTGCAAATTATGAATACAGAACATCGTTCAAAACTGGTTTTGATTCAGATTTCGGATGAGTTTGTCTTGCTGAATGAAAAGCTAAATTTAGGGGGCCAGCCTGGTGGCTAAGCGGTTAAGTTTGCGTGTTCCGCTTCGGCAGCCTGGGGTTTGCCTGTTCGGATTCCGGGTGCGGACATGGCCCCGCTTGGCAAGCCACGCTGTGGTAGGCGTCCCACGAATAAAGTGGAGGAAGATGGGCATGGATGTTAGCTCAGGGCCAGTCTTCCTCAGCAAAAAGAGGAGGATTGGCAGTAGTTAGCTCAGGGCTAATCTTCCTCAAAAAAAAAAAAAAAAAGAAAAAAGAAAAGCTACATTTGGGGGTAAGATCTTTGCCAGGCATATGTTTCAGGAAAGGTGTACTTAAGTCTCCTATTTTAAAATTGCTCGAGCCTGTTAGGTAAATATGCGACCCAATAGTAGGTGGTTTTGTCATCTTTTTGCTGGTATATTACTACTGTTTGTCAGCAGGGACCTGAGAAAGCTGTTGTGTGAAGCATACTGTCTTGAAACCCTTAGACACCAAGTTTCCATCGGGGATATCTTAAGTCCAGCAGACTCTGGGAGCACTGTTGCTCTCAGGAATGCCATTGTCACATGTGGACTGAGGGCCAGGAGTTTTTGCAAACTCAGTTTAAGAAGATTAAAGTGAAGAGAAGGAATTCCTCCTAATACTATTTTCTTTGTTAACTGTTTTGTCTGATTAGAATGAAATAATTGGAATTTGTAATTTCAAGATCTCCTACCTTCTGACATCCAAGGAAAGCAGTTCTGATCCGATTTCTCTGAATTTTTATGCCAGTCTACTTCTTGTCCTGTCTTTGAAATACGAGATAAACGTTGAGTTGCAGTCGTAGTCCACACACCGTGCCTCAGTTTCCTGTTCACTTTGGTTCCGTTTGGGCCACAGTTTCTCACAGTCCTTCCAGATGCTCTCAGGGTTATCCTGTTTGTGGTCTTATGTTTTACTACTTGAAAATCTTAACAGTATTCTCCAAACCTTGGGGAAAATTAGGAAGTTTTTAAATTTTTCGAGCAAAAGTATCTGCTTGAGGAATCATGGTAATTTCAGGATCTTCTGTTTGTGACTTGGCCTGCTGGGAGCATCAGGGTCTGGTCTACCAGGGAGACTTGGGTTTACATTTTCTGGCCTCAGTCACACGGAAAAATGAGAAACTTTTTGGCATCTGTTGTTCTAGGAATGGTTTTTCTAGGAACATGAAATTGGAACCAAGTAGGATAACAGAAAACATGAGGGTGAACCACAGAGTTGACCCGGTTGGATGTGCTCCCTCTGTAAACCTTATGGTTTATAATACCCAATCCGTGGTGGCTCATTAAACAGGGGCATGTGTGTATGGATTGTTTTATATATGGATAAGTTTCCCCCCCTTGAATACTTGGCCATCTTAGGCGTAAGATAGTGTGATCTGCATTTTACACATGAAAAAACTGAAGCAGAAATGTGCCCAGGGTCACACAGCTCAGTGAGTGGCGAAGCCAGGATTCTGAAGGCAGTCTCAAACCAGGAGCTCCACCTTTGATGGCCACATCGGTAACAGAGTGTACACCACAGCAGAAGTCGAGTTGAAGGCCCTTCAGGTTGGAGGAGATCCTTCGCATCTGTCTTGAGTGCCGCTTAGGTGCCAGCACCCCCGTGTGTTTGGGGAGTATAGACTGTAGGACGAGGTCCCAGCCTTCACGGGCTTACATCCTAGGAAGGGAGGCAAACGAGCAAGTGCTATGAGGAAAGACAAAGGAGGTTAGAGGACAAAGTGTGCACATTCCCTTTTGTGCGAGTGCTCGGGTGCAGCAGAGCCTTACCTGGCGCAGGGAGCGGGCCTGGCCGGTACCTGGGGGTGGAAGTGGGAGGGTGGGGGGACAGGTGCGGAGGGCGGGGAGTGGTTGCGTCAGCTTGTGTTCCACTCAGCAGGCTTTTGTTTCAGGTTCTCGTCAAGCCTTTACTGGAAGAAATGACAGTGTGTAACAGTTGTTTTCATACTTAATTTTTTTCCACAGGACTTTTTTATCTAGTAATCTGTCTTGATGCTGCTGCCTTGAAGTACATGTTTTTCTCATTTTATCGAAGTGAGAATTAAGACAAACTCGGGCACGCATGAAAGTTAAATAGTTGAACGAATCTCCATATTGTACCCATCACCCAGTTTCAGCAGTTAATCAGCATTTACCATTCTTGCTTCATCTCCAGTCCTCCCCTCCCCCTTTTCTTTTGCTGGAGTATTTTATAGTTTCTTTATCTTAAAATTTTAAGCTTTTAAAAGAGTTACAAGAAAGTTGAATTAACACCTGTCTGCTTCTCGCCTAGATCACCAGTTGTTAGAACTTGCCACATTTGCTGTTTTTGTATCTGCACCATTTGAGAGTTGCAGGCATCTTGACCTGTGTTTTTTAGGAATAAGGGCCTTCGTCCTAACCACAACATAACCATTACACTCAAATTTGACATTGATACAGTACTATTATAAAAAGTTCAACTCATGTTCAAATTTACTGTTACTCCAGTAATATCCTTTAGGTTTGTTTATTTATTGTTTGGTGAGGAATATTGGCCCTGAGCTAGCATCTGTTGCCAGTTTTCCTCTTTTTGCTTGAGGAAGATTGTCCCTGAGCTAACGTCCATGTCAGTGTTCCTCTGTTTTGTATGTGGGATGCTGCCACAGCATGGCTTGATGAGTGGTGTGTAGGTCCGCAGCCGGGATCCAAACTGGAGAAGCCCAGGCCACTGGAGCGGCGTGCATGAACTTAAACACTACGCCATGGGGCCCACCCCTGTCCGTTAGTTTTTAATATAGTATTCAGTCAAGGATCATGCATTTAGTTGTTCCTTGGTTTCCTTGATCTAGAACAGTTCTTGAGCCTTTGTCATAAATGACAGTGGCCCGTTGGTCTGCAGAGTCCCTCAGTTTGGATTTGTCTGGTTCCTTTCTCTTGATCAGAGATGAGTTCAATGTTACTGGCAGGAGTATTCCATAGGGATGTCAGTGCATCATATCAGGAGGCATGTCGGTGTCCAACTGTTGATGTTAAGCCATCACTGGGTTTAGGTGATAGCCACAAGATTGCTCCATTGTACATGTATCTCTTTTCCTTTTGTAGTTAGTGATTTATGGAGTGACAACAGTCTTCCCCTGGTTTTAGCATCTATTGATGATTCTGAGTCAGGTATTGCTGGAGTGCTTTAAAGCAAATGCAGATATAAAATTTCGCCTGTAAATATTTAGCGTGTGTCTAAAAGATAGGGGCTTTTAAAAAAACCACCGCAGTGCATTTATGACGCTGAACTACAGTTCCTTAACCTCTGATATCCTTGGTCCCTTTTCTAGAACTGTCTCAGATGTTTCTCCACAGTTGGCTTGCTTGAATTGGAGTCCAAACAAGGTCCCCAAGTTACATTTACGTGATGGCCTCTGAAGTTTTTACTCTGTAAGAGCTTCCCCACCCTTCCTCCCTTTCTGAACTAGGTTGATCATTTCCTGGTGTTTTATGGGTTCTTCTATTCCGGGTATTTTCTGTAAACTGGTATTTAGAAATTTGACCAGCTTCAGGTTGTTTTGTTTTGCGAGAGTGCAGAAGTGTTCCTGGGTGTAGCATCACATCAGGAAGCACACACGTCTGCCTTTTAGCGATAAGATTAATTCTTGTTCTTGCAGGTGTTGGCGGCCTCATCCATCCATTCTAAAGCCCCTGTCAGCCTCTCACCTAAGCTTCCAGCGTCCATTGTAATCATTGCCCAGGTCCATCATTTCTTTAGGGGCTGTGAAGGGTGATTTCCTGTCTGCGTCATTCCTTCTGTAATGATTAGCTAGATTTTTCCTGACCTGGCTTCATTTCTCCTTTTTTATGTATATCTTCCTGGGGAGAGTTGTAAAAGGACACATTGTTCATCTTCACTTCACAGCAGCTGTTTGTGGACTGTCTTAGTGATCCTCTGGCATGTCCTCAGTTTCCTCATCTGTAAGTTGGGGATAATTGCCGTGCTTACCTCTTGGGGCTTTTGTGGGGCTTAGAGGAGCTGCATTAGGGGTGTAGTGTAAACATGTTGCCCTAACTAATTAGCACTAACTAATGTTGGTAAATGGTAGTTATTAAAATAACCTTTTGAATTTTGCTGGAACATTTAACTCATCAAGTATAATGGAGGGGGAGAAGGGAGAGGTTTTTAGTAAGTTGACATCAACAAGAGCTTGGACTTGTGTAGAGTGAGCTGAAGGGAAGTGCTGCTTGACCGCATGGACAGGACTCATACAAGAGGTGCTTGCGCGGGGGGGGGGGAGCCTGCACATGTCACCGCACACTGTGAAGTGGGTGTTGGTAACTGCAGGGGTAAAATCTGGACCACATTCTGAAGCGGAGTTGGTACAATGAAGGGAAGTGGGTCACCCTGCGGTGTAGGTAGGATGAGATGGTGACTCCAGATACGGATTCTTACTACGTCATGGCCCATTGAGATTTTTATCTGCACAAAGGGCATTCTTGCCTAGTTTGATTTCCTTGTCATTCCACACACCCTCAGTTAGAGCTGTTGGAGATTGCTGAGCACTTCAGTGGGGGAGGAAATGCTCTCTTCTTGGCCTTTTAATCTGCCATCTCTTATTGCTTAAAGCCGGTATTGATGATTGTGTAGGATATTGGGAATTTAGCACTCGATCAGGTACTTGGTCGTTGATATTTGATTCACTTATTTAATGAACATTTGAGCACTTGCAGTGTGCAAGTCAGTGTTCTAGACACAGACCACGTCAGTGAACAACACAGGCAATCTCTGCCCTCGTGGAGTTTACATTTGGGTAGCCAGGAGACAATAAGCAAGTTTTATTAAGGTGTTGAGTGCTATGAAAAAAAATGAAGCAGGATTCAGGAGGGGCTGACATGGTTAGGGAAATTACTTTTGAGCAAAGACATAAATGAGAGGAGAGCAAGTCTTGTGAAAATCTGGATGCAGAGTGTACCCTGCGCCGGGAGCAGCCGCTGTCAAGGCCCAGAGGCGTGTTTGGTACATTGTGAGTAAATGGACGGCTGTTTGTTGTGTTAATTAAGGCCCTCTTGGTGGGCCAAGGGCCGAAGCTTGGAGACCGGTTAAGAGGCTTAGGGCAGTTAGTTAACCGGATGAAATGGGACGGTGATTGGGACCAGGGGGCTAGCAGTTGAAATAAGTAGTCTGATTCTGGATATATTTTTGAGGTAGAGCCAACAGGCTAATGGATTGACTTTGTGTGGGTTGAGAGGGAAAGTGAGCAAGCAGTCCAGGATGATTGGTACTTTGGGGCTTGAGCGCTAGTGAGGACAAAGTCGCCATTCTCAGGGATGAGGAAGATGGAGTAGCACAGGTTCAGAGGTACTAGCCGAGTTCTGCACACTGCCAGGCAAGATGGTACGCAGTCACAGACACTTCCTTCAGTAAGAACAGGGGTCTGTGGACTCCACTGTGAGAACTCTTCGGTCTGTAGAGCCTGCATAGCCGATTCTTTTCACCTGACGTGTTAAAGATGTGGGCGTGAGCAGGTGAAGGCAGCTTGGCTTGGATAGCTTCGTCCAGTCCACGGTAGCAAAGTCAGGTGTAGACGAGACATGGAGACTTAGTTTTTTATTCTCAGGTGGAAGGGTTAATTAATACTGAGGAAGGGCACAAGGCGAAAGCCTTGCACTTGCTGCTGAGAACCTGGGTGAGCCCTGGCCTCACCGCTGTGTTTACACTCACCTAAGAAGCCTGTCCCTGGGACTTCTCTGTTTTGAGTCTCTTCATTTTCTCCATCCATATATCCATTCAGGTATGATCGTACATGAATACTTCAGTTGGATTTTATCCTCTGTGCTGTTTGCAGTCTATTTTGTTAACATTTGTTATGTATACATCTCAGGTATTTTCTCTGCAAGCACAGATTTTTAAACATGGATGATGTTGACTGATCTCTTATTAGTTAATACTGTTTGTTTCTATCAATAAAGAAATGTCCTTTTCATTGAAGGTGATGCTGCTTAGTGATTAGGATCAGACGGTCTTTGGACAGACACATGCAAATCCTGATGTAAACACAGATAACCGCAGCCTGGGGCAGGCCACACGCCCTCCGGGGTCTCAGTTTTCTCATCTGTAAAATGATTATAGTAATTGTCCTTACCCCACGATTGTCGTGAGGATTAAAGTAATGTGCACAACATGCGAGGCACGAGGTGTGAGGACTCAGGTCAGTAAGTGGCAGGTTTAATTTCTCTCCATTCTCTCACTCACTTATCTTTGACCACCAGTCTTTCACAAGTGAGTAGTGCCCGGTCTCTTGAATTCTTCCCAGTGAGAGTGAACACACGTGTGTAGCCGTTGAGATTCCATGACCTAATGCATCATGGGCGCTGCGGCCCTGTTACTTCGTATTTCCGTTTCTCTCAAGAAGGTTGTTGGAGTTTGCTCCATATACCTGATCTAGTATCATCCACAGAAGAGGTGAAACCAGTGGTAGTTTCACAGTTGGCCCCATACCAAACAGTCTTCATTCTCTGAGACTTTTTTTAAAAAAAAACAAAAACATTGTGAGCCAGACCTATATGTTGACAGAAGCAGCTTAAGAAGTGAGTATATCTTGGGGGATGTCTGTGTGTGGATGAAATGATAAACCTGGTGGTTTATGAACTCTCCTAGGTGAAGAAGCTTTGATTTGAAGAATGCTTTACTTAGATGGGGCCACCCCTCCTAACGCTCCCTCCCCAGTCTTTGAGGTTGCTGAAAGAGCTGTTTCGTTTGGTGAAGGGCTGCTGAGGGGCTTCAGGCCCTGCTTCGCCTGCCCCCAACCCCATGGTTCAGAGGGAGGAGAGATCATCAGAGTACAATTTGAATGTCACTTGAGTTCAGTTGGTTTCATACATTTCGTAGGTTTCGAATAGCCAGGGTTGTAGGTATAATGGAAATGTTCTGTCAGAGAAATTTAAGGGCAGACTCCTTAAATGTTTTGGGGGCTGTTAGATCATACAATTAAATACATTGTTGTCTTCAGCTCCACCTGTAATTTAACATTGGCTGGACTTCATGTCAGTTGTATCTGGAACACGCGTTTTGGCTTTGAAGTGTCCCTAATAAACCACTACCGGATCCATGCTCTACGTTTGTAAAGTAAGGGAGGGTTGAGGAAGGTCCTGGATGAGTACGTATGTACTCTGTACCAAGCGCTATCAATCCATTCCACTGGTGGAATTTGCTTTACGAGACCTTGAAGCCTTTACTAGACCACGATGACAAAAGTGAAAACAGGTATGAAAGTCCCTAAGTAGAATTTCATATAAATTTACTTATTTTTTTGTATTCGAATGAAGTGATGTAAATAGGAGCTAACAGTTGATGAGGTCATTGGGAGACTCTTTAAAATATTTGTGAGAGAACTGATTTAAATCGTTATTTTATCTATGATGAGGATCCTAATATGCCTGGCGGATGGTGGACAGTTTACTCTGAAAGGAGCCGACCTCGTCACTTCCAGTCTGTGAGTTGTGGAAGGTAAAGTGACATTTCCTGAGCACCTGCCTGTTGCACTCAGCAATATTGCGTGCTTTCTATATGTTACTCATTCCTTCTTAAATCATTAGGAGCTGGATGATGGTTGCATTTTACAAACAAGACAGTTGAGGCTTCTAGAGATTAATTTGCCTAAAATCCTGCAGTTAGGAGTGACAGAGCTTGGACCCCAGCCCTTCAAAGCTTGTCTGCTTTCTTGACCATGCCACCTACTCATGTAAGTTTCCAGAGGTGTCTGTTCTATACCCCTTGAATTACTGGTAAAGTGAGTATTTTTCTTTGGATCAGAATATGAGCGAGACTTGGCAAGCCTACTGTTGACAGTGCTGGGTTGGGCCTGTTCGGATTGTCCTTTGAGTGTGTGGTTTTTAAATGACTCCAAAGCTAAAAATATTGTTGTTTGGTCACTTTTAAGGTCACTGTATTCTAACCTTTGTTTAGCCCCTGTGCCTCATTGAATTTATTATGATTTGGGGCCCTGGTGGCTTAAGGGACTGTTTTTCTTGTTCTCTATTTGGTTTTTATGACAGGTAACTTTCTTTTTAGATAAAGTGACCATACATCCTGGATTTTACAGATTGTCCCAGAATAATTTCCTACTAATAATTTCCTAGTTTGAAAGATAAATTATGTAGTCTCGCAAGATATTAGAAGAAAGATGTTGGATTTGGTCATTGTAACTAATCATATTTTGGTTCTATTACCTGAAGGAGTTTAACGACTGGTTTAAATTTGGTCTGGACTAGTTCACATACAGCAAATATCTATGTGTCCTTCTCTATTTGGATTAATCAGTTTTAATTTAATTCACCCAGATACATGAAACAGTACCAAAACTGTATTCTAATTTTGTAGAAAACTTTCAAGAAAATAATTGCTTTCTGAGAAGAAAGCTCCCTCCTTTGGAGGGGAATCTGCTCTGTTTCAAAACATCCTTGTGTTGGGATTTGGTGAAATCTATTTTGCCTGTTGCCACTAGGGGACCATTTCTTTATACATTCTATGGATATTACTCTCATTCTAGAAATAATTGTCTTAAAAATGTACTACCAAGGAACCAACTCCCATATTTACTATACCTATTTTATTACTTGTCTCATGTTTCTCACTGAAGAGATTTCCTTGAATTGTAAACCAGCTTAGTCCTAGAAATACAAAAATATAAAAAATTTTATTTTAGCTGAAGAAAAAAATTTTCCATGTATATATTCTTCCTAAAAATAAAGGAACTCTGGATAGTGTTCATTGTATTTTTGTTGTAAAGATGTTTACTTCTTTAAAAGAGAAAAAATATGTGAAACTCATGTTGCCTATTTTATTTGGAATCATTTTTAAGGTATGCACAATTTATCTCCTAAAAGACTGAAGTTCAAGGCTCTGACAGTTCGTGACTAGAATGTGAAATTTAGCTGCAATGTGTTATAGTATCTTATATTTTTCTACAAACTAAATTGACCTATTTTTGGTTTTGTTTTTCCTTTTTCAGTCTTTTACCAGGTGCTGGTCTCTGGATGTTTTTTGTTTAAATTGGAAAAATCTTAAACCTGCCCACAGACTGGTATGGTACCCAGTGAGACGGGGACTGTGGGCAGTGGCTTTCGAAGGCAGAGAGAGCTGAGGACTCAGCTTGAGCTAGTGTTTGACCGCTCCCTGCTACCTCGCCTGTGGGCAGAGCACCTTTTCTCTCTAGTTTCCCTGCTGTTCTAGAGAAGTCAGAGGTTAGATGTAGCATGAGAATTTCAGGGGCCGCCCTGTGGCCGAGTGGTTAAGTTCGCGCGCTCCGCTTCGGTGGCCCAGGGTTTCTCCGGTTCCGATCCCGGGCATGGACATGGCACCACTCATCAGGCCACACTGAGGCGGCATCCCACATGCCACAACTAGAAGGACCTGCAACTAGAATATACAACTGTGTACTGGGAGCTTTGGGGAGAAAAAGGAAAAAAAAAAAAAGATTAGCAGCAGATGTTAGCTCAGGTGCCGATCTTCAAAAAAATGAAAAAAAGAATTTTAGCCGGTCTGAGCATACATCAGGGAGCAGAGTATGGCGTAGATTTCTGACGTGGATAAATCGTATTTGACAGTGAAAAGCACTGTTACTGATCCCAGCAGGGCTTCCTGGTGATCCAGGAGGGAAGTGCTTGCTTTGTTTCTGAGCACTTGGTTCTCTCAACACATAAGTTTCTACAGTGGCTACTACAGCACGCACCCCTCCCCCCCAGACAAAAACAAAGCACTCGGGTGTGTGTCCCTTCTTGGGGAAACACATGGTCAACTACTGCCATCAAGAAGAGCCACTCCCGAAAGGGCCCTTCGGACCAGTGAGCTAGGCTTCTGTGTGAGTCGAAACCAGTGGCGAGGCTGTGGCCTGGATGTGGGGTGGCAGGGAGAGCGCTGTCGAAGGCAGGCCTTAGAACTGCCAGCGACACTTGTCCTTGTAATTAAGGACTTGACCCTGATACTGGAACATTAAAGGTACCCTTTAAATAATTAGTGTTTATTGGTCATTTGATTAGATTTTGTTGAAATTTAGATGATTTTTCCTAAATAATGTCCAAGTATTTCTTTAAAAACTGGAAAGTCTTTGGGGTGGGGAAGTGGTCTTAGAAATATGACCAGCTTCAGGATTTGGCAAGTATGAAGTGACACAACTTCCAGCTTTTAGTGTATTTTATGCTGTTGTCTGCGGCAGTTTTACTTATGCCACTGGCTTTTAGGAGGAAGGATTTTACTCAGTTTTCTTAGTATAATTATTGTAGTGTTTTATACTGAACAAAAGACATAGTGATGGGGTGAAGATGTTTCTATCTAGGCAGCTTTATGAATTAGACCCAATAACCTAATTCTGTAGGGCGGTTATCTGTAGGCAGGTTTTCCAGCTCCTTCCTTTGCCAGTGAGAGGTGTGTTTTTTAGTTTTTAGTACTGTGGTGTATTTCGAACAGTTTTGAAAAGAAGTCTCTTTAGTGTCATTTGTAGGACTTAAGTTTGCTACTGAATTTTAAAGGAAAATGCCTGGATTCATCAAAAAGTATCTGCATTGTCAAGCATAGACTTCACTCTGAGTTTGCCTTATCACAAAAGGAGAAATCACTCTAGAAGTTAATGTGTGCAAGGCATTAGGTTGAATAACAAAGTGTATTACGGATTGATCTTTCAGCTACAATTATAATTGACTTTGAAGATTCAGAATTTCTCTTTTCCAGGAAAAAACCATCAAATTCATAAACTCGATTTTAGGTAAATTTAAATATCTGTTGTGCAGAACAATTTTCTTCAACTAGGACTGAAAAATATCTGATTGACTTATTGAAGATAATTTATTATCTAATGGTTGTGAAATGTCTGTTTTGTTGAGGTTTGGAAGATACAATAATCAAATTATTTTTCAGTCTTTCAGAAAACTTTTCTCCTTCTCCCTTCTCTCCTTGCTTTCTAAACCCTTCAACAAGAAAGCATTAAAAGGAAAAAATATTCAGTAAAATCAAACCTGAGTCAATGCCTTTATCCTCTGAGAGATTCTCTTGGAAATAATTGCCTCATGAAAAGGAAGGGAAGCAAATTACCTTTTTGAATTTTTTTTTTCTTCCAATGTCTTCCTTCTAGCTAATGAAAAGAATAAAATTTTAGGGTGGTTTTGTAAGTTGTATGTTCCTAGTTTTTTTGTGTGGAATGTCTTATTTCCCTTTAGGGCAGGAGTCATCTCACAATTTCTAGGTTACTGTATGATAACTAGCATAGATGGACACTTGTAGTACGAATTTAGGAAAACTTTATAACAATAGATTTGCACAGACTAAGCGATGATATTTGGTTTTGTGTTCGGGGCGGGGGGTAGATGATAACACCTAGTAAACACCACTTGTGTGTTCCATCCAGGACCCTAACTCACTATAAAGTGCATTACTCTTAGGATTCGTAGTATTTGAAGATTCGTTGGTGCCCTTATTATGAATAATTAGCGTCCTCCCGCCCCTCTCCCCACTCCTGCCCCCTAGGTGCTTAAGATCTTGGTACCTGTTCCGATCTGAAACTACCACAATAAGAGAAGAAAGGGCAGTGTCATCGTAGGCAGTTCCTAGTTGCTAGAGAATTTAGGCCAGTTAGTTATGAGCTTGATGAATTTTTGTTCTCAGTTCAAAATGATGAATGTTCTCACTGACTTTATCAGATGTGATAGTATAGACTGCTCTTTCCCGTGGAACCGAAGTGTATTTTAAAAGTTTTTTCCTTTTTATAAAGAATGTCTTGTTGCGCCGTTTTGCTAGACTGAAAGTTTCCTCATCACTTGGTGAGACCCTCCTCTAATTCAATCTTTGTCTTTTGTCTTTGCTGCCTTGCAGGGTTGGTACAGTAGGCTTCACTAGACTTAGCTGCAACTCAGAATTTCTCCTCCAGCACCTGAGTAAATGCTGATGGTCTTGTGGAGAGTGGATTAAGAGTACGAGCTAAGTTCTCAATCCCAATTAAGAAGCGGAGGAAAATTTAAACTGTCTCCTTCAAAGTTTATCACAACCACCACCATCAAGACAGCAAACCAAAGGACAAAGACTTTGACCTGCTTTGTTGCTCTGTGTAGTCCAGTTCACGTATGGTTTACAGACTTGGCTGGGGTTACTAATGTGTAAATAAAAAGTCGGACACTTCTGTCGTTGGACACTTTTATTCTCAAAGTTACCAAAATGAGGGCTGTACTGGAGACAGCAGACATTGCCATAGTGGCCCTGTATTTTATCCTGGTCATGTGCATTGGTTTTTTTGCCATGTGGAAATCTAATAGAAGCACCGTGAGTGGATACTTCCTGGCGGGGCGCTCTATGACCTGGGTAGCGATTGGTGCCTCTCTGTTTGTGAGCAATATTGGGAGTGAGCACTTCATTGGGCTGGCAGGATCTGGAGCTGCAAGTGGATTTGCAGTGGGCGCATGGGAATTCAATGCCTTACTGCTTTTGCAACTTCTGGGATGGGTGTTCATCCCGATTTACATCCGGTCAGGGGTATACACCATGCCTGAATACTTGTCCAAGCGATTTGGTGGCCATAGGATTCAGGTCTATTTTGCAGCCTTGTCTCTGATTCTCTATATCTTCACCAAGCTCTCAGTGGATTTGTATTCAGGTGCCCTCTTTATCCAAGAGTCTTTGGGTTGGAACCTTTATGTGTCTGTTATCCTGCTCATTGGCATGACTGCTTTGCTGACTGTCACCGGAGGCCTTGTTGCAGTGATCTACACAGACACTCTACAGGCTCTACTCATGATCGTTGGGGCACTCACGCTTATGATTATTAGCATGATGGAGATTGGCGGGTTTGAGGAAGTTAAGAGAAGGTACATGTTGGCCTCACCCAATGTCACTTCCATCTTGTTGACATACAACCTTTCCAACACAAATTCTTGTAATGTCCACCCTAAGACAGATGCACTGAAAATGTTGCGGAATCCAACAGATGAAGATGTTCCTTGGCCTGGATTCGTTCTTGGGCAGACCCCAGCTTCAGTATGGTACTGGTGTGCTGACCAAGTCATCGTGCAGAGGGTCCTAGCGGCTAAAAACATTGCTCATGCCAAAGGCTCTACTCTTATGGCTGGCTTCTTAAAGCTTCTACCAATGTTTATCATAGTTGTCCCAGGAATGATTTCCAGGATACTGTTTGCTGATGATATAGCTTGCATCAACCCAGAGCACTGCATGCAAGTGTGTGGAAGCAGAGCTGGGTGCTCTAATATTGCTTACCCACGCCTGGTGATGAAGCTGGTTCCCGTGGGCCTCCGGGGCTTAATGATGGCAGTGATGATTGCGGCTCTGATGAGTGACTTGGACTCTATCTTTAACAGTGCCAGTACCATATTCACCCTCGATGTATACAAACTCATCCGCAAGAGTGCAAGCTCCCGGGAACTCATGATTGTGGGGAGGATATTTGTGGCTTTTATGGTGGTGATCAGCATTGCATGGGTGCCAATCATCGTGGAGATGCAAGGAGGCCAGATGTACCTTTACATTCAGGAGGTAGCAGATTACCTGACGCCCCCGGTTGCGGCCCTGTTCCTTCTGTCCATTTTCTGGAAGCGCTGCAATGAACAAGGGGCTTTCTATGGTGGAATGGCCGGCTTTATTCTTGGAGCAGTCCGTTTGACACTAGCCTTTGCCTACCGTGCCCCAGAATGTGACCAACCTGATAACAGGCCAGGCTTCATCAAAGACATCCATTACATGTATGTGGCCACAGCATTGTTTTGGGTCACAGGACTCATTACTGTAATTGTTAGCCTTCTCACGCCACCTCCCACGAAGGAACAGATTCGTACCACCACCTTTTGGTCTAAGAAGAGCGTGGTGGTGAAGGAGAGCTGCTCCCCAAAAGACGAACCGTACAAGATGCAAGAGAAGAGCATTCTGAGATGCAGTGAGAATAGTGAGTCCATCAACCACATCATTCCCAATGGGAAATCTGAAGATAGCATTAAGGGCCTTCAGCCGGAAGATGTTAATCTGTTGGTGACCTGCAGAGAGGAGGGCAACCCAGTGGCTTCCTTAGGTCATTCAGAAGCAGAAACACCAGTAGATGCTTATTCCAATGGGCAAGCAGCTCTCATGGGTGAGAAAGAGAGAAAGAAAGAAACAGAGGATGGAAGCCGGTACTGGAAGTTCATAGATTGGTTCTGTGGCTTTAAAAGTAAGAGCCTCAGCAAGAGGAGTCTCAGAGACCTGATGGAGGAGGAGGCTGTTTGTTTACAGATGCTGGAAGAGCCTCCGCAAGTTAAACTAATACTAAATATTGGACTTGTTGCTGTGTGTTCACTTGGAATTTTCATGTTTGTTTATTTCTCCTTGTGAACTTTTAAGGATATGATGAGACATTAACTTAAGAAAATACTGGTCTTTGAAAAAAAACTTATGTAACTGTTGCATCTCTCAGGCATTGTTTACGCTGTAGGTTTTAGCCAAATTTTACTTAGCAGAAAATCATCTATTTGCAAGACTTTATTTTCCCAGAGATGGATGAAAGTAAATTTTCAACCTAAATGAAGTAAAACTTGTTTAACAGATTGAATTGTGCAAATGTGGTTTAAAATTTTCCATACCAAAGTAAGGAGAGACCAATTATTCTCATAGCACACTTAGGGCAGAATATATGCTAAGATATGACGATAAGGTATACTGTGTGCACTGCCACATCTCGGTTAGACCTCCTTAACCTGGAGTGGAAGACTTGCGCATTTAAAAGTTTTTTCCTCTGTCTCTGTAATCCCTACCACCATTAAAAAACCTGAATTTGTAGACATTGTATAATCAATCATGTACCGAAAATCTGACTGATGTGCTTGTGGGGTACTTGTTTCGGGACAAGTTAGTTTGTTAGTTAGTTTGCCATTAGCATGAGTATTTGGATTCTGATTACCAAAAGAAAGGAAGAAGAATGTTTTCCTGTAGCTATTCTTGAACCACCAATATATGGAGTTTTGGGAAAATTTATTCCATTTCTTTTTCTCCTTCTTTGATGTTTAAGTGAACCATACTCAAGTGATCACCAGGTCTGTCTTTATAAAGTTATATGTCATGATTGTATTTTTAAATTGATTATCGGGGAGAAAATGAAGTAAACATTGCTGATGATCCCCAAATTTATTGACCAAAATTAAGATTGTTTTTCTAGTTTGGGAATTGGCAGCCGCCAAGCAGTGTTCAATCACTGTAAGCTGAACAGCTGGTTACTCATACTCCGCTAGTTCTCTAGCTTTGTTCTTGTCGTTTGGTAACATTCTTTATTAGCCAGATGCCCTCCCAAGTGGATCCACTTGGAAGATATGTTCAGAACTTTGAAGAAAAATTGACACTGCCTTTGTGTTGGGTTGCCCTACTTGATTAGATCATGATATTTTGAGCTTGAGTTTTCAGAGGGAAAATTTAATTCTGAAATCACATTGTATCCTTGGTAATTTTTTTTTCCTGATTTACTTTTTTTCAAAAGACTTGCCATCTGTACATGTCGTCTACATTTCCGTTTAGAAAGTTACGGTGACTTAGAGCATGAGGATGTTCGATTGCAAACTGGTTATCAGTAACAGAAAACTGAAGAGTGCATGCTTTGCCATTGGTAGATTGTCACTTTAGTTTTTCTGTAGAATGGATAGCATGTTCAAGAGGTGCCATGAACAACAGCTTCTGGATTTAATGGTGTGTCTCATGGATATTACGGGACTTGTATAGTTGTAGGACCTTCTATCTTGACATGGCTCGGTACCCAGTTGCAACTTTCATGGATGGGAATCTGTTTTTCACAGACTGTAATTCCCCTTTGTGAGGACAGGTTACGAAAGATGTTAAAGCTCTTGCAGATTATGTAGTTCTGTGTCTGTGTGTACTCAACACTGTCCTTTTTCCTCCATGACAGATGAAGGAAACTAATTGTGTATCTACTTTGTTTGACTTTCCTGTAATCTCTGATACTTTTTAAATTGCATGATTTTATTAAGCTTATATTCTTTAGGGAAAATTATTACTTTTTTAGATACTTTTATAGATTTTGAATCAAAACTCAGTCCTAATGACTTTAAATTTTTTGTATTCTGTAAACTAGTTCATTATGATGGACTTGATTAGTCCAAAGTTGATTTTAGAAATTATCAGGTAGCATAATGTCTTCCCATCTCCAGGGGGCTTTCTGATGGACTGAGTCTGTTGATGAAAAAATAATTCATGTATGAATAGCATGATTTCTGAGAGCTTAGAGTGCCTTGTAGAATTTTTTTCTCAATTTCATTCTTAGGGTTTATAAATGGGGGCCAAATAAATAGGGACCATCCTTTTCTTGTGTGGAGGCTGAGGCTGTGACATGTCCAAGGTTACAGTCTGTTGGGAAGAACAGAAAACCAGGTGTCTAAATCTGGGTTCATGGTTTGTCCTCTTTTCTCAAAGGAAATGACGTTCTTCGAGACAGCCATTTGGTATTTAGGGAAATAATAGGATCTTAGATTTTTCAAATTGGCATTAAGTTGTAGGAATTAAAATTTTCTTTGACTCTGAACACATTGCTGTGTAACTCAGCAGTGAGGACTGACATACTGGCTGGGCAGCCTTCTTAACCCTTCTATTTACAGCATTAATGAATAGGTGGTGTTTATGTGGATTTTTTCCTCTTTATTTAATGTTGAGTCCTAACAGTTTGGAGTATTAGGGTCCCCCTACCTTCTCTCTGTTGTCGGTGTAGTACAATACATAAAATACATCATCTTGTGTCTGTCTGTGTGTACATAGCAGTAGGTCAAGTTTAGAGTATTAGCGTCTGTAAATAAGGAATGACTTTAGCTTATCCATTAGGATTGTTTATTCTTGCCAGTATAAACATCACTTTATTTAGACTGAAGTCCCTGAAGCTTGCCCTTCTTATTGCTTCCCAGTAATAGATAATGTGCTTGAATAAGTATGTGAATTGCTGATTGCAGCTTCATTTCAGCAGACCATTCTTCAGTCTGTATTTCATTAGATTGTTCTTGGAATGATACGTGGTCTGTTTTAAGCTAGCAAAACGTTCATACTTTAAATGGGTCCTAAGTGGTGACACTGATGTCTGGACATTAACGTGTATGTATTTTTATATTGGCTTAGACTGACGTTCAGAATTGATCAAGTGATATTGACTAAAATAGTTAGCTAAGAGTCAGAAAGAAGTGAGGACACTTGTCTTCAAAGGTGGAGACAAATACTGTCCTATCTGCTGTTAATGGTATCCCTAGTTCTTAAACTTTTGAACTTTCAGACAGTCTTAGTCTCAAGATCTGATGAGAAGAGGTTATTACTGTGGTATGCCAATTCATTATTGGCTCCTTTGTGGGACCTCTAATTTGTCCTGCCACCCCAAGATAGTAAGCAGCTTTTGAAACAGCTGAGCCAGTCTTTTTCCCCAGCCATTCTTTCCTGGTGAGTTTATCACTCTTACCCTTAGGTCAGAGAAGCATCAAGCAGTGACAATGGTGCTGTGTCCTTTGGCCTTAATTCAGCAGATCTGATCTCTCAAGGCTTCCTTTTCACGTGGCTCAAAGGATCCATTGTCTTTTTGCACAAAGAGGCTGACCAGGGTCACATAGGCATAGCTTTTAGGGATGGCACCTCAAGTAATTGGCAGAGACCCATGGCTCTGTGAAACTTCACGTTTTAAGAATTGGGTGGGAAGGTTGTCATTCAGTTCTCTAACCTGAGGCTAAGCGCCTATGGGGGTGTGGTTGAAAAATCTTGTCCAGGGTGATTAAAGTCTTTTAAGCATCTGCATTTCTCAGTCCATTCCTTTCTCTCCTATACTGGGTGCGTGGCTCTTCCCCTTTCTTTGAATAGCGTTTAATGTAGTCTGTGGGTTCTTCTCGTTCTTTACTGCACTATAAACTGGCTGTATTAGCTGTTAAAAGGTTAGACCCGTCAGTGTTGGCACTTGACAGTATACAGCTTACTTGCTTTCCTTATACTTTTCCTGTGTCATTTTCACCTGAGGTATAATGGCTGGAAAGGAGCACATGGGTATCTCGTAGTGACACCTCCCTGTTCTCCAGGTTTGGGTTGAGAGATGTGTAAAGCCCGTTTCTGTTAAATTATGTGACTTCAGAGACTTGCCAGGACAAGGTTTTCCTAAGAAGTTAGAACAACTATTAAAATGCTGGGGAGTACCTGGGTGGTACAGACTTAAGTTAGTGAAGGATACACATTAGCTTAAGATGTGCAGACATAGAATCATGTTCATTGAATTCTAGAACTTGAGGCATCTTGGCTGTCAGGTGGTGTACATCCCTCCCCACATAGATTAGGTACCAATGAATGAGATCCAGCCTGTTAAACCCTGGTTTCTTGTCAATTATTGTGAAATAGGAGTTTATTAACATATTTGAGATTAAATGAATGATATTTGATAGTGATACTTTAGTAGAAAAAATACTTTTAAGCTTGAGGATTTGTCAGATTCCTGATTAGCCAGGCGTTAAATTGCTTAAGTCATTTCAGCGTTGACGTTAGCCTCAGTAGCCTTCACAGGTAGGCTGTGTTCCTATTTGTGTGTAGACCCACCTACCGCTCAGAGAGACTGGTCTTCCCCTTTATTTGTCTTTCCTCTCATTGCTTTAACTCTTCACCAATTCTTTCAGCACTTAGGAAATTCCTGTTTTGACCTTTTGTCAGCTTAATTCCCTTTCAGGCTTACTGCCATTCGTGGCAAAAGTGCTGCTTTGCTCCAGTTTTGAAGACTTGGATCCACACAATTAAATACAGTTATTTTAAAATATACTAAATTTCTATTAGCTTAAACTTAATTCTCAAGAATAATTTTCTCAGCCTGTGCATTCACTAATAATAATCAGTATTTTCTCAAAAATTAGGGAGGCAGCAGTAGTTAAAATTCATGCAGCTTTCTTTAAAATGGTGGTATGACAGTGCAGAGAAATGGAGTTTGTTTTAATGCCAAAAAGCCCTGTTCATGCAGTAGTTAAAGGAAGACATTGGAACTGGTCAGTTGGCGTATAGAGAAACCCTTTTGTACTGGTTAGGTGTGAAGTTGGATCACGTAAGAAGTCGTCTTTGGATTACTACACGTGGTTGGACTTGGTTGACTTACCTCAGGGCTGCAAACCCCGTTTTCTCCATTAATTCTCTTAACTTGGTGTGCTTTTTGTCCGCCCCTCCCCTCTGTTGGAAGATGAGGTCTTCAGCTGGTTTGACTTCTACAGCAGAATTTAGCTAAGGTTCAAAATAATTAGTAGGCTTTGCCAGCGCTGAGTCCCGCACCGTTATTCCCATAGTCTCAGAAATGTTTTTTTCCCCCAAACTTCTCTCTCCAGTGCTGGGAGTAAGCCTTTAAACTACTGATTCACCTTTAAAGGAATGTTGTGAGAATTGATGTAATTTATGTTTTTGTTTCCATCTCAAATCCTTTATAAAAGATAGGATTTAGTTTTTTGTTTTGGGTTAAGCAGCCCGTTTATCTGGTACCTAACAGCCGGTAACCATTGGCATATAGTCTTTTACTCAGAAATAGACAAAAAAGGTTTGATGTTTCTGTATCATTACTGATCACATCCTTTACTTTTTAGGAGAGGACCGTTATCTGAGGCCGTAGACTTAAACCAGTAACCTTCCTTTACGTAACAACTTTTAAGTTTGATTTGCTTACCTGGATGGATGGCATGTTTGAAGAGAGGGATGCTAGAATGAACAAGCAGCTGAAGAGCAAGTCAAGACAAAGCACAGTGGTCTCAGATTCTCCTCAGTGCAGGAGCCGTGGCTTTGCTCTCCTTGGAAAAAAAGCACTATGCAGTGATTGTTGCCCCTGGCGATGAAGCCCCACCCGCAGGTCAAGACACTGTAAGCTGCAGTGAACTCTGTCAGTGAGGGAAATACCTATTGCAGTGATTTCGGCAACAGCACAAGTTGACAGTAGATAACCACAGCCTTAGTGGAGACTTAGATTTAACTTGGTAAATTCACCTTGTACCCTAGTATTCCTGAATAAGGAGTGTTTACCTTTTTTATTGCCTCTAGACAAACCGGTCTAGATCATTTTTCACTTTATCGGGATACCCAGACTTCCATAAGTAAAGTATTCCTTAGTAACTCACTTTTTGTTCTAATAGTTGGAAACTGAAATTAGGCTATTATTGAAATCTCAAATTGGCAAAGGCTAATGTATAGGGTGTTCCATAATATAATAGCTCCTGAGGTTTATGTGTTTTGATTAGTGCCTTCTGGTTGCCAATATTGACTCTGCTAGTTTATACCTTTCCCTTTCTTGATTGAGAATTCTAATTTGTTACAATTCCTCTTTTTAAAGTTTGTTACAACTAGTGAAGGAAATAGAAAAAATACATTTATATTTACATACTTTATATGCAGCCTTTATTTAGGTTCCAGGAAAGTAAGTAGCTCTAATTCATGTTGCAGCTTAAATGTTATTTATTCATCTGTATTTGTTTCTTTTATATCCTTAATTAAAAATATAAGGTTACTTATTAATTCTGTGAGTATATTTAACTTTATGGTTTTTCCAGTGTACATTTCGTAGGCATATCTAAGAGCAAGTATGTGACAGCAGTTCACATTCCATGGTAGGGAAAGAGCTTAAAGTAAAGGTCCATAGAAAGCACAAAATCCTGTTCACACGTGTGTGTATCTCCACGTGTAGAAAGCACAAGACTAACGGTACTCTCAGTAGCCCACAAGTGCCAGTCCTAAAGCCCACCGGGTGTTTGGCTCGGGAGCTGTTAGGATGAGGACCACGAAAGCCCTAGATGGTGAGATGTCCAAGTTATGGATCTTAAGTGGTAAGCGATTCAGTGTAGTAATCTGAGTAAGTTGTGCTCCTTTGGTGGAGGGAGAGAATACAAATGTCAAGAATGCTGTGGTTAAATTTGGGGGTCACTGGCTCAGATGGGGTCTGTGGGCTCTTCCTGTGATCTGGAACTGAAGGAACGGGGACAGACTTCTGGGGGTGTGGAACAGTTTGACAGACTTCTGCTTTAAGCTGTAGAGCCATTGGAGTTGTTTTTTTTTTTAATCTTAAATTTTTATAAAATTTTACTTCCCATGAATATAGTACCCTAAAAACATGGAGAAATTTCACACTCTCCAGGGCAAATACTCCTTGTCTTTAATCTTTGTGTAGGTTTGTATGTAAGAGATGAAATTATCTTTCTTTTTTCTTATGCTTGACTGCACTTCATTTTAAAAGAGCAGAATTTGATCTGTTCTGGGCATCAAACTGATTCTGAGACAGATCTGCCAAGTGGACTGCTTTGCTTTGCACAGTGGTTGTAAGAGTCTCAAGGATCCGTTAGAATCCGTGCTTGTTCCATCACCCGCTTCAAGAATAGATTAGATGAAGTCCGTGACTGTGTGTGTGAAAGAAGATCATGTGCTTTCTTCCACTTGGCATTGCCCTTGTGTCACCCCTCACTTTCTTCATCCGAATAGTCCGATACGTGTTTGTCCTGGATTTTGCCCCTATGTTAAAAGATACAACTGTCAAAACAGGAGAGAAGTGACTACCTTTGTTTCCACTCACCTCCATTTTGTATATTTATCTTCTGAGGGAAAGACCTGGTCAGCTCTCGTAATACGTGGAATGAAGATGAAAGCTGGTGTAGAGTAACGTGGTGTGTTTTAGAAGAGGTAACTGAACACTCTGAGGGAGAGATTTCCCCCTCTAGCAAAAAGTAGCTGGGTGTGAACCTGCAGCAGCATTTTAGAATGTAAAACCACAGGCTTTGAGGGGGTGAGGGGAGAGGAGTGCCAGAAATGTAGGAAAAAGGAGCGATTTGAGGAACATCTTTGGTTTAGCAATATGTGATAAGGCAGAGCAGTTAGAACCTGTTGGTCCTGGATACAGTCATGCATCGCTGAATGACTGGGATATGCGCTGAGAAGCACGTCCTCGTGTGAACATCGCAGAGTTGCTTACACAGACCTAGATGGGATAGCCTCTGCACACTAGGCTCTGGTACTAAGCTTGTGGACCACCGTTGGATATGTGGTCCGTGGTTGACAGAAATGTCGTTCTGCAGTGCATGACTGTAGTATGTGTTCCGTACCTTTAAATGTTGTTTTTAAATTTAAGATAGCTTGTAAGTACTTAAAGAATGCTTTTGAAGATTCCTTTGGTGGGATATCCTTTCATTTATAATTCCATGGGAAATTGCTTTAATTAGTCTAGGTGAAAGTTCTAGCGGTGTAAATATGTATAATTAGAATTTTCTAATTTCACTGTGAGATCTCTAACTTTTGAGTGGCAAACAGATCAACAAGTCTTGCTCATGGACTTTTCTGTGGGGTTGCTAAAATGCAAAAGCTTTATTTTTTTTAATAATGACATATTACATGAGTGTCAGATGATGGTATGGAATCTGTTCCCCTGCTTTCTCCCACCAATATTGCTTCGGTTTATAGATTGCCAGCAGAGTGCAGAAATAGAGCAGGGGTTCATCCATTCTTTGCTTGGACATCTGTTTTCTGTTGCGCAGACCTGTGTTGGCAGTCACCTATGAACTATGTTACGCTTCTCAGTGCTTTTTTTTTGATAAGGTGGATATCAAAAATAGTTGCTGTGCAAAAGATAGTAGTCTTCTTCAAGAAGAAAACCAATTCCTTTTCTAATATCCTGTGAAATTGCTTCATTCATTTCTTTATTTTTAAGCCAAATGTCAGCAGAATACTGCTGCTTTTATCTAGTAATTTTGATATGTAAGTATTAATGCATTTTTAAAAGATGTCTCCATTGAAAAATGTTTTCCCAGTGTCCTGCCTTTTATGCTTTGTTCAGATTTTCTGTAAGAGACCAGTCTGTGCACTGGGGGTGTATATTGTGTACATGTATCATTTCGTCAGTTATGCATTGTAGGCCAAATGTGATTATAAATGAAATTGTTGAGTTATTGGTGTTTTTTGAATTGTAAACTGATTTCCAGTGTACCCTTCATTGTCCATAGCTTTTTTTTTTTTAAGGTTTGACTCATCGAGTCTGTCTCATTGTACAATGTTTTAGTTGCAAGCAGAAAGTAGAATTTGGTATAAACCAGGTTACTTCCATATTGAAAGGAATACAATTGAAATTGTAGATTTAGGATTGTTAACCATACACGACAATTCTAACTTGACAATTCTAACCTACTGTATACAATCTGATTTTTAAAATTGTAGACATGTATGATCTTGGTTTAATGTGTTTTTAAAAGTGTTATTGTTTAAAAAATAAAAAAAAAAAAGGAAGCAGATCTGCTAAAGAGCTGTCAGTTTTCATTACTGACTCTGTACAATACACTGTTCTTTGTGTACTGTGTGTTATTTTGCCAGCTGCTGCATTAGCCTTCAGAAGTATTTGGAAACTTAAGATGAACTACATTTCTTGCAAAGTATATTCTTTTCTGTGGTATTTTGTCCTGTAACTGAAGTATAGTAATTATTTTATGGAAATGTTAGCACTTCTGTACCAACTTTGAATAAAATTAAAAATTTACATTTCTGTGACTGAGTTTTTTCAGTATGAGCACGTCTACCCTCAAAAATATACAGTGATCTGTGTCTCAGAGTTGAAGAGGTTACACCCCGGGTCCTTTTCCCTTGGCTCCTGAATGGATCCAATGAGTTTCCCCCATCAGTGACTTCTTTTCTTTACCTCGGTAAGCATGGACTCACAGGTATCGACTGAGAATTGAGTTATATGTCAGTCAGCCATTGAGTAAATCAAAATAGTCTTAGTTTTTTCACTTGTAATTTTGAAATAATTTCAAATTATAGGAGAGTTGTAAGAATAGTATGAAGAACCCAGGCATCATCGTCATCCAGATTCACTAGTAGTTAACATTTTGCCACATTTGTTTTGTCATTCTCCCCAATCATACATGCTTTTCTGAACCATTCAAGCAGACATCATTCCCTTCTACCCCCTAAGTACTTAGGGATATGTTTCCTAAGGACACTCACTCGTATACTCACAAAGTAATTATCATAATCTGGAAAATAACAGTGATACAATATTTTAATCTAGGTTTTTAATTCAAATATTGCTGTTCCAATAGTGTCCTTTTATAGGAACTTTTCTTTTAAGTTCAGAAGCCAGTCCATCGCATTTAGCTTTTATGTCTGTCTCCTTTAATCTGGAACAGCTCCTCAGCTTGTCTTCGTCTTTCACGGTATTCACATTTTTGAAGTTTAGAAGGCGGTCATTTTGTGAAGGCCCCTCCTCAATTTGGATTTATCTGTTTCCTCATTAGATTCACACTGTGTGTTTGTGGGAAGAGTACAACATAAGCCAGAATATGTCCTCAGAGCTTCCCATTTGGAGGCGTGTGATGTGTTCTCCCATTATTGTTGACGTTAACTTTCGTACTTGGTTAAGGTGGTGTAACCAGGTTTCTGCATTGTCTAGTTACTGGTTTTCCCTTTGGTAATAAAGTAATTTATGGGAAGATAGTCGGAGACTGTGTAAATAACTTATTCCTCATCAAACTTGAACCCCTAGTTTTAGCATCCGTTGATAATTCTTGCCTACGTTATGATGATGATGTAAAACAATTTTTCTAACTTTTTTTGGCTATACTGAAATCAAGAGCTTCCACTTTTCCACATGTATTTATCAGTTTGAACTCATGGATTATTTTTACTGTCATTATTTTGCTCAAATGTTTCCAGATTTAGCTAGCGGGATACCCTTTAGGCTAATTTTTGTGTCCTTTGTGACATGTTTCTGTCATTTTTTGAGTGCTTGCTTATTTCCAGCACAAGGTGTTTTGGGCTCGTCTTGTCCTTCCCTGCCCCAGTCAGGGTGTCAGGCATTCGCTAGAGAATGGTGTTTAGGACCCAGGACTGGTGTGCTCATTCTTAGGGGAGTGAACACCGTCATCGCTTATGGGTCCTTCTCAGTGTACAGGGCTGGGAAATTCATGTACACATCTCCTGATGCCTCCGATTCTCAACCAGCACCAGAAGTTTCCTTTTAGCCTTCTTCCATTCTATGTTTGCATCTCCCTTCTACAACAGCAAGAAATCTGATAATGACGCATTTACGTATTTTTTTCAATCCTACAGTTCCTTAGAATTAAAAAAAGTTCTTGCATGTCTAAAAATGTCTTTATTCTTATATTTGTTGGAAAGTTTGGCTGAATATAGAATTCTAGGTTGGAAAGTATTTTCCTTTGGAAATTTGTGAGCGTAAGACCATTTTTTTCTAGCCCCTGTGTTCTGAAATTGCACAATTAGGCACCTTGATGAAAGCTTTTCTTTCATTGTACTGGCCCTCAGTGGGCTCTTCCAGTTTGGCAACTCAGTGTCCGTCAGTTCTGGGATAATGAAACAGTTCTGCTGTTTTCTCCTTTTTGGAACCCCTTTTTGGTCAGCTCTCAGACCTTCTGGACTGGTCCAGTTGGTTTCATAGAGTCTTTTGTCTTTTAATTTTCATCTCTCTTTTTGCTCTTTATAGGGGTATTTCTAAACCTTGTCTTCCACCCCTTCTGTTGAAAGAGAATTTCTTTTAAATCTCTCCCAGGTTTTTAATTTTTAAGTGCTTCTTTGTTCCTCAAATCTTCTTTATAGCCTCTTGTTCTTGGTTCGTGGATGCTGTATCTTCTCATCTGTGAAGATGCTGAAGTTTTCTCCTCCTGCATTGTTTGTTCGCTCTAGTTTTTCTTTTTGTATTGGCCTCATGTTAAAGGCGTTTTGCAAATGTGTGCTGGTGTTGGTCGTCTGCTTATTTAATAGGGTGGACTAAAAATTCTCTGAACGCATGGGTGGAGCTTTTCGACTTCATTGTCTGGCCTTCACGGCCTGCCTCTTTGTTGGATGACTCCTGCAGTATCTTTAGAGCGGGTCACATTCCCCAAAGAAGATTCTTAGAGTTTTGATTGAAGGATGAAAGGACCATTATTTTGGAAGCTAAGTGGGGAAAGAGCACAGGGGTGTCAGCATTCAGTGAGCATTTTTTTCTCAATCCCTTTTTAGTGTGATACTCTCACTTAGAGCTGTGCCTGTGTCCTCCAGTCCAGAGACTTCCCTCTGCTTTATCCAATCCTGGGAATAAACCTCCAAACACGCATCTAGGGCTTCAACCACTTTTTAAAGTTTGGGCCAACTTTCTTCATTTTTTAGTCTCCCATTTCACCCCCACTTTCAGAGTTACCCAATGGAGCCAACTCCCAGATCTTTTGAGGAATTCTACAGTGTAAATATGGTTGACTTGGTTTTCCCCATTGCTGCTTTTCTCCATCTGCTTGCTTGCTTCTAACGTTTTATTGATGTTTTCCCCTCTTTTCTCCCTCATTCTTGCCGAGTTGTCCATTAAAAAAAAAAATCCCTTTACAGTGGTTCTCATATGTTTTCAGGAGACAGCATAATTAGATACTTGTGTTGAATCTTCCAACTTACTAGGAAGTCCTGGAATCCACTCTTCACTTAGCATTTGAAAGTTGAAATTTCAGAGTCTCTTGCCCATTTCTCCGCTAAAAGAACGTGTTGATGACCAGAAGCACAGTTGGAGTTTTAAAATTCTGCTCATCTCTTTGAGTGCAAAATTAGTGATTGTTCACATTTTGAAGGGGCCTTAGAAGCTGTACAATGCATGCATCCCAGCCATCCAGACCTTTCTATTGTGAAATTTAACACCCGTGCTCAGTCCATGAAACATGAGCAGATGTACAGTGTAGTGGATATGGCTGTGGTAGTTCTGTCTCTGTAAAGTTGTCTCACACTGAGTGGGTGAATACTGAGTCATGGCCCCTAAGTCATTCCCCCTTGGGGAAGTACATGGTCAGGTTCTTGTGAGCCTCTGGCTGGTCACCACATTTTTGTTGAGTGATCAGTCCATAACCTTGTTTTATATGTGTTTCTGTTTAAAGACATCATATTTAGGATATATTTTTGATTTGTAAACATTGAGCTCAAGGCCAACAGCACTGTAACTCGTGCCAGAAGGAAGCTTATCTAATACACATCTTTTCTTCGTAAGGTGCATCACTTCCTTCTTGCACTTAGGAACACTAGACAGCACTTCATCGCTACTCAGGGGCCATTTTCAACAGAGAAATCACCAACAAAGAACACAAAAATGCAAAGAACATGACACTGTGTGAAAGGACACTTGTTTGTGGTAGGAGAGCTGAAACAAGAAGGCAGAGAGTGACGTCGTTGGACCTTAGCTGGGAATGTGTGTATTGAGTGACTGGAAGTTTCCACCACTCAGTGCATGCGCTTGTCTGCAAATGACTAAAAGTGATGGGAATGTTGATTTGGGGGTAAAAAGCAAATTTTAGCTGGTAGGTGAGTTGGCATACATAGATTCCACAAGTAATGAGAATCAACTGTAGTTTTGAGGCAGAAACCTGTGTAGCCACCACCCACAAGAACTATACCAGTCTCCCCTCCTAGAATGTTCATTTCATTTTCAGAGAGTTCTGATTTTAAAGGGTTTTCTTATTGACCTCAAATCCACCTCTGACTTGCTTTTGTCCTGAACTAGCGTTTGTTGCTAATCTTCCTCTTTTTGCTTGAGGAAGATTGTGCCAGTCTTCCTCTATTTTGTGTGTGGGACGCCACCACAGCATGGCTTGATGAGCACTGTGTAGGTCTGTGCCCGGGATCCAAACCCTCGAACCCCGGGCAGCTGAAGCAGAGCATGTGAACTTAACCACTATGCCACTGGGCCAGCCCCTACCTCTGACTTTCATTCAGTAGTCTAAGTTCTGCCTCTGGAGTGTTATCTTTTCTTCCCTTTAAGTATTTGAAGATAAATATTCAGGATAAGTATCCTGTTAAGTCTCAAAATCAGACCGCTTCCATTCTCTGATGTGTGCAGCACAGGACACGAATTTCAAACTCTTTATCATCCTGGTCTTTTTTTTTTCTGGACACCTTTGAGGCAATTGCTGTCCCTTTTCTATGTGGCCTCCAGACTGAACAAGTACTGCAGGGTAGACCCTGCCGACGTTAGACTGTAAGGATGAGAAATAAAATGAGGACTGCCGTTCCATTGGGTTTTACTCTCCTTCCAACTTTTCTTTTGAGATTTCGTTGTCCTACCTTATGGCAAATTCCCTGTAAAACCATGTTATCTCTACATGAGGCTGCCTGACTCAGATTCCACAAGTTTTCTTAGCTCTTCAGGGTCTGGGTCTTGTAATATTCCCTGTACACTCTAATAGCAGAACGTCCAAGTTTTTTGGTTACATCCCAAGAATCTTTAGAAGTTTGGAGGTACCTTTGTGAGTCTCTGACTGTATCTTTGTTTTCGTTTCCATCTTTCGCGTGTTTATTCCTAGTTGCTTGACTGCCTCTTTTTTTTTTTTTTTTTTGACTAACAGGAGCTTTATTATGCATCTCTCATTTCAAAAAAAATAGAAAAAAAGAAATGGTGCTGTTTTCCTCTTTGCAGCAAAGATCTTATTTCTCCTTGAATTTTATGGCTTGGTTTAATCCTTTCCTCCTTTCTAGTTGAATTAAGTACAGTTAGCAATTTTCATCTCTCATGTTTCCATTTGTTCTTTAACTTATGTAGTCATCACACATTTATGGAGCACATCCTGTGTGCCAGGTTCTTTGCAACCCCAGCGTCTAGTAAAGAGGAGCAAGAAGCAAATTGAAGGGGCTTAGTTAGGGAAGGAGATGTGCTTGTAAGTGGTTACACTTGCAAGATGTACCGTCAGCCCTCCAAATCTGTGAGCTCCACGTCCAACTAAGGGGCTGACTAAGCGACTTGAGCATCTGCGGATTTTGGTATCCACGGGGGCCCTGTAACCAACCCCCCTCAGATGCCAAGGGATGACTCTGTGGAATGAGAGAGAGACACGTGGAATTATGGAGGGAAGGCACACTTCTAGGAAGTAGCCGGATCTTGAAGAATGTTTTTCTTCTTTTAATCCCTCTGTGCTTTTTATACCCTTTCCCTTCCCTGCTCTTCAGAGTAGTGCAATGCCTTAAGTACCTTCCTCCCATCACTTAAGTTAAGCACTACTGCAGTGGCCTGGTTGGTGGACACATGTTTGGTCTGTTATTTAGCAAGGTATGCAAATCTGTCTCTCTCACCAAAGGCCAAGTTTCTGATCCTGTCAGTGCACATTTAAAAAAATTTCTCTTAAAGCAGTCAGCTAACTAGTACTTTTGCTAAAGCCCATCTACTGACACCTCGAAGATTCACAGGATCTAAACAGAATTTTCTTGTAACTCTGTTGTCTCTAGTATCAAAATCCTTTGCTGATTCTTACCTCCTCTGGTCTCCCTGTCATTCCTGTGCTGTCCCACTTCTACTCTCTATAGAGGCTGAAATACAAGGCGAAGGCAGGGAACTGAATTGTGCATGAAGGAGAGCAATCAACAAGACCGGCGTAGCTCGATGATGTCTACCTGATTCCTGCTCTCACTATCAGTTTCCTGAGCTTTGGCATTTCATTTGCTTGCTGCCATAGTAACCAGGACTCCTGCCAGTCTCCCTGGTTCCCATCTTTTATTCATCTGTAAGTGCATCTGGAGGGGGGATGGGGAGGATAGAAACGGAAATCTCCCAGTAAAAAGATTGTGGATTTTGGAATGTCCGCAGAATAGCAAGCATGGGTACCTTAATTTTGGCATTGTTTCCAGCTGTCAAAGTAGTGTTAACCACAAGTAGTCGTCACTTGGGATTGTCATTTCTCCATTTCACATTCAAGGAGGGCTCCTTTATTACTGTGAGGAAAGTGGAGCTTTTATGTTTTTTGAATTAGAATTGGAGAAGATCATTGCTGAAAGTCCTTTATAAACTGCATTTCAGCCAGAATCATTCATCTTTGTGGGGTGATGAGAAGCTAGCCAGCTTCCTACTAGAATGTGGTTCTCACCTTTGTCCAGCTTTAAAAAATGCTGGTCCCCAAGATTTTTGAGTCCCCAGGTCAGTGGAATGGAAATATCTGAGGGTGAGACACAGGCATCTCCTTTTAAAGCTCCCAGGATGATGCCACATGCTCTAGAATGCCCTGGGGATTCTGCCATTTTCCTTTGACTTACTCAAATCATGAAAGGAATGCTTGGTCATATGCAAGGGAGCCCCGAAATTTGGCTATAGATGACATCTTAATGATATTCTTTTGACTTGAGACCTTGGGAAGAAGTGGATTAATTAAGGTACAAAACTGCATTATGGTTTGTACTGCATATGTGTATTACAAAACCGCACAGATTAACTGTTAACCTAGGCACATAAGTAATTGACAACTGGTAAATTCAAAGTTGGATCTCATGTTCCCGTGACTTCCTTCTTGCTCTCTGGGTTAGTTCTTTACATTTGCTTATAGCTTTTTGATACCAGTACTGGTATTGATGTCTCAGTGTGGGCTGGCTGCAGATGTCTGTTGGACAGCCACTGCACTTCATGCAAGTCTGGTTTATGACTTAATAGCATTCTGCCTACTTTGCAGGCAAAGTTACTCTACTGGTCATCCTACTGCCTTTACATTTGCAAATTCAGCCATGCATTATGAACCGTGACTCTCTGCTTTATTATTTGCACTTTGTTATTGACACAGATTAATCTCTGCTGAACTCAGCTGTCATTGGACCCCTCCGCTTCTGATTTTTTTCCTCCATTCTTCCCTGGGTTCTTTTTATTTTCATCACATACCCCGAAGAATACATTTTCATGTTAGATTCTCAGGTCTCAAGAATCTCAGTCCTGGCTGCGTGGTGTAGAATGGGAAAGTTCCTCTTACTTTTCTCATCACCTTGGTTTTATTGGCCACTGTGTTCTCAGGGCCAGACTTGACTGTGTCCCGTCACATCTCTGGTCTCCTCTGATTCTAGAACCAGTGATCTCTGGGCTCCTGACTTCTGGATTCCAGTTTTCCCTCCGATTCACAAGAGGCAGAGCAGCCAGTTGTAACCGCTCCTGATGCTGGAAGTACAGCTTGCAAGGCTCTTTCAGTAACTACCGAGAGCTGGCCATCTATACCTCTCTGACCGTTATATCATTAAAATATGTGGATCTGTGTGGATAGAGAGTCAGTGAATGAGTTCTCAATTTTGAGGCATAGACTTAGGGCTTTTAACACAGATTTCACACATGATGGCATCTATATTTAGATACCAGTTGGCATAGACTTAGAGGAAGAAATTCTTCTTAAGACGAAACAAAATTGAATTGTCCAAAAAGAAGTTTGTAAAACACCTTTTAATGGTTCATTGTAAAAACAAAACCAAAACACAGATAATAAAGCAAAGTGTGGAAAAAAGAAAACAGAATACCCCTCCCATATTACTGCCTAGGGGAAAATAGTAAAATTTTACTGTATGTTCCTCTGGACTTTTTTCCATGTATGTGTGTATAAGTACTTTTTTTCTTTTGAAAAAAACGTATTTACCCTACATGCTGATTTTTTTCCTTTATTATTAAAATATTTTCATGTCAGTATATAAGGATCCACATCCCGTTTTTTGTTTTGTTTTGGTGAGGAAGATTGGCCCTGAGCCAATCTTCTAACACCTGTGCCGATCTTCCTCTAACTTGTATATGGGATGCCACCACAAGTATGGCTTGATGAGTGGTGTGTAGGTCCATGCCCAGGATCCGAACTGGCAAACCCCGGGCCTCCAAAGGAGTGTGTGCAAACTTAACCACTGGGCCACCAGGCTGGCACCAACATCTCATTTTTTAATAGTTGCATAATACTTGTTCAATCAATGAAAATAATTTGTTGAACCGGTCTCCTATTAGTGGACAACTGTATTCCCTTTTGTTCACTGTCCTAATAACTTTGCAGTGAGGTTTTCATAGCTAAATCCTTGTGCGTGGGTGTGGCAGTTGTTGTAGAGTAAGTTCCTAGAAGTGGCTGAGGGATTGGAGGTATACACATTTTAAACTAATATAATATTGCCAAATTGTCCTCCAGGAAGTTTATATTTTTCCCAACAGTGTAGCTGAGTGTTTGAAGAAACTGAAATGTTAATATTCTAGGCAAAAAATTGCCATGAGTGGAAAAAAGCAATGGCTTCTACCTATACCAGACACAGTGCCCACATTGATTATACCCCAAATAAGAATTCCATCAGAACCTGCTTCCTGGCCTTCTGTCCTGCTCTCAGTCCAGACCCCCTCTGAGAGCACCTCTCCGCCTCTCAGAGGCGTTCAGCCTCAGGGTCTGGCTGAAGTCCGCCCTCTCCAGCCCCCCAGTCAGCAGTCATTGCTCCTTCTCTGCTCTTGTAGCATTGTTGTTTTTTGTGTTGCTCTTGCTTGTGTTTCACCCTCCCTCTTATTGGTTGCTTACGTGTGTCTGTCTTCATAACTACATCATAGACTCTAAAGGGGTGGGACTCTGTGTGTCACATCCCTGTGGCTGTCCTTTTGGAGGCGAATTTCACAGTGAGCAACTTGGAAATGCTTGTCTTGAGGAAGACTCTTGAGAGGAACGTTTCCAGATGAATGCGAGGTTGAGCCTTAAAAGAGGGTCGGTGTCGGACTGTTCTTGATGCCCCCCGACGGCAGTTTCGTGAGGTCCACTCTGATTCCTGCTGCCCGCAGAGCTGGGCGTGCTTATGCAGTCGTGCAGTTTGCTCTCACTCATTTCCAGACACAGATGTAGAGCCCTACTCTTACAGCTGATTTGTGACGTTAAAATTACTTTACACTTGTTCTCCAATAAAAATTTCTAGGTGGCCCCCCATAACTGTTTCTCATAAAGGTGATCGTGTAAATTAAATGTCATAGTCACGAGGGCTGTTCATTTAATACGCACTTCAGCATCTCTTAGGGCTCCGGAGTGTTCATAGTTAAATGACCACTTGATACGTCTACACTGTGAATCTACACTATTTAATCTCACGTTACTTTAAAGATTTGAGTTGTTTTTGTGTTTTCAGAGCACACAACAGTGGCTTGTAAAAAGAAACAGTTTTTCACTGCATTACAGTATTTGCCACTTGCCTCGTACACTTCATGTGTATTGGTTCCCATCTCTTTTATTGGATAGGATTCATGAGCAAAGTAGTAGAGCAGTTAAGTTGTCAAAAGCATTTTCTATCTTTGACTTTTAAAAAGCCCATAAAAGTGAACTCTCCTACTCACTTACCTACAAGTTATACAGAGTATAACATAGTCCGTGTAGGTAAGGATAGTCACGTTCGAGCTGTGTTTGTGTATCTTTACTTTTTTAGTGTTCTAGACTTGTCTTTATTGAATTTTTTAAATAGCTTCTGCGCTTAATAATTTTTAGCCCTTAATTACCTACAGGACTGGAGCTCTTGATTCAACCACTTGTGGGGCAAGAGGGGTTCTCATGAGTCATGAAAATATTTGATAGAGCAGTTCTGGGGGGACCGTTTCCGGAGGTGGGCTCTGCAGATGTCCTGGGCAGGGCTGGCGCTGCACACGTTTGAGGTGGATGGTTATCTGTGCTGTTATTCCGAGGTCTGCTACTGACAGAACTTCCCTGAAGCCTGTTCGGCTGTTGAAAGTTGCTCACACATTTTCTGTTTCAAATTGCAGTGAAAATCTCAATGCAGAATTGCCAGGGATGTCCTCTCTATTTGAAAATGTAAATTTCAAGGAAAAACTTTTAAGGAGATAAACCCCAAAAGCAGGATGCAGCAAAGAATGGGAAAGGCTTTTACACTTAGATTTTCACAGATTTGGATGGTTTTCTGACCTGACTTCGCCTTCCCTACGTCTTCTTGCTCCTGGGAGTTGTACAACTCTTTGTAAAGTGAGAACAGTAGGATGTGGGTAGATGCCACACGCCATTAAATGTTGTGAATTCTGTGTGCTGTTTATTTCCTGGTCAACTGTAAGGGTGTTGTAGTGATAGCTGGGTGCACCCACGGGCCTCTGGCTTGAAACTGATTTTCCCAGAGAGTCTAATTTAGGAGATAATTTTGTTGACAAGCCTCTCTTCTGGAGTGACAATATGTTTAATTACATTAAACATTGGTCATTGGCCAAATGGTGCTGTGTATGATACTCCCATGAATTCTTAGTTTGAATAACCTTACTGGATGGGGATGTTATTTTGGGGGCAAGTAGAGATGTCTTTCCTTTTATTTTCCCATCTTTTTCCTCTTGTCTTTGTTGTAGAGACGTTGCCCAGTAGACTGTGTAGAACTGCACTTTTCAAAATGTAGACTTGGGCTTCCCAGGGACCCTTCCAGGGGATCATTGCAGAAGCAGGAGTGGGTGAGACAGCGGGTGCCGTCACATAAATCCAGGCAGCAGCACCAAATTTTACTAGTGGTCAAGGTATTCCTCACCATCATGCAACTGTCGATTTTTTTGAAAAGCCGTTTGCCCTTCAGAGTGTCCTTCAGAACGATGAGTGGCGCCAGAATAGTATAATCTTGGCAGGGGCTTTAGAAAAAGTTAGTGAGTCCAGCCTCCTGCCCAGTGCAAAGACTAATGGAATAGTCATCCTGTGTCTGTGCTCTCCTAGTGATGGGAAGGCCACTGCTTCACAGGGCAGCCTGTTTCACTTTCATATAGCTGTAATTTTTAGAAATGTGTCCTTGTTTATGCACAAGGCTCTGTTTCTCTGTAGTTTTTACCTTTGATTCCTGACTAACTTTGAGGGTCCAACCAAAATAAAACATATCTGTCTTTTGCACGGTAGCCCTGCAAATCTTTGAGGTTAGCTGTTGGGTTTTCCCTAAGTCTTCTTTTGTAGCTTGAACATGAGTACTTTCAGTAATTAATAATACTAAGATCAAAAATTGTATTTAATTTTGTCTAGAATGATTTTTTTTATGAGGAAGATTGGCCCTGAGATAACATATTGCCAATTTCCTCTTTTTGCTTGAGGAAGAGTGTTGTTGAGCTAACATCTGTGCCAGTCTTCCTCTATTTTGTATGTGGGATGCCGCCACAGCATGGCTTGATGAGCTGTGTGTAGGTCTATGCCTGGGATCTGAACCAGGAAACCCTGGGCTGCTGAAGCGGAGTGTGGGAACTCAGCCACTGGGCGGCTCCTAGGATGAATTTTTTAAAGTATTGTTTAGTGTAAATGTTTTGGATAGTACTTTTATCTTATCAGCAAATAATTAGAACAATCTAAGTTTAACATTTATATTTGTATATATATTTGAACTTGATATTTTTTAAATACATGAAATACTTAGTTTCACGTCTATTAGATGAATTCTGAATTCTTTTAAACTACAGTATCAGTGTTAACAGCAGCATTCTGGCACTACATGAAATAAATAGAAAAACAGTCATATTGTAATTTTGCTCCTGTGTTACAGTCACTACCCTGATAGCAAGCTATGTTGTATATGAAAAGTGGCTTCAAGTCATAGTAGAGATATGAGGAAACCTAGGATTCCTCGAGAAAAAATGGGAGGAAGCAAGCAAGAGACCCGCTTAGGGAGGCCTAATTGCTATGTTCGTTTCCTTGACAGCCATTTCTAGTGCCTGCTCCGTAATACAGACTGTTTCAGACTTTGCGACTGCAGTTGTAGCCAAGACAGACCAAGTCCTTGCTCTCCTGAATGTAGGTTCTAGTGATGAAAGAACCTTCGTAGACGCCTCAGTGCTGTGTAACAGTAACGGGAAGGACGTGGAGAGCGCGGGGCGCGGGGGCACTTTTGAGTGACAAGGATGTCGGAATGAGGAGGTGAAAAGCAAAGACACTTTGCTCAGACTTTGTATACTCCCAGGATATTTTGAGAAATGAGTGCTGTTCATGCGAAGCTTGTAGAGACAGAAAATTTGCTGAGAACCCTCAATTTAGGACATGAGGAGACAGACACAAGTTTAAAATTGATAAATTTTAATAATTTACCCAGGATTGTATAACTCCTTAGTGAATGAGCTGGGACTGGAATCCAGGTTTCCTAGTTTCCATTCACATTCATTCAGTTGCTTTTCTGTATTTTCTTCAAGTGAACGTTTTCAGCCCCCCAGTCTGTGCCTTGCCAAAATTGTGTTTCATTAACATATGGTGGATTGGAGGAGCGTCTTAGGGAGTTGCATTCAGACTGGGTGGGGGAGCCCATAAGGAGCACGCACAGCCTGTCTTGGAGTAGTTGGAATTCTATGGTTCAGAGGCCTCGTAAGTGAGAATTACGGCAGTGACGTGCTTGGCTTCCTGTAGACCATATGTTTTCACAAACTGAACATTGTGCTGGATCGAGCAGAACTTTGTTTTTTTTGAAGTCTAAGAATTGTATTTTAGTAGATCTGTGAGTTTCACCAAATGAGGACAGTTGAAGATGGCAACTTGGGTTGGTGAGGAGATTAGGAGCTTGGTGGGTGGCGTGGTGCAGATTCGTAGAATCGCTTCTGCATCCCGCGGTGACTTGATCCACCAGGCTGATGTTGTCCAGCTGGGTTGGTGCCCTGCGTGTCTGCCTGACGACCCGTCCCATGGGGAGTTCACTGTCTGCACCGCAGTGACCCAGGCTCATGGTTTTGTTTGTGGTGCATTTTAGGATGAGTGGATTAAGGCCTTGCTGGCTGCCCTCGACCTATTCCAATGTAGAGCAGAGGTCGGCCAGATAGTACATAGTTCAGGCTTTGTGGGCCATACAGTCTCTGCTTAATTACAGCTGTGCCTTTAGCATGAAAGCAGCCGTGGACAGTATATAAATGCATGAGCTGTCTGTGTTCCCATGAAACTTTATTTGCAAAAACAAGTAGTGAGTCCAAGAATTGGGCCCACAGGCTCTGGTTTGCTGACCCCTGGTTTAGAGTGATGAGGTAACATTTATGGGACAAGTCTAGCTCCCCTAACGTAAAAGAAATATTTTTGCCCCTCCTCATCTTTCTTTTTAATCTTTTGTGTAATTTGAAATTACAGTGAAATGGTTGTGGCCATCCAAGCAGTCTCCCATTTGACCTTGACGTACCAAAGTCAAAGAAGACACGTTGTGATATTTTCTAAGTTACCTTCTTGTTGGGTAGCCCTTCCCCTTTTCTGGACAGAAGAAAATCTTTATTTCACAAGCTCTTACTTTCAGAAGAGGGTGCTCTGTGTTTTATACTGTAAACACTTCAGTTGGAATTTAAACAAGATGAGGTATTGAGATATATTCCTTTTTAACCAGGCAAAACTGAAATTAAAATTTATGATTTGGATAGCTAATCAGAAGACTCAATTCAGGTTTTTTTTTTTTAAGCCTTATCCATTCATTCTTTGGCGAGACTATTCATCCACCTTATAATTGATGCAATACCAGGTCAAGAAATAGCATTTTTAATGAAATGAAATATTGCCCTGCTGTTAGTAATGAGGCTTCTGCAGAAATTTGGAAATGTCTCTGAACTAATGAAATGCGAGAAGAACTTAGTCTCCATGTCGATTAGAACTGTATAAAAATATGTTTGTATACAGTCATACGGAGAGATTGCCATGGACTTTTTACCTAGTTAGTATTAATGTGAAGAGGTTTTGGCCCCTATTTTTATTGTTTCCAGGAAATTTCTCTTTTATCATAAGGTTGGTTAAATACATAAATAAATATAATTTCAGTAGGAATTTTTAAAGTCCCTGGTGGGCTACAATAGAAATGAAAGTGAAAATTTTATTTCTAAACCTTAAACTAATTCTTAGTGCATTCACCGCACTTTAGCAGTGTGCGTCAGAAGGAAGATGTGCAGGCATATAGTGGATTTTCTCTGAGTACCGGAATGCACACTTAAACTTGTTGTGCAGTTTTCTTCCATTTGATCCAGAATGAGTCACCGGAAGGTAGTCTTTTCTTAAGTTCCCTCCTGCACTTCAATATCTCTTTGCCTGCGTCCCTTCACTATGTCTTTGAGGAGGAGCTCCCTTTTCCTTGCCAAGGAGTCCTCTGGCCGCCTCCCCTGACTCTGCTTTGTACGGTTCCTTGTCCTTGCGTCAGGCTTTTACACTTATTAGCTGCCCTGTAATGTCAAAGTCATGGCATCTCTCAGAGCCCCAATTTCCAAATCTGTGAACCTTCTTTGCTCTTTTTTTTGGTGAAGATTAAATATGTAACAGTAAAGCGCTAGACCAATGTTGGGCGTAGAGAGTTACGCCATAAATCATAGCTGCCGTCGTTGTAATGGTTGTTTTAAAATCCTACATTTTATCCTTTGCCTGGCTCATCCCCCTTTCACTACTGACTTGCTCGTGTTTCTTCTCTCCTGTAACACTTTGCTCACGCTTGTTTGCCCCTCTAGTGCTGGCGTTGGTGCTGTTTCTTTCTCTTCATTGCTGTCACACCTCTACCGTTGCAATCTGGCTTCCAGCTCCATCTTGCCAAGTGACCGTGCAGCCACCATACTGTGGCTCTTTCTTCTTCTCCATCCTCTACCCTGTCATCCTGGAGACTGCCTTTTTCCTTCATTTCTGTGACAAGGCAGGCCTGAGTTTCCTTGTACTGTTTGACTATACCTTTTCTATTTGCTTCTCTGATTCGAGTCTTCTTTTTAGCCCGCAAATGTTTGTGTTCCCCAAGGTTCTGTTGTTGATGTCTTTTCTCCTCCCTCTACCCCCTTCCCTCATTGACCTCACCTACCCCTGGGCCTTCAGGTAGCCCTTCTATGCAGATGACTATTAAATGTGTAATTCTCATGCACCCTCTTTTGAGCTTATTTTCTTCTACATCTGGAGAGGTCAACCTAGAGGAGCTTTGGGCATCTCAGACTCAGCATGTCCTAAGCCAGATGCATCTGTTCTTGTCCCCGATCAGCTTCTCTAGATTTCCTTTAGCTGTTAATAATAATACCATTCTCCCAGCCTCTATATGTGAGTGCCCCTCTTTCGCCTCATCTCTCCCTCATTCTCCACATTACGTTAGTTGCATCTTCTTAGATTTACCCTTGTAAAGTATCTTTTCTTCCAAAAGTTTTTGTGTATACATATGCATAGAGAGATATCTCAAAAGAAATTCTCCAAAACGTTTAAAGTCTGTTATCTCTGGATGATGGGATTTTATATTGTTTGAATTTTATTTTTTATGTCAGGTAATTCTTACTTATATACTTGTACCCAACCTTTAATCTCACTTCTCAGCTTGCCCTTGTCCTGAGCTTCCTCCGGTGGGACTCCTGGCTGTTTCCTCCATGTGCTCCTGCTTTCTTGACTTTGCTGCTTTACCCGGTGCCTGGTGCATTTGTTCTTTGCATCTCCTGTTGCTGTTTTTCTGGGCTCCTCTCAAGTAAAGTTTCCTTAATGAAACCCATCTCTCAGCGAATGTGCTTTCTCCTTCCCTGAGCTCTCTGCTCCCTGTGTCACTTCCTGTGTTCTGCTTCCCAGTCTTTTTCATGGGTGTTCGTGTTAATCCCTTTGTTAGATTGTAAGCTCCACGAGGGCAGAGATTGAGTCTTACTCATCCTTTCCCCCTGCTGGTTATACTCTCTCAATTTGTCTTTGGGGGACGATCCCTTTTCCTACTGGTTATGGTTTTGGTGGGATGGTCAATCAAAGTGTCCTGCCAAGAGGATGCTCTTCCCCTGGAGTTTGAATTCTGAGTCATGGGATACAAGGACTGACCGTGACTGGCGCTGATTGATCCTGGCCAAGGTGCTCTGAAGAAGCCACTCATTAGTTCCTGCCTCGCACATCCCTGGAGCTGCTCTGGTCCCTCAACTCTCCGAGGCCTGGTTCTTCAGATTTTCCTTCGTATCTGTGAGCTATCTCATATCCTTACAATAAATGTGGCGTTCTCTCTCTCTCTTTGTTTTTTAAATTTTAAGTTAGCCAAAGACAGTTTCTATTGCTTTTACCCAAAGACCCCTACCAATAGAGCTGTTATGATTGGAACTGACCAGACTTAATCCTTTTAGTTCTTATATTGATTTTGATGTGTTTTTTCTTCTTTTTAAAAACAAAAATGAAAAAACAGCCAGAGACTGCTGCTGCTTTGAAACGCACGATAGAAGCCCTGTTGGACAGAGGGGCGATAGTGAGGGACCTGGAGAACCTGGGGGAGCGAGCACTTCCTTACCGGATCTCGGCCCACAGCCGGCAGCACAGTCGAGGAGGGTAAGTGTCTTCAGGAACCACTTGAAAATGTCTTTGATGCGCTCAGTAAAGAATACTGTTCAATTAATCTTAGGAATCATTGTGATTTCACAGTCACTCCCGTTGTGCCAGGTGGTATCCAGGTACACACCCTAGCAATGTTGTGTTGTGAATGGGATGCCGTTATGCTGGCCCGTAATAAACTATGATCAGAGTACAAAGACAGGTCACGCTAGGAGCAACAGGTTTATAAGCTTTTGTTTATGGGAAACTTTTCTCATCAACGTAAGCACTGTTTCCCCCTGGCATTTCTTTAACTTTTGCCTTTAAAACACCTCAGTGAACAATACATAATGCGTCCTTTGTAAATATGCAGGTTGCAAATAACAAGCAGAATGTACTTCTTATGACTAACGTATATAACCAGAGCCTAACCCACAATAGAAAAGTGTTTTTACCTGCTCTAACCAATAATCACAATTTTCTGTAATGGAATTTTTTCTCATGTGGGGTATACCAACTTCCTCAAACGTATGTCAAAGATTTGATTCTGTAGTAATAACTATCTTTGTAGAAATCCTTTGAGATCAGCTTGTGTATTGAATTGATTTGAAGCTTCTCTAGGTCCTAAGGGTGTCTTTTTCACACCCGTGGTTCTGGTTTGGAGGAAGAATCTCCTCATAGTGTTGGGTTTCCTAGAAGTCGGTGATAGAGAAGATGGGAATCTGGTTTTAGCATGGTGGAAAAAGTCCAGGAGTAGATCAGCTCTCTGGTACTCGCCAGCTGTGGCCTAGAGCAAGTCGTTTAGCTTCTCTCATCCCTGCTTCCTTGGATACCGAAGCCACCCACGTCGTCAGGGGATTGAATGAGATCATCTCTGAGGATGTGCTCTGTGGACAGTCCTGGCTCTTGTGTGAGTGCTGCTTTCAGTCACGTGGAGCTCGCGGTCTTGGGTGGGTGCAGGACAGGCCTGAGTGGAGTCCTGCCTCCCACCGAGGCTTTCTGACTGCATTTAAACCTTCTGCCGAGACGTGGCACATCCTGCACATTTCGTCTTTTGATTGCTTCACCTTGTTTTGTGCTGGTGTTCAGCGTCGTAAGAACACCTCTGAAGAGTGCCTGAGGTGTTGCTAGGCAACGTGAAATGCACAGTGGCTGTTCCTCTTCCACAATCATAACAACAGTGAGGGATGGAGGTTGTGGGTAACGTTTTTTCCTTAACTTAACCACAAAGGACTTAAGAGCGAGGCTATGAATCCTTTTGCCTTTTGGTTTAAAGAGAAGCTCATAAAATTTAGCCAAGACTTCTTAGCTCGGTTCTCTGATGGTACGCACTGAACGGGGGGAAGTCAGTTTCTCATTTGTGCATTTTCAGGGATGTGCGGTAGGAGTGCTGCTTCTGCCATTTTTCCAAGTGGAGGATTTGACTTTGTTGAGGACTGGTATGACCAGCATCCTAGAATTTGCACTTCTCATAAGCGTCTGGGTCGTGCTCCTGCTGCTGTCCCAGGACCACACTTTGAGAGCCGTTGTACTAACTCAGTTTTCAGGCCTCTGTGTGCAGTGGTGGGGTGGGGTGGTGCTGTTTCTCTTTTATGGCTGGATAAGTTCAGATCCTGGAAGAACTCACCTGGAACTACGCCAGAACTGCTAACAGCATTAGCCCCACGTTCCAGATTCCTGACAAGGTATACGTGCCCCACCAAGGACTGGGTTGCTCTCACGTAGTTCATTTACATTTAAGGGTTTTATTCTGGTTCTTTTACTTTCAGATTCTTCAGCAAAGCAGAAGCAACATTCATTCTTTTTCTTTTTCTTTAGTGCTTTATCTCCCCAATTCCCCCCCGTACATAGTTGTGTATCTTAGTTGCAGGTCCTTTTAGTTGTGGCTTGTGGGACGCCGCCTCAGCGTGGCCTGACAGGTGGTGCCATGTCCACACCCAGGATCTAAACTGGCGGCCCAGGCCGCTGCAGCGGAGTGCACGAACTTAACCACTCGGCCACGGGGCCGACCCCTAGGGAAGCAACATTCTTAAGGTGTGTTATATATAGACACAGAAAGGTGGTGACCAGCCCCAGTCACTCATGTCATGTTTTAAGCTTGTTTTTCTGGGATAAATCACTGTCTGGTATTTATTTGTTTACGGTGATGTTTTCTGAAGTGTGGTCTCTGCTACACTAGTTATACAGGTATGCTCCACCGAAAAATGGGGGGTGTGTGTGTGTGATCAGTTCACTTGGGAAGACTTGCCTGATCTGATCCCTTCTCGAGATTCACAGCACATGTTAGCACGTAAATGGTCAGAAGCCCTTCGGTAAGATGCCTTCATTTATCGATTTTATTTGACCATGTTTTCTTTTATTTTTGTAACGCTCACGGATACCCTTCTCAGTGACTTCTCGTAAATGAGGCTGTGGTTTGGAATTCCCTGGATGTGAGGGTAGAGTTGAGTGGTATGTCAGGTGTCTGCAGGGTGGAGCTTCAGCGTAGTCGGAAATTCTTCTGGCTTTAGCCGGTTCTTCCGTATCACTAACCTCAGCGACATTTGTAGCAGGCATTTTGTTCGTTTGACAAGTTGTTTATGTGTGTTGCATGTAGCCACAGGAGATGTTACAAACATGTAGTAAGCAGATTACGTGCCAGGGTGTGCTGGGTGCTGGGCAGGCTCGCTCTTAGGAAGTGCTCTAAGGAGAAACAGAGCAGTCTTGTCTGTTGCACATTTATCAGCATTCAGAAGTTTTTTGCTCTTTTTGAACAGTCCTGGAGGCCATTACATGGATCTGTGATTTTGGTGGGGCACTGATTCGAATCCCAAGGCTGGTGTGCGAGAGCCAGTTTTATAGCTGGCTAATGAGTGAGCCTAGATGTCCTCTGAGAATCCACATTGCACAGTGGTGCTCTTGGTATTATGTGTATGTTGCTTTTACGTTTTATGAGAACAAACAATATGTCGTAGTGGTATTCCCGGGTCTCAGGATGGTTCTTGTGATTGTTGTGGTTCCTGATCTCAAGGAGTTTTCAGCTGAATCAGGGGCTTGCCTGCATATGGCTAACCTAGGCGCCAGCAAGGAGGTGTAAGCAGAGGCCCAGCACAGCAGGGTCACCAGCCCAGGCCGACAGCCAGGCGTCTCTGTTGCAGTTACGTCCCATCATGTGGGGTGATTGCCTCTCCTGTTCTCCCATGCTCACCTCCTTCCCCCGGATCCACACCCTGTTGCACACATGCCAAGTGAACCTGAGAGAGAAATGAGAGTGCAAAAGTGCTTTGCTCAGAGAGATCCTGCTACTTCAGGAGTATTTGTGAAGGAGGAAGAGGTAGTACCTTGAAAGTTGTAGCTGGTGTTTATTATTGTGTCAAGCCTTTTTATGCGGTTTATGCCCCCAAAATACAATCGTTATATTCCAAATACTAATTTGGTCAGTCCCCCCTTTAGAAAGAGGTTCCATTCCAGAAATTTGTCTGAAAGTCTTTGGTTTATAGCTAGCAACCTATTTTCCCATTGGAACAATTTGATGGTTAAGTTCCTAGGCTGATCCACGGAAAGTTACTTAACTCAAAATCTCTGAGGCTCAGTAGAAATGGGATAGTCATTTACGTACAGCTGAACACCATTTGAAAACTTGTTTTTAAAAATGCTGCTCTGCGTTGCACCTGGCCGCAGAGTGGATCCTGGGTCACGTCCCCTTTGTCGGGGATGCGGTTGATATTTCAGCTATAAGTAAGACTGTTCTTCTAGGGAAGCCGCGTCCCACATTAGTTGTCTCCCACGTGATGTGAATTTAGGAACAGGGAGGAGTTGACCAGATCCTCCTGTTGCTGTTTGGACCAGGTTGGGGTGGTTGGGAAGTTTGGGTCTTCTCCCAGCTTTCCAGATGGGGGCTTCTGGCCTCGCTCACTGTCCCCCCACTCCCCCGCCCCGTTGTTGCCAAGCGGTGTCTGGAAACCCCTGGAGCATGATTCAGAGCTGAGAGGTCTTAGAAGGCTTACGGTTCATTCTCTGTTCTGGATTTGCTTTGGTCTCTTGGAGGCCCCCTAGCTCCTCTCTCCTTTGTACCTTTCATAGCGTCATCGACTCTGTGGGAAGGGCAGGGTTGGTGTTGTGGAAAAATCGTAGTGTTCCTCGCAGTCAGAAAGGGGAAGATGTCACACATGCAGCGGGGAGCAGTGGGAGCAGATACTCATTCAGACCCTTGCTAGAAAGGGGCAGGCATTTTACTGCATCACAGTGTCCATCACCCTCTGCCAGAACCACTTCAGCATCGTACTCCAGGGCTGCACGTACTAGTTGAAGGCTGTCTTCCCACTAGATGGGGCTGGACTGAGACTCGTGAGTGCCTGCTGGTGCATGAGAGGGAACTATAGAAGAAATCGGGGTCCGTATTTAGTGCCGGGCTTGTGCCTGTTTGTAACAGCGTGCCCCAGATTGGCTTTGTCTGTTTCTACCGGGTCTCATTTTACTGCAGTGAGATTGGGGTGACGGCAGAATGCGTCTGTGTAAGAACTCTTAAGTAGTGAAGGAGGTTTTTCTTGCCTGTTTTCTCCCTTCTTTCTCTGTTCTCATCCGCTTTAAAGTGTGAATAGGTGCTTATAGCAAAGATCTGCTGGCCTACATATAAGATGCCCTTCTATTTACGGGTAAGCAGAAGGATAAAAATAGCAGGCTGTATGGTGAACCAGTGGAATTTTACTGACTTGTTCCCCAAATGTGTCTGCAGCTTACTCCAAGAGAGCTGGCACCCTCTCTAGAGGAGATTGATTCTCCTCTGTAGTTTTCCCGTTAGCTAACATTTCCATGTTCTCGTGCTCTTCTGCCAGCATTGAGTCCAGGCCAGCATCCTGACCCCATTCTTGTGTGTAGCTGCTCCATGACGGGGTTTCAAGGCAGGGCTGCTGTGGCCTTGGAGGTTTCTTTTTAGTGGCAGCGCCCCAAGATTTGTAAGGATTCTGCAGCAGGTTTGGTGGTTTTTAAAATGTATGAGAATAAACAGATAAAAAAGAATGGGGCTTTTCCATGCAGAGGGTATCTTGGTTTTAAGGTGAATAATTCACTGCCTCAGTGAAGCCTGAATCCAGCAAGGTTTAACCGATACAGTCTAGAAACTGGCATTCAGACAGATCTGTTTTCTATTTTCAAAAAAGCTCGAAGATGCTTCATGGCTTCAGATCCCTCCCATCCCCCTCCTCCACCTCCCACCCACTGTGAACCACTGAGCGCTTCAGTGGAAATTTCCACTTGTCTGCCAGGGGGAATGGGAGGCTGTGAGTGTGTGGCTGAGAGAGACAAAGACAAAGAATATAACTCAAGTTCAAGCAAGCACTTTTTATGGGAAACTTGTAAATACAGGGTTAAGACAAACGTGAAATAAAAAACAAATAGAACCTTTACATTTAGGAGCATTGCAAGAAGACACGTTTCCTCCCTGAACATGGGGGGTTGCGGAGCTGGGGGCTGGCAGCCCTGGGCTGTCTACATAGACTTGTGTCAGAAGGTGACTGAGTGGTGCTCAGCGCTAGGACCCTAGGGAGGAGGAGCAGAAAGAACAGTGAGAGCTGCTGGCTCCCTCGTGCTGCTGCTCTGGGTGGAGTCTTCTTGCTGGCTTCGTTTTCCAGCATTGGGCTCAGTCTGTCCTGGGGAAGCCATTTCTCCGGGTCTTCCCGGATCTCTCTGGAGTTTGTCATGGTAGTGGAGAGTTTTGTAGTGTGAGTGTCTTAAGAACTACAAAGGAGGGTAAATTTTCACCTTGAAGACCGTGTGGGCAGGTTCAACCTACAGAATAGTTCGCTGTTCCTCCGGCTTTTGAACCTCAGAATCTGGGAGGAGAAACGCGTTAGTGGACTGCACCTTTTTTTGTACTTTCTCTCCTCGGCCAGTATCAGTCATCTTACTTCCACTTGTGCAGAGTTGGTGCTGATAAAAGTTAAGTGCTTTTCTAAAGAAAAGAGAGCTGCTTGGCTAAAGCTGGTGTCTACCTTGTAGATAACCACACGTGGGAAAACACACCTTTAAATGTAAACACTGTTGGGCTTTGTGTCTAAGGCGATGGTGATGCTTCCGTCCACCCTGGCTGCCTGGTGTGCAGAACCATTTCACTGGCGCCGCTGAGCACATGGCTGAAGGTCCTGGAAACGTATAACATAATTAGATTTTAGATTGCTAAGCTGGGGTTTTTCAAAACGCTCTGCCCATCTATTAATCATTGATTAGAGTCAGAGTAGAGAATGGAAAACTATTTGGGGAACTAATATATTTTTTTCATATTGGAATCTCAACTTTTGCGTTTATTTAGGCAGTTGCGACTGTAGTCATAATTCTGAACTATTCTACCTTGACTGAGGAGCTTATCATGAAGCTGGAGATAAGAAAGAGTCCGCATGTGTTGTGACTTGTGGTCTTGTGTTTTGGTTCTGCCAGCTTGGTTAGGGGGAGAAGCAGACGTTGATATCTCATTGCGGTTATTGAGTCCTCTTGATCCTCCCCTCTCGTAGGGCCAGGAGGAAGGTGGGGCACATGGCTCTCAGATGCCTCTGGAGACACTGAGCCCCTCTTTGGGCCCCTAACAGCAGCTCATCTGGATTTCAGAATGGCTTCTCCATGGCAGCCTTCAGCAAGATGGAGGGAGTGGGTGTCAGGGGAGTTCCAAGGTCATTTTTGCAACCTAACTCCCATTTTTACAGGTCTGTTAGGGCCCAGTACTGTCCTGCGGAAGGGCTCCTTAGAGGCCTCAGAAGCCGCCCAGAACTACAGCTCCAAGGAGGTTGTTCCTGGGCCTCACTTCCTTCATGTGTAAAAATGCAGATGCCAGGCTGCACTTGGTGCGTCTTTCATATCTGAAAAAAGTCTTATTGTCATGCCTCAGGTCATCTGTAGTTAGAAAACCCAGCCGCTGGGAGTCAGGTGTCGCTGACCCCACGTCATTTCCACTCTCTCCTGCAGAACTGGGCATCTTGTGGAAGTAGTGGAAGCCTGGGTTTCTGCTAGCACAGCGGCCCTGTGACTTCTCTCCCCAGCTGGCCTAAATGTTCAGGAGGTTGAGGCCGTGTGTACCTCATCTTGTTAGCCTCCTTCTGAGGTTTGGCCTTAGTAGATATTCGTTGATCAGTTAAGTTTGCCCAAGATAACTAGGTGAGAAAAAAGAATATATACTGGCAGCAACCAGGAATTGGTCACGTTCTTTCCTGTGTGGGAAGCCATAATGGACTGTTGACCCGTGTGCTTGGGTCACTAAGGCAGGTGGAGATTGAGTTTGTCCAGGGCTTCTGCTTGGTTCCCTCGTGATGGGGAGGGACTTCTTGGTTCCCTGGGAGGGAGGTGGGGAGGTAAGAGGTTCAGCTTTCAACGGGGAGTGATGAATACAGGAAGATCTGTCCATCTCTGAGCCATTCCCCCCTTCTCTGTTTTGGTGGTGGTTCCTTTTTGTGGAAATTTCCATGGTGTAATAAGGAGCATGGGAGTAGAAGCAGTCTTTGCCCACATGAGCTCCAGGCACAGATCAGCAGGGTGATAAGCATGAAGTGACTGTCACAGCTGTGGTTGTGGGCACAAACCCATTTGCATTTTGGCCACTGCTCTTGTTTGGGTTTGGTTGCTAGAGGAGTGTCATGACGGGTAGAGGGAGGGCAGAGTAGGTCAAAGAAGGCAAAGGCTCGAGGGGTTTGGTCGTAGTGGGGAGCCTCCAGAAGCCAAGCTTAGGATTTTCAGGCCCTTTTTCTAGGGCTTCATTTTGTCCTTGAGAAACCTCCAAAATGCTGGCTGCTAGGTAGCAAGAGATGTTGACAGAGTAGAGAACCATGGGGTCTGGAGACTGGACCTGTCTACTTGGGTCACTAAGGCAGGTGGAGATGGAGTTTGTCCAGGGCTTCTGCTTGGTTCCTGCCTCTCACTTCGTGACGTGGAGCAGATCAGTTTCCTCATAAGAAACCTGAAAGGGTTGGATGCCGTGTCTTCATGGTCCTCTCCCACACTTCACATTCTGTGGTTCTGTAACCCCTTGGTCCCTGAAGTTACCTGTGGCTTCTTGTGTCCTGGAGTCAAAAGGCCTTCTCTGTTACAATCCTGGTTGTGGCCCCTTAGTAGCTGAGTGACCTTGAGCTCATGACTTGACTGTTATAAAACTCAGAGGAGGCAAGTGTAGGAAACCAGTTTGAAAACTGCTAGAGTAGTAGTTGTTGCTGGGGAGAGGGCTGCTGAACCCAAACCAGTGCCAACACCACTTCCTCTTCCTCCATTTCCTGAATTGCCACATGGAGTGGAACTTCCACTTCCCTTTCATCCTCTTCCTCAGAAGCTCTTTAAAAGATGTGAGAGCAATTTGAAAATTAGAAAGTTCTAGTAAGACATTCCCTTTAATTTCTGAAGTAAGAGGCTTCTGATGTATCTGGCATCTAGTCTTCATCCTTGGGTATCCTTTTTACCCTTATTGCAAAATGGTATCCAAAAGCTTTGAGTATATTTCTTAGGATTGTTTGGTGAGGACCAGTGTATGGAGAACACCGTTCAGGAAGACTGAAAGAGAATTGATTTGTGGGCAGCTGAGTTGGTTGTTGGCAACTGTAAACACACTTTCTCTTAGAAACAGGTTTAGATTCAAAGGCTAGCCCACAGAAAGGCCTCTGTGGTGCAGTTGAATGGAGAATGGATGAAAACAATGCTTGCTGAACCCAGATATGGTATCTGACTAACTTTAATACTTGACTGTAACGAAAGGCAGGCTTAACTCAGGAGAGGAGACGCTTGTGGACTTTCTGGAGGGAGGGGACTTGGAGCATGTCCAGGACTGGCAGTGGGGATTGCTTGGGTTACTGAGTGCCCAGAGCGTGTCAGGCCCTTGCTGAGCACTTCCCTCCGTGTTACCCTAGGTAGTACGTGGCATTTCACCAGCACAGACCCTTAGGCTGTAAGCACAGGGCTTTAAGTGTGATAAAGCAGAAGAGGAAGAGTCTTCCAGGAAAACTGGACAGAAGTCAAGGAAAGAGGAAGGAGCTCAGAGAGGATGCATATGTGTTTAAAGAAAAAATGCCCTTCATAGAATTAAGTACAGTGGGAATGTTGGCAGTCAAAGGGTGAGGTCATGACTTGTCCATGGTAGTTTGGAAGGACATTTTGATGAGTGCTGAATGAAAGAACAAATGGGTAAAAAGGGAAGAAAGAGGTGCTGGGTGCTATGTTGAGTGACAGCTGTCCATGCCCTGGCCCCCAGGCAGCCAAAGTTATTTGGGGGTTGGGGGAGTGGGTTAAGGGCTGGGGAGTGGCAAGGAAAAGGAAATTTAAGGTTAATCACACTTATATTTTAGGCTCCAATCCAGATCCTTGCTCAAGGTAAGTAATCAATACAGTCATATACCACATTTTGGTCAACAGTGGACTACATGTATGATGGTTGTCCCATAAGATTATAATGGACCTGAAGAATTCCTATCTCCTGGTGTTGTCCTAACCTTTGTAATGTCATAGCTGTCGTAACGTCATAGTGCCACACTTTACTCGTGTGTATGTGGTGATGTGGTGTGGTAAACAAACCTGTGCTGCCAGTTACATAAAAGTGTAGCATGTTCAATTATCAGTACAGTGTATAATCCTTGATAGTGATAAAAGACAGCTGTGTTACTGGTTTGTGTATTTACTGTACTGTATACTTTTTATCATTAGTTTAGAGTATACTCTTTCTACTTATAAAAAAAAATTTGCTGTAAAACCTTATGCTGTGTTTCACCAGCAGCGGCTTCAAACATCTCATCTCTTGATTGCATCATTCTCTCTTGTGCTTGATTTAATCTTGTGTCACTTTGTTCATCATGGCTCCTAAGCACACACTATCCACTGCTCATGTTGCTAATAAGAGGCCATATTGAGGGGCCAGCCTGGTGGTGCAGTGGTTAAGTTCACACGTTCCACTTTGGTGGCCCAGTTTGGATCTCGGGTGCAGACCTGCACACCGCTTATCAAGCCATGCTGTGGCGGGCATCCCACATATAAAATAGAGGAAGATTGGCACAGAGTGTAGCTCAGGGCCAATCTTCCTCAGCAAAAAGAGGAGGATTGGTGGCAGATGTTAGCTCAGGGCTAATCTTCCTCAAAAAAAAAGAGGCCATGTTGAGCGATTGATCTGGAAACAAAATTAAAAGTGATCAAGGACTATGAAGGTGGAAAATCAGTGATGGTTATTACTCCCCAGGCAGGCATGTCCCATTCTGCCATAGCCACAATCTTGGAGAACAAGAACAAAGTGATGAAGGCTGTTAAAGGATCTGCCTCATTGAAGGCAAGGAGACCAACAAAAATTCAAGAAGGGCCTGGAGAAGCTTCTAATGACCTGGACTGAAGACCAGGCACGGAAGCGTGTCCTCAGCACTGTGACGATAATGGCCAAAGCAAAAAGTTGGTTTGCAATTGATGAAAGAAAAGGCTGGATCCGATTGTGATGTTGAATTTGCTGCTAGGTGTGGGTGGTTTAAATGATTAAAGAATGTTGTTCGTCACATAATGTGAAAGTGGTGAGTCTGCGAGTGCTGATGTGAAGGCAGCTGAGGAATTTTTGGAAACTGGATGAGCTGACTGTGGAGGAAAATTACTTGCCAGAGAAGATAGTCAATATGGATGAACCTCCCTATGCTGGAAACAGATGCTTGAAAGTACTTTTATCCATAAGGAGGCCAAGTCAACAAAAGGTTTCAAGGCTTTTAAGGACAGGATAACAGTCTGACTTGCGGGCAGTATTGCAGGCTACAAATTGAAACTTTGTGACCTGGCACAGTGGGAACCCCAGGATCTTCAAGCGTATCAATAAGCATACACTGCCAGTGCACTACAGGAGCAATAAGAGGTCATGGATGACCCAACTCCTCTTCCAAGATGCCCTCCTGAATTGCTATGCCAGCAAAATGGAGAGGTGCTATTTGGAGAATAACATACCTTTCAAGATTTTGTTTATTGTTGATGTCCTGGACATCCTCCTTTTATTGGTGATCTTCATCCCAATATCAAAGTGGTGTTTCTGCCTCCAGACACCACCTCTTTGATCCAACCAATGGATCAAGGAGTTTTAGCAGCTTTTAAGGCCTACCCCCTGAGGAGGACATTTGCCCAGGCTATTTGCTGCAACTGAGGAAGACATTGAGACCATTCTGGAAGGATTACACTATGACTACACCAAGAACCTTGCTTAGGCTTGGGGTGATGTCACAAAGGAGTGTATGAATGGAATCTGGAAGAAGACACTCAGGAGGTTTGTCCGTGACATCAAAGGATTTGCCAAGGATGAGGAGGTTGCAGAAATCAACAAGGCTGTGTTGAGATGGCAAACGACTTTAACTCAGGTGTGGATGAGGATGACATGGAGGAGCTCCTAGAGGTGGTTCCTGAGGAACTGACTACTGAGGACTTGTTGGAACTGGAACAGGCGGACATAGCTGAAGAAGAGGCAAGAGAAAAGGAAACTGCAGGAGAAGGAAAAGAGGGACACTCAAGAAAAATTTTCAGTGAAGGATTTAGCAGAAGCATTTGCAGACTTCAACAAGCTCTTTGAAAAGTGTGAAAACGTGGAACATAACACTGAAAAGCTTTCATTAATAGACAGGAATGTTCGTGGTGGATTATCTGCTTACAAGAAAATCTGTGATAAACAAAACCAAGCAAACCACCATGGACATGTTTCTGCAAAGAGTGGCACCTCCTCAAGAAGAGCCTCAGGCAGGTCCTTCAGGAGGTGTTCCAGAAGAAGGCACTGTTATCACAGGAGGTGACAGCTCCATGAGTGTTACTGCCCCTGAAGACCTTCCAGTGGGTCAAGATGTGAAGGTGAAGACGGTGATATTGATCATCCTGACGCTGTGTAGGCCTAGGCTAATGTGTGTGTTTGTGTCTTAGTTTTTAACAGAAAACTTTAATAAAGAAAAATTTTTAAATAGAAAAAAGCTTATAGAATAAGGTTATAAAGAAAGGAAATTTTTGTACAGCTGTAAAATGTGTGTTTAAGCCAAGCATTATTACAAGAGTCAAAAAGCTAAAAAAAATTAAAGTTTATCAAGTAACAAAGTTACAGTATGCCAAGGTTAATTTATTATTATTAATAAATTTAATGTAGCCCACGTGTACAGTGTTAACACAGTCCACAGGAGTGTCCAGTAACGCCCTAGCCTTCATGTTCACTCACCACTCACTCACTCCCCCAGAGCAATGTCCAGTCCAGCAAGCTCCCTTCATGGTAAGTGCCCTATACAGGTGTACTATATTTTGATTTTACCTTTTCTATGTTTAGATATGTTTAGATGCACAAATACTTACCACTGTATTACACTCGCCTACAGTATGCAGCACAGTAACGTGCTGTACAGGTTTGTCGCCTAGGAGCAGTAGGCTCTACCATACACCTAGGTGTGTAGTAGGCTGTACTGTCTAGGTTTGTGTAAGTACACTCTGTGATGGTCACACAAAGATGAATTTGCCTAAAGATGCGTTTCTTAGAACGTGTCCCCATTGTTACGTGATGCATGACCATAATTAAATGTGGAACAAATGAGCGGTTCTTAAGTTGGATGGTTGCAATCCTGCTGTCTGCTATGTGGAGTAGAAATAAGTGGAATTAAACCTTGGAAAATTTGGCCAAGCTGGTGTGGAATTTTCAGAGTGAGCCCAAATGGTGGTTTCATGAGCGAGCAAGTGTGCAAGTCATGCCTCAAGAAGTTTGCCAGGTATTGGAGGAGTTTACGCTGTTTTTATTTCATTTCTCGAGAAACCCTGCGAGTCTTCGTTAGCTGTAATTGCTCCCTCACCACCCCCCCATATCAAATCATTCACTGAGTCCTGCCACTTCAATTTCCTACATTCCTCTTTTATGTCAACAGCTTTATAAAGATATAATTGACAAACATTAAACTGCACATATTTAAAGTGTGCAATTGAATAAGGTTGATGTGTGTTATTTAGGTAGAATCAGACAGTATGTACTCTTTTTTACTCTAGTTTCTTTCACTCAGCAAAATTGTGATGACATTCGTCAATAGTCTGTATCAATAGTTTATTTCTTTTTATTGCCAAATAGTATGCCATTGTATGGATATACCACAGTTTGCTTATCAGTTTACATATTGATGGATATTAGTGTTGTTTATAAATAAAACTGCTATAAACATTCATGTACAAGTTGTTGTATGGGCACATTCTTTAATTTTCTTGGGTAAATACCTAGGAGTGAAATGGCTTGATCATAATAGCGGGGATATGTTTGTCTTTAAGAAAATGCCAAGCTGTTTTCCGAAGTGGTTGTATCATTTTTGCTTCCCCCTAGCAGTGCATGAGAATGCCTGTTCTTCTGCGTCCTCAGCAGCACTTGGTATGGTCAGTGTTTTTAATTATAGCCGTTCTAGTAGGTTTCTCTCTGTCGTTTTCATTTGCATTTCTCTAATGACTAATTGTATTGAGCATCTTTTCATGTGCTTCTTCACCATTGTATATCTTCGGTGAAATGCTCTTCAGATCTTATGCCCATTTTTTAAAAATGGCTTTTATTAAAAATTAAATTTTGTGAGTTCTTTGTATTCTAGAATCAAGTTCTTTATCAGACGTGTGATTTACAAATCCTAGCCTGTAGCTTGTCTTTTTATTATCTTAACAGTCTCTTTGAAAGAGCACTTTTTAATTTTGATGTCTAATTTATCAAATTTTTCTTTTATGGATTGTGTCTAAGGTGTCCCTGCTTAACCCAAGGTCACGAAGGTTTTCTCCTGTGTTTTCTTCTAGTTGTATAGGTTTATGTTTTATGTTTAGATCTGTGCTGCATTTTGAGTTCATTTTTGTATATGGTACAGATATGTATCAAACTTCATTTTTTTGCACCTAGATATTGAATTGTTCCAGCACCATTTGTTGAAAAGTCTGTCCGTTCTCCACTGAATTGCGTTTGCAGCTTTGTCAAAAATCAGTTGTGCATAAATGTATAGGTCTATTTCAGGACTCTCTGTTCTCTTGATCTATTTGTGTGTCTTTATATGAATACCACACTGTCTTGATTACTGTCGCTTTATAATAAGTCTTGAAATCAGATAGTGTTAGTCCTTCAACTTTATGCTTTATCAGCGTTGTTTTGACTGTTCTCATTCTTTGAATTTTCATATGAACTTTAGAATCAGTTTGTCAATTTCTAATAAAAAAGTCTGCTAGGATTTTGATTGCGATTCTTTTGGATCTGTAAGTCACTTTGGGAGAATTGATGTCTAAATAAATTTGAATCTTTCTATCGATGGACAAGACATCCCTCTGCATTTGTGTAGGTTTTCTCTAAATTCTTTCAGCAACGTTTTGTGGTTTTTAGTGTACAGGTCTTGCACATCTTTTGTCAGAATTATCCCTAAGTATTTTTATATTTAATTTAAGGTCTGATTATTTGTTGCTAGTATATAGAAATATAGTTGAGTTTTTGTATATTGATCTTGTATCTTGTAACCTTGCTAAACTTACTAGTTCAAGTAGCTTTTTTTTTTGATAAATTTTTTCACATTTTTCCATATACACAATCATGACTTATGTATAAAGACAGTCTTTACTTCTTCCTTCCCATGCTGGATGCCTTTTATTTATTCATATATTTATTTTGCCTTATTTGCACTGACAAGAACCTGCAGTAAAATGTTGAATAGAAGTGGTGAAAGCAGATATTTTCGTTTGTTCCATATCTTAGGGGGAAAGCATCCAGATCACCAGCTAGGATGATGTTAGTTGCAGGTTTTTCAAAGATACTCTTTATAAGGTTGAAGAGGGTCCTTTCTATCCCTAGTTTGCTGCGAGTGTAATAAAAAATGGGCATGAGAATTTAAGTGCTTTTTTGTGTGTGTCTAGTGAACTGATCACGTGATTTTTCTTTTTCTCATTTGCTAATATGGTGATTTGCATTGATTGGTTTTCAGATGTTAAGCCAATCTTGCATTCTTGGGCTAAACCCTACTTGGTCATCCTGTATTGTCCTTTTTATATATTATAGTAGTCAATTTGCTAAAATTTTGTTTAGGATTTTTTCATTTATGTTCGTCAGGGACATTGGTCTGTTTTTTTCTTTTCTTGTAACGTCTTTGTCTGTCTTGGTATCAGGGTAATGCTGGCCTCATAAAACAAGTTCAGAATTGTTTTCCTATTTTCTGGATCAGTTTGTATCAAAATTGGTATTTTTCCCTTAAACATTTGGTAGAATTTACCAGTGAAGCCATTTGGGTCTGTAGTTTTCTTTGCGGGAGGGTTTGTAACTACAAATTTAATTTCTTTAGTAAATATAGGGCTATTCAGGTTATCTGTTTATTCTTGAGTGAGTTTTGGTAGTTGGTATTTTTCAGGGACTTTTGGCTAAGTTGTCAAATTTATTGCAGAAATTGTTTATGATATTCCCTTACCATCCTTTTAATAGTAGTCATTTCACCTCTCTCATTCTCGAATATTGGTAATTTGTGTCTTATCTCTTTTTATTGATCAGTCTCACTAGAGGTATATCGGTTTTATTGATCTTCTCAGTGAACTAGTATTTGGTTTCATTGATTTGCTCTATGGTTTTTCTGTTTCCTGATTTCAGAGGTTTCTGCTCTGATCTTTGTTATTAGCATTAATAGTATTGTCTTACTTTACATTTAATTTGCTCCTCTTTTTTCAGTTTCTTAAGGTGGAAGCTGAGATCATTGACTTGAGGCCTTTTTCTTTTGCTACGAAGGTGTTTAGTGCTATAAATGTCCTCTTAAGTACTGCTTTCGTGGCATCCCCCCAGTTTTTTAATGTTGTTTTCATTTTTGTTCATTTCAAAGTAGTTTATGTTTTCCCTTTTGATTTCTTCTTTGATCTGTAGGTTATTTGACCCATAGATATATGTTTAGTTTCCAAGTATTTTGGGATTTTTTCCAAGATTTTTCTGTGTGACTCGAATCCCTTTAGATTTGTTGAGACTTGCTTCATGGCCCAGAATGTGGTCGACCTTGGTAAATGTTCCGTGTGCTTGAGAACAGTGCGTATCCTGCTGTTGTCTGGTGGAGGGTTCTATAAATGTCAGATAAATTGGTTGATGGTGGTGTTCACTTTTTCTCTATCTTTGCTGATTTTCTGTATGCTAGTTCCATCCATTACTGAGGGAGGAACGTTAAAAGTCTCCAACTATTGTGGTGGGTTTGTCTGTTTGTCTTTTCAGTTCTGTTAATTTTTGCTTCCTCTGTGCTGAAGCTCTGTTATCTGCTACAGACACATTTAGGACTGTTGTGCCTTCTTGGTGAACCCAGCATTATGTATTGTCTTTTTTCCCCTGGTAATTTTCTTTGTTCTGAAATCTACTTTGTCTGATATTACTGTAGCCACTTGAGCTTTCTTTTGATTAATGTTTTTACATGATAAATGTTTTTCTGTCCTTTTACTTTTAATTATTGTTTACTTGGATGACTTTCCCACTAGGCTTGGCTAAGAGTGAATGGTTGCTTGGGAAATTTTCTTATGAGTTTTGAACCCTGTTTGTGTGGAATTACACAAAATTCCATCCTTTTTCTCATCACTTCCTTCCTTGCTGAATTTGTCCATGTTCAATTTGGTCTTTCCTGCTTTCTATGAGACTCCCACCTTTCGTGCTAACACCACCACTGTCAAGTATTTACTGTGGATCTGTTGTATGTTTGCCTCTGTTCAGGGTGCTGGGGATAGAGCAACAAAATCCGTCTTTCTAGAGCAGTTATGTCTTAGTGGAGTGAGACAGAAAGTAAACATATACATACTCTTTCAGTGGTGATAAAGTGCTGTGGGAAAAAAAATAAAGCATTGAGTAAGTGAAATAGAGTAACGAGGCTGGGGGGGTGGGGGCAAGGACGATATTGCTTTAGAAGTGGTCAGAGAAGGCCTCTCTGACACGGTGACATTTGGACAGAAACATGATGGAAGTGAGGGATGAGTTATGGGCACAGAACATTTCTGGCAGAAGGAACATTGAGTGCAAAGACCTAGGATGGGAATATCTTTGGGAGAAGAATGTACCAGAACAAAGTAAGTGATGTGATGTCAAAAGGTCATCTTAACCAGCCGGAACATCGCAGAATCCTGAAACACTGCATTGAAACTGTCCTTTACCAACGCTGTGGTCCAAACCACACAATACAAGGGAGGCTCGCACGTTCAGAACTGAGAGGAGCGGCGGGCGGGAATAGAGAGGCTTCTTCCTTTGTGTTGTTGCCCAGCTGAGTGCTGATGCAGTTGTCGATCTTTAAGACCAGTGAGCTCTATGAGATGCCTGTTCGGAGTAGAGGAATGTTAAATTCTTTCTCTCATCCAAGATTCAAGTCATTTTCTTTTCGTTCCTTGTCAGTTCTTGAATGTGCAAGATAGTCTTGGACAAGTCCCAGACCTTTCTTAATCTTTTTCCTCATTTGTAAAGTGTGGCTGATTGTACTTACTGTATCTCTTAGGTACATTGAGTCACTTGAAAACTCCTTTGGAAAATTAGAAGACTAATACATGTTTTCACAAAAAACGTCAACTAATGGTTTGAAAAATTGAGTCTTGTTGAACAGCAAGTTCGGTCCTCGCACCCCTAAGTTTACCATACTTCTTGTGTTTCCCGCTGTATGTAGTGTCACACTGCTTTTTTGCTACCACAAAGTTTGTTTGGATTCAGATTTTTACGCGAGTGTAACGGGAAAAGGCCGTAGGAAAAGGGATATTGGGTATACACTACACTTCTGTTTTGCTGGTCAGCTGGCATTTCTATCTTGACAAAGAGTGTGTGTGTGTGGCTGATGTCTTTATCTGGGGAAGGAGTAAAATGAAAACATTGACCAAATTAGCGGAATTGTTGTATTTCAGAAAGCAGGAATTCACAAATTTTTATTTTATTGCAGGTATTTCTTGGTGGATTTTTATGCACCACCAACAGCTGTTGAAAGCATAATGGAGTACTTGTCTCGAGACATTGATGTGATTAGACCGAATGTTGTAAAACACCCTCTGACCCAGGAAGTAAAAGAGTGTGGAGGGATTGTCCCGGTCCCACTTGAAGAGAAACTCTATTCCATGAAGAAGAGGAAGTGAGAAGATTCACCAGATTTTAGCCTTATGTTTAAGTCTCTCACTTTTGAGCATCGTGGATTAATAATTTACAAGCTTGACCTTTATACAAGAGTGTGTTCCAGGTGCCATTTGATTTTTAAAAGGTATTTTTTGGCTCTTGATTCCCTTTGCTCTGAGAGGTGTGGGAATGGCTTGCTTAGAGCCACTTTGTCATCTGTGGTCCCAGTACACTGGTTTTGATTTTGTTTCATTAGTGTGATTTCTTTGTCAGTGAGGACTTTGTGCCCTGCAACGACACCAATATCATCTTGAACAGCAAAACTCAGGAAAACTGCCTTGGATCGCGAGCCAGTCGTTCAGGCTGTATAACCATGCAAAATAAAATTTTAAGGCCGCTGCATTATGTGAGTAACTTCTTACCAGAGTAAAACATGATTTTAAAAAACTGCAGGAAGTGTTTTGTGTCTTCCCCTACCCGGCACAGTGCATTACCCCAGGCCTCGCAGCGCCCATCTGCCCAGAAGGCTGGCCGTGTGTGGGAAGGGTGACCCGCTTTCCAGCCCGATTGCAGAGACGGGGAGAAGCAGGGGTTAGGGCCGAGTGGGGGGGTGTCTGTCTCTTGACTAATGGGCATTGTGTATTCTATAAAATCAGGAACTTTGTATCTCACAGTTAACTTGTTGTGGTGGGTGCTGCTTTTTGTGGAGAGACACGTCTACATGAGGTCTCACACTGCTCCCTCTCGTTCCTTTGCCATGAGCACCTGCCTCCTCCGCTGTCCCTCGGCCCTGGCATGCCCCTTTTGGGAGGTAGCCGCCTCTGAGTTCTGCTCCTCCTCCCTTCTGCCCACTCCTCTGATGAGTTGAAAGCCAAGTGCTTTTGAGTTGGGGAGGCCCAAAGAGTAGCTGGCACAGAGCCTGTGGCTGGTGACATACTGAGCTCTTAATTTAGGGGGACTTGTATGAAGATACAGCTCTCCTTTTTTTGTTTTTTATTTGATACTCATAAAAATCTGTTTTTTAAAAAGATGTCCTGGAAATAAAAAGACAAGTTTTATTTCGAGGATTTTTTTTGCAGGGGAGAGGTTGGGTTCGGCATGTTGTTATATGGTCGTGCTCCGCATAATGACATCTCAGTCAACGACGGGCTGCAAATACAGGGTGGTCCCATAAGTTTAGTACCATGTAGCCTAGCTGTGTGGTAGGCTCTCCCATCTAGGTTTGTCTAAGTACACTCTTGATGTTCGCACAACGATGAAATCACCTAACAACACATTTCTCAGAACGGATCCCTGTCATTAAGCGACGCATGACTGTTCTTTGAGACTAAGAACCAACTAGTCTTTGCTTGAAATGCTTATAATTAGGGTTACCAAATTTAGCAAATAAAAATGCAGGATAGTCAGTTAAATTTGAATTTCAGATAAATATGTCATTCTTTCGCATAAGTATGCTCCAAATACTGCCTAGAACATACTTATAGCAACAACTGATGCGTTGTTTATTTGAAATGCAAATTTACCTGGGTGTCCTGTATTTTCTGTGGTAACCTTAGTTTAACTCACGTAAAGGAATGAGCACTGTCTAGGCAGAGACGGTCTGCTCTGCCCGGCACAGCTCTTAAGAAGGAAATGAAGCCAGCATCCAGCATCCTGGCTTTGCAACTGGCTCTATCAGCAGTGAGGTGAGTTTGAAGAGGATCAGGAGTTACAGAAGAGAACACAGCTGGCGGGCTCTAATTTGCCTCCAACTCTTAACTCCCTCAACCCACCAGAAAACCCACTGAGAAACTAACTGAAATTTCATTCCTGGTCAGTTCCAGATAATCTGTTTCGTAAGCCTGAATTTACGCCACAGTCTTAGAATCAGTAAGTGCTACCTGCCTTTTAAAAAACTTCTTTAAAAAGTTCCACACGTGGTCTCCACCACAGGCCTGGGAAGCCGAGGACCCGGGGTCCCTGGGAGCGGGGTGGCTTCTGTGGTGGGTGATGGTGAGGCTTTCTTCTGGAACAGTCTCTGGCGTCTCCTCAGAGCCGGTGAGTTAGAAGAAACTGATGAGCCTTTCCGACTTTTCTCTTGTTCTCTCAGCAACCCAGCTGACAAAGCTATGCATAAAATGTTGGAGGAAGTGCCAGAGACGAGGTGGACTCTCTGGTTATGTTAATTTGTACAATCAGATCCTGTTAAAGCAGGAGGGGGCCCAGAGATCTGGCCTCTGCCTCCCTTTGAACCACAGTGGGACTGAAGCACAGAGAGATGTGCAAGAGAGATGCCCCAGGAGCCAGGAGGAGCCTGGCTCCTAACCAGATTCATCACTTAAGAGCTCAGACAGCATCCAGCTTCAACTTCCTCCAAGGGCAAAAAGCTATAAAAAGTCTTTTGAAGAGCAATGGTTCAGTAAAGAGGGCTATTAAGAACGATAGACTGGAAATAAAAGGGATGAAATGAAGATTATCTGGGAAAATATGCCACTTCCTGTTCCATTAGGTATTTCCTGAAAGCGCGGGCTGTCAGCCAGGGCTCGAGAGCACCAACTCCTCTACCACACGGTTTGCACCTCGATGTGCGTTCACTCAGGTGCTGTTGGAGGTAACTTTCCATAGCAACCTTTAAGGTTACTGCGTGCACACTGCATGCCATGTGCTATATGTGCTGTGCTGCACACGTGTTCTCTCTGACCTCGGTCCTTCCAGCAGTCCTTTGAGGGAGTGTTGTCACGCCTGTGTTTGGGATGAGGAAACAGGCGCAAAATGATTTGACCTTGACCCCACAGCTACCAACTGAGAGCTGGGTTCCTGATCTGGGGACGCTGTCACCACGTGGTCTTTTCCATCCAACAACATCGAGGATGTCTTTGTCCTCTCAGGTTAAACAAGGCCCTTGCTTGTCTGGGGTGAATTGTTGCCACTCAGGTAGTAGCAGTTGTCCTTATGGCCTGAGTGTGGTGCTGGCACTTTCTTTTCCTGCATTTGCTAGTCCCTGGGAGGACGATTGACGCCATTGGGCATTCCAGGTCACACAAGTGTTCAGAATCCTGTGGCACAGTTTAGAGAGTGTTAGCAAGGAGGCTGGCTAAGTAGGACAGCTGTGCTGTGTGCCAGTTCCTCTCCTTGGAAGTTCCAAAATGAAGCCACTGTCCCTTCCCCCTGAGCCACTGATTCATAGCTGGACCCTCAGACGCTAAAGGGCCGTTGCCCCTTTGCAGGCTGTTAGAGTGTGCGGTGCCTGAGCGGGGCATGTATGCAGGTCATTTCCAGGCTGCATATTTACTGGCAGAGCCGAGAGTATGGGGTCCTCCTGCCCGGGCTGGTGGTCAGGGGAGCAGTTTGGTGGTCCACTCCTTCAGTGAGCGAAGAGTCCCTGTCCTGGTGGGCTGACAGCTGGGGAGGCAGAAAAGTGTGGTGGAGCTAAATGGGGGCCTGCTGCCAAGGGAAGGGCAGGGACGTGGTCGGGCTGAGAGCCGGAGGATGAGGAGCCCGTCCTGTGATGTGAGGAGGACACAGTGCATGCAGAGGCCCTGAGCCCCCGAGCTGGAGGACGGAGAACAGAGGGCAAGAGAGGAGACATGGCAAGGAATCGAGGGGTCAGATCTGGGAGACAAGACCCCCGAGGAATACGCATGCAAGGGTGGGAGTCTGCTGAAGTGAGGTGAGCCGCAGAAGCGCAAGAGGCGGGTCTCAAGGCGAAGCAGCTACCCCAGAGTGCTCCCTCTGGGCTCACGTCCCCACAAAAAGGCTTCCTCCTCGGATTTGTCACCTTGACTATTTGTGGTCCACTTTGGACAGGATCGAGCTTCCAGAAGTACTTCGTTTTTGCCTGAGGTGTGGGCTCAGGGAGGTGGAGAGAGAGACGGAGGCTGTGCACCCAAGAAGCTAGTCTCAGATGCGCCTCGAAAGCTGCTTCCTGGAGACACTTGAAGTGGAGGCATTCAGCAAGCGTCTGCCTCGGAGACGATTAGTGCTGTACCATGAGTGTCAACAAGGAAGGACCGTTAAGCCCAGATGAGCCTTTTAGATTTTTGCCGGAAGACCAGGTTCCTGTTGATGGAGATGAAATATTTGATGAAAGGGTTACAGGAGTGTTGAAAGCATGAGTTGCGTTTCCATACTTCTAGTTGATCTGGACCAGCAGTTGTCTACCTCAACCCACCTGAGGTACACAACCCAACACACCTGAGGATGCTTTTAGCAAGAGCTCAAATGGATCATCTTCCTTTACCCTCCTCAGAATTCCACAAGGCAGGAATTACACCCATTGTACAGATGAGGCACCTGGAGCTCAGAGAAAATAAGTGACTCGTCCAAGGCTACAAAGGGAGGAGTTGGGAGTGTTGATTCAAAAGTCTCCCTGTGATCCACTGCGCCCTCTGGAGGCGGATCCCTCCCAGCAGCCCAGGCCGTGCTCTGAGGGGCCTGCTCTGAGCCACCTACGCCCCTGCGCCCTCCCTACCTCACACCCAGCCCGGGGCCCCAGGCTTCAGCACTGGAGGAGGGGAAGAGAGGATCTGGGGCTCCTTGGGAGTCTTTTTAATTTCAGGTCTTCTCCTGAGAACAACAGAAAAAACCGTGAGTGCACCCTGGAGACCAGGCCTGCTTTTTGCATGTTTTTCCCTGCTGTGTAATTTCCCACAGAGCTTTTTTTCTCTCCACACTACTCCAGGGATGTATTTATAGAGCGCACACATGGCAGGTCCTGCCCTGGGCAGGATGCAAAGTTGAATGGGCAGTGTGCCTGATCTCAGGGCTCTCAGAGATAGGTGGAAATAGTATCAGAAAACAGGCCCTAATACAAATAATAATTGAGATTCGAAGCGAGTGCTGTGGAAACGGACAACTGGATTCGTTACTACTTGGAATGGGAGGAGGCGTGGCTTTCCAGCAGAGATGGCATTTAAGCCAGCGTGAGAATGGCTAGTGTGGAGCATGGCTGATGGGAGATGGGAGGTGACAGAACTGCACGGTGTGATACGGGAATACCTGGGAGTGGGTAAATGGGCTGTGATGGTGGGAAAGGGCTTGGAGGGTGGGAGAGGTTGGGAATTCTCTCAGGGGAGGGTCCAGGTCGCTGTCTACTGATGAGGACATTTCATAACTACTAAGGGGTCTTTTCAAAGAGCCAAGAATGAGCACTGGGCATATTAACTTGCTATGAAATGTGCCTCCTAATTGACCAACCCCCCATGCTGTTCACATATTTGTGAGAGAAATATGATTTTACAAATTCACCATGGATTGGGACAAGGAGGGTGGAGGCAAGGTTTTCCCATGTTCACCTGCAGGCAGAGTGGACTGGACGGTGGAAGGGCTTGCACACAGTGCTCCCTAACGGCAGTGGGTGTGCTCTGAAATGCCGTGTCGGGGCGCATTTGAAAAGTACACATCACTCTTTCGTTGTTGGGGTCTGGGCTGCTGTCATTTGTGTCAGGAGGGCTCAGCGAGAGACTACTGAACCTGGAATCGCCCTGAAGAACCATTTGCCAGTCCCTGCCCTGTCTTCTGCCCCTGGGCGTGGGCCATTATGGTGTTGATGTTGGGAAGTTTCCAGAGTAATTTGTGGGATTCTTGGTCACCCAGAAGAAAAACGTAGTAATGGAATGAGCATAGAACTTCGGGTCAGAGACCTCCTCAGTGGCCCTGCATTGCCACTCAGGAGCCACGTGATCTTGGACAATTCTTTATCTTCCCTCAGCCTCAGGCTTCAGTGTCTTCACATGGAAAATGTGGCCGGGGAGCCAGCTGGTCTTGAAGAGCCTTCCAAGTGTATGAGGCTCTGGACCGAGTCTCACTGCCCGGTTTGCCGAAGGGTTATTCCATCAGTAAGTCAGGAACCTGCTGGCTGGTGGGGTGGGGAGATGGAGAAGGGTTAAAAGAATTTCTCAGGGGCTTATGTGCACACTTCTTTTCAGCTTCTCATAAGCATAGCTGTTATTTCGGTTCTGAGGGGCTGACTCTAAAGAGAATAGGCGCTCTACTTGATCACAAGAAAACAGCAAAGGGAGTCCCAGAGGCCAACACAGTCATTTGCTGGGTTCTAATTGCCGGCGTTCTTTCTGCTGAGAACAAAGCTTTAAGGGATGTGGACTTAGAGCCAAACACAGGCACGAGGCATTATTAGTCCTCAGAAGGAAAACAGTGTGGCAACCAAGAAGTCCTTTGGGGGTGACAAAGCCTGCTTTTTGGAGAGGGGCACCAAGACCCTCAAAATTAACCACTCCATTTATAGCAACAGCAGCAATACCAAGATAACTCTGCACACTCCCAGCCCCCGCCAGCCCAACGGGGAAATTAGCAAAAGTCAGACTCCTGAAACCGGACCACGTCACCAAAGTGCTCAAGACCCTTGAGTCGCTGCAAGGGGGAAGAATGGCTGTCTGGGTATCACATCTGAACCCTTTTCCCCAGAACACCTGTACCAAGCTGTGACTTCTCTGGGGAAGGAAGTGTGATTTCATCCTGTTTCCCAGGGAAGATTTGCCCCGAGAGGATTCCATTGCGAGCAGAAAAGAGAAGGATGCGTTGTTCAGTGGTCACCATCAGAAGTAGGGATTATGCAAAATGGACTCTTGACCTCGCCATTCCAAATGAGTGGGAGACTCCACTGTTTCCGTAAAGCTTGTATTGAGCTAAATGGTGTGACATGCATGTGGCACCCTTTGTCCAAGTGAATCCGAAAGTGTAAGCGCCTCTGTGGAAGACTAGATACTTTTTTGACAGAGATGTCAAATTCTGTTAACTGGTACATTCAATTCTCATTATTTGAAGATTGTGTGTTTGCCAATTTGCCCACTCGCAAAAATTTATTGGTAACCCCCAAATCAACACGCATAGTCTTTTCAAGGTCATTGACTGATAAGAGTGGCAAAAATTTGAGTCTTCTGACAAGTCCGTTCCCAGCCTAGGTTGAACAAGGAAACACTCTACCTTCTTGTTTCAGCTGTCATATTGCAAATGTGCCTTTTTTGTGGTGTATTTCGTGTCATGTTTTTGCATTTGTGTGCTTTTTGTTGGTTATTTTGCTGTTTAAAACAGCCCCCAAGTGTCGTGCTGCAGTGCTGTGCAGTGTCCCTAAGCATGAGAAGGCAGTGATGTGCCTTATGGAGAAAGTAACTGTGTTACATGAGCTTTGTTCACATGTGAGTTATAGTGCTCTTGGCCTTCTTCAACGTTAACGACTCAACAATATACATTAAATAAGGTGTCTTTACAAAGAAACACACATAAGGCAAGATTGGATATTGATGGGTTGACATAAATGTTATGATCAGAAGCTTGCAGGAACCTAACCCTGCATTTCCTCTAGGAGCAATGGTGTTCTCTAATTCAGTGTTCCCGGCAACTTTATAGGACATACCTATCGCTAGAATCAACTGTGTTTGACTCTGGGGTTTGTGCTTTGTTTTCCTGCTAAGGACCTCTTTGACATCTTTCTCTAATTCTCTGACTTTTATCTGCAATAAAGGAGATTTTTATTCCCACCATTGTTCTTATTCTGCTTGCCTGGTTTGTCTCCCGCCACCATGCCTTCCCTCCCCATCCACACTTAGTTTCATCCTCCGCCCTGGCTCCTGTCCACTAGGGAGCTGTACATCTGCACGAGCCAGGGCCCCTCTCTCTGAAAGGAGCGCTTAGTGCCTCCGCAGAAGGGTTTGGCGAGGTGGCCAGAAAAAGCCAGACTGTGAGAGAAGAACTTGGACACAGTGCTCCGTTGATCTCCCAGCATTAGGAGAGGGCAGATGCGGTGGGGTTTATTTAAGGCCATGGAAGGAAGCGGGTAATGAAATAAGGAGTATAGCAGCCCCCCCTCAGGGCCTGTGGTATCTCAAGGGTTTTCCTAACACTCTCCAAATCAGATACATTTTAATTACCTTTAAAGCAACAGCAAAAGGTTGTTCACAAAGCAAGATCACAAGGAATTTTAAAGGCGCTGATTTTACAAAGTTAGCAGTTATGACCAATGTTTTGAAAACTTGTTCTTCTTCCATATGCCTCTTACCAGATCTAAATATAGTAATATGGAATTAGTTAGTTATGGTGGTTAAGCAAATGTTGAAGACATCCCTGTTTGCTCAGTACTCCCTTATTCCTCCTAATCAGAATGCAACGGTTTGGGGTTAAATCTCTATTCTGGTGAAATGGGAAGCTATGCAATGATTCTCCCTGTCCTTACAGCACCGTTCATACTCTGCTTGCTTTCCTAAAACTTGCACGTGGATAGATAAACTAGAAACATTCTACTTTTTAAGAAGTTCTAACCCACATAAAAGTCCAGGAGATACTATAATATAATGAGGTATTCAGCACTCAGCTTTAACAGATACTGTGTTTTTCTCTATTCCCTTCAGATCTTTTAAAGAAATAAAATGTTAGATATAGTTGAAGTTCTCTTTTGTACTACTTCTTATCCTATTCCTTCCTTCCCAAGAGGAGGCCATCATTCTGAAGTCAGTGTGTATCATTTATGTCCATTTTATGTTTCATTATATAGAAGCAGCTGTAATTTATCATACTGCTTTGTGGATTTTTAATGAACTAAACAGATTCATGGTCTGGAGGCCTCAGCCACGTGGCTTTTTTCATTCAACACTATCATTTGAGCTCTCTCATGTAGATCTAGTACATTGATCTCCGCTGCCTATAGGGTGCCAGCGATGACTACATTGCCTTGTCCACTTGCCTCTTAATGGGCAAGTCCAAGTTTACAGTGTTTTGAGTGACCCTGCAGTGAACTTCCTGGCCAATATCTCCTGGGGCATACATGTGAGTATTTCACCAGACGTTGAATTGCTGGCTCATTGGGTATTTTCATTTTCATCTTTCCTAGTTCTTGACAAATTTCTCTTGTGAGTCTTTACCAATTTACACACCCAGCAGCAAGATTTGAGAGTTCCTGTTTTCAAATACCTCCCAATAAATGGTAATATCGTGCTTTTTTTCTTAAAAAGAAATTTTGCTGATCTAATGAGTGTCAAAGAGATACCTCTTTTTTAAACTTGTATTTTCTCTCTTAATAATAAACGTGAGCTTATTTTCGTGGTAATGGTCATTCTGGGTTTTTTCCCCTGTTGCCTTTTTATATATTTTGCTAGTTTCTTTCTTTGATTAATTGTCATTTTTCTAACCTAAGAAAACAGAAAGGCAATGCTTACTATACGAGTGCAGTTCAGGAGGGTCTAAGACCACCACCCTGGCCTCACCCTGCCACGGACAGCAAGAGAAGAGGGGGCCCCAGATGCTACATGCTTCTGGCAACACTCCCTTTCACTTTTGCCTCCCCAAACTCGACACCTCCCTCTTGCCATACACACACACAGCCTGGTTCTGCTATCTGCCTTGGGAACTTTGGGACTAATATTACGATGCCCTTTATTCCTGTTTGTGAGAGTCACCACGAGAAGGCCAGGATTTCCAGGTCATCCCTCACCCTCGGCAAGCCAATCCCATATAGCTCAGGATATTCCACCTTTTGACCCATCTCCCCCTCCGGTCCTGAAACTTGTTCTCTGTGCCCCTTGAACTCACAGTCACCAGCCAAAGCTCTGATTTCCTCAACCTATTCTGAAACATTTCCTTCCTCTTCTTGCTTCTGGGATTGCCCCTGGAGCCGCTGCTTCCCTTGGAGCCCTCTCAGTGGTGGCTCCTTTCGCTCCATGACCCTTTTCCTACTAGGCCTAGAGGCAGTGCAGGCGTCCTCTACCCCATCCCGACTATTGTCTCTCCAGTCCTTCTAAACCTCCTAGACTTGATTCTCATACCATCAGACTAAACCACTGGGTCCAGCTGGTCATCTAAGGACCCCAGGCCACATCCTCTCATTCCTTGAAGACTTTGGCTCCTGGCTCACTGCTACTCTTTCAACCCAATCTCATATGATTCTGGGTGATTTCAGTATCCACTTAGATGATTCTTTCTAATACCCTGGCCTCTCCTCCAATGATCTTGCCACCCATCTTCCCTTACTCACCTGCTCCAGGGTTATACTATTCATTACCAATAGCTATATCATCCAACATCTCAATTTCAGGCATCCCACCCCTATCTTTCCAGCTCCCTCCCACTTGTACCCTAGCTCAAACAATCCACTCTCTCAACACCAATGGGACCTACCAATCCTACCATCTTTTCTTTGTGTCTCACCTCCCTCATGCCATCACTTCCCTCCCTAACCCAGCTTAAATCCCATCACTGCAATCACTCATCAACTCTCTAGATCCCCTCTCACTTGTTACATTCAAATGCTTAACCCACTCGGTGCCTGCCCCAGGGCGGTTGAATGTGGCTGGAGAAAGACGAATCTCTGCTGCCTGGTCTCTATAAGTTCACCAGCACTTACCACATGTGGGCCTTTGGCACTCCCGGCACAGCAGTATCTCCCTAGTCCGTTGACTCCCAACCTTCCCAGATAAATATTCCTTCCTTCCCTTCTCCCCAGTCTTCCAGAACCTTTGTGCCCCCACTTCTCAGCTGATGACTTAGCTCGCTATTTTACTGAAAAAATTAAGGCAATCAGAATGAAAGTTCCACAAATGCTCAAACCACACCTGCTGTCCCCCTCGCATCTGTAACCACATCCTCTAGCTCCCCTCCTGGAGGGACTGCCCGTGATGCTACAGAGGGCTCACGTCTCCCCTGTGCCCAGCACATGCTGGGTCACGGCTCCAGCGCATTTCCTCCTCGCTCCTGCATCATCGAATTTCCCCCGTCTCTGGTCATTCCCGTCGGTGAAAACACACTGTTAATTCTCTCTGAAAAAACTTCTCAAGAGAGTTATGTATGCTCGTCCTTTCTTCTCTTCTCAGTCTCTTTAATGAAAATAATGGCAGAAGAAACAAAAAGAAGCCCAACCTTTTGTGTTGAAGTGCATTCCCCACTCCCTCTTGAACTCACCCACATGAGGCTTTTGCCCCTACCCGACTTGTGTTGAAGTCTGTAAATCCACTGCCCCCTCAGTCCTCAGTTCACTCCCATCAGCAGCTCACAGGTGCTCACACCCTCCCCCTTGAAAGGCCTTCTTTGCTCAGTTTCTAGGGCATCACAGGCTCTGCTCTTCCTGACTCTGGAATCCTCCGTGGGCTGCTTTGCTGGTTCCTCTGCGTTTCCCTGACTTTCAGTGTTGGAGTGTTCCAGGCTCAGCCCTCGACCTCTTCTCTGTCTGCTCTCACTCTCTGGGTAATCTCATCCACTCTTCTGGTTTTAAGTATATATATACAGACCTTAAAACTCCCCAATTTTTGTCTCCAGCACAGATGTCTCTCCTCGGCTCCACATGGGAATCTCCAGTGGTCTTCACCACGTCTTCCCTTGAAAGCCTAACAGACATCTCAGACTTTGCATATTCAAAATTGAGCTCCTGCTTCCCTCCCAAGCCCACTCTCAAGAGAGTTTTCCCACCGTCCATTGGCTTACGTCAAAAGTCTTAGAATCATCCTGGGCTCCTCTCTTTCTTTCACATCCCCAATCCAGTCCCCTCGGCAAATCCTGTTTTCTCACCTTCAAAACTTACCTGAATCTAACCACTTCTCATCACCTCCACTGCCACCATCGGGGTCCAAACCATATCATCTCTCTCCTAGACTGCAACAACCTCCTGTATTAGTTTCTTGGGGCTGCTGTAACAAAGTACCACAAACTGGGTGACTTAAACAACAGAAATTTATTCTCGCATAGTTCTGGAGCCTGGAAGTATGAAATCAAACTGTCAGCAGGGTGCACTCCCTCCAAAGGCTCTAGAGGAGGATGCTTCCTTGCCTCTTCCAGCTTCGAGCAGCTCCAGATGGTCCTTCGCTCGTGGCAGCATCGCCCCAATTCTGCCTCTGTCTTCACATGGCCTTCCTCCCTATGTGTGTCTGTGTCTGTTCCTCTTCTTAGGATATCAGATTTTGATGAGAGCCCACCATAAGTCCAGGATGATTTCACCTCCGGATCCTTAACTGATTAAATCCACAAAGATGCTATTTCCAAATAAGGCCACATTCTGAGGCTCCAGGTGGACAGGCATTTTGGAAGACAATATTCAACCCACTCCACCTCCTTGTGGGACTCCCTGCTTCTACTCTGGGTGCCCTCTGGTCTGACCTCAACCCAGCAGCTCGAGCAATCACTCCTCTGCTTAAACCCTCTCCCCAGGCTCCTATTTCATCGGAAGGAAAGGCACAAGTCCTTCTAATGGCCTATAAAACCTGATTCATCTGGTCTCCTCATTCCCTCCCACCTTATCTCCCACTGCACCTCCTTCCCCCAACTCTGCTTTAGGTACACTGGCTCCCATGCCTTTTGTTCCAGCAGCACTTTCTGCCTGAACGCTTCCTTGCATCTTCATATTTAATAGACACACACATAATGTTTATTATACACCAGGCACAGTTCCAAGTAATTTATGAACATTAACTTACTAATTCATGTGGTTCTCTTAACAACCCTATGCCGTGGGTACTAACACTCCTCGTTTTGCAGCAGAGGAAACCCAGGTACAGAGGAGTTAAGAGACTAGCTCAAGGTGGCACAGCTAGTTACTGGATCAGATGCAGTCTGGCCCAGAGTGCGGGATCTTAACGGGGGCATGGTCCCACCTCTCCTTCAGGGCTTGGTCCAGTATCACCTTCCCAGTGGGGCCTTTCCTGACCACCCTGCTTAGAATCACAGCCCACACCCTGCTTTCCCCACTCCCTTACCCTGCTGAATTTTTCACCACTGCACTTATTTTGCCATCTGATATAGGTTTTTATTTACCTATATCTATAGCGTATGTCTCCCCCCAGGTGGAATGTAAGCTCCCTTGGGATATGAATTTTATCTGGCTGGTTCATTGATGCATCCTCAGGCTAGGATGGTGCCTGACACATTGCAGTTGGATGAGTGAAGAGGAATTTTCCAAGAGAAAATGGTAGATTTAAAGTGAAAGTGTCCTGGGCTGTGAAACCTCTCGTCCTCTGTCAGCTGGCTCCAGCAGCCTTGTCTTCCATACGTCTCACATGGAGAATGGATTGGTCAAAAACTGGATAAAGATTAGTACGAAAAAGTAAAGCAAAATACCTGTAGATGTAAAATCACAAACTAACAAGGGTGAGTTGGCAGTGGGTAGAAAAGCCATAAAAAATCCATGCCCTGGGGCCCAGCAGTTCCACTCTTGGCCATTTACCTTGAATCATGATGCACTCAGAGTTAAGGTACCAGGATGTTCACCAAATTGTTCTTAAATAAAAGCAAAAAGTTGAAAATCACCTAAATGCTCTACAGTAGGAGACTATTGAAATAAATTATGTGTGGATTTACCATGCCACCATTAGAAATCAACATATAATAGCATCAGAAAATATTTATGACGTATCAGTGGGAATAAAATGAAATTTAAATAACGCCTGATGGTATTTTAGATGCATAAACTGCATAGGAAAATAAAACAGATTTGCATCAATAAAAGAGAACCAGCTTTATAAAGATGGTAAAAAATAGAGAAGGGTCAGTATAATACGAACAGGAGTCCATAACATAGACTAGAAAATCAGTGACTGGATCTTGGCATAATTTTGAGCACAGAAGCATCATTAGGTTCGCACCAATTTGGAAGAAAACCAAGCAGCGTCAGGGTCATCCACAAGGAAGGACTTGGGTAGGCATTAAGCAAGCCAACCTAGGATGACAGCCACTCCTACAGTGACAAAGTAGGCAGGTCCTTATGTTAGGGCATTTACGTAGCAGCCTGGTCAGCTCACTGGGGCCCAGAGTGTCCTGGAGAAGGTCCCTGGTATAAACCTGAGTGGACTCAGAAGACAGAGCAAAGCAGAGGTTCTGGTTTGAATGAATATCTCAGCCCAGCCTTCCCGTCTGAGCACCTCTTGTGTGCTTGCCAGTGTGTCATTCTTCCACCTATTAGGCTTGTTTCTCTTAGGTCCAAATAAATCAGCGTTAGTAGTAGTAAAAATCATTTTATTTTGCCTCCTAAACTGATCTGAACTGCTACTAGGACTGCTTCTGAGACTAGCAGCTGCTTTTGTGTTGAATTGGGTTGCAGCAATGGTGACAGCCTAATGCTGTGACCCAACAGCCGGGGAAGCAGGAGAGTGTGGGACCCCAGTTGTTATTGGATGAATAAAATAGCTTAAGGGCAGTATGATACAGCCTGATCTCTTCTTTAAAAAAAAAAAATAATCAGGAAAAACCCGGAAATATTAGGCGCCAACGTATGAGCAGAATTGTCTCTGAGAAATGTGATGATGGGTATTTTTTTATTTTCCTCTTCTTGTTAACTATAATTGCTATTTTTTTAAAACAATGACTATGTGCTGAAGAATATAGTAGAAATATTTCCAATAATAATGAAGAAAGACTGAGTGAGCAAAAAAAACATGAGAAACAACCTAACGGGTCATCACAGCGAATGTGTGAGTGAGGCCAGGCTTTTGTTTAGAGAAAGCTCTGATGGTGGGGAGGATAGTAGACGTGGTTTGTGAAGTCATGGTCCCTGGGGGCTTTATTATGCTCTTCGTGGTCTTATGAGAGACCCAAGAAGGCTCAGGGAAGCACAACTAAAAATAGAATTAAGAAGATAGCACAACCAGAGGCACTCACAGAATATACAACCATGTACTGGGAGGGCTTTGGGAAGAAGAAGAAGAAAAAAAAGAAAGAATTAAGAAGATGATAACAGCTTGGATTATTTAGCCTAAAAGAACTTATGGCTTAAAAATTGTCTTAAGTAAGTAAAGAGATTTTAGATGAAGACTGATCAATTGTGGATAGAAGAAGAAATGACCTTAAATTGATTAAGAGAGAGCTTGAAGAAGAGATCCTTGCCAGGGAGGCTGATGAGAGCCTGGCAAGGGCTGACAGTGGGCTCCCTCAGTCCTGGGAGGACTGAAGATAAGAAACACCATCTGTCCTAAAAGATCCAGGGAGACTTTCCAGAAGGTTCCTTGAAGTTCCAATCTGATGTCTCGATGAAAGTATAAACTCACCGAATCCATTCCTGAACAACCTATCCTGGAACTCGAAGTGTTTGTATTCTTGGCCGGGACTGGTCTTGACAGAGCTGGTGGCCATCTGTGCGATGGGAGGGCTGCCAAATTACCATTCCTACCGCCGAGTCGTGCTGTCTGAAATTCTACCTGGTGACAATCATTCTTTGGTCATCAAGAGCCCAACAGAGTATGAGTGATGTGCTTATGTTTTTTTTTTTTTTCTTTTATTTTCTAAGTTCAGGAAGAAATAAGTGTGGATATTTTGGGATAACTAGTTTAAAATTTTCTCTCTTTAGGGATTGTTAAGAAAAATGATCCAAAACTCAGAAATAAGGCAAAGGGGTGTGTCCTCTCGATATCACACTGAGGCATGGTTTGACAGACTTACCCAAGGACTATTTAATTCTTGAGGAGAATATACCTGTGTTTGACTTTACTATTTACTAGTTGATAAGCCCAGACATGGTAAAGTTATATGTTAACTTGTCAATTTCTCTTCCTTAGAAAAGATACCCACAGAGGTTATGGTTTTATTCCTGTGTAGGGCTTTAACTAGTTTTGTATCTAACCTAGCAGTCATTTTAATATTCTGTTTTGTTTATAAATGCCAGTAAATTCTGCAAATGCATTGTGAACCATCTTTCTTATCCTGCTGATTTGCTCATTAATGAGTTAAATAAATTTTTGGCAAGCAGGAGGAGAAGTGATATCAGGACAGTAGCTTTAAGAGCATGGCGTTGATTCTCATCTGGGGAGATGTTTTTATGGTTATTCTTTGAAGGGGAAGGATTCGTCAGTTTTCATGTAATCCATGATTAGCCAACCCCTTGGTAAGCAAAAGGTAATTGGATTTTTTCCAACCCTAACAGCTAGCTGAGAGGATTGGGTGTGGGTCCAACCAGTGCTGCCAGAATGGAAAGGAGGGAATTCTGAGTGATAGAACAATTAGGATTCTGAAATGAGAACCTGATGGATGAAAATTTCACGTTAGAGAATAAGATTTCAGAGGGGGATGGATTCAGCGGAAATCAAGATGCTGGCGCGATTGTGGGAGAAGTCGGGGCTAAAGCTCATTGGAGTAGAGGAGTCAAGGCAGAGAGTGGCCAGGAGCCAAAGGAGGCACCTGTGGGGATGTTGAACCCCTCCCTGACGGTGATAACTCCTGGCGGTGGCAACAGGACCACCTACCTGGTGATGCCTGGTGAGCAGAGGAGCCAACATTTTGTGCCATGCCCGACAATTCCCAGGATGAGAGGCATGAATGGAGGAAGTCAGCCATGAGAGGTCATAAGAATTATTTGGGTGATGCAACTAGCAGAGTGTCTGACTAAGGTCACAGCTTGACCTGCCCGAAGGCACAGAGACACAGGCAAACCTCAGATGCCAACCTATATGGTTTAGATGCCTCATTCTAGGCCTTTCCCAGAACACAGCCTCTTCTGTCTCACAAGAGGCCGCAGATGAGGAAGCTGTGGAGGCACTGACCCACCTTTTAAGCAACAGACAGCAACATACAGCACCAGAGGCCTCTGGAGCTGCAGGGCTGGATTTCACTCTTGGATGACAATCTGCAGATTATCAAACCCCACTCCTGCCTCCCACCCTGGGGCTGCTAATATGGCTCCTGGCCAAGGCTCAGATGCCACAAGCCGCTGCAGGCCCCTGACTGCTGGTCCCCACTGTAGAGTGTTTGGGGCCCCCACTGAAAGGGTCTGATCCTTCATAGGCATCACCCAAATAAAACAAGCCAGCACATTTCTGTGCACTCACTGTGTGGGGGCTGTTTCCCTCCGTGGTTGTCTCTAGCACAGCTGCAAATTCCGCTTTTATCTCTGTTGTGTTTTTGAACCTGTTTGCTTTTGATTATGGTTTGGTTTTGAAAGGGAAGAGACACACACTATCCAGCTGCCTGTTTTCTTTCTCAGATGGAGTAATAAAGCTTATTTATAGTGGAATTGTTTTTTTCCATTATAGCATATTTAATTTTATTACTCTACCTACTGCCTTGTGCTTTGAATTGCGTAGGGGAAGCATAAAAGAATACTCCGTTGTGTTTTTTTCCCTCCTGTAGTTGATTGTGGAAAACAGATGTAGCATCCTATTAGTCATTCTGTACCATGATGATTTTTTGCCTCTGACCGCTCGAAAGAACTCTCCTTATGAACCCTTGCAATTCAATGTAGGTAGACATAAGATTCAAAGTATGGCCACCCCATGCATCACATCCAATGTCTTTCATCCACTGTTGATGATTCTCTCCAAGGATGCAATATGCTGCAGAATACGATGGTTTGGGCTTCCGAAGAGAAGTTTGAGCATGCTATTCATTTTGCTCTTCTGTCTTTCTATTCAAATCAGTTGAAAACATTGCTTACCTCTAGGCATTTTCGTACAGCCTTTGGTTACAGACACCTTGGCTCCCCAAACCACTTCTCCATCACCTTGGTCTTTGCTTTCTTAGGCCTGGAAAGAGCACAAGGAAAACCTCTCTCCTTGGAAGCACGGAGGTTCCTTAATCGCTCAAGCAGGCTTGCAAAAGATCTCATTGTATTTCATGTGAAGCTTTTTGACATGTTCTAAATTCTTAGGTTTGAATCCACATTTCTTACTGTTTTTGACCGTGTTTTCTACTGCTGTCTTACCTTGTTTTCTACCTTGTTGGACTAAGTAGGTACTTTAATGAGACGCTTCTGCCTCTGTCTTCATTTCTAGGAGGGAAAATGGAATCACAAGCGAGGGTGCTTGCTGTGCCTGAAGTCCCCACAATTTAGCAGAAGGACTTTGATCAAACCCTATTGCTTCTGTTTCAATTTGTACAAATAAAACTGAAGCGGAACTTTGCCAACTTGTGATGCTCTCCAGGGAAGCGGTGGGGATGCTGAATGTCCCATTTTTGTGTAGTCAGTTGCTCATCAGTTGCTTTAAAAAGCATTTTACTGATGTGGAGAAATCAGATCCCTCACATACTGCTGGTGGGAATGTAAAATGGTGCAACTGCGTTGGAAAACAGTCTGGTAGCTCCTTAAAAAATTAGCCACAGGGTTCCCATATAACCCAGCAACCCCCTGCTGGGTATATACCCAGCAGAACTGAAGAACGTGTGTCCACACAAAACACTTGTACGCAAATGTTCATGGCAGCATTATGCATAATAGCCAAAAAGTAGAAAGAACCCAAATGTCCATCAACTGGCGAATGAATAAATAATGAGTATATCCATACAATGGAATATTATTTGGCAGTAAAAAAGAACTCTAGCAAAATGCTTAAACCAAAAATAAAAATAAATCATTGGGGCAATTTTTTACTTAAATCAAGGAAACTATTTATATCTAAACACCTAATAATAATAATACTCATTTGTTTACTATAGTTACTATCCTACATTGATTCTCATGATAGCCTTCAAAAATAGTTATCATTCCCATTTTCAGACAGGGAAACTGAGGTTAAGAGAAGTGCAATACTTTCTGAAGTCCCCAGCTTCCGTGTCTCCAAAGCCTGACCTTCTTCCAGTTTCTGAAATGTGCGATGCCTGCCACATAGCTGGCACTATGGTGACATTTCCAGAAGTGTACCATCTCTGGCAGGATGCACTTGACCTCAGGCTGGCAGAGCAGGGTGGGAGGAATGGTAAAAAGAACGAGCTGCAGAGTGTGGTTTTGTGTTTTCCAACAAATGTTTCTTCAGGTGAAGAAGCAGGGTGCACCGACACATGCCGTTGTCTGTGGTCCTTACTGGTAACACTTCTAGTTGGTAATCAGGTAAAAGATTCAGGCACCCAGAAGTAGTTTTGCAGTTGAATCCCAATAATGAATGTGGGGGCGGTTCTGGATTCATGAACAGGAGAAAACTTTGTAATATATTCATTCATTCATTCATTCCAATCACTCATGGGTAGTTCTTTCCCCATCTGTGGCTTGGTCTGGGTCTGAGGCAAGCTTCCTGGGTCCACGGCTAGAATTCTTCTAGTGTGGTTTCAGGAGACAAATTGCTCTTGATAACTCCTGGTTTTATCACGTGGCTCCTTCCAGCTCCAGCCACCCTTGGCTCAGCAGCCTGGCTCCTCATCCAGTATGCTCCCCCAATCTCTGCCCAGATGTCCAGACCATTGTTTGATGCTGTGAGGCCTTGACTGTTACTGATATTTTAGCTACTGCTCACTGCTTTGTGTCACCTCTTTTTTTCCTGGTTTCTCTCTGTTTGGTTTTGAGCTCAGCTATGTAACAATATTCTGTTTTTGTATTTTACTCAATATTTCCATTCATTGGGAACAGGACATCCTTTCTCATCATCCAGTCTTCCACATTGACCAGAATGCCTCTATCTTTACGGTTTCCTTTGTGGCCTGATTGTTATGGACTGAATGTTTGCGTCCCCCTCAAATTCATAGATTGAAGCTCTAATCCTTAACCGCCAATGTGATGGTATTAGGGGGTGGGGCCTTTGGGAGGTGATTAGAGTAGAGCCCTCATGAATGGGATTAGTGTCCTTCTAAGAAAAGACACAAGCACTTGCTTCCTCTCTCTCTCTACCAGATGAGAATACAAGAAGAAGATGGCCATCTGTAAACCAGGACCAGGGCCCCCACCAAGAACTGGACCATTCTGGCACTCTGATCTTGGATTTCAGCCTCCAGAACTGTGAGCAATAAATGTTTGTTATTTAAGCTGCCCAGTGTATGGTATGCTGTTATGGCAGCCTCAACTAAGACACTTATCACAGTCAATTGTTGTAAAATCGTTTATGAGTATTTGAAGATAATTTGTTTCCTAAGTTTAGTCTAGAGGTGTACACAGATCTATGACATTCAGCTTATCTGTTACTCATTTTCTCCAGATCTTCACTTCTTGTTTGATAACTTGATCTGTCAATTTCAAAGTATCCTACGGTGACTGTGGTTTCACCCATTTCTTTTGTTTTTGAAAAATTTTGCCCTATATATTTGGAAACAATGTCATTAAGGAATATAGAATGGCTCCTGACTCATCTTCTCTTTAGAGTTGTACCTATTATCATTGTAAAATATTCCTTTTTGTCCCATTTGAAGCTATTGCTCTTAACTCCCACTGTATCTGGTCTTCACATTCCCTCTACTCTCCTTTTGTTTACCTTTGCCTGATATATTTTGCCATCTCTTTCTCTTCCAGCTTTCTTCGTAATTTCGTTTGGCTGCTTCTAATAAATAGCACATAACAAATAGTGCTGTAAAACTCTGTTTCAGAATATTTGTTGTTCAATGGAGGAATTTAATCTAGTCACATTTATTGAGATGTCTGATATCTTTGGTCTTACTTTTTCATCTTGTCTCTTCTTTTACTATTTATCAGTTTCTTCTTACCTTTTAGTTTTTACTTTCCTTATTTTTCCTGATCAAGTTTTGTTTTTCTCTTAAATTCTTCCTACTCATCTTGTCCCCATCCTCATTGGTAATTGGAAGTTCACCCGTGTATCTTTTTTTTTTGATTTGATTTTCCTTAATCCAGAAGAGTCCTAAGTCTTTTCTCAAAAATGGAATGTGGATAGTATGCTTGTTTAAGTCCTTGCAAATCTCAAAGTGTCTTTCCCTCGCCTCCCATATGCATGATATATTGTCCAAGCAGAGGGATGTTGGATCAGAGCCTTATCTCTCAAAAGCCTTAAGCCTGGCTCCACAGCCTCAGCGTTCCAAGGGTTTCCAGTGAGGAATCTGGTGCCATTTGAATTCTCTTCTCTATGTCAAGAATTTGTTTTCATTCTCTAGTAGCTGGTGTTTGGGCATTCAGCAGATTATGTCCAGGTGTGATTCTTTTGTTGCTTTTCACATTATTATTATTAATCTTGCTCGATACTTAGAGTTTACATTCTGGTCCAAAAATTGGTGTTTATTCAGTTAAAGAGTGTTTTCTTCTCTTTGTTTTTCAAGTTTGCTTCTCCATATTGTTTTTTTCTCTTTTTCTGCAACTCCTAATATTCAACAGCCAATATTCTCCCACTATGCAATATTCTTGAATCTATACTCCCTAGCTCTTATATTTTATTGATGATTTTCTATTGAATTGAATTTTTTTAATTGAACTGAATTCATTCATTTTATTGAATTTTTGCTCTATGCTCTGAGATCAATCATATCATTGATCATTCAGATCCTCTTGTTTACTGGTAACATCATGAGAAAGTTCAAGGCTGAGGGATGGATATAAACTGTTAGCATGCTGCACTTTTCAGCTAATTGCTTGGGGGTAGTTTGTTCCCGGAAGGCAAGAGGATCTCAAACACCTTGATTGGGTAAGGGGGAAGCTTCAGATTCAGAGGCTGACTTTCGATGACATTTTCAGTCTGACCAATCCCAGGATGAATCCAGTTTCTAGAGGACTAGCAATGTTGACGGTTTTGAAGTTGAGTTTATCCTTTGAGTCTCTTGATGTTTCCCACAATCACTTCCTTTTCCCTTTGTGCTCTGTTTACAGGCCTGCAGGCTTGCTCATCACCCCACCAGTGTTGTGGGTACTGTTACCATTTGTCTCTGGGTCAGCTTCCTGCTGAGCGTGTGAGCTCCATTCACCTTCTCACTTGTATTTAGTCAGCTCGGGCTGTTGTAACAGAGTACCACAGCCTGGGGGCTTAAACAACAGAAATTTACTTTCCACAGTTCTGGAAGCCGGAAGTCCAAGATCAAGGTGTTGGCAGGTTTGATTTCTTTTGAGGCCTCTCTCCTTGGACTGCAGATGGCTGCCTTCTTGCTGTGTGCTCATATGGTCCTTCCTCTGCACACATTCCTAGCGTCTCTTTGTGTCTCCAAATTTCCTCTTAGTTTAAAGACACCAGTCACATTGGATTAGGGCCCACCCTAATGACTTCATTTAACCTTAATGACCTTTTTAAAGGCCCTATCTCCAAATACAGTCACATTCTGAGATACTGAAGGTTAAGCCTTCAACATATGAACTTGGGGGACACAATTCAGTGCATAACACACCCCTAGTGCAGGCTTGGTCTATAGTAGATGCTCAATGAAGGTTAGTCGAGCGCCTGAGTAAAAGTCTTTCAATTTGTTCTCTTTTGCCATTTTGATTTTCAAGCAAGTTGTGTTGCACAGGATGGCACCAAATGCTTTCTTAAGGTAAATTAAATGAACTATCTCTTTGTTGTCTATTTTATCCTTAGCCAGTCATATTTTACGTAAAAAACTCTATAGTGGTGTGAATACACAGTCTTTTCTTTCTTTTTTCTTTTTTTCAAAATATCCCTCTATTGCCTGGTGAGGAAATAAGGTCTGTGCCTGAGGTCAGATTCAGCCCATAGTCTCTGTGGCAAAGCCACTAGATTTCTCACGGCAGGCCTGTGTGTTTGTCTCCAGAGATCTGAATCTGTGTTATTGCATGCTGGATTTACCTGCCTTGGGAATTTAGTTCCTTTTTTATTTATTAGCACACTTTCTCTGTTTCCTCCTATTTATTTCTGTGCCCTGCCCCAAGCTCCTACAAATTTGAATTTGTCAGAAAGCACAAAGAAATGCATTATACTGATTATGTCAGTTATCTGTGGTTGTTCTTCTCGTTTATAATAATGAAAAGAAGGAATTAACATTTTTCCCTTTGGTTATTTTATTCTTTTGCGTTCTTCATCTTTGTATTTTGCTTTCAGTCTCCTCATTGGATTCTTGATCTCTGAAACAGCGATTTAAAATAGCTATCCAATGGTATATGTATCCACAACAGGGTTTGTTGCCAAGCATACAAAATGAATGGATTCCTTATTCAAATGTTAAATGCCTACATAGCAGAGTCTATGTATAGAACTGCGATGGAGATCTGGAACTGGATTCTTTGATGGATATCATCAAGATGACAGCTTCCAATGGACTTAGCGTTTCATTGAATTTAATAGTCCACCAGTGCTATCTAAGGAAACAATGTGATTCTCTTCTGGGCATGGTCTCAGGAGCCAAGAGAAGTTCACGTCTTGGCCATTCTGAACTGCTTGCCATGACCCACACTTTCCACGCTCTGGTTCTTTTCTGGCTCATGAGCGTGACTTTCCATCTGCTGAGAACACTCTTCCTCCCCTGCTCACTAGGAAGACTTCCCTCATCCCAAACTAGGCTAGGTGCTCTCCAACGGCTTCCAAAGATCATAGCTGCCCCTCCTGAGCAGGTACAATGCTGATTTGCAAGTGATTGTTGATATGTCTGTCTCTCCCTTTGGACTAAGGGTCCTTTCTGTGCTGTGGACCTCTTTGGAAGCTGATGTGGCCTATGGATCTTATCTCAAAATCATGTTTTTAAATGCGTGAAATGAAACACATTGGGTTCTGGTTCAGGGCAAAATGGAGTAAGCACATTCCACACTGTCTCTCAGTGAATGCTGCTATAAAACCAGCCCAGAAGGCATGGAGTAGCTACTTGAAGACTCTGAAAAGCAAGTGGTAGCTGGCCGACTGGTGAAGAAGGCAGAATCTGAAGTACCCCTGAACTGATGGTGAGTTACCTTTTTCCCCCTCTGGAACCACCCAGCCTGGATTCAGCACAGCCTGAAACCCAGAAGTGGGCAATGGTGCCCATAGAGAGAGCCTCAGGTTGTGCCCTAGGGAGCAGGAAGGAGGTCTCCTAATACTTAGAAGTGGTGAAGAAATCCCCTGTTTTGTTTTGCTTTTTCTTTTCTTCATTCTCTTGTGCCCCAGCCCCCAAGCAATCCTGTGGTGTCAGGGGCATGAGAGCTGACAGGATCCTAAAACTGAAGGAGGAGAATCTTCCCTCTGATCAGAAGAGCTGTGGTCCCAAGAGTGTGGGGCTAACTCTCAATGCTTTTTTTCTTTCAGTCTTCCCACTCCTTGTCCCTGGACACAGATGCAGTTGTGGGAAGTGAATAGAAGGGCAGGCTAAGTAAAGCCCCAGCTTTTTGGCCAGAGGACCAAAAAGTTGAGCCCCTGGGAACTGGAAAGTACCAGAGAGAGGGAAGAGCGAGGGAAAGCAACCCCATGAAGTTGTTTATGAACTTCTGGGCTCGACCCTGAGATGCACAAGAATAGACCTGACCCTAAATAGCATATTATAGACTTTGAGAACTAAACTGCAAAGTAGACCATTGTCCAGGTTTCAGACTGGCCACTGGTTTGTGTACACAGGGACAGATCCGAAGTCTTGGGAAACAGAACTTATATTAGGACCACAACCCATAGAAGACTGGTTGGAACTTGTGACCTGAACTCAACCTGGTAGAATCTGTTAAAAAAAAAAAAATCAACATTCTCCATAGGATTTAGACAAAATCTAGATCTTGTAACATGATCATCAAAATGTCAAGGATACAATTAAAAATTACTCAGCACGTATGGAGAATTGAAGAAATGTCAATTTGTATTGGAAAAGACAATTAACAGAAGCCAATACTCAGATAACACAGAATTTAAAACAGCTATTATAAAAATACTCCAACATGTAAGAGCAAACATTCTTAAAATGAATGCAAAGATAAAAAGTCTCAGAGAAGAAATATAAGACATAAAGAAGAACCAAAAGGAAACTTTAGAATGGAGAAATACTATAACCAAAATAAAAATCTCATTGGATGGGCTCAATAGCAAAATGGAGATGATAGAAGAATCTGTGAATTTCCACATAGATCAATAGAAACTATAAAGTCCGAACAATACAGAATAGGAAGATTAAAAATAAAAAAGAGCAGAGCTTCATCAACCTGTGGGAATATACCAAAAATTCTTAACAATCTTGTCCTTGGAGTCCTGGAAAGAAAGGATACGGTGCATAGAAAATGTTTGAAGAAACAATGGCTGAAAACTTGCCAAGTCTGGAAGACATAAACCTACAGACTCAAAAAGTCTAGGAAATCTCAAACAAGATAACCCCAAAGAGATCCATGCCCAGACACATTGTTATCAAACTGCTTAAAACTAAAGGAAAAAATATTGAAAGCAGCCAGAAGAAACCAATACATTACTTATGGGGGGAATGTGATTCAAATAGCCACAGATTTCTCCAGAAGGAAATGGAACATTCTTAAAGAATACTTTAAAAGAACTGCCAACCCACAATTCTATATCCAGTAAAAAATATCCTGCAGGAATGAAGATGAAATAAAGACATTCTCAGGTGAAAGAAAACTGAGACACTTCATTGTCACCAGCTCTACTGCTAAAGGACAGTTCTTCAGACAAATGAGAAGTGACAACAGGAGGAAAGTTAGAACATCGAAAATGAAGGAGGAACGACAGAAATGGTAAATACATGGGTAAATCTAATAGACTATTCTTCTCCTCTTGACTTCTATAGCATATGTTGATGGTTAAAAACAAAATTTATAACATTTATAGTGCTATGTAGTCTAGTGGGATTTTCAGTGTATGCTGATGTAACAAATACAATAACTACAACATAAAGGAGGGAGGGTAATGGAAGCTACATGGTGTTAATATATCACTTTCAGTGGTAAAAAGTGATTCTACATAGACTATGAAAAGTTAAGTATGTATATTTTAATCCTTAGAACAACCACTTAAAAGTTACACAAAGAGATATATAGTAAAAATGCAATAATTAAATTAGAATAGAAAACTAAAAAATGTTTAAATAACCTAAAAGAAAGCAAGAAAAGGGAAAATACAGAAACTAAAAATAAAGAGACAAACAGAAAACAAATAACAAAATGGCCTAAATACCAGTAATTACATTAAATATAAATGGACTCAACACTCTGATTACAAGTCAGGTTGTCAGAACCAAGGTTTTTAAATGACTCAGTTATATACTGCTTACAAGAAACTCATTGCAAATATAATGATCTAGGTAGGCTAGAAGCAAAAGACGGAAAATATATATCACTAATCAGAAGCAGGCTGAAGTGGCTGGAGTAATATCAGGCAAAGCAGACTTCAGAGCAAAGAAAATTACCACGGATAAAAAGGGACAATACATAATAATAAAAAGATCAACTCATCAAGAAGACATACAATCCTAAATAAGTATGTGCCAAATAAAAGACCTTGTAAATACGTAAAGTTAAAACTAACAGGACTGAAATAAGAAATAGGCAAATCCACAATATTAATTGGAGACTTTGACGTTCCTCTCTCAGTAATCAATAGGACTAGCAGACAGAAAACCTGCAAGTGTAAAGTATAGAAAAATGAATAATACTATAAACAACTGGTTCTAACTGACATTTATAGAACACTCCACCCAAAAACGGCAGGATTCACATTCTTCTCAAGTGTACGTGGAACCTGCACCAAGATAAACCAGATCTTAGTTCATAAGACCAATTTTTAACAAATTTAAAGAGTTGAAATCATACAAAGTATGTTCTCTGACTGTAATGGAATTAGACTACAAATCAATAACTGAAGGATTGGAAAAATTCCAAACCCTTAGAAATTAAACACACTTCTAAATAATCTGTGAGTCAAAGAGGAAGTCTCAGGGAAATTATAAAATATTTTGGACTGAACGAATATCAAAGTGTAACACATCAAACTTTATAGGGTGCAGGTAAAGCAGTGCTTAGAGGGAAATGTATAGAATTAAAATGCTCATTTCAGAAGAGAGAAAGGTATCAGACCAATAGTCCAAGCTGCTACCTTAAGAAATTAGACAAAGAACAAAATAAACCCAAAACAAGCAAAAGAAATGGAGTAATAGAAGAGTATAAATCAATGAAATTAAAAATTATTTCAAAAACAATTGAGAAAAATTGATGAAACCAAAACTTGACTTTTTAGGAAGTTCAATAAAATGGATAAATCTCTAATGAGACCAGCAGCGAAAGAGAGAGAGAGAGCACAAATTACCAATATCAAGAACGAAAGAGGGCTTATCACTATAGACTCTGTCATAAATGCAACAATTTAGATAAAATGAACAAATTATGCAAAAAAACGCAAACTACCAAAACTCACTCAAGATGAAATATAGATAAGTTGAGTAGCCCTATAACTATTTTAAAAGTTGAATTTGTATTTAAAAATCTTCTGTAAAAGAAATCTATGGGCCCAGACGGTTTCACTAGCAAATTCTACCAAATATTTAAAGAAGAAATGCAATGAATTCTACACAGTCTCTTTTAGAAAACAGAATAGAAGGGAACACTTCCCAACTCTTTTTATGAGGCCAGCATTACTGTGATGCCAAAACCAGACAAAGATGGTACAATAAAAGAAAAGGACAGAACAATATCCCTCATGAACACAGAAACAAAAATCCTCAACAAAAGACCAGCGAATATCCAGCAATACGTAAACACATGAAGGGATGTTCAACATCATTGACCATTAGAGAAATGCAAATTAAACCCTGATCAGAAATAACAACATACCGAGAATGGTGAAATAGAATGGCGAAAATAAAAAATACCGAAAATACCAAGTGCTTATGACAAAGCAAAGCAATTGGAACTCTCATACATTGCCAGTTGGGAATGCCAAATTGCACAGCCACTCTGGAAAACCACTTGGCTGTTTCTTATAAATCTAAACACCCACTTAACGTATGACCCAGCAATCCCACTCCCAGGTATTTTCCCAAGTGAATGGAAAACTTATGTTCACACAAAAACCTGGACATGAATGTTTATAGCAGCTCTATTCATAATCCTCAATGACTGGAAGCAATCCAAATGTCCTTTAGTGGGTGAATGGTTAAATAAACTGTGGTACATCCCTATGGAATGCTACTCAATTTAGCAATGAAAAGGGATGAACTATTGACACACACAACTTGGATGAATCTCGAAGGCGTTATGCTGAGTGAGAGAAGCCAATCTCAAAAGTTCTGCATATTGTATGATTCGTTTATATGAAATTCTAGAGAAAATAAAACTGTAGTGACAGAGACAAATCAATGATTTTCAGGGGTGAGAGGTCAGTGAAGGCATTGTTGTAATTTTTTTCCCAACCAAGTTCATGAAACACTTTGGGAGAGGGTCTGTGAGGCCCAGGTTAAAAATCCATTCTATGCTATATACTGTGTAGAAATTGTGTCTTTTTTCTTTCTCCTTCCATACCCTGAGCCTAATAGAGTGGACTGACATGTAGTAGGCACTCAATTATTTCATGAATAAATGAATGAACACACTATGAAATGACTTAAATATATAACAATGCATTGAGAGACTCTAAAGACTTTAAGAAATGGACACATTTTGTTTAACCCAACATATGATCACTGTTGATAATTATGAACTGGACTCTCTCTAATGACTCTCCTAACTCTACTTTTCTACTTGTTGACTTATGCTGTGGTACCTGCAGTGTTTCTGAGCATCTCTTGCTTCCATCCTATACAGGGGACACAATTAAATACACAAATCCTTTCTCCAGAATTATGCAGCTGTTGTCACCAAAGACGGTAGATAACTGTCCCAAAAAGGACACATTGGAATTAGGCTTTGAGATTTCTCAGGTCCTGTAAGACAGGGCTTGGTAGGTACAGTGCTGAGACAATAATAAGATTGTACAAATGAGCATCGTTCAGGCTTAGCAAGGTGTCTGGGCTGAAGGACAAAACTGGGCAATCACAACAACGTACTTTTCATGAGATGGCACCAATGAGAAATTCACAGGGACCTCACAACTAAAGGTGGTATTAGAATCAGAGAGCCCTTCTCATGCTCAGCCAGTAGTAGGGGCTGATAAAGAACTCAATCACCAGAGTGTTCTGGAAAAGCTGTACGGACCGAATGAGTTGCCACACTTTACTGACCCTGTTATGTACCAGCAATTTCCTTGGTGGTCCCTGGGAGGGCTGTTCCATAGACCTGACTGGTCTATGGAATACTTATTTCATTAAATCAACTCTAAGATACCCTTCACTGTAAGATCCTCCATTATTTTCTGCACCAATAAGGAAAAACACTGCCAATAGACCATGATGGGTGCCTTTAACAGCAGTCCTGAGTGACATACGAATCAATCACATCAGATTCCTTTCAAATTAATCTTCATCTCTTCTGAGGGATTTGGCAATGAAACAAATATTTCAGTAATAGAAACTAGCACAGCTTGCCTGACTTTGTGGATATCTTCCCTTCTGAGGTTTCTAAGGCACTTGGTTGTTCCTTTGCAAGAAAACGTGGACGTAGGATCATTCCTCTGTGACAAATACTCTTCACTAATATCGCATTTACATCCTACTGCTTGGCTTCTGTGCCTTTCTGAGTACAAAATAGCTTGTTATTTCGATGTTGAATCATAGTGGAATTTTTTTGAGGACATTTCTAAATGGCAGTTAAGCTCGCAGGTTAATGTAACAGATGCACATACCTCATTGAAGTGAGGACAATGTGAACAGCTATGACCAAGTGGATGCACATGCAAAGGCAATGGCAGCAATGTTAGGACTGCCACTTGGCTGATGGCTTTTGAAAGGCACCATTGATTGAGATGCATCCGGATTCCAGAGATGTTAAACTGTGAAAAAATTGTGCATCTTAGAATTAGTAGAATACAGTAATTCTGTCGGATTCTGTGATTGGGAGAGAGTTCTAGCCCAAGGCCAAGTTCCTCCAATGTCTTCAGTTTACTGAGGAATGTTCCAGGGATTCAGTGGGAAACAAGCTGGATGACTGCCTTGACCACATGGACCTCACATTGAGTAGGAAGACCAGAAGGTAAATTAATAAACAAAAATAATCACACTATTTTAGTGCAATGAGGGCAATAAACAGGTGGCTGAGATGGAGCTTTATAGGGAGGTGGGTATAGGATGTAAGGTGCATGTGTAATGAGCCCTCTCAAATCCTGCTGATTTCCAACTAAGTCAACGTTTGGATTTTGGTCTCTGAGAGTCCTTGATAGCCTGCAGGGTGATCAACAGTCTTAAGGTTTGCTCAGGACTGAGGGGTTTCCCAGGATGTGGGAGTTTCAGTCCTGAAATGGGAAGTCCCACGGGTGCCAATGGGCGCCAATGGGTGCACCAGCATGACTGGTCATTCTATTGGGGTTCTAATTCAGTTTCCTTTTAGTTTAATGTTTGTATTACTTTCTATATCTGGAGAAGTTTGATACAAAACCTACACCTGTGACTTTTATTTTCTTTCACTTCCATGTCTCCTATTTTCATAAAAAGAGGGTAATTTGATAGATATGACTAAAATCTTACAATTACTAAATGCATTTGGTCATTCAACAATACTGTTTAAGTGCCTACTTAAAGTACTGGCAGGGGCGGGCTACAATGATAGATCAAGGTAGCTACCAGGAGTGAGAAGTCCTGTCCATAAGCAGCTAGAGAGAAAAGATCTGCCGACATTTCCAGGAGTTCAGAGCAAGTGGCAGACTGATAAAGCAGAGGTGAAGAGGGCAGGGGAAGCTGCTTGCTTTTTGTCATTTTATTTTACTTTAGATGAGCAATAGGAAACAACATCTCCAAAAACAACTCCATTCTTTCATGTTAGGAATCATTTTGGTAAAATGGTGTGGCTTTCTGTTTTTTCACTAAAAGACTAGCTGAACCCTGGACTTCAAATGCTTTCATGACTACTAGAAATATATATATATTTTTTCTCTTCAAAACAATGCAACGCATATTCTTGGCTTTCCCTTCAAGCAATGGGCCCCCACGTGGGGAAGTCATTTTCGTGTCTGTGTGCAAATGCGGTGATTAGGTTGTCAGTGACCTTACAGTCATTATTAGTTTTCACAAGCCCTCAGTGAACTTCATGTCTGAGCTCTCCTCCAGTTCAGGGTTGATGTGCAATGACTCATGTACCCGCTGTAATACTCCAAAACTACTGTGTGATTCCTTTCCTCTCTCCTTTCCCCTCTGCATTTCACTTTCCCTTTATATCTCATGAGCACATAGTTCCTTCTTTAATGACTAATTGTATTGAGTGCCATGACCAGTCTTAGGAGTGTTGTAATATGAATGAAGCAATCAAAACTCTCCACTTGATCACTCCTGTTTATTATTTTTTAAAGAAAGATGAAAGTTGTCATGTGCAAATGGGGGCATTAATTCCTTTACCTATTCCACAACTTTAGCTCAAATATGCCAAGGAAATAGAGTGTACGTGTGAATGTGTGTGCATGTGCTTGAAGCAAGAGAATCGAAGGAGACCAGCAAGCCTCAAAGTTAAGTAAAATTTGGAATCAACATTTAAATTAGGTATGCTTTATGGGTTGATGTTATTTGAAAGCTGAATAGCTGATGTCAAAAATAGACTTCCCTTTCTTTCCAAAGTGTGGCAAAAATAACCACATGCTTTTCTTGGATTCCTGACTCTCACCCCTAAGGGTTTTCTTGTATAGGAACCAACAATTCCTTGGATGGAAACACTGGATAGGCTAGTCATTATTTTGAGATTTAGGAGATTGCAGATTCTTGGCAGACTGTGGTTGTTTTTCTAGAGTAGTAGGCAAGTAGTTGGACAAAAAGCAAGAAGCTGTTCCATGTTGCTGGCTTTGGGTTCTTCGTGAACAAATGAGACAAGGTGAGTAGCTGCCCCGTTCACCCCATCTTCGTTTTGTGAAAAAAGGTTCTGGTGGCTGCAATCCTGGGGTGATCTTGATCTCCTGGAAAACAGCAGGTCCTTTTCCCCTTTGCCCTTGGGCTTGCCGGCCACTGAAGGGAAGACCCAGGCGATGTCTGCCTGTTGCCAGCACAGCCCGTCGAGGGGTTAGAAATAGTAGGATTGCTTGTGGAGGGAGAACAATCCCTCCATTGTCAGATTTCTTTTTTTCACTTTTCATCCAAACGCTGGATTGCTTTGTAGCACAGTTGGAGATACTGTGTTGAGGAGCCTCTGCTCATGGCAACGTTCCTCTGTTCGCTTTCTGCTGCTTCTTGCACTGGAAAATTCCATCCTTTAACACTGGGATTATATGTCACCATTGCTGAAATCATAGACAGAGTCCACTTAATTTGCTGCAAGCTGAGAGATAGCCAGAGAGAATGGGAGAAGCATAGCATTCCCTTGTATAAAGAGAGGATTGAACAAGGTCAGTGACCCAAAGAAACAGCAGGTCACAAACCCTCAGGGGGTCATGAAAATCTTCCCGGGTTTCCTGTCTTTAGGAGCAAAAACGCCTGTTTAAATTAAAAAAAAAGAAAAAAATTAAAACGTATTTAAGATTGGCCATGATAATTGAGCTGGGTGAAGACGCTGAGGGCTCATTATTCTAGTTGCTGCACTTTCGCCTATTTTTGAATATTTCCATGATAGAAAATTTATAGAAGGTATTTAAATACTTCTTTCATCACAGAACGATTCCGGAGCCCCCAAGTGGGTATCATGTAGCTTGCGCGGCAGGCAGGGCAGGCAGCCCAACTGAGCATGCTCTGAGCTGGCCTCAGTCAATTACTCTGTGAGGTGAACTCTCAATGCTTCTAGCCATTGGGCAGTTTCAAATGGCCTTTATTCTTAGCCATATGTTCTTTGGTCCATATCCTCAATGGATCATTTGTTAAAGACTAGAAGCATTAGCAACACAGATGCTGAAATTCATGTTAATAATTCAGTAAATTGTCTGATGATAGTCTTCACTTTATCTGAAAATGGTCTTTTTCTCATCAAAATCTATTCCTCCGATGATGCCCTTGGACCTCAGAAACTTAGTGTTACAGAAAGAAAAGACAGTGACAATTATGTCTAATTTGGGTTTTCATTTATAAAGAACAAATGATTGTACAGAAGTGATTATAAATAGCAGCTAGTTGATTTTTTTAAGCACAAAATATAAGAATTTCAGACATGAGGTCATGAAGGCAATTTTTGATGCCCCAACTCCTAATTACTTTCAGCCTATATTTTAATGTAAGCACCAAACAACTAACCCAAAATAACTCTTTTATTAACTTCCTCCCTGTATCTGGTGGCCTTGAAATGGTTATCATGAAATTTATTCTTTATTCACTGTTTCCTGGATCTTTTGGGTACAGAAATGGTAGAAGTTTCTAGAAATAGAGCATGTAGGCACATTGTAAGGTTTATGGGTTTTAAACACACCCTCCTGAAATTTGATGTTGATCTTCACATTCATTTAAATTTTTAAATATATTGAGTATTAAAGATTATACTAATATGAGGTTTATAATACATGTGGATAAAATATAAAATATTTTTTACTCCCAGTTTCTATATTTTCATAATACACCTTATTGGACATCTTCTATACGTGACTCTCACTTTCTGGCCCACCTTTGATGCCACCCATTGCCGGGGCAACAAGCTTTTTGCAGGTGTAACCAGATGGTGCCTCATTTCAGCTGCACCATAGGGCTCCCTTTCGGTCCTGGGCTTCTCTGAGATGGTATCTTGGTATATGTGTGTACAACCTGGAAATTGTGAGGAAGTCAACACCCCATGAGGAAACCCTCCAAAAGGGAATGGGAGTCTATGGGCTAATGCTTCCATTTTTCTTCCCTCAGGCTGAAAATTCTATGCGCATTCTACCCAGCTTCTTAGAAGGTCCTCACAGAAGATGAGATGGATCACGTGGCCACCTTCACTGCCTCCTTCCCCACTTTACTCCTTCCAGGAGTCTAGGGACTCCTGTCTGCTGGGATCATTCTCCAAAATAACCTTCCTTTACAGAAACCCTTGTCACAGGCTCTGTTTCCTGCGCGGAACCCAGACTGAGACACTAAAATGATACAATAGAATGAAGACATGAATGTGAATTGCTCAGGGGTTGGTTGGATTGTATATCTCTGTGAATAGGGTTCAAAGAGAAGTTTGGCAAACACTGGGCTAGATGACCACTGGCATCACAGCGTGTAGAATTAGAACCTTCACATCCCCATCCAGCTATAACAGGTTTATGAGTATCTAGGTCTTCCACGAAGAACAGTAGGAGAAGATCCCCAAGCCTCGTCAGACCTGTTGAATATCCATGAGTATGTGTGACATCCAGGAGAAACAGAAAACAAAACAAAACAGAACATTTTCACAAACATTCAGAACCCTACGATCTTGGGAGTCTTCTGCACTCTATAGTAGTAATAGATTATGTCCAAATCTGTTACAAATTATTAAACTGCAAGTGATGTTGGCCTATTCCAAGGAAACTGTTGGTCTCACTCTAGGGCATGCCTAAAGGTAAAGGAGGAGGAGACCCAAGGAGGGCTTTTTTGCTTCTGTCCTGATCCATCCCGGGGAAAGGTGGCCTTTGCGTCAGCCAGGTTGTTGGCTGGACTCTCGGGATTCTGAGAATCTAGTTACCTGCCTGTCCCTCTCTGTACCTGTATGATCTAGGCAAGTGGATCTCAAAGTGTGATTCCTGGATGAGACCATCTTTTTCCAAAGGCAAATTTTGTACTAGGAGGGAGATTAGAAATGCCAATTCTTGGGTCCCACCCGGATCTTCAACAATCTGTTCTGACAAGCCTTCCAGATGATTCTGATGCTGGCTCAAGTTTGAGAACGACTGTCCGAGGCCTTTTCCTTCTCACTTGGCTCGTGAGCTTTGGTGGCCTCCCATGTTGATTTCACACTCCTGCCCAGAGAACGGGCTCAGGGAACAAAAGATTACTAGGTGAACTGGGTGGGGGGTGAGAAAAGAGGCTAGAACTGTGTAGGTGCTACCCAGCCGACAAGCAGATTCCGTCCTGGACTTTGGAAGTCAGCTGTTTGGAATGTGAGCTGTTTTCCTAGGAATGGTAGATAGGTTCCCACGCCAGCACACAAAGGCATATTTAATCCTGAATCCAGCTGAAATAGCGCTGCGGCACAGTGAAATAGAGCAGATCACAGCGCTCCCGTAGTATTAGTCACCAATCAAAGCAGAATAAAGCAATAAATGAAACACAGAGATAGTATTTTGTTTATGCTAATATTGATGCTGGAAGGACAGGTTGATCTGCAGGCGGATGGAGAGGTAATTGGGGATTTGTCAAGATTATGAAGGAGTGGCTTGCCTTTCTCTTTAGAATGTCATGATACTAAATTCCTGTAGTTAGGTTTTCTTAAATGTGGTTCTAGACTGTTACCTTCTCTTTTTCTGAAGGCACGTTTCTCACTAAGAAAGAGAGAAAGAATTCTGAGACAAGTTGGCAAGAGTTGAAAAGGAGAGCGGAAAGGATAAGGGCATTAAAGACAATGTGGGTTTGTTTTTTTTATTAACACGAGCATCAACAGAGACAGAATTAAGTTGAGTTGTGAGCAATGAGGGATGGATCGTCAGAAGGAGGGTCAGAATTCTCTTCTGACAAAAGGGAGGAAAGAAAGCAGACAAAAACTGACTATACAGTTTAAGAACTGCTGTTCTGGAAAACGTCCCTCCCATTGTACTGCCCTTAGAATTGGCCCATAGTCACATTCCATGTCACCTTGTCCCCTCTCTGGCTACATGGGCAGCTGACCAGAGGCCTTGACAATGACCAATGATATGGCATAAGAAGGTGAGCTGGACCAATCTGATGTCCTCTTTTTCCCTCCCAGGCATTTGACCTCAGGAATACCCAAGGCGTTTGTTCGACCGTGACGGGAAGAGGTGCATGGCTGGCCGTGGACACTTGACATGTTCTCAAATCAAAGCTTCTAGTTAGGTTTCCTGTGGTGGCTAAAGTACTTTCTTTTTGGGTTCACTATGCATTTATTAACCATTCTATTTTTGTACCATACAAATTATCATTGCTGACGGTTGAATGGCTGGATTTGGAGAAATGTGGTAGCCCTAATGGAATTAATTAAGTGAATAATATTGCCTGACAAATGGCTCCGCGTACCAAAGAGGGCTTGAGACTTAATTACTGATGTCATTTATCTCTCTATTTGCACCCCAACAATAAGTGACTCGCTTCTCATTAACGTTGGATCATCTTCGAAAAGGAAAAAAAGTGGCCAAAATATCAAGAAAGAAAAAAAAATTGATGTCTTTGTTCCCCACTTCATTATCCTGATAAATCATAACAGACTCTGTTAATTAGATGGGCAGCTTTAACTGGCTGACTCCTGTCCAACAATTACCTCAGAAAGAAGGACCACTGGGAACATTTCCTTCCCTTGGGAGGACATGAAAGAAAGTCCATAACAGAAAAAGGGATCATTTCCCCAGCCGTGCTGGGGTCCACAGTGGTCAGTATGAATTTCTAGACTGAAGGGCTGGGGCTGTTGCAGAGATGTTGCTGATGCGTGATGGCGATGGTGGGGTGACCGACGCTGTCCTCTTAATCTAAGACTTAGGTAATGGTCCCCCGTGCCTCCACCTCCCCTGGGGAGATTAGAGCCTAATTAAACAGAGGAACAGGTGTAAGAGGGTTAGATTGAATCAGGCCAAATTAATTGCTGAGATTGGTTTTGCATTTGGTAACTGGAAACAATGAATTAACTACAGCCGGAAGACAGCTAATCCCTTGGTCTCGCTGCGACTGTGTATAAAACAGACTAGACTTGCTGGGAACACAAACAAAGGGGGATTTGACGTGAAAGTACAACGCATCTTTGCATGAGGAAGGCTGGGCAATGAGCCTTGCCACGCAGAGTGGCTATATGTGTCCCGGACTGCCTGCCTGGGACAGCCCTGGTTTATGCCTGTTGTTCCTGGAAAATTATTAATAGCACCCCCTTTGAGTCTAGAAAAATGCCCCGGTTTGGACTATCAATCAAATAGTTACTGTATTTCAACGTCAATTTTAAGCTGCCTTTTTCTTCTCTCTTTACCAGAAGAGTGGTGTCATAGGTTGAATTGTGTTCCCCCAAAAGACACTGAAGTCTTAATTCTCAGCACGTGTGGAAGTGACCTTATTTGGAAAATAGGGTCTTTGCAGATGATCAAGTTAAGATGAGGTCATCAATACTGGCCTAACCCAATATGACTGATGTCCTTATAAAATGGAGAAACTTGGACACAGAGACAGACGTGCACATAAGGAGAATGCCATGTGACAAGGGAGGCAAAGATTGGGTGATCTTTCTACAAGCCAAGGGGTGCCAAAGACTGTCAGCAAACCGCTAGGAGTTCCGGGAGAGGCCTGGAGCAGATCCTTCGTCTCAGCCCTCAGAAGGAACCAACCCTACGCACACCTTGATCTCGGACTTCCGGCCTCCAGAACTGTGAGCCAATACATTTCTGTTGTTTCAAGCCATCCATGTGTGGTATTTTGTTACGGAAGCCTGAGCAAACTAATTCAAGCGGGTACTGGTTTCAAAGTGTCTAAAAACGCTCTCATTGCTCTTGGGGTTTGTACAGTTCACAGAAATGAGCCATCTTGCTGGCCAAGGCTGCCGGCGGGGCTACTGTGAGAAGTCGGTCAGTAACCAATACCGATTTCTCAGCACCAGGCGCTGGAGAGATGGTGAAGGAGACAGATGTGGTTCCTGGCCTCCAGCAGCCAGCAGTCTGGTGGGAAGGGGAGGCAAGGAAGATGATCTTGTACTTAATCAGTTAAATATGAATATGTATTCAGTGTGCAGAGGACGGACCGACGAAGCACATCCTGGGGGAGGCACCCCAAGCTGGGCTGGAAAAAAAAAAGTCTCCCAGAGGAAAGGATGTCTAAGCTGAGACCTCATAAGCAAGGGTTATCTGGATTTTAAAAATGGGCTGTGGAAGGAGCAGGTGTGAAGGCTCTAGGGCAAGAGGAAGCAAGGAGCGTACACACATACCCAGAGAAATCCAAGAACAGAGCAGCTGGGGACGGCATAGTAGCTTCCAGTTCTTTTTCTCAGCCTTCATCTTCTCATTCATCAAAGGTTTACAGCACACTTACCATGTTCTGTCCCCCGAGCTAGGGGCTGGGGGATGCCCGTGGTGGAGACCAACACGTAAACTGCCCATCAAGCAGCTGATGGCCCAGGGCTGGGAAAAGAGATGGGAGCAGACGGAGAGAACAGAGCCACCAATTCTGTCAGGACAACTCGGAGCAGCGGAGGAAGCCAACTCTCAGGTGAATCTTGAGGAAAAGCTACATGCATGGGCTATGGGAGGGAAACGGGGAAACCAAAAATGTTAACCTGTGGTCAGAAGAAAAAGACCCTTCGGTCCCTGATCTCTCTGGCCAATAGTTTTCATGTGACTGGACTTGAAGAGGTCACATGTCACATCCAGAAACTTTAATTCTTTCTAAGTGTATAATGTGATTCTATTTCTCTGAAGCAGAATTTGAGTTGCAGCTTATCTAGTTTTCATTCAACGACATGGCAGGACGTTTCAGAACATTCTACAGAACACCTTTGTGATGGCTTCTTGTCCTTGAGGCCCCACGCCCAAATACTTGGACCTGGGTTCCCAGGACCTACCATGGACACCATCTTGAATTTAGGTTTTTCTCTCCTTGGCCAGAGTCTGAGGAAATAATGAAATCTATAGACTCAATCCATCCTGGGCATATATTTTTGAACTCTAGCTTTGGCAGTTCTTAGGTATAGCCCAATCAAAAGGGGCCATTAAGGGTGCCATTTTCAAGATGCATTTCTAGGTTGGATATTAAAGTCACTGTTTGCCGTCTCTAATTGACTTCAATTATCTGTCTCTTGTGGGCCCAGGACAGAAAGTTTTGGGAAGGCAAAACTAGGCTCTGATTTTTTAGGCATGGCATTTATTATGTAAGCGTACAGGTCTGCATTTCAAAATGAAAAAATAATAATAATGAAAGTTTCTCTAGGCTTCTTGTGTCCAAACCACTCTTGCAAAACCACCTCTGGATGAGCTTTAAGTGTCAGCAAATCAGAAACATGTGGATTTAATTTCCTTTGAAATACACTAGGGGGACAAGGGGGTAGCTGGGCTTGGCAGCCGGTTGCTTAGGGTTTGCCAAACCCCAAATACCTCACACTCTGTTAGAGCCGTCACGCTGGCCCCCAGCAGTCTCCACTGGCCAGTCCAGCCTCTGCATTTCTTGCTGTACCATCTAGGTTTTCTCCAACCATTATGCCATTCTCTTGGTCCATTTTAGCTGCCAGAAGGACGCTGTTAACACCACCCACATGCTTAACAGGACTTTGGAAGAGGAACCAGTACTGCAATGAGGTGTCAGGTTGGCTCCAGTCTTATCTGGATGAACAGGCCATCTTTGCAGTCATTACGGGACCTTTAAAACCCAAAGCAACTGTGCGAGAGGTCTTCCAACTTGATTTCTAGACGGGAAAATATTTTTCTTTTATGGTGGATGATGGTATCAGGTCCCAGATGTATTAGGTTTCACGTTCATCCAACAGCCGTGCATATAATGTGAAACATGTCCATACTCTGCAAAGACCACAGCCACCCCGCCATGAGGCTCCAAGGTAAATATGGGCCCACAGACCTCCTGGGGAAATAAAGGCGTTTCATTAAAGGAGAGGAGGCACACAGTTCAGTAGTTCTGATGGCTCCCCCAAACCCCCAGATTTTCTTCTCCTAATTTAAGAGTAGGGAAGTGCCAACAAGGTCTGTATCATCGTCTGGTCTGTTATTTTTCTTCCTTGATATTAATTCGTCTTTTATTCCTCTTATATTTTCTATGTGCAAAAGTCTCTTTTGCCTAAAATAATAATGTACATTAAATGCAAAGGGCAAATTGAACTTGAAGAAAGTGCTTTCTGCATCCAAAACCACAGAGGCTTTGGTGCCTGCTATGGGTCGCATATGTATATATGCTGATTCTTTTGCTATCCTCGAGTTACCAAAGAGGTAATGGGGGCAGCCCCAGAGAGACTGAGTAAGCTACAGATCACACACCTAGTAAGTAAGAAAGTCAGAACTTGACCTGGGCTGTTGGACTCCAGAAATGGCATTCTTTCCAGTACTCGAGGCTGCCTTTCACTCTACTGTGATGGTTCATTTTGTGTCAACTTGAACGGCCCACGGGGTGCCCAGATAGTGGGTCAAACATTATTCTGAGTGTTTCTGTGAGGGTGTTTCTGTGAGATTAACATTTAAATCAGTAGACTGAGTAAAGCAGATTGCCCTCCCCGATGTGGGGGGGCCTCATCCAATCAGTTGAAGGCATGGATAGAACAAAAAGGCTGACTCCCCCCTGATTAAGAAATAACTCCTCTTGCCTGACTGATTGAGCTGGGACATCAGATTTTTCCTGCTTTTGGACTTGAACTGAAATATCAGCTCTTCTCGGGTCCTGAGCCTGCTGACCTTCAGGCTAGAACTTCACCATTGGTTCTCCTCATTCTCAGGCCTTTGGACTTAAACTGGAACTACACCCTTGGCTCTCCTGGGGCCCTAGCTGGCCAACTCACCCGGCAGATCTCAGGACTTGTCAGCCTCCATAATTGCAAGAGCCTGTTCCTTATAATAAATTTCTCAGTCTATCTGTAGCTCTATTTATCCTGATGATTCTGTTTCTCTGGAGAACCCTAAAACACCCATTTCTTATGTGCTCTACCAGGCAACCCTGTGAGGTCGCTGGCTCAGGTACCATCATTGCTGTTTGCCAGGTGAGGGAAAACAAGACCTGGAAAATGACCATGAGTGTGTGCATGTGGAAACACACCTGCACATGCACATGCATGCACACGTGCACACCACACTTCACACATACTTCAGGACTAAGATCGGAATCCAGGTCTGCTCATTCCTCATGTGGTGTTGCTTCCCCAAGGCATCCACAGAGCAGCCACGGAGAGCAATGCGGGGTCACTTGAAGGAGTCATTTATCTCCAAGTCCTTCTTCACGCAGAAAAATCTGCCTCTGAGTATTGGGTGTATAGAGGAGCCTCTGCGATTTGTTTATTCTTTGAATTGCATATTGTAAGTTCCAGCTCCAGGAAACAATGCCACAAGGAAGTAATCAAACCTCTTAAGTTCCCACCTGGAGACAGCGAACACAGGGAAAGGATCCTCGAGAGTAATGTTGCCCTCCAAACAACTGGCTGCCGAGCGCACACAAATATCTGGTTAGTAGAATTTCTGTCTGAGCGAGGGCGTCTCATGATCCTTGTGAGCGGGTGTAAACTCCAAGGCCATTCAATGTATCAAGACTATTATACAGGTTGGCTGGGTGGTGCAGCAATTAAGTTCACACGTTCTGCTTTGGTGGCCCGGGGTTTGCTGGTTCAGATCCCAGGTGTGGACCTACACACTGCTTATCAAGCCATGCTGTGGCAGGCATCCCACATATAAAGTAGAGGAAGATGGGCAGGGATGTTAGCTCAAGGCCAGTCTTCCTCAGCAAAAAGAGGAGGATTGGCAGCAGATGTTAGGTCAGGGCTAATCTTCCTCAAAAAAGAAAAAGAAAAAGACCATGGACAACTATCCTAGGTGAGTATGCCATCTATTTTTACTTTCAAGGCTTTCTGTTTGATGAAGCCACGCCTGCCTTGGGGTTAAGAAGGAATTGCATTCTCTCCCCACCTCTCTCGCCTTCACGGTGTCCACTCTGGCCATCTAGGGCAAGAGCTGGGCTGTTAACCGCTGAAGATGCAAGCCGACTGTCCACTGAAAACGAAGGGAACACTGGTGAGGGAACGTTTGCACAGAACATCTTCGACTGCTCCTCTCAAGTGGCCCGAAGTTCAGGAGCAGGTGGCTGTGGCCTTCTACCGCTGTTCCCAAGTAGCAGAGAGGCATCATATTCTGGGCCACAAGAGCCCCGCATAATCCTCCCAACTCCCCCTTCTCCAGCCTCCCACAGGCTTTTGTGTGTTGAAACGTCTGCAGAAAACGGATGGGGCTTTGCGCATCCACCTGAGATATGCAGCTCCCCAACACACTACCTCTGCTTCTGCAGCAGCCAAGAAGCTGGTGGCCGAGGAGGGTGGCCGGGGAGGAAGGGCTGGGACTAATGCTGCCAAGTGGGGACAGCAGGTGGGACCTGGTGCCGGACAGCAGGGAGCTTTGGTTTTAGTTAATGGCATTTGGCAAGTCCCCAGCTGGGAACAGTGACTACAGGGATGGGATCCTTGGACTGGATAAGTGAATGGGGTTCATTGTGGTCAAGGGGACAGAAAAGAGTTGTCATCCTTTGACTGAGAACCTTCCGTCTCTCCCAACCTCCTTGTCATAGAACAATATCATTTTCAAAAGGTCTGGTTTGGGGCTTCACAGCGTGAACGCGTTGCTGTGAGCAGCAGAAGAGAAAAGAGCATTTTTCCTTTAAAAAATGAGCCTCAGACTCACTCGTTCTGCCTGAAGCCAGAAGCTCCTGACTTCTGCCGGCTTCCCTCTGATGGAGAATGGGTGCTTCATACTTTGCAAGGCGCCGCTCTTCTCTCTGCTGGTTGGGTAAGCTCCTGTAAGCGGGGCTGAACAAGAAATGCCATTTCTCGTGGAAATAATTTCATTTCCACTAAACCCACACATGGGCTTGTTTTCGGAGCGGCTCAGACATGCCGGACAACATACTCTGAATCGAGGGGGGAAATGGAGACAGTTGAAACATTTGCTATGAGGGAAGGAACCAAGCAAAGAGAGCTGTTCATTAGCATTGACCTTGGAGATGGATGTCACGTAACACTGCGGTTCAGGCCTCATTATCTGCTGAGGGGCAAGCAGGGCTCCCGTGCGCTGTTTTGTAGCCATGATCCTCTCCCACAGGGAGCTTCAGTATCAGATGCTGTTCCCAAGCAGGCCGGTGCATTTGATGGGTCCTGGCACCGCTTGGTCACGTTCCATCTCAGCAGAGTGGTCCTTGCGAAGCAGCCAGCCCCAGTGCCATTGGTAACGCCACAGAATAACATATACTTGACTGTGTAAAACTGATGGCTTTCTACCTGGTGCCCTGCTGGGATATTTCCAGCCTGCAAAGGGATCTGATCGCACATTGGATTTAAAGTAGCCTTTACGAATATTAATTCAAAGTGAACTCTCCTAAAAAAAATACAGATGCCTAGCCCCACCCCAGATCAATGAATTAGAATCACCCTGGAATGGGGCCTGCGCATTAGAACTTAAAACAGCTCCTCAGATGGGAGCTTCTAAGGGGCAGCCAGGGCCGAGAACTCCTGAACCAGAGAAATGACAGCTCTCTCTCTTGGCTGTGTTTTCTGAGATTTCTGGGTCTCTATGGCTTTCTGCTGGTGGCACTGTGACATTCATAGGTGTGGGTTAAGTGCCACGGGAGAGTGCTCATGCTCCTGGGAGGCAGTTTCACTGTTTACGGGCCCTGTTGTTAGGGAAACAGGCATCGCCATGTGCTAAGGCCACCTGGTAGGTGGACACACACACTCTCTCTCAAACGCTCTTTGTAGGTTGAAAGGCCTGCACACTGGTCACCGGGCTGGGCTTGCAGGGTGTCCAGCAACCATGGGAGCTGCAGTCCCACGACCTCACTTTCCACTCTGTGGAATGTATCTCCCTTGTATGCCCACTGATGAAAAAGGTACTTAATTTACGTCACTGGTGTTACAAACTCTTTCATCTTATGACCCTCGGGGACTTTGATAAACGCCCTATAAATGCCACACCCCTAATTGTTTGTAGGCCATGACCCAGTCCAATTATGACAAAAAGGTTTACAAGAGACGCTTGACTGGAAGGCCACAGATAGGCTAAAAGTAAAAGGACGGAAACAGATGAACTGTGCAAACTCAAAGTAGAGAAAGATGCTGTGGCTCTCTCAGGATCAGACAATGTGGGCTTCAAGAGAAGGAGGATAGACAGAAGTCACCCCTCCAAACACCCGCTTCCATCCCCTTCTCCCCCCTTCTCCCTGCCGCCACTGCCTTAGCATGGGGTCCTTCATGCCCTGAGGTTCAGCTGCATCCGCCGGGACAGGAATCTGGGTGCGGGTGCTGGGGTGCCCTCTGAGGTCTTCCAGCCTCCCCAGCTCCCGGCAGCTCCTCCTGCGCCGCCCTGCTCTGTATTCCTTCTCGCTTGTTCCCCGTTCTCCTCGCTTGTTCCCCCTTCTCCTCTCCTCTTCCAGGCCCTTGGCATAATCTCATCTAGGGACTTGGCTTTTGCAAAAGCAGGGAAGACTCTTTCCAGCTGGCCCACATCCCCGAGGCAAAGAAGTGTGAAGCTTGGCTACCCACTGGAAATTGGTGTGGGTGGCGAATAAAGGGACCCAAACTCAAATCAGTATTTTAACAATCGACCCTTACAATGCCCTGGCGTTTTCCCCGGCGCCCACAAGTGGCACTCATTGTTCCTGCCCTGGACGTTTCCAGTCTCTTGGTCTTTTTGGACAATAGCTGCAGAGGTGCTTGGCTCTCTTATCGTCCCCCACCCCAGACTTTACCCCGTTGAAGGGGGCCCTCACTTTTTGCAGGGGGCTCCCAGCTCACCCAGGAATCTCATGTCGAATGGAGCAGGATTAAGTTATTCCCTCTGCAGCAGCATCTGCGCAGAGACTTGGCTTCAAGACCCAATCTCCCCTGGGCATGCTTGCCAGCCTGACCCTCCTGCGTGTGCAGAGCTCCTCTTCAGGGCAGAAAGCACTTCTCACTCAGCAGTACAGAGGTCCTCTCTCTTAGAATGAAATTGCTCTGAGAGGGCACCTGGGAGCTCACTCCTCAAAGTAGGTCTGCGGACCAGCAGCACCGCACCGGGCATCCAGGAGCTTCTCGGAAAGGCAGATTCTCAGGGGCCCCCAGACCTCTTGCATCAGAATCTGCATTTTAATAATCCCAGGTTATTAGTGCACAGGTAAAATTTACAAAGTACTCCTCGAGCGCATTCCCCTCACACTGATAATGAATCAAAACAAGCCTGTATTTACAAAATATTTTTAAACAATTAAGGAAAAAATCATGAAAACTTTTGCTTATCAAGGTAGCAAAGAGTAGAAATAAAAAGATTATACCAATGTTTATGTGAAGGAGATACTTTTTTATTAGACGCTGCTGGTGGGAAGGTCAATTAGTACAAGGTTTCTAAAAGGCAACTTGTTTGAGAAGTCTTGGAAAGATCCTCAGCCAAAGGAATAATTTCATTTCTATGACTTGACCTTAAGTTAAAAAGTAGGGTGTGATGTAGCTTTAAAGATACAATGAAAAGGATTTTCAGACAATGGTTTAGCTGTTTTTCTAATCTTCCTCGCTAACAGAATCCCAGTTTTGTGGGGAGGCGGGGAGACGGGGAGCAGCGTGCTTAGCTAAAAACCTTTTCTGGACTCTGGGCAAAAGGATGGACAGTGAGGTGTAAGCACAGGTCACTGGGAGGCATCTCCAGGAAAACTTGATGAGGGCAATCAACTCAGTTACCAGCCCCCTTCTGACCTATGACCTCTGCCCCCTCTTCCCCTGTATCCTGCCTGGAACTCTGATGGGATGTTGGAGATCCATTACCCACTGACCCGATGTCAGCACTGTCTCCTTCCAGACTTTTCATTATATGAGAAAAAGAAAACCCTAATTTGTTTAAGTGATTGTGTCTCAGGAGTGTGACATTTGGATTTGAACACAACTCCTAACTTACATGCAACCTAAATGTCCAAAAACAGAGGCTTGATTAATACATTATCATTTATCTGCACAATGAAATGCTTTACAGCATTAAAAAAATCACTCAGAACTGTGGTTTCAAATTATTTCTAGCAGTGGACACTTCCTCTTTTTAATATTCAGTCTTTCATAGAATCCTAGTATATAGAACTGTTAACAGTAGACTATTCTCTTTTTTTGGTAAGAAAGACTGGCCCTGAGCTAACGTCTGTTACCAATCTTCCTCTATTTTGTATGTGGGACGCCGCCACAGCACAGCTTGATGAGTGGTGTGTAGGTTCGTGCTTGGGATCCAAACCCATGAACCCCTGGTGGCCGAAGCAGAGCACATGAACTTAACCACTATGCCACTGGGCCGGCCCCAAAAGTAGACTATTCTTGGTGAACTGGGGGTAGGAATTCATAATCTTCTCCTTCCACCTGCAAAATCTACTCTCTTCTGTAGGGGCCCTGAAATGCCTTCATTGGTCTCTAGAATTTGGTAAAACAATAGAAAACAGTTAGAAAAACATTGTTGTTGTGATCTCTTGACCTACGTGAAAAAAATATTCATGAGATCTTGTTAAGCAAAAAAAAACCCAGTTTACTAATCACATTACGGTATGATCCAATTTTATATTTAAAAATATATATAAACACTAGCTCTCCCAGGCTTCACCAGTTTTTGGAAAAAAATGAAGTCACATGAATTGTAATTGTTCAAAATCCCTTGGCTGGTGGCCGTCATTTGAGAAATGGTAGCACCTTCCTCCTCAATCTCCCCCAGCTATCTCTGAAGGGACTGGAGGGTGTTTCCCACCCGTTTGGACCAGGATCCCTCAAATTCTCGCTCTGGCTTCTAGGTTTCCATCACTTGCAGAGGTGCGTGAGGACCATCCCAGCCCCGCTCTTGCCGCGGGTGCCTCTGAGAGGTCTGCCCCAGATGCCTGCCTCATGCTCACTTTACTGCAAACACTTGCCTTGGTCCTGTGCTGCGTGGGGTCATGCTGGTTTCTGCAGAGAACTAGGAAGATGAACAGGGGCTGTTCCATGGGGCTGAACTGTGGCTCAAGGGCAGGCTGGGGACCAGAGGCCATGCCAGTGGTCCTGCTGACCTCATTTCTACAGGCCTGCCTGACCCCATGCCTCCGTGCATCCAGCATCAACCTCCCAGCTCTCTCCAGCCCCAGATGAGCTTGTGGGGACCCCAAGTTCATCATTCTCAATTGGTCCCCCATACATGTACACGTATACACGTGCAAGTATCCACTGGAATTTAAAATTTTAATAGTAGTAACTTCTGAATGGCAAGATTGGGGTGCTTCAATGTTTTAAATGTTTTTCTTGCTTACTTGTGTTTTTAAAATTTCCACAATAAACATGTATTACTTGTATTGAAAAACTTAAGATGCACCTGAAATCAGTTACGGCTCCAATCACTAAATACACTTAATTGCTTAGTTCACTTAAATGTGAGTTTCCTGCCACCCAAGGCAAGTATTTTACCTGTGTTAATGTTAGAGGGGCAGAGGTGGGAGTGGGGAGGGGCGGGGTGGCAGGATGGCAGGAGGGGGAGACGTACCATAGGCAGAAAAAAAGTCATGTGGAACTGTGGTTTCAAATTTTTTTTTAGTAGGAGCCACCTCTGCTTTTTTATATTCAGTTTTTTGCAGAATCTCAGTATTAATATAGTGTTAACAGTTAGTGTGTGTGTGTCTAAATCTATACGTCTTTTTTCCAGCTTTATTGAGATATAATGGACACGTAGCATCGTAAAGTTTAAGGTGTACAATGTACTGATTTGATACACTTGTTATCTCTATCTTTATCTCTATCTCTAAGAAAGACTGAAGACAGGCTGAGGACAATGCATTCCAACAAAGACAAACGTCCTGTCCTTCTGGGGCTCCGTGACCTATTCTTTCTGGAGAGCCAGCTCACTGGCTCCCCGCCCTGCGGCTGGTGGGAACGGCTCTGGGGACACAGACTGACCATGCAGGGGGCTGTATCGCAGACCAGCGCTTCGTTTGTGGCGCCTCTGGGTTTTCACACTGGCACATCACTGGGGAGTGGGGGGCTCCAGTCACAATGAGGGGATTGGGACCATTAGGACGATGCTTGATATTACCCAAGTTGAGTCAGAGTCACCATAGGGAACCATGAAGCGTCCTAATTCCCATTCAGGTCTGCACGGCACAGCAGCCCTTCTGCTGCTGAAGGCTGTCGGCCTCAAGCCGCTTTGCAGAAAGATTCACTCTCCTGGTGGGAACTCAGGTGGGACGGAGACGAGGGTTCAGGGGCGTGTGCAGGGTGAGTCTCTACTGAGTTTAGTTCATTAGTGGCTTTCCTCTGAGGGAGTCACTTGGCACAGCGGATTCTGCTCTGAGAGCTGGACTCGGCAAGTGCCCTGGTTCAGGGGACAAAATTTCAGTCCTCGTTTTGCTGTTACAACAAAAGAAGGCTCCTCCCACGCCCTTTGGAGACTGTTTCTGACCCACTCTGGGTACCCGACAGCTCCTCCTTCCTTTATGTTCAGAATATCCCCTTGGACGGTCTACGTCTCTCTCTCTTCTTATTATTGTCCTCTGTCCCCCAATTTCCCTTCTCCCCTCCCACGTTGTAGTGCTGCACACTGCTCAAAGCAACTTCAAAACAACTTCAAAGCGCCTCCCCTTTTTGCTTGAACTGCTCAAAGTGGCCCCTTGTCTTCCTCACCCCACCAGCCCCCAGCAGAGCACCAACCACCCACTGTTAGTCTTGGTTGCGTACCTTTGCCAGCTAACATTTGGTAAGCCTATACGCTCTTTCTAGCACATACATTCATTAGCTTAATTCTGACAACATCCCTATCCTGCAGGTACCTCAATAAAACCCACTGTTTAGATGAGAGAACTGACTCTCAGCAAGAGCCTCGGGCTCAGGTCCCACGCGTGGAACGTGGTAGAGCCTGGTTCCCAGTCTGAGCAGCGGGCCACGCGCCTGTTCTGCAACTGTCTCCTCTGGGAGCCTGTATGGAAAATTTTAAATACTCCAACCCTACCATTTGGCATTTTCAGTGGTTTTCATGGTCCCTCAAGGCCCTTCTGCCTGCAAGACAGACCACTGTGGAGCATCTGGTGCTGGAGCTGAGAGCAACATCACAAAGTCCATGTTCGCACAGATCCACACGGCCCAGGGAATAGGGTGAGGGATTCAAAGAACAGACGTTTAACTTGCTCAAACATCTCTATGCAGATGTCACATTTAATCCTCAGGCAGGTATTTTTATTATTAGCTCCATTAAAGCTTTTTCATTGATGTGAAATTCATACAACATAAAATTCACCATTGGAAAGCGAACATTTCAGTGGCATTTAGTGCATTCACAACGTTGTGCAACCACCCCCTCTACCTAGTTCCAAAACATTTTCATCACTCCCCAAAGAAAACTCTGGACTCATTAAGCTCCAGCCCCTGGCAACCACCACCTGCTTTCTGTCTCAATGGATTGACCTATGCTGGATATTTCATACGGATGAAATCATACAATATGTGGCCCGTTGTGTCTGACTTCTTTCACTTAGCATAATGTTTTTGAGGCTCACCCGTGTCATAGGACATATCAGTGCTTCATTCCTTTCTATGGCAGAGTAATACTCCATTGTATAGACTGTACATTTTGTTTATCCCTCTATTGATGGACACTTGGGTTGTTTCCACCTTTTGGCTATTGTGAATAACATTCCTGCTATGAACATTCCTGTACAAGTATCTGTTTTGAGCACGTATTTTCATTCCTTTTGTTATATACTTAGGAGTGGAATAGCTGGGTCATATGGTAATTCTCTATTTAACTTTTCGAGGAACCTATTAGCACCATTTTCAAAGTAAGGAATCTGAGGCTTAAAGAAATTATGAGTTGTCCAAGGTCACATGACTAGAAAATGATGCAGCCAGCACTAGGACCCTGCTGTCATTTTAAGGACCCTGACCACAGGGCACATCATTCATTCACTCATCAAACACCAACTGAGGGCCACAGCCAGCCTTTGTGGCAGATTTAACAATCTCTCTCAGAAAAAGAGCTTCCTAATGCCAGAAACTTCAGGAGAAAACAAAACAAGGGGAGTATTTTTAATCATAAGTCAACATGATGAGCTCCGACATAAATTCCATTAAGGCAACAATCTATGTGAGCACAATGATGTTCTCTCTGTCTTGCTGCATAGTTTAATGTCAGTGTGAGGAGTCCACGCTGATCCAGCAGACAGCAAAGGTCCACTCTCCCCATTTCTAATTGTCTGTTACTGTCTGCCTTTCTTGATTGACCCTGGGAAGGGGGGGACCAGTTTGGTTCTGAAGTTCTGATTGGATTGCAGAGTCTGTGAAAGTCACTGTCAAAAGAGAATCTGTTGATAGCAGGGCAGGCTCAAAGGGTTAAAAGTCAGGCGAGAGACGGGGGAGGCGGCAGGACTCAGGCATTGGAAATCTTATTTTTCAGTGGTTTCTAGGGGAATTTTACTACGATGAGGCAAATTCTGATGTCTACCCTCCACTGCTCCCAGCTCACTGGAGCATTTTCTGTGCGGAAAGGTGACATCCAAAGGCTGCAGCTGAGCTGGGTTTGAAAACAGACGTGGGCTCCTCCTGACTCCCTCCCTCCTCCCTCTCCCATCTCCTCCCCTCCCCCCTCCTCCCCCCTCTCTCCCCCCTCTCCCCTCCCCTCCCCGCCCCTCCCCTTCCCTCCCTGGCCCCGATGACCTGACTAATCAGAACCCTGCCAAGACCACTGAGGAGGACTCCCTGGCTAATCTAATCTGCGTCCCCACGCGGGGACAGACACCCCCGCTGGGCCAATGAGACGCAGTTGTGCAAGCTCGGCCGGGCGGTGGAAAATTCCATGCGCTCGGCGGCGGCGGCGGCGGCGGCCCCTGGCGGCGACGCGCGCTCCGCATTCCCAGCCGGGTCCGCTCGCGGCGTCCATCAAACCGCCCGGTTTCTAGGTGCTTTTGCCGCCAGTCCCCCTGCGAGAAGCTAGGTTTTCTCTCGTTCTCCCCAACTCTCTGCGACAAAAGCTTTCAGCAAATCAAAGAAAAGCTGGCGATGCCTGTGCCATTGGGGGGGAGGGGGTACCTATGGTGGCATTGTTCCCCCTGCGATTTGGTGTGTGTTATAAATCACCGTCCCCACCTCTGCCTTACCTACTCAAGCTATAAGTCCTGGCTGGAATTGTCCCCCAAGGTCAGCCCCCGGGCTTTGCAACTCAATGTGTGTGGGGAGAATGAATGAAAGGGGTACCTTTCTCGATCCTTCCACCAGGGAACTACGGCGCCCTTCCAGAAGAGGCCGGTGGGTCCTAGAGAGCGAAGGGTTAGGAGTCAGCAAAGATGTAAATATAATGAAGGTGCAGAGGGGGACCTAAGCCACCAAGCAAACCAACGCAACAGGATCAGGGCTAGGATCCAAAGACGCGCAGAAAATTCCAGGGCCACAACGGAGGGACATCTTGCGCAGTCCGCCACTGCGGGGGAGGGGGATGCGTGTCCGCGGGGGAAGGAAAGGAGTCAGCCAGACAGAAGGGGGAGGCGCCGGGAGCCTGTGTTCCAGCCCCCGAAGGGAGGCCGCAGTGTTTCCACGAAGCTGGGCTGGGTTACGAGATCCCTATCTTTCTTAACTCCACGTGAATTATTGCAATAAATTCCCATTATTTCAGGGGATCTGGGCCTGTTTCTGTTCCTCGCAACGTGAAAGAACCTAGTGAACACAGTCCAAAAATTAGAATGCAACCTTGCCCAAGAGAGCTTCTGCCAAAAGGCAATCACGATGGCTTCTTCTGGGATTGGAAAGGGGGAGGGGACGGTGGGCCCCAGCTATGGGAGGGGGAGAGCGGGAAAGGGAAAAATACAGGCTTTTCTTCTTAAAGGAGAGTGTATGAAGCTTCAAGAAGAACCTGTGGACCAAAGGGAAGAAGGGCCATCGTGAACCAAGCCGAGCTCAGGGAGACAGAAAATCCGGATGCCCGACTTCCGCCAGCGACCCGCTGAAGGTCCCAGAAAACTCCTAACCTCTCTGAGTCTTAGATTTCACCTCTGTAAAATCAGGACCATAACAATTCCTGAGACTAAAAATGAAATTATGCCTAAGAAACTGTTTGTAAAGAAATACACGGAAGTGTATTTGCATGCATAAACAATATATATGTCTTTTTAGTTGCATTGACTGACAAACAGCCACGGCTGAATTAATCAATCCATACACGCATTAAAGTATTCAGTAATATTTACGGAGCACCACCACGTGCCAGGCCCTGTTCTCTGCACCGAACAGCAGTCCCTTCTCTGGGGAAGCTCACGTTCTCAACGGGAAAGACAGGTGATAAAATAAGTCAGAAAACTGTGACGCTAGGTGATAAGGAGAAAACGAAAGCAGGAAGGAAGGGGAGGGGCGTGGGTGGGAGATGGCGGCAGCTCTGAGTGCGTGAGAAGGAAAGGCCCCATTGACAAGGCCGCCTTTGAGCTGACAGGGGGTGAGCCCCAGGGATTTCTGGGGGAAGTACATAGGAGGTCGGGGGTGTCAGCCAGTGTGATGGGCCTGAGGTGGGCCTGTGGCCTTCCATGCTGGAGGAAAAGGCAGTCCCTGGAGGGGGTGGGCAGGCGTGGGGCAGGGCTTGTAAGGCCTTGAGGGTGGATATAGGGTAGGGACTGGCCCTTCCCGTGAGTGTCCTGGACAGTCTTTGGATGGCACTGCTGAGGCTCCACGTTGGTCCTTAACTGGCTGTAATGCAACTCCATTGCTAGCTTGGACGCTGGAAAGAGTTTATTGAAAGCCTTGTTATGTATGTGTTCCAGCATGTGCTGGTGGTTCTGGAGAGGACGAGAAAGTACAGAGCTCCCTCGCCTTATGGGGTTACATCTTGATAAACTCATTGTAAGTTGAACATATCGTAAGTTGAAAATGAATTTAATCCCCCTGACTTACTGAACATCACAGCTTAGCCTAGAGTACCTTAAAGGTGCTCAGAACACTTCCCTCAGCCTACAGTTGGGCAACATCATCTAACACAGCGCCTATTTTATAATCAAGTGTTGACTACCTCATGTAATTGATTGAATACTGGACTGAAAGTGAAAAACAGAATGGTTAAGTGTATCGGTTGTTTACCCTCCTGATCACATGGCTGACTGGGAGCTGTGGCTCGCTCCCGCTGCCCAGCATCACAAGAGAGAATCAGACCACGTGTGACTAGCCAGAGAAGAGACAAAAATTCAAAATTCAAAGTATGGTTTCTACTGAATGCTTCTCGCTTTCATGCCATCGTAATATTGGAAAAATTGTAAGTCAAACTATCAAAAGTCGGAGACCGTCTGAATAACACGGGTCCATGCTTCGAGGAGGCCACAGTATTGTGGGGAATAAAATATACTACAAAAAGCAATTTACTGACCAATACAAGACAGTTTTCTAACACTTGCTAAATTGTGCAGAGAGGCCCAGAAGGAAACGGGGAGCTTTGGGGACCCGGGGGCACCCCAGGATTATGCCAGGATCATAGTGGATGCTCAGCGATGGCTTGTGAACTGAGGGAGTGCCGGAAGCTGAGAAGCAGAGAAAGCTTTGTGGCTAATTAAGGCTCCTCTTCTCTCCGGCAGCCACTCACACTCTGGCCAGTGTTGCCAGCCCCCAGCAGGGCTGCTGCGGACAAGCCACTCGGTGATAGGAGGCCTACTGAAGAAGTAAATGACCATCTGGTTGCCCGGTGGAATGTTTCCCCCCGGGGAAATTACAAAGTGGAACCAGGTGCCCAGGCTGCAGCCTCACGTCTTTACTAGGCCAGTCCAGGGTCCTGGGCTCAGGGCCAGGGGGTAGCTGCATTCTGCTGACCGGCCAGTCTTCTTTCCAGGTCTCTGATTCTCCTTGTTTTTCTAATCCTGTCTGAGGCTTCAAGGAAGATGATCAGGGATAAAGAAGTTTATGGAAGTCAGTTCTGAAAACCCTGCAGTGCCTTGCCCCTCAGAGGTCTTTGCAGGACTGGCCAGCTGCAGAACTCCCAGCAGCTCTAGAATGTAGTAATGGTGCCCCCTTCTTGCCCCCCACAAGGCCAGCCAGGCGCCTGCCTCTGTGCCTGGGGGCCAGGGGCTCCATTCTGAAGTCACAGGACTCATCGCTGTGCAGTTTCCCTGCTCTCAGCTTCCAGCTCTAGAATCGCCCTTGACCTCCCCGGACAGGCCTGAGCAAGTCCTGTAACCTTCAAGGACTCAGCTACGCCCACCCCAGGCTTTGTGAAACCAAGACAACCACACGTGCTCATTCCTCAGCTCAAGTCAGCGGGAGCCAGGCTGCTCTGCTGGCAAGAGAGGGAGAGAGGGGACGTGGTCCTATACTTCCTTCTTGTAGCTAAATGTTCTGTTTATTTAATGTTTTGAGTAAATAATATATCATATGGTTCAAAAACCTGACAATTATGAACATCACACGGTGGAAAGATCGTTTCCTATCTGCTCAGTTCTTATGCCTCACCACGAAAAGGTAGCCACTGTTATTAATTTGTTGTTTATCTTTCTAGAGAATTTTTCCTTTTTTTTTTTTGCACATGCAGGCAAATTAAATATATATTCTCTCCTTCCTAAGTCTTTTCTACTCGCTTGGTAGTACACAGCACAGCGTTCTGTACCTTGTGGTTTTCAGTTAACAGTGTATCTCAGAGATCTTTCCATCCTGGTACATGAAGTATGTCATCATTCTTCTTTCCTGAGGCCTGCTATACAAAATGTGCAGAAACAATTCTCTATAGATGGGCGTTCAAGTTGTTTGCAATGTTGCTTTCAAACAATGCTGCCATGGATAGCTTTGTAATTCTTTGTGTAGCAGGTAATTATGTGAATACAGAAGGTGAATTCTTACAAGTGAAATTGCTGAGTCAAAGGGTAAATGCCTCTCTAATGTGGGCAGATGTTGCTAAATTACCCTCTGCAGGGGGTATGCCAATTGACACTCCCAGTAGCCATGTAGGAGAGAGAGGGCTTATGTCTCTAGAGCTCACCCACAGAGTTTCAGACCTTTGGGGTTTTGTCATTTCTGATAATTTTTTAAGAAAATTAGTATGGTTTAATTTGTCATTTAATTTGTCATTTAATTCTTTCTCTCTCTTTTTTTTTTTTTTGAGGATGATTAGCTCTGAGCTAACATCCGTGCCCATCTTCCTCTATTTTATATGTAGAACGCCTGTCACAGCATGGCTTGATAAGCAGTGTGTAGGCCCACATCCAGGATCCAAACTGATGAACCCTGGGCCACCAAAGGAGAGGACTCAAACTTAACTGCTATGCCACCGGCCAGCCCCTGTATATGTTTTTATTATGATTGACATTGAGCATATTTTCATATGTTTAAGACCCAAGTATGTTTCCTGCAAACTGTCTATATCCATACCCATTTTTCTGTTGACCTGTTGGTCTTTTGTCTTATCAATTTGCAGGAGCTCTTTATATATTGGGGAACTGAACCTTTTGTTTGTGATATGAGTTACACACATTTCTGATTTTGTCATTTTCTTATAGACTTTTTCAAAAAATTTGTATGTTTTTAGAATTTGTATGGTTTCTGTCATGCAGAAGTTTTCAATTTTATGTAGTTGATATTGTCAATCATTGATTTTTGTGGCTTTTAGATTTTCAGTCATAGTTAGCAAGACTTTCCTTATCTTCTATTTTTGTTTTTGTATTTTTATGTTTTCTTTTTATATTTAAATCTTTGATATAGTCAAAATTTATTGTACCATAGAGGTGAAGTCTATATACAAAATGTTCGTTATCAACACTACTTATTGAATACTCCGTCTTTCCCCCATGTATTTGAGATGACACCTTTTTTTGTTTTTGAGGAAGATTAGCCCTGAGCTAACATCTGCTGCCAATCCTACTCTTTTTGTTGAGGAAGACTGGCTCTGAGCTAACATCTGTGCCCGTCTTCCTCTACTTTCTATGTGGGATGCCTACCACAGCATGGCTTGACAAGCAATGTGTAGGTCCACACCTAGGATCCAAACATGTGAACCACAGGCTGCCGAACCAGAATGTATGAACTTAACCACTGCTCCACTGGGCCAGACCCCCGAGATAACACCTTTGTCTTAAACAATATTGCTATATGCATTTGGATATTTTTCAGGATTTTCAATTCTGTGCCAGATATCAGTCTGATAAATCATATTTCACTATTACAATGTTTTAATTGTTGAAGATATTAAGTATATTTCAATATATAGTATAGCTATTGCTTCTTGTTTATCTTCTTTTATTTTTTATTTTTGGTGAGGAAGATTGGCCCTAAGTTAAAATCTGTTGCCAAACTCCCTCTTTTCGTTTGAGGAAGATTGTCCCTGAGTTAACATCCATGCCAGTCTTCCTCTATTTTGTATGTGGGACACTGCCACAGCATGGCTTGATGAGCAATGTGTAGATCAGTGCCTGGATCCAAACCCGTGAGTCCCAGGCCCCTGAAGCAGAGCGTGTGAACTTAATCACTATGCCACTGGGCCAGCCCCTCATTTATTTTCTCTATCAGAATTACCTGGGCTATTCTTTATTTTTCCACATGAAAGTTAGAATCACCTTATATGGATAAAAATTTCTTTTTGCATTTCTATTGAGATAATATTTATAAGTTAGCATTTATATATTAAGAGAAATTGATATAAGGCTAAGTCTTCCTATCTGAGAACATGGTATGTCTTTTCATTTATTCAAGTCTTTTTCTGTCTCTTTTTTTGTTTTTTTTTTATGAGTGTTTAATAGGTTATTTAGGTCTTGCACATATCTCATTCAACTTATTTTTAATTATTTTACATTTTGATTGTAAATAAGGTATTTCCTTCCGTTATATTGCCTGATGCTGTTTATATTTAAAAAAGCTATTGATTTCTGTATATTAATTTTACATGTTCTGTAATTGGTTGTAGTCATTTTCACTCATTTCTCTTGGGGTTTCAAAGTATAAAACAAATCCCTTGCAAATATTGATAGTTTTATCCTTTTTTGCTCAGTTTTTATGCCTTTAAATCTATCGTTTTTCTAATTAATTTGGCTAACACCTCTAGTACAAAGTTAAATAATAGCATTCTAGTGAGCAAACGCTTGTCTCATTCCTGACTTAAGGATAAAAGCTTCTAGAATTTTTTGATTAAGGATGCTTTTAGTTTTGAGGTTGAGATATATATATATAAATAACCATATATGTCTAGTTTGAAGGTAACTATCTATTCCTATGTTATTGGCTTTGAAAAATCAAGAATGAGTTGTTAAATTTCGTCAACTTCTGTTTGGACAAATATGGAAGTGACTACATAATTTTCTCCTTAGAATTAAGTGGATTTTCCTAGTACTGAATCATTCTTACTTTCCTGGGATAAGCCCCATTTGGTTGTGGTTTACATTAGTGTTTTCACCTGCTGGTGAATTCTGTTTGCTAATATATTAACATTTTTATTGACAGTGGAGTGTGCAAAACTTAAGTGGACACAAAGTGCAGGAATCTAAAGTGTACTCTAAAGTGTACAAGTAGATGAGTTTATACATGTATATGTATATATATGCGGTATATATGTAAGAATCTGCACACAAAAAAAGTGCAATTAAAAAGCTAATAGATGAGACAAACAGAACAGAAAAATACGCGATTAATCCTCAAGAGGGCAGAAAACAAGGAACAAAGGAATAGAACAGATGGAACAAATAGAAGATAAATAGCAACATGGTAGGATTTAATGCAACTATAAAAGTAATTACTTGAAATGTAAACACAAAGCACTCCAGTTAAGAGAATAAAGTGGTCAGACTAAATAAAAGGAATTGAGACCCAAGTGTATACTGTTTACAGTGAGCACACGTTAAATAGAAGGACAAAGTTAGGATGAAAGTAAAAGGATGGAAAAAGTTATACCACGCAATCCTAGCAAAAAGAAATCTGGTTGGCTATCTTAATATCAGATAAACTGCACTTTAAGGCAAGAAGTATTACTGGAGAGAAAAGCACATGTCAAGTCAATAAGAAAACTCAGGAATCTGAAATTTGTATGCACCTCATAACATCCTTTCAAAATAGAAATTAAAGGAGGAATTAAAGGAAGAAATAAATCAATAATCATAGCTGAGAATTAATCATGTATTTTTCCATTCAATTTTCTTACCTATTAGCTTTTTAGTTAGACTTTTTTGTGTGATTGCCCTAAAGAGTTCATTATCCATCCCTGGCTTGTTACCTTTGACCTTAAATTGGTACTTTTACCCCTTCAATAATGCAATAAACTTGCAACAGTTTAAGTCCATTTATTCCATCCTACACTCTGATATATTATTGTGTCATTTTACCTCTCCCTACATTATGAAGCTCAGAAGACGTTGTTGTTATTTGGGCTTCAAACAGAAAATTTTCTTTTCTCTTTTCCCACATATTTATTCTGTCCGATGCTCTTTGTTCCTTCCTGAAGTTCTATGCTTCCATCTGGGAGCATTTTCCTTTGCTTAAAAAAATGTCCTTTAGTATTTCATTCTCTGGGGATGAATTATTTCAGGTTTGTTTGTTTGTTTTGCCTGAAAAAATTTTATTTTGCCTTCCTATCTGAAGGACCTTTTGCTGGATATAGAATTCTAGTTTGATAGCTTTTTTTTTCTTTCTGAGCTTTAAATATATCATTCCATTGTCTTCTGGCTTTTGTGGTTTCTGTTGAAAAAGCAATGATCAGTTTTACCATTGCTTCATTGAAGGTTGTGTGCGTTTTTTTTCTAGATGCCTTTGAGATTTTTTTCTTTGTGTTTGATCTTTAACTGTTTAACTCAAATGTGTCTTGATGCACTTTTTCTTTTTTTTTGAGGAAGATTAGCTCTGAGCTAACTACTGCCAATCCTCCTCTTTTTGCTGAGGAAGACTGGCCCTGAGCTAACATCCATGTCCATCTTCCTATACTTTATATGTGGGATGCCTACCACAGCATGGCGTGCCAAGCAGTGCCATGTCCGCACCCAGGATCTGAAGCAGTGAACCCCGGCTCACCAAAAAGCGGAATGTGTGAAGTTAACCACTGCACCACCAGGCCAGCCCCAATGCCCTTTTTATTTATCTTCCTTGGGGTTCACTGAGACCCTGGATTAATGAGTTGATATCTTTCATGAGTGTTAGAAAATTCTTGGCTATTATCTCTTCAAATATTGCTTCTGCCTTTATCTCTTTATCCTGTTTCTTGACTCCAATTTTACATATTTTAGATCTTTTTATTGTGCTCCATATGTCACTTATGCTCTATTCTGTTTCCATTAATTTTTCTCTCTGCTTTATTTTGGATCTTTCTATTGATCTATTTTTGAGTTTACAGATCCAGTCTTCTGCTGCATATAGTCTTTGAAAACTAATAAGTTCTTAATTCCAGCTGTTTTATTTTCAGTTGTAGAATGTCTACTTGATTATCCTCATGGATTCTAGTTATTTTTTAATACCATTATCATTTTTTTGATAGAGGATTTATGATAGAGCTTTTATCTTTTTTAAAAAAATTTTTCTCTCATTATGTTGAGTCCCTCTGTTTGAGTCAAGCTGACATTAGCCAACATCTAGTTGGTGATTTTTGGTCGTCTCGGATGAACTCTTCTTCCTCTGGAATTTTAGTTTATCTAGTCCTTGTTGTTTACATGGTTCTCCATTGTCTTTAAAACATGATTATTTCAAATTTATCCATTTGTTGTTATTGTTACAGGGAGAGTCTAGATGCTTAGGACCTATTGTATTCTACCTGGAAGCCCAAGTATCTTGTCTCTCAATCTTTTATTTAGTGTTTGTTGTTGTTGTGATTTGCTTGTTGCTTTAATATCCATAAGGGAAGTTAATTTGTGAGTTGTTGCATGCAGTCCTTGTTAGATTTTGGTATTATGCTTATTTCATGGAGAACACTTGAAGATTTTTCTCTTATAATACTCTGGCAGGGTTTAAATACCACTGGAATTACTTTCTTTGATGGAAAATAATCATGGTCTGGAGCTTTTATTGGCAAAGGTGGCAGGGATTTGGACAAATTTCTTTGCTCCTCTGCAGGTATCAGTTTATTAAATTTTTATCTCTCCTGGAGTTAGTTTTAACAAATTATATTTTCTTTTACGGCACTGTTCAATATAAATATAAAACAAGCCACTTACATAATGTAAGATTTTCTAGTAGCCATATTTAAATAGTAAAAACAAAAGCAGGTAAAATTGAAACTGGGGGCCAACTTGCTTTAACTATACTCAGTTAGTTGTCTATTTGCTGTTTGCAGAAGTAGTTCAATAATGCATTACTAAAACCCACCCTATAGATAACATCTCTGATGCTTGGATCACCATGGTAACATGGTGCTTGAGTTTTTTGGGAACTGAGAGTTGACTCCTTGTCCAGTTCAGGTTGGTTAAGACCACAGACTCATCAACTGGGCCTGCTCAGGTGATCAGCAGGTTACCCTTTGTTGTCAAGGAGCTGAAAACTCCACCCTCAGATCATGGTAAGGCCGCCATTTTGTGAACACATGTCCTATGAAGAGCCGTGAAGCTTGACTAGGCTTGTGCAGATCATTGATTACATCACTTCTCCTTACCTCCAATCATCTAGTCCCACTTCAAACTGACCCACCCCTTTATCCCATAAATATCCCCAATCCCCATTTTTCAGGGAGGAGGATTTGAGATCTGTTCTCCTGTCTCCTCACTTGACTGCCTTGTGAATAAACTCTTTCTCTGCTGCAAGCTCATCATCTTGGTGATTGACATAATCGTGTGGCAGGCAAAATAAAGCTGGCTTGGTAACAAAATTATTTTAAATAATATTTTATTTAACCAAATATATCTAAAATATCCTTAACAATATTATGAACATGTAAGCAATCAAAAATTATTAATAAGGGGCCCAGCCTGGTGGCATATGGCTAAGTTCACACTCTCTGCTTTAGCGGCCCGGGGTTCACTGGTTCAAATTCTGGGCACAGACCTACACACCGCTTACCAAGCCATGCTGTGGCAGCATCCCACATAGAAGAACTAGAAGGACTTACAACTAGGATATACAACTGTGTGCTGGGGCTTTGGGGAGAAAAAAAGAAAAAAAAATAAGAAGATTGGCAACAGATGTTAACTTGGGCCAATCTTCCTCAAAACAAAAAATGGCTCCACAATGTCAAAAAAAAGTTATTAATGAAATATTCTTTTTTGCTCTATAAGTCTCCAAAATCCAGTGTGCATTTTGCACATATATCACATCTCAGTTTAGAGTAGCCACATTTTAAGTGCTCTTAATAGCTGCTGTATTGGAGAGCTCCATTCTAGAACGCTGTCCTTTTCGTCCATGTTTTTAAATCTATTTGAAAATTTATTTTTATTACATTGGACAAACTATTTTTAATATGATTTGTTTAATTTCTATGGTTTCTTCAGTGTTTGAATTCATTTAATCTCATTTTATATATTTGCTCTTTCTTCCTTCCTCTTGATTTTATTAGCCATAAGTTTAGTATACTGATATTTTGTTTTTCGAAGACAGCTTTTGAATTTAGTAATTAGTTCTGTAGTCTTCTGTTTCATAATCATTGTATTTTAACTTTATCTTTATTAATTTATTTCTTCAGCATCCTATCCTTCAGTTTATTTGACTTTTTTCTAACTTATTTATTATGTTGCTTCCTTCGTTTGTTTTTATTTTTTTCTGTTTACTAGTAGAAATATATAAGCCTGTGCATTTTCATCCAGCACTGCCTTAAGTGTATTGCCATAAGTACTGTTGGCGGTATCTGCCTTATTACCACCTTCTCTTGTTCTGTGATGCCAGCTTGCATTTTTTCTTTGACTCAACAGTAGTTTTAAAGAGTGTTTAAAATTTTCCAGCTAGTAATGGCTTTTTGTTTTTGGGTTTTTGACCTTAATTTCTACATCGTCATTAAAGAATGTTTTCTGTTCTGTTTTTGTTTTTTGGGAATTTTGAGGTTTGTTCTGTGGTCACTTGAAATGAAGATGTTCTCTATTTTTCTTATTTATTATGTAATCTAGTTCTGCTTTAGGCTTGTTAATTTTTTCCCCGCTTGCCCTGTAAATCTTTGAAGACTTCTTTTTCTCTTTGTCTTTGGTATTTGGTAGTTTCACTGGGATGTATCTAGGTATGCATTTGTTTTAATTATGCTTCTCAGGTTTTGGTACGCTTCTTTTACTGAGAATTCATATGTTACTTCAGTATTGAAGAATTCTTAACTATAATCTCTTTGAATATTGCCCAATTCTTTCTTTTCTATATTGAAATTCCTCTTAGATGTATGTTGGTTTTTCCCATTTAGTTGTTCATGTTTCTTTCTTCTTCTTCTTCTTTTTTTTTTTGAGGAAGATTAGCCCTGAGCTAACATCTGCTGCCAATCCTCCTCTTTTTTTTGCTGAGGAAGACTGGCCCTGCACTCACATCCATGCCCATCTTCCGCTACTTTATATGTGGGACGCCTACCACAGCATGGTTTGCCAAGTGGTGCCATGTCCACAGCTGGGATCCGAACCAGTGAACCCCAGGCCGCCAAAGCAGAAGGTGCGCACTTAACCACTGCGTCACCAGGCCAGTGCCTCAAATGTTCATATTTCTTAACTTCTCTCTCATATTTTCCATCTCTTAATTTTTTCGGGATGTATTGGGTAATTTCCTCTAATTTTCCAGTTCACTCTCTCCTCATCTATCGTAAATGTACCATGTCAATTGCATTTTCTTATAGAAAGATTATGTTTCCTTTCTCAAACTTCTGTTTGGTCCTTTGGCAATATCCTCGTTCTATTTTCATTCTGTTCTTACAGTTTATGTTTCTTCCTTTATATTTTTAAACATGTTAAATATCTTTTTCGTATTATCTTTGGTTCTTCATTTGCAATTTTCCCCATTTATCGCATCTGTGATTTTCCTCTCACGGCCATTCATTTCTTCATGCTGTTGATTATTTCTGTTTTTCTTCAATGTGGCTCACATTTTTAGGGTAAGCCCCAGTTCCCTGAGTTTGGGGACCACCTCTGCAGAACAGTTTTGTGTTTTCCTTTCCCAGGGACCTTATGGATTTCTTTCATGATCAGCTACTTTTGACACTGCTGCTGTGGCTTGAGGCCACTGTGCCAGGCAGGTCGTGTGAATTTAGACTCACTGACAGTGATGGCCTGCATTTCTGATTTCTAGTGTTTTTCTTTTTCTTCCCCACAGTCTAAGTAGATGGCAGGCTTCCATGTCACCTCTCAGAGTGTTGGGTACAATGTTTCTAATCCTTGTCTCTTATTTCAAGTCTAGAGCAGTGTTCTGTGAATCCCAGCCCAATGTTTTAGATCAGCTTATACTCTGCATGCAGTAGAGTCAGGTCCAGTCTGGTTTTTCCATGTGGGCATCGAATCTGCAGCTCCAGGCCTATATCAACTCCTCGTTTTCCATAAGTCCCTCGTCTTGACTTCCCATCATCCCTTTCGCTTTTTTTTTTTGCCTTAGGGCTTAACTATGAATAAAAATTTTTTCTTGTTAAGCTTTATCTAGAATTTTTATCCGTTTAAAGTGGGAGTGAGGGATTTACCAATCTAGCCAGCAGAATTCCACAAAGAAGATTTGAAGAGAAAATTACTTTTTACGCTATGTCAAAGATGACTCTATTGTGGAGTACACTTCAAACTTTGCCTGAATTTTTAAGATAGTCTGGACACTAAAGAAAGTTTGCTTAGGGCAGAGGTTTGGGCCAATTTCCTTCATCCCCTGAGGTTACATATTTGTTTGGTTTTGTCATGGGGGTACTTCTGTGGAAAAGTTTGAGAAGCGCTGCCCTCAGATAACCTTCACTGTGGAAATCACTCTGTGGGCAAGTCCCTGACGTGTGAATGAATGCCCCAAGCTCAAGGGCGCTTGCCTGGCTCAGTGGCCTGTATCTCTTGTTCTGCCTGGGCCTGCCCTAAAATGTCAGGAAGCAGATCCTTTAAAAATTATTATTACTCATGACGAAAAGTTAAAACACTACAAAAGGCTGTAAAGTGGAAAGAAAAAGAGTCCTGACCCGTCAGCCTTCCCTCCCCCTCCTGTTCCCGTAAGTCCCCACTGCTAACAGCTTCTCATAAACCTTTCCAGAAATGTTATATGCACACATACAGATTTTTTTACTTTTTTTTTCTTTTTATTTGGTGAGGAAGATTTGCCCTGAGCTAACCTCTATTGCCAATCTTCCTCTTTTTTTGCTTGAATAAGATTAGCCCAGAGCTAAGATCTTTGCCAATCCTCCTCTATTTTGTATGTGGGTTGCCGCCACAGCATGGTTGGCAAGTCATGTTGGTCCATGCTTGGGATCCAAACCTGCGAACACTGGGCTGCTGGAGCAGAGAGCGTGAACTTAACCACCATGCCACAGGACTGGCCCTGATTTTTGTACTTTTTTAACACAAATGGGATCATAATATACTTGTTCTGCAGATTTAGCTTTTTTATTTATTGATATGTTTGGATATATTTTCCTATCAGGACACGTAGCTTCACCTCCTGTTTTCAGCAGCTCTCATGGGTGTCCCGTACATTAATGATTCTGCATTAATAGACACTGGTTTATTTCTCATATTTTTGCTATTTCCAACCACACTTTAGGAAGTGCACTTGTGCAGACATCTTTTTATAAGTGTGTGAGCAGATCTGCAGGGTAAATGCTAGGCCAAAGATTTGTGCATTTAAACCCTTGATGGACAAGATTGGACAGCTCTCCAAAACTTTGGTGGCAATTTATACCATCACCACCAGTGGGAGAACCACCCAGTGAGCAGGACTTTAAGGATCCTCCAAATTCGTCCCCTCTGCCTGGATCCCCAGGGCATGCAGGGATGTTACCATCTGACACCCTTTCAAGAACAAAAATATGATGATTAATATCAAGATCAGATTCTTTTTTGTTGTTTTTGGTGAGGAAGATTGCCCTGAGCTAACATCCTTTGCCAGTCTTTCTCTTTTGCTTAAGAAATATTGACCCTGAGCTAACATCTATGCCTGTCTTGCTCTATGTTGTATGTGGGACACTGCCACAGCATGGCTTGACAAGTGGTGTGTAGGTCCACACCTGGGATCCGAACCTCTGAATCCTGGGCTGCTGAAGCGGAGTGTGCAAACTTAATCACTACACCACTGAGCTGGACTGGGCTTGTCCCTCAAGATCAGATTCTAATGACTTTTGAGAAATGTGGTTGCTTGAGTGACCTTTGGGCTTCCAAATGGAGACCAAGCATGGGTCAGAGGCTGAGGAGGGCAGAACAAAGGACAGTGGTTGAAAACCTATACACTGAACTCTTTATTTCCTTTTTATTTTTCCCTCCCAAAAGCCCCAGTAGATGATTGTACATCTTAGTTGTAAATCATTCTAGTTCTTCTATGTGAGCTCCTGCCACAGCATGGCTACTGGCAGACTGGTGGTGTGGTTCCGCGACTCGGAAGCGAACCCAGCCCATGGAAGCGGTCAGTGCCGACTTTAACCACTAGGCCATCAGGACAGACTCTAAACCCTTTCTGTCTTAATTTAACTGTATTATTGGTTTTTGATGAGTAAGTAGAATATTTCACTGTAGAAAAAAAGTATAAAATTTGTGAAAGCACACAAAAGAGTTAATGAAGCTACTAAGATGTGGGTAATTAACTCATGCTAATTATTTGAACAGTTAAATTATTTAACTATAACTGATTCTTAACTATTCAAAGAATTATTTAATCTATTGAATAATTAAATAAAACTGCTTTTTGTGTGGGTAACTGGCACACAAAGTAGTTAATAAAAATAATTTCAGTGCCAAGACAAACTGTGGTTTGGGATGTGGCCCTGTATTCTTGGAACCCAGTTGTTAAATGCTTGACTATCTCTTCTGTGTATACTGGGTGCGCAGAAAGTTAGAAAGTAAAGATACTGCAAAGTTGTACTATGCAAATAGTTACCAAAACTTACACTGATCTTAATGATTCGTAACTCGCTCTATTAACTTAATGTTGTCCTGCTGATGAATTATTGTTTGGCGTTGTTTTTTTGATGACTGCATATTACGGAACGGATGTACCATTATCCATTTAGCTAACCCAAATATCGCTAGACATGTTGGTAAATTCCAACATTTTAATGTCAAGAGCAACACTATGTTGAATATTCTCGTGTGTATAGTACTGCCTTGCACACTTCTCCAGTTCTTTCCTCAGGATATGTTTTTGGATGTGGAATTGCTGGATCAAAGGTTACGTCCATTTTTTTGGTCTTGTTTTGTGAGGAAGATTGGCCCCGAGCTAACATCTGTTGCCAATCTTCCTCTTTTTGCTTGAGGGAGATTGTTGCTGAGGTAACACCTGTGCCAGTCTCTCCTCTATTTTATGTGGGATGCTGCCACAGCGTGGCTTGATGAGCTATGCTAGGTCCGTGTCCAGGATCCAAACCCGCACACCCCGGGCCGCTGAAGCAGAGCGTGCAGACTTAACCACTACACCACCAGGCTGGCCCCTTTCAAAGGTTATGTCCATTTTTAAGTCTTTTTGCTCTATTTTGCAAAATTGACCTCTAGAAAGGTTGCATGAATTTATATTGCCATTACCAGGGCTGGATTGTCCCGAAGCCATTTCCCTTGCCACTGGGTGGTATTTCTTTACCATTTTATAAAGAAAAAAACAGACAAAAAGGAAAAAAAAGAAACAAATGTGTCTCGTTTTAAACTTGTTTATTATTAGTGAGTGGTGGCATTTTCATACGTTTTATAAGTGTCTTGCTGCAGGAGCCCCCTCTGCTCTGGCCGCCTGTCTGCTGACCTGGGATGGAGGCGGTAGGAAGTGCCGTGGATTTGCAGCGTATCCTTTCCGAACTCCACACAGGCCGCCTTGAGGTGGAGCCTCCTTCTTTGTCCTTGGTGGCCGCAGGCTGTCTTTTAGAAGTCTGTAAAATGTCTCTCTGGACCTAAATGTCACTTTGGGCACTGGGACCTTGGATTTTGTCCTCGTTCAAAGCCCATCCATCTTTAGTCAGCAGTCCTTGAGGAGCATGGAATGCAAAGCCAGCTGTTTTCTTGGTGGAGGTCATTATTAAAATGCCTAGAATTCCTGCAGCCAGTCTTGATACCAGACAGAGAATGAAGCCCACACCAAAAGCAGAGAGGGGGAAAGAACCGGGTCCTTGGTGACATCCCTGAACCACTTGATCAGCTGGCCCCAAAGCTGCCCTATAGGGAATTTTCATTATATAAGATGATCCATTCCCTTATGGATTATGCTGGTTCCAGTTGGGGTTTCTGTTCCTTGCAACCAGAGCCTCCCAGTGGGTAGAGTAGTTACAGCGCCAAACCCCCAGGAAGCCCCACAGCTTCTTAGCACGTCCCTGGAGCAGTGTCTGAAGATGCAAGTCAGTGTTGCTCTTTTGCAAATCTCTGAGATAAAATTTCCTTTTCATCCTCCTCCAGTGAGCCCGTCCTCCCACCTCTGCTGAGGTTTTCACTTTCATTCCGTTCGGCTCCCACTCTTCTGGGAAAGTCCAGAAAAACCTCCCACCCTATGCGCGTCTCTCCGTCTGGCTCCCATTTGTGAAGAAGGACGAATCATGGCTCATTAGTTGGGGCATAGCTCAGTAGGAGGGGGGTGTTCTCCAGTTGGGGGAGGGCTCTTTTGGGGGGGAGGGCTCCCTGGTAGGAGCAAAGGCTCATTACTGGGGGGATGGCTCACTGTTGGGGGGACGGCTCACTAGCGGGGAGACACAGAAGAGTTCCAGCCAGAGACCTGGAGAACAGCCGTCATGTTGAGTGTGTTTGGCTTGCAACGTCTCCTCTGTCTGGGGACTTTGAGTAGCCAAGACTACTGCTCCTGGGGGTACCGAGAAACTTGGGGACAGTGGGCTTTGGGGTTGATTAGATAGCTGGCCCAATGGTGTTGTCCTCCAGGATCCGGACTCTTTCCTTCTCTATGCCTTGTCATCCTTGGAATTGGCCTCATCCTCCAGCTGGTTTCAAGATGGTGGCATCAACCTGAGAAATAAGATCCTGAGGAGTGAGGGAGACTCTTCCTGTGGCTTTCTCTCGGGAGAGAGGACATTCCCATTCCTGTGTCACTGTGCCCCCACCTGCAGGTTCTGTTCATGTCTTATTGGCCATCATTGTGTTGCAGGCTCATCCTGAGGAAATCACTGGCCACTAAGAATGCAGGGGTCCTCCCCGAGGCCCTGCCCTGGGCTCACAGCTACGTGGTAGGGGGTGGATGTCTGAGTAAAATGGGTGTTCTTTTAAGAAGGAGGACAGGGATAAGAGATACTGAGACAATCAAGGGTGCCATCTATAAATATGATCTGCAGAGTTTCACCCTGTGCCATGGCTTCAGCTACAATATTTCTAACACCCACTGCAACCCCATGAGGTTGTATCATTACCTTATTTTACAGAGGCATAAATTGTGTTAAGAGGTTAAAAGATTTTTTGGTATTATTAAAGAAACCTTTTTCTAAAATACTGTGATAATAGAGTTTGCAAGTGGGCAACTCAAGGATATAATTTCCCAGGTGGTGGGTGGAATTCAGCCATGTGCGTTGTGATGCCCTCCCACCTTTCAGTGAAGCCAAGAGCTCCCCAGATCCAGGCTCTCCCCTGGATGCTCCTTGCCTTGAACCTAAGAAAATCACTGTCAGCCAAAACAGGCCCATTCATAACAATGGGAAGGCTTGCCAGGTTCCAGATGGAATTGCACTGGAGAACAAGGTCAGGCACAAACCTTTCTAGATTGACACGTCTTCCAGCTCCCATTCCAGCCCACACAGGGCCACCCAACAAAGGATGCCCTGGGGCCTTGGCATGCAATTAAAAGGGAAGAAATGCTTAATCAAATCATGCCACTTGAAGTGAGTTGGGCTGGAATGAAAAAGCTGCGCAGCACTGCCCACAGTGGAAATTCACCAGGCCCCAGCAGACACCGAGTACACCCAGGTTGTTTTGAAACAGATACCGTTGTGTTCTGTACAGTTGTGAGATCCGTTTGCAAATATTTAAAAACGTTTCCGTTAACAAGGATTGTTTTGGGCGATGACACACACACACACACATACACATACACATGCGCGCGCGCGCACACACACCTCACTCCTCCTGCCCCAAAGGCTTATACTATGTGTATGGGAGAAGCAGAAACGCATGCCAGGCCCTCCAGGCACCCTAAATATCTCTTCAAACTGTCTGAGACTCATGAATCCCCTCTATTGTCCGTTGAGACAGCTCTCATTGAAAAAAAAGTTTATTTATATTTTCCCGCCTCAAAAATGTCATGACTAACTTTCCATTCATTATCAAAATATTCTTTTGCCACTAATTTCCCTTCTTGGTTAAAATAAACAAAGAAGCAAACTCTGTTGGCATTGCATCTAGGATGCACTCTGCTGTAAACAAGAGAAAAATTTTCTTGACGGATCTTGACGAGCCCTCCCGTGAGAACTTCCTGTGTAATTCCTCTCTGTTTATCAGCTCCACTTGGCACGGAGGGCAAGCAGACTACGAAGAGTGGGGGCAAGGGGGGGCTACCTTGAACGCCAGGATCAAGTGTCTCATCCTTCAAGGCCAGCCACCCCTAGCCCAGGCCCCGTGAACCCAGCCGAGCATGTGGAGTTGCTGGACTTGGACCCTGGGGCTGGCCACCGTGTGACCTTGGGTGGTTGTTTCACCCTTCTGAGCCTCAGTTTCCTTAGCCATAAAATGAAACTGTAGTATCTTATGATCTCTAAGCCCCCTCCTGCCCTGGAATCTGGGATTCAAATCCAGCAATGTCTAAATGAAAAAAAAGAAAGGATTCTTGACCAAAAATATCTTAGTTTTTAGGATTCAGGAATATGTAGTGAGGGACTCTATAGGTGAGTGAAACATTTCATTTCCAAAAGGCAGAGCATAAGAAGAGTCAGTCAGAAAACCAACTCATCCAAGGATTCCTTTTTGCTAACACAGCTGAGAGCCTGCCCCGAACCCCCAGCACCTACTCTGCAAATGGAGGAGCAGAAAGGGGGTGCCGAACACCCCCCTTGAGTGCCTGAGCCAGGGGAGAGTGCTCAGCTTTTTACCTTCCCTCGTATTCCATGCCCTAATGTGCATGGCTGTCTGCGGGGTTCCGAGATATTAGGGCGGGCCTGCAGGCCTCCTAGAGAAACGTCCAGGGGCTTGGGAGTGGGGATGACTCTCCTGACCAGGCAGAGGGGCAGAGGTCTTGGGAGGGACTCACTGCAAAGTAAATTAAGATGAAACATTGAGTCCTCTGTGATAGATGTGGCCATTGATGGATGAGAGACTGCCAGCGTCCCTCAAGGGTCCTCTGGGCTGGGCTCCTGCGGACTTGTTCTACATGGAAGGCATGTGAAACAGAAAGAGGAAACACTGTTTGGAAAGGTGTGACCTTTCAAGATCAGCCAAGAGATGACATCGTCGTCTCTGCTGGGGAGACTCCCCTGTCTGGGGGTGGCAGTGATGTGGCTAAACTTTCTGGAGACCCCTGATATAACGTAAGGTCCTGCAATGGGATTAGGTCCTGCAGCCACAGCGGTGGGCCCCAACTGCACGGGGCCTCGGTCCCCTTGGACGTTTGGAAATAGGACTTGAGTGGCTGGAGGCTTGGATTCCGTATTAGTACCAGGTGGGAGCTGTCATAGCCATCCCCCTAATTGAGGATGATGTAGGGATACAAAGATGATACTGACAATGCTCTAACAAGCATGCTTCAGTCACAGCTCCCAATTGAGGTCAGGAGATGGATGCTTGTGCCAGTTTCAAGGGAAATGAGAAAAATGAGGATTACAGTGCTTGCTTCCATAAATCTGGATTTATTTAATTTAAAAGACTGTTCTCTATTTTGAGATTATGTCTTCTTTAATTTTGGTATTAAAAATGTTCTTTCTTTCATGAAATGATGGCAATAGGTGGTAGGTTTTTAAAAAAATGTTCTTATTTGAGAAAATAGAAAGTTGGCAAGTCTAGCTGACGCCTGTGGCCAATTCTACTAGTTTTCTCTCAATATTGGTTTTCCCCTTTTTCCACGCTAAGAGAAATTTAAAAGGGCATGTGACCAACCAGAATAAAGCCTACAGTTCTCAGTCTTTCTTGGAGCTGGATGTGGCCATCTGTTCAGGTTCTGGCCAATGGGATGGTTGCAGAAGTAATGCCTGCAACTTCTGGGTAGTGTCCTTAAAGGGAAGGGGCCTGCCGACTCCTTGCCACAAAAGTTTTCCTTCAGCAGGCAAACTACCTCCTGATGGCTGGAATATAGGCATGGAGTTATCTGGGACTATGCAGATGAATACAATGGGGGGTGGCAGAGCAACAAGACAGAAGGAGCCTGGGTTCCCCAAACCAGAGCACTACTGTATCAGCCCAGGATATAATATGTATATTATGTAATATGAGAGAGAAATGGCCATTGATATTTCATGTCTTTGTAGATAAAATGAGCCAGCATTTACATGATATTTACAGTAATGGAAGTAGATGAGATTACCCAGGAATAGAGAGTAGAAGGAGAGAAGAAGACATCCTAGAATGGACCTTTAAAGAACTCCAACACATGATAGTTATATAAAGGAGGAAGAAGCCCTAAGGAGATTAGGGAGGGCAAGCCAGGGAAATAGGAAAGGAAATGGTGTGAAGGAGCCAATGGGAGAGCGTATTTCAGGAAGGATGGAATGGTCCACCAGTTCCAGTGATGCTGAGAGGTCAAGTAAGAAGAGGCCCGACATGTGGCCGTTCTGCTTAAAATGGAAGTAATCGATGACCTTATAAAGAACTGTTTCATTGAAGTGATGGAATGAGAGCCAGGGGGAAGGAGATGAGAAGTAAATGGGAGGTAAGAAATAGACAACACTTTCAAAAAATGTGGCCATGAAAGAAAGAGTAAGAGAGGGTAGGGACTGGAAGGAGCTGGGGAGATTTCTTTTCTTTTCTCCTCTCTTCTCCCCTCCCCTCCTCTCTCCATTCCTCACAGCTCCTTTTCTTGTTCTTTTCTCCTTTTCTTTCTTTTTAAAAGATTGCAGAATCTAGGGCATTACATACTGATGGGAAGGATCCAGAACAGAGAAGAGACGGAAGAAATAGACCAGAGAGAGGATAATTGATAGCATAAGGCTCCCCAGAAGATGGGAGGCAAGAGAGGCAGAAAGCATCTGTGGAGGAATTGGCCCTCAACAGGAGTAAACTCAGGAATGTGTGTTTATGGATTTGGTGGTAGGCAATTGGTTCTCTTTTCTCAGGGTGATAGAAGGCAAGGTCACTTGTTGAGAGTGAAGGAAGGAGGAGGGGATGTAGACATGATGAGATTGGAGGAGATATGAAGTACAATTGTGTAAAAGAAACTAACTGAGGAACGCTTAGGGGCTCTGGTCGCCAGGCAGTCCTGAGGGCATAGCCGAGGTGAGTTCCTGCATCTGTGAGATTTTCCTCCAGCAGCGCTCTGCTGGCTAGTGGCAGATGAGGAGAAGATGGATGTTGACATTCATCCAGGGCTGGAATTTTGCTAGATGGGCGAGATGTAAGGATGGAAGAGGGAGGGAATGTATAGTGTTTGGGAGAGAGTGATTAGGTGACTGAACCATTGAATCGGAGCAGGACAAAATGGAAGGTGCAGAGAGGGAAACTAATGGACAAGGACTATCTGGAGGGTCACTGGATCGAAAGCCTCAATGGGGTTGAGTAACAGATGTAGTGGAATTATGGAATTGAGAGAGAAATTAGGACAGGAGGCTGCAATCAGAGAGTAGGGGCACTTGGATTTGAGAAGCCAGGTCCAGGGGGTGAGCATGGGAGTGGGGTGCTGAGGAGGAGGAAGGGAGATGGCCACTGGGGATGGGAGGGCAAGAAACCAAGGGGCCAGGATCTTGGCTGGACCACCCACCAAGGATTCTAAAGCAGCAACATGAGTGGAGGTGAAGACAGTCAGGAACCATTTGCTAAATATTGATTGGATGAAGAAATGTATCAAAAAAGTCCAGAAACGGCCTAGGCTAGGGCCAAGAAAAGACCTGAATGAGCTTAACCTCAACTGAGCAGGTAATTTGCAAGACCGTGAAAGAGAAATGTTCTAGAAGTGACAATATGGAGCAGGGAAGACAGGAGCCCAACTCCTAGCCCCAAGGTCAAGAGCGTAAGAATAAAACAGTTTTCATTTGGGGGGCCTGCAACAGAAGCAGCGTCCCTGGGTCAGCCAGCAGCAGCCAGCTCAGTCGCCTTAGCATCTCCTGGGAAGCTTTTAAAATGCAGATGCCAGGGCCCTACTCAGGCTAAGTAAATATGACTGTTTAGGGAAAGTGCCTGGGCACAGGGCTGGCTTCATGGGCACAAGACCCATGCGGTTGCACAGGGCCCCACACTCAAAAGGGCCCCAAACTTGGTTTAATGCTCTGTCATCGCCATCTGGAAATTCTGAATCATTTTTGAACAAAAGGCCCCACAGATTGACTTTGTGCTCAAAAATTGGTTAGCCAGGCCTGTCTGAGCAGCAGTAGCTGTTAAACGTCTCAGGAGCTTCTGCTTGTGTGGCCAGGATTGAGAATCGCCAAGTTAAGCCAAGAGGTGGAGAGAATGTGTGAAGAAATGGTGTAGGGTGTGGGGAGTCTGCCATCAGCGAGCAGCTTGGAGAGTGGGAAAGAGGAAGCTGGGCAGAATGAGTTAGAGGAAGATGGCAAAAGGTATGACGAGGAGGGTGGCTGGGCAGAGAGATTTCCACTCGAGGTTTTCCTTGTTTCCTTGGAGAAGGAAGAGTGCTTGAGCTTGACAGACTCCTGCAGTGGCCGGAGGGAAGGCCAGTGGAGAAGTGTGGAGCTGGAGAGCTTTTGCCTTGTCGTCTTCTGGAGAAGGCATGGGCAGCCTGGGGGCAATGGGTAGAAGAGCCAGGCCCGTGTAGGGGTGGGGACAAGAGTGAACAAGCTGAGCACATGGCTCTGGGCCAGGGCACTGTGTGGGTATTGGGACTGGGTTGCACAGGAGGGTCTCCCAGGCTCCTCCAAGCTGGGATCTTCCTGACGTTTCGGCTGGAGGTCTAGAATTGGGAGCTGCCATCACATGGATGGAACGTGGAGCAGTGCCAGTCTCAAGTGTTGAGCGCTTGGAATGCTCGGGGAACCTTACCAGGGACGTGGCACGTCTGTGAGAACCTTGTTTTCCCCTGGGAGTCTGAGAGGAAGTGAGCAGTGCAGTGGAAACTGAGACAGGGCTCTGGGAAGAGAAGGCTTCCCAGAGCGACGAGCCACAAACACAGGCGCCACGGTGGCACTTGTCAATAAAGTGTTGGTTGTTTTTCTAATCTGAGAGATAAGAGGTGGTGAAATCTTCCCTCAGCTTCAGCCCTTTAGTGTAAATATTTCTTTCAAAATCAAGCCAGGCAGGGCTGTGCCTAGAGGAGAAGCCAGGTGCATGGGCCCTGTTGCTCCACCTTTGGGAGCTGCTTTGTTCCACTAGGGCCTGCGTGCAGGCACCAGGTGGAACGGGGGGCATTTCAGGCTCCTGAGGCCCTTCCAGGAAGGACATCACCCTAAGGGCCAAGGAGAGGCTCCTGGAGGAGCACCTCATCTGGAGCTTCTAATGATGGTCAGGGAGCAGCAGATACCGTTGTCACTTGCCCTCAAATAAACTCAACTCAAACGTGGCAGGGTGGCAAGAGAGGTTGTCCAACTCAGGACGCCCCCAGATTCGCCAAAGCAAGTCTAAGCTCATATTATTTAGGAGCAGCTGGGACATGAGGGCTGGCTCACATCTGCATACATTTTCATCCACCTTGGCCTCGCAGCAGCCTAGCCCCTCCTGCTCGCTGGCCTCCAGCCTCTCATGGCCCAGGTTGATCTGTTTGAAGAGCACCTACGGTTCCTCTCCAGTAGTAAGCCTGAATTGGCCCTGGATGCACCCGGGCTGACATACCACTGTCTGCCCGGGCGTGGTCCACCCCTGGGCATCCTAGTCCAACTGCAGGACCAGGCAGCCTCACGGGGAAGGCCCAGGGCTCACAGGAAAAGCCCAGGGCGTGCTGGAGCAGTCGATGTAATTTCCAGGGACACAGGCCACTGTGGATGTTCCATTCGCCACAGAATAGTACTAAAATTCTCGGTTCTCTTGGACCACAAGAGCCTTACTACTCTGAAGAAGCCTGACTCCGCATTTTAACCTAGCCAGGGATAAAATGGTCAAGACAGTCTGTACGTATTACAGTTGGTTGCTTGGGTGGTTGGCAAGTGTGATACCCTTTGGCCCGCCATGCTTATTACTGAAGTTTCATTAAACCGCCATTGGAGATGATGGATTCTCCCTCCTTCTGCTGAGCAAACCTATGCAGAACACGATGAGGAAGGTTCCATCTGCTCTTGCCTTCAGGTTCAGCATCACACTAGTGCCCCTTTATCTTCAGTTTCATTTTCTGAGGTTTCAGTTACCTGCTGTCAAGCATGGTCTGAAAATATGAAATGGAAAATTCCAGAAATAAACATTCCATACGTTTTAAATTGCACACTAAGTAGTGTGATGAAGTCTTTCGCCATCTCGCTCTCTCCCAAGACGCGAATTCTCTCTTTGTCCCGTGTATCCACACTGTATATGCTACGTGCCCAGTAGCCTGTTAGGAAAAAACATAGTCTATATAGGATTTGATACTATGCACGGTTTCATGTATCCACTGGGGGTCTTGGAACATATGCCCTGTGGATAGGGGGAGACCACTGTACCTAAAAGTGTGGTGTCCAGGAAAGTGGGTATTGTGCTTCTCATCCAGCTACTTCATCCCTGTGCACGAGAATGAGTGTGTATCTGGGGGATGGGCCTTACTGCTCACACCTTCTGAGCATCCCACGGGGACGTCATGTGCATCCCCCCACTTGTCACACGTTCCTCTACTACCCCCAAGTCCCGTGCCTTTCTTCCTTCTCCCTGAAATCCCGTACTTCTTCATTCTGTGCCCGAGAACCTAGCCCTAATCCATTGACCCTAACCTGGAACTCCACAAGCTTCTTGCTTTGCTGGCTCTTTCCCACCCGCTTCTACTTTTGGATCAGAGGAGGGTGGGAGGCTTCAGATTAAGAAGGTGGAGAAAGAAAGGAAGGGTCTGGATTCTGGAAGAGAGTAGTTTATCCCCCACCTGCACACTCAACCCTGGGGGCTTAAACTTGCACTTCAGGCTGAATCTGCTGAGATTTGCAGAGCCCGTGAGGCTGTACTTGCTCAAGAATGTTGGTCTCCTGCCAACCTTTAAATACACAAAAAGGTCACTTTCACTTGCCCCTTTCCAATATCTGACGGCTTTTTTTCCCTTCGCTGCAACAGGTAGAAGGAAGCCATCTTGCCAAGTTCTCTTCCTGGTGGGAATCTTCGAGACCTTGCAAAGTGGGGACCCGGCCCCTTCCTCTTTCCATGAATGCATGGGTCTGTGCACGTGGGGAAGTCCTTTCCAGCCACCACATGCCCCCTGGTATGTCGGGCAACTGTGCCAGTGCCCTCCATGGGAGCCAGGTTGCTCCCTCTGCCACAGACACTGAGTCTTTTCTCTGATCTGGGGAACTGAACATGTCATCCCTTGGGGCATTTTCTGGTCCAGAACATCTCTCACGTCTCCACAGCATCTGTCTCTGGCTGAAGGTCAGATATCAGGGCTCCAGCACCTTCTATTTTGGGGTGGCTGATGTCCCACATCTATCTGTGGCCCCTACCCTAAATCAGTGGTTTCCAAACTTTTCTGATTACTGAAAACAAAGTGGGTTCCCTCCTGGCGAGTTAAATCAGACTCTCCACCGGAAGTGCTTGTCTCACAAAGTAAAGTGTATTTGTGGCAAATAGGAGACCCTGAGGAATCATTTCCAGAGTCATGGCGACCCCAAACAACGGGAAGCAGGGACATTTATTTCAGATGGGGAATGAATATTCAAAAGGGAGAGGTGGGGCTTCGCTTGCGCAGGCTCAGTTGGAGAACTTGCTTCCACATACCCTGCAGGTTACGGTAATAAGGCCTAAACTCCTCCTAGAGAGATCTTAGCATTAAAAATAAGGCAAAGGTCACAGGCGTAGCTCCTGTGGTGAGGCTTGGTCTGGTTCAGCGTGGTTGGTGATGGCTTCTCCCTAACAGAACAAAAGGAAAAAAAACAATTTGGAAAAACGGTTAAAATATCCAAATCCGCCCTTGAATTCCGCGGGGTAACTAGTCGGTGACAATTATGTACCCATTTGGTAAAAAGTTGTGAGGGGTACATATTTCCCCATACACCTATTTATAAACTGTACATTATGTAAATTATAAAACATACATAAAGTTGAGGTTAAAACGCAGGAACAAGATGATATGAACAATGTTTAAAGTGTCGTTAATCACGGTGGCTTTATGTCAGCATAAGTTAATGCCTCGGGGCACAATATGAGTACAGATTTGAGGTTCATTGTTAGCAATAAGGGATATGGTTCTGACCAGCTTCCCGTCAGACCCGATCAGCTCCCTGCCTTTTTATCGTGCAGGGAGGTGAGCGGAAACCCTGCTGTAGGAGACCGGTCAGCCCTGCTTTCCCTTTCTGCCTCCTGCCCTTGCAGCCTCAGCATCATTTCCAGTCGGGGTTTTTAGCAGTCATCCTAAAACTACACATTCATTTTGTGAGAAGTGATTACATCGCAGTGAGGTTATCTAATCTAAGAATCCACTTAACTTACTTTGACTCTCTCTGCCCAGGAGGGGGCTTGTCAGCACCCCTGAGATGTAGAACTCCCTACTCCTTTAAGAGGTCTCAAATTCTGCATGTGAAGAACTGAGTAAAGGCACCCATGAGCACTTTATATGGAATATTAGAATATCAGCTTGCTAGAGCCGACGTCACAAAGCACCACACACTGGGCAGCTTAAATAATAGAAATGTATTGTCTGACAGTCTGGAGGCTGGAAGTTCGAGATCAAGGTGTCAGCAGGGTTGGTTCCTTCTGAGGCTGTGAGGGAGAATCTGTTCCAGGCCTTTCTCTTAGCTTCTGACGGTCAGCGGGCAATCTTTGGCATTGCTTCACTTCTAGACACATGACCCTGATGTCTGCCTACATCTTCACATGGCATTCTTCGTGTGTGTGTGTGTGTCCAAATTTTCCCTTTTTACAAGGACACCAGTCACATTGGCTTAGGGCCCACCTTAACAACCTCATTTTAACTTGATTAGCTCTGTTAAGACTCTATTTCCAAATAAGGTCACATTCTGAGGGGCTGCGGGTTAGCAGCTCATACCTTTTAACATACCTTTTTGGGGACAACACCATTCAACCCGTATCAATTAATAAAGCTCAATTTTTTCTTACTTTTTACGTTAAAAAAAAAGAAATCAAAGTTCTAATGGCTTCTGGCATTCCAGTGGGTAATGGTCTGGTGCACCCGTGGGGGGGTGAACGTTTCTTTGGAGACCACCACCTCATTAGTTCTGTCCCTCCTCCCCTTTCCTCCACGATCGTTCACCCCCAGTTTTCACCGGGGCACAAAGGGTGTGGGTGTGGAGAAGACTGAAACTTCCGGAGTTCCACTTGGAATTCTGCAGAAGATTAGTTTAATAATGGACTTCTGATACCAAGATGGCCAAGTGAGCTGCCAGCAAGCCTCCTCTCCCTTGTTCCACGCCTCGCAAGTAATAAGAAAGACCTAATTTTAAGTGGAAGCGTAATTGCACTCAAAAGCAAGGAGGGGGAGAAGCGTTTGGTGTTCTTCAAAAAGTCCTACATGGAATTACTATATATGACTGAGCTATTCCACTCCTAGGTGTAGACCCAAAAGAATGGAAAACGTATTCAAACAAAAAATTGTACATGAACATTCATAACAGCACTGTTCACAACAGCCAAAGGTGGAAACAACCCAAATGCCCATCAACAGATGAATGGATAAACAAAATGCGGTATGTCCATATGATGGAGTATTACTCTGCCATGACGAGGAGAGAAGTACTGATGGATCCGACATCATGGATGAACCTCGAAAACGTTACGCTAAATGAATGAAGCCAGACACAAAAGGCCACATATATAAAAGGCGATTCCATTTATACGAAATGTCTGGAGTAGGTCAATCCATAGAGGCAGAAAGCAGATCAGTGGTTGTCAGGGGCTGGAGGGAGGGAAAATGGGGAGTGATTGCTTAATGGGGGTTTTCTTTCATGGTGATGAAAATGTTTCAGACCTAGGTAGAGGTGGTGGTTGCACAATGTTGTAAATGTGGTAGATGCCCCTGGATTGTATCCTTTAAAATGGTTAATTTTATGTTATATGAATTTACCTCAATTAAAGAAACTAAAAAGCAAAAAGGGAGGTGCTGGGGGAATGAGAGGCCAGGAGGACTTGCTAATCATGAATGGCTTTGATGAGGCGCCCCTGGGCACCCGCTGGCTCTGAGCAATCACCCCCCGGAGAGAGCCCGAGTTGGTACCTTCCAGTGTAACGACAGGCCTGCAATTGGCCTGGACAGCTTCCCTCAAACTGTCCACGAGAAAATCCTAGCAACAACAGGGAATTTATTTTTTTTAATCAAAAGGCTTGGTGCTGTCTGCTGTTCAGAGCTCCAGGGCAATGTGAACGTATTAGTAACCACAACTTACACGACCCCTCCATGTCTTTTCTAGCTCCCTCCCCACCCTTAAACTCTTGTATTTTAAGTTCCTCCTGTTTTCTTTGGAATGCAGTTAATTGACTTGGAATGACTGCAATCTGTGGTGGAGAATAACATGCTTACTGGGTAAATAGCTCCTTCTCAAAAGAGCTGCAAAAAGCAGATTATGTGCAAATTCAGAGAATGCTTTTTGGTGCCAAGCTCTAGTTGGATTTGAAAGGTCTTGTCAAGTTTCAGATTCACAGCTTGACATTTATATGGTTATTTATGTCACTTATTAACTGTGGTGTGTTAGTGGCAATCTAATTATGTCTGCCCTCCTAGTTTGTCTTGGGAACAGCAGGAGCAGATGGCTTTGTGACAAGAGTTCACCCGGGGATGTTCTTCTTGAACATATCTGGGGAAAGATAGGGGTCAAAAGGGCCGAGGGCTTTGGCACGTGTTCTTTTTAGTCTGCAACGTTCTTGAAGCTTTTGCCCCAAGAACACTTTTGCTGGGCATTTATGCTGATCTGGTTCCAGGAAGAGGCAGAAATATCTCCTCTTGGAACCTGAGAGACTGTGTCTTGAATAGCCTTTGTTTCTAGGAGATTCTGAGACACGTGCAGATGGAATCTCTGCATTTCCTTAAGGTGGTTCAGAAAGCCAGCCTGAGCAGGGAATTGGGAGGAGCCAATATCTTGCTTTTTGCGCAATTTGCTCTACTTTTTGACGTTCTGACATTAAAAACAGATCTTGAGCTGTGGTTCTTAGCTTTGTGCCTGCAGAGCGAAGGCGATGCTGTGTTCTGAGATGCCTGACCTCTCCACCTGGGATCTGGAATGAAAATGAACCCACATTCTGAGGTTTCTGGTTATAACATTCACCCTCCCTCCATCTTCCCCTCGCTGTGGGGCTGGAGGGTGAAATGGCTCCTGAATGGCGGGCTCGGCAGGGCGAGGGAGAGACCAAAGCAGCCCAAGAGAAGTGAAGGTCTGTGTGTTCTTGGCTCAGAATGAAACACCGGGCTCCTCCAGCTCCAGGCGAGGTTCTCATGAGGAGACTGAATCCGGGCACTTCCCAGGAGAACCAGAAACAAGAAGGAAAGCACCTTTGAAAGTAAATACTGCACTAAGCTGTAAGACCCTCCATAAAAGCTGCACGTCTGCTGTTACTGGTGGCTGGGAGTGGCTTTGTCTCACACCCATGTACACCCTGGTGACACCATCCCCATCGCAGCCCTCATGGCCTTCAGAACCCCTCTGTGCTTTAGGGAAGGGGAAGCTGGAATTCACTCACATTTTGCCACTTTCTTAAAAAGAGACCTATTCTACTGATTTCCATTTTTATAAAATCTAATTAAGGGCTGAGTGACACTTCCCCTTCCCCAAACCATGTTTGTTTCTTGCTTTCCTTAAGTTTGAATGCCCTTTGCCACTCCCCCGACGCTTCGCAACTGGATGAGAGTATGAGCCTAGGCTGCTGGAAGCAATGGCCACCCACCTCCCCAGAGTCTCTGACACTTCACATGTGCACAGCCGTTTACATTCTGCCAGGCCGGGGAGTTTCTAAAAAGAAGAAAAGGAAAAACAAGCATCAAGTGAACGCCCACACAAATATGTCAAACTGAGTTTTGACAAAGGTGCAAAAGCAATTCAATGGAGGCAGCATGGCCTTTTCAACAAATGGTGCTGGAGCGATTCATGTCCACAGGCAAAAACACAATCAACTCGACCCAAACCTCACTCATGGTTACTCACACATTGTGACACAAAAATGAACTCAAAATGGATCATGGACTTAAATGTAAAAAGTAAAGTATAAAACTTTAAGAAAATAATAAGAGAAAACCAATGAGTCTTGATACCAAAAGCATGATCCATAAAAAGAAAAAGTTGGTCAATTTTACCTCTTTGAAATGCAAACTTTTGCTCTACGAAAGACTCTGTGAAGAGAAATGGAAAGACAGGCTACAGCATGGGAGAAAATATTTGCAAACTGCATATTCAACAAAGAACTTGGACATAGAATATGTAAAGAACTCTCAAAACTCAATAGTAAAAAACCCGGAACAATCCAATCAGAAAATGGGCAAAGACGTGAATAGGTATTTCACTGAAGAAATTGTGCAGAAGGCAAATGAGCACATGAAATGATGTTCAGCGTTGTTAGGCGCTAGAGAAATGTAAATTAAAACCGCAATGAGATATCACCATACACCTATCAGAATGGCTAAAATAAAAACCAGCGATAACATGAACTGCTGGCGAGGGTGGGGAGAAACTGGATCACTCACACGTTGCTGATGGGAATGTAAATGGCACAGCCACTCTGGAAAAGAGTCTGGCACTTTCTTACAAAACTAAACATGCGCTTACCATATGACCTAGCAATCACACTCTTGGACATTATCCCAGAGAAATGAAAACTTAAGTTCACCAACAAACCTCTACAAAAATGTTCACAGCAGCTCTGTTTGTGATAGCCCCAAACTGGAAACAACCCAAGTGTCCTTCAGTGGGTGAATGGTTAAACAAACCGGTACATCCATATCTCTGTCAATTTCTTGGTTATGATATTAAACCACAGTTATGCAGGATGATGTTATCATTGGGAGAAACTGGGCCAGGGGATCTTCCTGAATTATTTCTTACAACTGCAAATGAATCTGCAATTATCTCAAATAAAAGTTTTTTAAAAAGCTGTATAAAAAAGTCAAGTGAACCAGATACTAAGAGCTGGGGGCCGTGGCAGCAGGGCTAGGCTTTTTATAGCCCTCCTGGGACAGACCCCAGAAGATCTGGGAGCTGAGGAGGAGGGAGCCTTTGACTGAAAAGTACCGTTAATAGCCGCACTGCCTCTTACCACAGGATCCAGCAGTTATGCTCCTTGGTGTTTACTCAAATGAGTTGAAAACATGTCCACCCCAAAACTCTCATGTGGATGTTTATGGCAGCTTTATTCATAATTGCCAAAACTTGGAAACAACCCAGATGTCCTTCAGTAGGTGAATGGATAAAGAAACTGTGGTACATCCAGACAGTGGAACATTATTCACTGCTAAAAACGAAATGAACTATCAAGCCATAAAAAGACATGGAGGAACGTTAAATGCATCCTACTATGTGAAAGAGGCCAATCTGAAAAGGTAACATACTGTGTGATTCCAACTATACACCTTCTGGAAAAGGCAAAACTATGGAGACAGGAAAAAGATGTGATTGCCAGGGCTTCAGTGGGAGGGAGGGATAAATAGGTGGAACACGGAGGATGTTTAGGTCAGTAAACTACTCTGTATGATACTACAATGGTGGCTGTATGTCATTATACATTAGTCCGACACATGGATTGTACAACCAAGAATGAACTCCAGTGTGAACTATGGACTCTGGGTGATAATCTTATATCAATGTAGGTTTGTCGATTGTGACAAATGTACCACTCTGTTGGGCGATGTTAATAGTGGGGGACACTATGCGTGTGTGGAGATGGGGGTATGTGGGAAATCTCTGCACCTTCGCTCAATTTTGCTGTGAACTTAAAACTGCTCTAAAAAATAGAGCCTATTAAAAAAGCAATAATAGGGGCCAGCCTGGTGGTGTAGTGGTTAAGTTCTCACGTTCCCCTTTGGTGGCCCAGGGTTCCCAGGTTCAGATCCTGGGCATGGACCTACACACCACTTGCCAAGCCATGCTGTGGCGGTGTCCCACATACAAAAATATAGAAGATTAGCACCAATATTAGCTCAGGGACAATCTTCCTCAATCAAAAAGAGGAGGATTGGCAACAGATGTTAGCTCAGGGCCAATCTCCCTTACCAAAAAAACCCAACCCCCACCCCTACCCCCGAAAGTAATAATAGCACTGCTCTTATTAACATCTTCACACACTTCAAGGTGCTTTTGGGATGTTCTGGGGTGGGTGGAAGGTGGGGGGTGGAAAATGATGGTAAGTGCTGCGTACAGAGCACACTATAGGGGCCTGGAGTGGGTAAGAAGCGTGCCCTGCATTATCTCACTCGCCACAGTGCGTGGGAGGCACTGATGTGATCAGAGATACACCTGGGTAGGGATGGACTGAGGAGAATGTTCCCTGGGGTTCCCTGGGAGGATGGGTGAGTGCAGGGTGTTGAGGCTCCAGCCCAGGCAAGCTGGATGGAGGCAGGGAAGAGAGGTGTGTGGTCCAAGAGAGGGGGACTAGGGCAGAGAACTGGTAGAGGTCTGCTGGGATTCTCTTCCCGTCTTGGACGCCATGACTTAATGAGCCAGTAGGACTCTACTACAGACAGGACAAGGAAGGGAGGGGGGAAAGCAGACAAGCGGGCCAGGAGTGGAGTCCAAACTCATAATGAAAAGGGTAGCAGTCTGAAATCTGGGATGGATCCAGCGATTAGCCCAAAGGGTTGATTTACTTTGGAGACATTAATATATAGTCCGGGAATGGGAAAGAAGACGGTGGGTGGGATTATTTTTGGTGCCATGACTTCTAGGGAGGGTGCCTGCTGATTTCCCTCGTCCTCATCTTCTTATATTATTTATCTCTTTTCCAAGCACTTGTTTGGGGCTCAGGGTTGGGTGCACAGGCTTTCCTCCCGCCCACCCTGGCAGAGAAAGCTGTCTCCCTCTTGTGGTCTCTTAGGGGAACCACTCAGAATGCCTGGGACCTTGGGAGTTGAGAGGGCCATGTTGGTGCTTCCAGGTGTGAGGCTGCCTCCGGGAGAGAAGTACAGAGGATTAGGAAGTGCAGCTTGGCCCTTTCTTGGCTATTTTAGACCGAAAAGGATTCAAAGGACGCCTGAAAGTCAAAGGAAGTGAAGGAGAAGAAAATGAAGAAACTGCAGAGGGGATGGAAGATTCCAGAGCCTCATGGGGCTGACTAGGTGCTGCTGCCTTGGTATGAGGAGGGGCAAAATGTTTGGAAAGAGCCAGATGAGGAGTGCTTTTGTCCTCCAAGCCCTCCTTTTGTGGGCAGCCCCCCGCCCATCCGAGATGACGGGCACCTGCTTTCTATGCAGTGCAGCAGCAGACCCTCACTCTTTTGTGACTATGATGATGTTTCTTTACGGGGACAATCACAATGATTTGAGAAAGGCAATGACATTCAAATGGCCTGTGGTCGTCTAATCCCTCCTAACAGGTCTTGGATCTCCATGGCATCAGTTGAGCTGACATCTGTGGAATGGAGGTGTTGACATGGGGCCAGGTGGCACAGCCCTCCTGGGAGCAGTCCAATCCACGGCTGACCTCATCCTTATCAATCACTGAAATGCAGGCCGGGGGTTAAGGAAGGAGGAAAGTGCTGTTGCTTGGTAGGGAGAGAGGAAGGATGTTTCCCTGAGTAGCTGCCCTGTTTGGAAGTAGAGGGAATCAGGTTGGGTGCCCCAGGGAAGAAAGCCCCCAACCTCCAGAACAGAGGGGCTGCCCCTCTGGTGACCCACCGTGTTTGGGTGGCCTTCAATCACCTTGGGCTAATGGCCCATGAGGCCTGACTTTCTCCTCCACTGGCAGTGGCCTCCTGGAGGGCAGATCGGGTCTCCCTTGCTGTGTTCCCTCCAGCGAAACGCAGCTGCGCGGGCCGGCTCAGCTTTTTGGCCCTTAGTGGGAGGTGTTGAAACCCAGGAGGATCGGTGAACTTAATTAGAAGCAGAAGCTGTCACCTGCCTGTGCGCCCACTGTTTTTCATCCCAAACTAAGAAGTTTTACAAACCCCTAGACACTTGGTTTTCAGAAATTTCTTATTAAATTTTATTTTTAACTTTTTATTTTGAAAATTTTCAAGCCTGCAGAAAAGTTATGAGAATAGCGCAATGGACGTGTGTCTGGCCTTGACCTGCATTTGCTAGTGGTTAACATTGCCACATGCGCTTTTAGCTCTCTCCCTATACAGACTTACTTTTATTTTATTATTTACGGAACCATTTGAGAATAAGTTACGGCTACCATGATCTTTCATTCCCTGAATGCTAAGAATGAGGACGCTCATTTTCATAATCCCCATACAATTATTACATTCAGAAAATTTAACACTGATATGATGCTAATATGTAATATGCAGTCCCTGTTCAAGTTTTACCAATGTCCCCCAAAATGTCCTTTAGAGTAGTTTTCTTTTCTGATGCTAAGCAAAATCCTTTTATCCTTAGTGTTAATAGTTGTGGAAAGGTGGATCTGGCTAGACAGACGTACACACAGCACACCATACACCCCCCCCCCCCCCGCACCACAGGCGTACACACCACACCGCACGCACACACACACACCTCACCACAGACACACATATACACACACACCACACACACACACCACATACCCGCCCTCCCTCCACCCCACAGACACAGATTTCATCTTCACTGCCAAGCGTGCTGCCTGTAAGAGAATCTTAATTTATTTACTCATTTATTTTTTGGTGACAAGCTACCTCCCCCATGCTGGGGTCTTCTAACCAGGCTCGTTCCTCCAACTGCTGGGGAAAGGGGCTCAAGGGGCCTCTGCTGTCTCACAGTAGTATGGCCTTGTAGGGTGGGGACGAAGGGAAGATGGGTTCAAACAAGACGTGAGGCTCGCCACCCTTCCTGGAGGGAGGCTCGGCTCTCTGCTTCTTGGTGTGGCAGTTTTGAGCTGCCACATCACTTGTAGAATCGGAAACAGAGCTACAAAGGCTGCAGGCTCAGCTGCTGCTCGACTTTCCTCTTCGTTTGACACAGAAGAAAGCCGGTGCTCAGGGAGGTGAAGTGACTTGGCCAATCTTGCTCAGCCAGCAGATGGAAGGTGGATCAAACCAATGTTTTTTCAGGCCATCCAGCTGGTTCCCAGACACCCAAGTCTGGGGCGCAGGGAACACAGGGACAAAAGAGAACACATCCCATGGAGAGAACGAGAAGCAGGGGCAGTGGACGTCCTTCTCGAAGGATGAAGAGGCAAAGCTTGGGGTGCCATGTAGTCCCCGTGATGTGTGGCAGCGGGAGAGCTGGGGGTCAGGCTCATCACCCCTGGGGAGGTGAGGCCACACTGAGGTGGTTCCCAGTGCTCAGTGCATTCGGTGGGCACCCTGGTAGGCGAGGGCCGGGAGCCTGGTCATGCTCCTTGTCTGCTCCAGCTCCTAACTGCTCTTGGCTTGAGAGTTTTACCTTGCTTGGCTTTCTCTCCAGGACTGGAGTCTGCTGGGAGGAATTTGCCATAATCTGCTCTTCCTGCTTTTGAACCCACCAAGGGATGCACACAGGAGACATATGCTCAGGGTGAATGAGAAACCACAGCTAAAAGCATCATTTCTCTAGTTGCAACCAGTTGGAGTTCACAGGACTAAGTAATTAGACAAAGAGTCATAAGCTAACAGAATAGGAGCTCTCTGCCAGGAACCCCTCTGCTGCAGGTTTGGGGTTGGAATCAGTGGTCTGATTTGTGGAGATCCTGTCCCCTGGGAACGCAGACCTGTGTGCCAGAGCCGTGGGACTTCCTTCCTCCTGAAGACGGCCTGCAGTGGAGACCGTCCAGGCTGCATCTGCTTTGCAGATTAGGAGGGACACTCAGAAAGCAAACGATTGTGTTCCTGCCACTTCCATGGCTCGCGACAGCCCAGGCGGAGCTGTGATGGCCAAGTGTTAACAGGCAGCGGGTGAAACTTGGCCTTCCTTGGGAAAATCTGTTCCTTTTTGAAAAATCCTGTACGCCATATTCAGAAGTCCACACTGCTGAGAGGGAAGATTGGGCAAAATGGTCAGTCCCTGTTCCTTTGTCAGGATAGATCTTCTGTTTTTATCTCTGACAACAAACAATAGACTATTAACATTTGTTAAGACTTAATAGACTATTAAGACTTAGCCTATTAAGACTATTAAGACATTTATTAAGACAATAGACTATTAACATTTATCAAGAGTTTACTGTGTGTAAGACACTGTTCTAAGTGCTTTATGTATTGTTCTCTTTAATCCTCAGTACAGCTCCATAAGACAGGTCCCATTTATAGATGAGGAAACTGAGACTCAGAGAGGGTAAGAAACTTGGCTAAGGTCACACAATAATTAAGGGACAAAATCAAGATTCCAGCCCAGATAGTCTCAGGCCAGCGTATACTCTCAACCACTATTCATTTTTCCTGAACAAATTCATTGTTTTGCTTTAAGTTGGTGTGTGTATGCTGTAGATTGAATGTTTGTGTCCCCCTCAAGTTTACGTGTTGAAACCTAATCCTCTGTGCAATGGTATTTGGAGGTGGGGCCTTTGCGAGGTGATTAGGTCATGAGGGTGGAGTCCTCATGAATGAGATTAGTGCCCTTATAAATTAGACCCCAGAGAGATCCCTCTCCAGTGTGAAGACATGGTGAGAAGAGAGTTTTCTCTGAACCAGGAAGCGGGCTCTCACCAGACACCAAACCTACTGGCACCTTGGTCTTGGGCTTACCAGCCTCCACAACTGCGAGATGTAGGTTGTTGTTTCTAAGTCACCCTATGGTATTCTTGTCATCCCAGCCTGAAAGGATTAAGATAGTGTTAGAGGTGGGATGAGCCTGGGCTGGGGCTTCCTAGGTGATTCTTCTTGTGTGTAGATCTGATGTGATCTTTCCAACTTCCTAAGCCGCATTCTGGGCACAGGACTGGATCTGTAGTGCATTGAGCCCGGTGGGTGGCATGGCCTCTGGCTGGGACGTCAACACTGCCATTTATGGAGTGAATGTTGGGGAGAAGGAGGGTAGTAGGCAGCCCTCAAGATGTCCCCCAGTGGTCCCTGCCTCCTCATGTTTAGGCCCCTGTGTAATTCCCTCTCCTTGAGCGTGTGCTGGACTTACTGACTCTCCTCTAATAAATAGAATAGGGCAGAAGTGATGGGACACTACTTTTGAGATTAAATTATAAAACGATTGTGCCTTTCATCGTGGGTGCTCACTCTCTTGGATCATTCATCCTTGGGGAATCCAGCTGCCATGTTGTAAGGCAGCTCTGTGGCAAGGTCCACATGGCAAGAGGGAGGTCTTTCAACAACCAAATGAGTGAGCTTCAAAATGGATCTCCCTACTCCAGTCGAGACTTCAGTAGGAACCGCAGCCCTGGCTGGAAGCTTGGCTAAAACCTGATGAAAGACCTTGAGTCAAAGACACCCAGCTAAGCCACATCTGGATTCCTGACCAAAAGAAATTGTGAAATGATGTGTTTGTTGTTTCAGCTGATAAGTTTGGGGATAATTTGTTAAACAGCAATAGGTAGCTAATGTGAGAGCATCTGGGACTCATTTCCTCCCTCAGGTGTTATCTGAGGTGCTCTGAGGGGTGAAGCCTTGGCCAATCTTCAGGTTTCCATCAGCCCTCACTGGTGTTTCCTGTGCCCTGAATGTACAGCTATTGCCTTATGTCCAAGGGCTGGCAGGAAGGAAAGCTGTGTTTGGACCCACCAGTGAGATATGGACAATGTACCTGATCATCTAAGCAGCTATCGCCCTCTTCCATGCTGAGCTTGGAGGAGACAGATGATCCAGGCTCGTGGGAACCACAGCCACCCTAGTAAGTTTTATCACGTGCTCTTTCCACTCCACCACGCTGACTCCTCCACAAAATGAATCTTGTCAGAGAGCTTTATAGTACACACCGCACTGGCATGTATGTTCTCTTTGGCTTCTTATAATCACCCCAGGAAGTAGGTAGATGAGGAAACTGAGTCCCTGATGCTTACATAACTCTTTGATGCTTACATAATATACCTTTTATGTAACTCTTGTGTGGTTTACAAGTTCTTTTATATTCGTGTTCTCATTCAAGACATCACACTTACGTTTGGGCTCAGAGCGGTTGAAAGACCTGGCAGAGGCAGGACCTGAGCTCAGACAAGAGAAAGAGAGCCCTAAGATAGCTCCCTCTTGCCCCCTGCCTGCTTTTTTTTTTTTTTTTTTAAAGATTGGCACCTGAGCTAACAACTGTTGCCAATCTTTTTTTTTTCTGCCTTTTCTCCTCAAATCCCCCCAGTACGTAGTTGTATATTTTAGCTGTGGATCCTTCTAGTTGTGGCATGTGGGACCCCGCCTCAGCATGGCCTGACTAGCAGTGCCATGTCTGCGCCCTGGATCCGAACTGGCGAAACCCTGGGCCACCAAAGCGGAGCACATGAAGTTAACCACTCGGCTACGGGGCCGGCCCCTGCCCCTGCCTGCTTTCTAACGCCTGTGTACCTCTGACTCTTGGGGGCCACAGAAGAAACACATCTCAGGAAGGATTCTGTGGAGAGGGAGAACTGAGGAATTAGGCATCCCCCCAGAGTTCGTTCTTAAAAGTGCTGAAATGTCATAGAAAAATATGCAAAAAACTCCTCCAAAAACCAACCAAGCAGAGACCTCTCAAAATCACATTTTTTTCTCTAGCTATAAATTTGGGACAATAACATTATACTTGACTTTGAAGGTTTTTGAAGATTGATTAATTACTTAATTAATTAACTCAACAAATGTATGGCAGAACGTCTTCCATGTACCAGGCATTGTTCCAGGTACTTGGAATGTGGTGGGGAATAAGACTCAGAAAATTCCTGCCCACATGGGGTTTATAGTCTAGTGGAAAGATGTGCTTATTCTATAGGAGCTAAAAGTCTGTGTGGTTATAATTCATGTGCAGAGTTGGGCTACTTTTTTTCACTGAACTTTATGTCATATATACTGTTCCATTGGTTTTAGTTATTTACATATTAAATATTTTATTTACCATAGTTTACTTAACCTTACCTAATTATTGGGCATTTTGATTTTTCCAGTTTTTGACTGTTATGAACGGAGCTACTGTAAACAATTCTATATAATTAAGTTTCAACAATTCCTTTGAATTATTCCCATAAAATAAATTCCCAGAAGAGAATTATTGGGCTAAAAGGTGTGAATAGTTTTTGGCTTTCGTTAGATAGTGCCAGATAATGCTTCAGAAATGTTATCAATAGTGTATTTTTTATCCCAAGTGTTCCTAGCATTGGATTTTTATCACTTAATTCTTTCTTGCTAATTTGACAGGTGCAAAATGCTGTTTCACAGTTGATTTGAATTTTTTGAAGCTGGACATTTTTCTTTTGTGTCATATATACAAATCTAGTTAGACTAGGTTAAGATGTGGTAACAACCTATCAAAAATGTTGGTGATTTATATTGACAAAGGCTTAGTTCTTGCTCACGCTGCATTTGCACCGTGGGATGCCTAGTGATGTTGCTCCTCACGTTTTCATTCTGGGAGCTAGACTGATGGAGCAGCCAGCATCTGGAATGCTGCTGGTCATTGAGGAAGTGGGAGAAAGTACAAATCGTGTGTAGGTCATTGAATGCTCTGGTCGGAAGTTACACATATCGCTTCTCCCACCGTTTCATTAGCCAAAGCAAGTCACATGGTCAAACCCTACTTCAAGGGCAAGGGATCTACAGTTCTACCATGGGCCCAAGAGACGATCCAGAAAACCTGAAAGACGGAACGAATGACTACCAGGTCATGATATACTATTTGGTTTTTTTCCTTTATAATGGACTCTTTATTCTGCGATCACTTTTTAGTAGGCAGTGATTCTGAGACCAAAAGAAGAAACACAATGTTTTTATTTGATGCTCTTCCCTGAGCACATTAGCTCTCGTGTCATCACTCCATAGAGCTCTGCTCTCAACCTCCCTCTCCTTCCACCAACTCAAAATCAGCATTAACCCAGGAGTCTTCACCTTTCCTTTGTGCTAAGTCAGAATGACAACCTTGCGAAGTATCCAATCACCTTTTCCTCATCCTCAACAACGGAGCATTGTCCTGGCAGCTTTTGCCTGTAGCTTTGAGATTAATTGGTGTGAAGACCAAGGTGTCAACTTTTGAGTGACTATTTCAATGGATCCAAGTAGTGGTTACAGGATAGTGAGTTACTTGTTCTCTTTCAAAGGCAAGCCAGTTTGGCTTCATTTCTGGTTAACTAGTGCTTCCTTTGATGTCATCGGTGTAAAATAGTGTTATTAAAAACGAAGCGTATTTTTACTCCATTTTAAACACTGTTTAATGCATTTTTCATTATCTGAGAGCGTATGTTTGTTTTCAGTAAATACAAATCTAATTCTCCTTTCAATATACATCTGATAACTCTAATAAGTTGACTCTTGTCTTTCTCATCTGATCCAGCTCTTCGTATGTAAACTAATTAGAAAATAAATAGTTTGATTAGATAAGGATATAGTTTTCATCTGGGATAGCCCCTTCAGGAAAACCATGCTGTTCTCAATAGGGATCACTATGCATTGGTTGGAATGTCCCATTTTGAGACGACAATCTCATATAGAAAGAGGTGTGAGTCACTTGAGGTCAGGGAATTATGTGCGTGTGAATGCGCGTGTGTCTGGAAGACTGGACTGGCAATAAGCGAAGCCAAGAAAGTCTATTCCATCATGTCGTTGATCGCCACTGCTCTGGAGGGGCAGATCTTTGGGCACATCTCTTGCTGGGAATGCTGGGAAGTACCTGATGACCGGGCATAGTGGCATTTCTGCTTGGACCAGTGGCTTGAAGGGGGACAGAGCTCTCTTCTGTTTGCCCTCAGGGTGGGCCGGGAGCCTCATTAAAAAGTCAATGCCCACAGCCCTTCCTGTCTCACCCAGCCCAGTGGCTCTTAGCCTGGCTGCACATTTGAATCACCGTGGAAGCTTTGAAAAATACTGACATTCAGGCCCCATCCCCTAGAGGTTGTCATTCAGTTAATCCGGGGTGGAGCCTGGGCTTCTGTGTTTTCAAGTGTGCAGCGCTGAAATCCACCGGGGCCCAAATGCTTCACTGCCCTGCTGTGCCCAAAGTATGAGAATACCTGTTCACCATCAAACGTCAAAAACCACACTTGGGGCATTCGTTTTGTCATGCTCAAGGTAGCTAGTTACTTCAACCCTTTCTCCTAAGGTCTATGTAGTAACTTGAATGGTGGCCCCTAAAAAGATATGTCCCTGTCCCAGATCCTTTGAATGTGACCTTTTTTGGAAAAAAGGTCTTTGTGGATATAATTAAGTAAAGATAGGCAGCTTGAGATGAGATCATCCTGGATCACCCAGATGGGCTCTAAATCCAATGACAAGTGTCCTTGTAGAGACAGAGGAGAAGACAGTCATGGAGAAGAGGGGATGGCTATGTGGAGATGGAGGCAGACATTGGATTGATGTAGTCACGAGCCAAGGAGTGCCTGCACCGCAGAAGCTGGAAGAAGCAAAGAAGAATGCTCTCCTAGAGCCTCTGGAGGGAGCATGGCCCCGCCAAGGCCTTGATCTCGGACTTCTGCCTTTCAGAACATGAGACAATAAATTTTGTTGTTTTAAGTCAGCAAGTTTGTGGTAATTTGTTATAGCAGCCTAAATACATCCTATTAAACCCTTTTTCCTTTATTCACTCTTTCTTTGGCTCTTTTTCAGTTGTCTCTTGACTGTTTTTCCAGAATAAAGTTTACATTTTTTTCCTGATTTCTCCCTACTCACTCTTGACTGATGCCCTGGCACCACAACTTGTTCCACACACAGCAGTGTCCTGATGCAAACCCATGGCCGTGGACCCTATATATCACCCTGGCTGTTTCCTAGCTCATTTTGACCATTCTTCTTTGGGGTGGTGCAGTTTTCCCCCCTCACATGTTTATCCCTCTGCACAGGCTCCTGGATAACCTCTCCTTTGCCTGTTTTTCCTAGGGTCTTTGTAGTACTAAGTTGATGCTTCAGGGTATAGAGAGGTGAAGGCAGTGGAGATAGAGTATAGCGAGAGGGAGAACTCTAGGACCTGAGGCTAGGGCCAGGACAAGTTTTATGGGACAAATGCATGATTTGCAACTATTTGAAAGCTATTTGCAACAAACCATCTTGTACTTTGCCTTAGGGGAAGGGCAGGGATATGTTGGACCTTTAAAGTCAGAGAATGTTCTAGGTCTTCAGAGTCGGGGAATGCTTTAGGTCTTCTTTCTTGGTAAGTCCCTTTCATCGTCTGCTGTAGAAAAGTAGCTTCCCCTTCAAACAGCTCTTCCCACTAAAGTGAGCAGAAGCCGAGGGAAGCGGAGGTGGCTGTGTTACAAGGCAATGTTTCTTAAGTGTTTACTGGCATTGAGTGAAGACTCGCGTTAACCCAGTGTCTTGCCCAGGATGGCTGTTCTGTACCTGGAGATGATGATGCGGAGGAGAAGGGGACCCTTGGCTGGGTCTTGTGAAGAGCTGGGGATGATGGAAGAAGGGGAACCCAGGTGGATCCAAGGAACAGAGCTAGGGAACCCGGGGCAGAGAGCAGGAAGTCTGTAGAAACTATGGTGGCCAAGAAGAGCCGCAGAGGACTCAGAATCTCCTGAACCAGGTTGCTGTTGGTGGTGCTGGAGAGGGAGCCGGCTCTGCTGATGGAGAGTTTGTTTTTTTTAAAGTAAGCTTTTAATAAACTTTTTATTTTAGAACAAATTTCATTTTGAGATTTGCAGAATTACTGTAAAGATAGCACAGAGATTTCCCGTATACCCCACACCCAGTTTCCCCTATCATTAACATCTAACGTTAGTATGGTACATCTGTCACCATTCATGAACTGATAGTGATGCCTTATTTTTAACTAAAGTCCACATTTTATTCAGATTTCCTTAATTTTTACCCAACGTCCCTTTTCTGTTCCAGGATCCCATCTAGGATCCCATGTGACATTTAGTTGCTATGTTTCCTTAGGCTCCTCTTGCTTGTGACAGTTTCTCAGACTTTATTTGTTTTTGATGACTTTGACAGTTTTGAGGAATACTGGTCAGGTATTTTGTAGAATGTCCCTCAACGGGGATATGTCTGAGGTTTTCCTCATGATTAGACTGGGGTTATGGGTTTTGGGGAGGAAGACCACAGAGGTAAAACGCCCTTCTCATTGCATCATATCAAAGGTACGTGCTATCAACATGACATCACTGTTGATGTTGACCTTGATCCCCTGGCTAAGGTAATGGTCATCAGATTTCTACTGTGTAAAGTCACTTTTTGTCCCCCTTCCCTTCCTTTTCTCTTTGGAAGGAAGTTGCTAGGCACCGCCCACACTGAAGGAGTGAGGAGTTATGCTCCATCTCCTTGAGGATGTACCCCATTCTGCATAAGTTATTTGAAATTCTTCTGCACAGGAGATTTGCCCATTCTCCTCCATTTATTTATTTGTGCTACCGTTTATTTATATCATTGTGGGCTGATTCATATTTATTTTGTATGTTGAGTTATAATCCAATACTACGTTTTAAATTTTCTGGCTCAAATATTCCAGCTTTGGCCATTTAGAACTCTTTCAGTTGGATCCTGGGTCCCTTTGACATCACCCCATCCATGTGGGTTTTTTGTTTTTTTGAGCACTTCCTTACTTTCTGGCACTACAAGATGTTCCAGGATCATCTTGCGATGTCCTGTCCCAGTTCTAGAATCAGCCATTCCTCCACATAGCCATGGTTCCTTTCTATTGGAGAATGCTGCTATAAACCAAGGTCTGGATAGTCATTGTTTCTAGGCCTTCCCAGCTGGCAGAGTAAGTAGATATATATGTGTATGCTAACTTGCCAATATACACATATTTATAAATATGTCTACATGTAACCATCTGTATCTATATTGAGCTAAATGTGAGTTCATACTGATGTCTCTAACTCTAATCCACTACTACATAGATTATTCTGACCTCCTCCCTTTTCTTCTCTGTAACTTCCCACTCCAACACTGAGAAACCTGACTCTCACCATCGGCCATTCCTTTACTGCATTGTCCAATTCAATATACATACATAGTGGTTTCAAAGTTGCTAAGTTGTACACTCCTAGGAAACAACTTTATCAGCTAGCGTGCAGTGCTATGCCTATGTGCAGTTCCTTTGGCCTTTTGTCTCACAGACTCCATTCATTTCCAAAGTTACTTAAATTAGCACCTTATTCTCCCACATTCTGCATTTCATCCTGCGATCTCCTGACCTCCTAAATGATTTTATTCCAGCTTAAGTAGAAAAATACTAAGGAAGGACTTACACTTGGACCAGCACTCGTGGTTAGGATAATGAGAGACTTTGACCATCAGGGGCTATATCAGTTGCTCATTCCTGTGCTGAGAGATGGTGTTGGAATGCTGGAGTTGTCCATCTACCTATAAATACAGGACTGGTATGGAAGATTGGTTCCCCAAAGGAAATGCGGGTGTTGTACAGACAAAAACAACAGATGCTCACAACATTCCACCCCTTGATCCCACATCACACACACCAATCCTTCTCATCTTTATAGTTAAGAATATGCTTCCTCCTAACAAAATGTACATAGCTTCTCTCCCCAGAGAGAGTCAGGCTCAAGCCCACACAGTTACCATTATCATGTTGTAAGTCCTGGACCCCTGGGTGATATGGGTTGCTCTCTCCCAGTTTTGACTGTGGTTCCTTATGGTCAGGCAAATTCTTACCCAGAAGTATATGGATTTTTAAGAAGAAGAGAAAAAAGGGTAATATTTGACCAAAGATACTAACCTGAAATGGGAGAACAGCAAGGGAGATTTTCTTAGTCAGGAAACATTTGTAGATTTGTAGTTCTCTTCACAAAACACCACATAGATGGTCAAGCACTGTTTCTGTGTTAGTCTGGTCCCATGGAGAAGGCAGATGGTGAAGGCTATGGACTCATGTGTTTCGGGGACATTAGTCCTACTCTCTGCATTGCTTAATGCATGTTCTTATTTTGTCTGCATATGAGGTTCACCTCTCAGTGCTAATTGAAATTCAAATAAGTATCTTTTATTTTCTCATGACAGTTCCATTTAGTAATCACTTTGTGTCTGTCAAGAATTTTATGTGTTCTTTTTCAGCTCTATTAATCTTAGCTGAATTTCAAAGCGTTGTAATTAAATTGTATCAAATTGTTTACTTTGATAACTTTTAAAAATGTCAATGGACTGGAAATAAATTTTATTAATTGGTACAGAGGGCCTTCAAAGACAGAATGAGATACAATATACAACCGTTGCTAATGTGATAAGGCCAGAGTTGACATTAATGAAGGAACCATAATAATTTACCATCTGTTTGATCAGCTGATGCTTCTTAGCATATCATAAAACACTACAGAAAGAAGAAAGCTATTATCAATTCATAAAAGGTAATAATGCTGTTTTTCTAAGCAGAGCCTCTCAGTGGTTGAGTTTTTGTCACTTCCATTCTTTTAAGGATCTGGTACATATCACACACACACACACAGATATACATGTAATCTCCAAATTCCCCAAAGGGTAGGATATTTTAAATATTTCCACTTAACAAATTAATGTTTTTAATATAAAAATCCAAGTTTAATATAATTGTCTCATTCACAAGATAGTTACAAGATTTATAAAAAGTATAATTTCAGAGACATTATAGGTTGTGTGGACCTATGTTAGGACAAAGGTTTAAAATCAGGTGGATAATCCTTGTCTTCTCTCAATTCTATCAATGTACACGTAAGCTCATTTGGAGATAATATTACAAGTGTCAATTGAAGACCCTTTATGGACATGAGACCCTGTCCTCTCTGCCTTCTTGCTTCCTATCCTCCCCAAGATAGACAAACTCTGATGAGTAGCCTATTTTAAAGCTCAATCTTTTCATGCCTCTGCTAGTAAATCTTCAGTAACTCCTTATCCCTTAGGCTTCCACCTGTGGTCTTACATAATTTGGCTACCACCTGCCTATTTTCCTTTATTTCTCATCAATTATCTTTCCCCTACTCCTATTCTTTCCTTGGCCTAAAAAACACTTTCACAGTTTTGACTGGCAGCTCCTGAAAGCAGTGACCCTGTCTTGTTCAGGGCACAGATTATGGATGGATATAGTAGCTCCATAGATAACGGCCAATGAATGAATGAATGTCCTCTTACTCAAATTATACCCATTTTCAAGACCCAGCTCCAATGATGCCATTTCTAAGAAGACTTCTCTAATTCCTTCAGCTGGAATTAACTTCTACCTCCAAGCACTGTTATCTATAGCTTCTTTTGTTATAGTAATTTCTCACATAAACATCCCCTGCTGGTGATCTATGCACGTTCATCTTTGAGACCATGGGAGAACAGAGAGGAACTTGGAAAATAAAAAAAATCACTACCTGATTTGGTGTCCGTATCACATATTTACCTCTTCTCCTTTTACAAATGACAATTGACTTTTTCCTACCAAAGTTTGCTGTCTCCACTTGTGTTCTGGAACCCACCCACTCTCTTTTTCTTTGCTCCCTCTCTCTCCTCTAACATCACGCTATCAATCTCTTCTCTTTACAGGATCATTTTCATTAGCACTCAAACATGTTCTTGTATTTCTCTTCTTAAAAAAACCTGCTCATCAAGCAATGCTGTGTTGGTGTCTCATATATAAAGCAGAGGAAGACTGGCATGCGTGTTAGCTCAGGGACCATCTTCCTCAAGCAAAAGGAGAAAGATTGGCAACAGATGTTAGCTCAGGGCCAATCTTCCTCACACACACACACACACACACACACACAAATCCCTGTCAATGCCACATCCTTCTCTAATCACTACCACATTCTCTCTGCTCCTTTTTACAGCAAAACTTTTTCAGTTGCCCATGGTACCTGTCTCTACTTCTTCATCTTTTATTTTTTTATGCATCCTATTTAGATTGGGTTTATAACCCCAACACTTCACTGTGGTTGTTCCTGTCAAGGTCATCAGATTGATCTCCTTATTGCCCAATCCTATGGTCATTTTCCTGTCTTTATTTATGCATGCTCTCAGAGACATTTGACGTAGTTGATTACTCTTCTTTCTGAAATATTTCTTATGTTGGCTTTCATGACACCATACTGACCAGATTTTATTTTTATCTCTTTGACTGCTCATGAGTAATGGAGATAAAATATTCTCAATTAGGGGCCGGCCAGATGGCTGAATGGTTAAGTTCGTGTGCTCCACTTTGGTGGCCCAGGGTTTCGTAGGTTCATATCCTGGGCGCGGACCTAGCGTCACTCATGAAGTCATGCTGAGGCAGCATTCCACATAACAGAACTAGAAGGATCTACAACTAGAATATACAACTATGCATTTGGAGGCTTTGGGTAGAAGAAGAAGGAAAAAAACATTGGCAACACAAGTTAGCTCAGGGCCAATCTTTAAAAAAAATTTTTTCAATTAATCCAAAAGAATGAAGTAAAAGAGGGAAAGAGAGAATAAAGAACAGATGGGACAAACAGAAAACACACAGGAAGATGGTAAATGGAACTTCTACCAAATGGATAATTGAATTAAACATAAATGGTCTAAATATCCCAAATTGAAAGATTGTCAGACTGGATAAAAATGCAAGACTGCACCATATGCTGCCTACAGGAAACTCCCTTTATATACAAAGACACAGATAGGTTAAAAGTAAAAGGATGGATAAAGACATACCATGCTAACATTAATCCAGTGAAAGCTGAATTGGCTATATTAATATCAGACAAAGCAGACTTTGGAACAAGGAATATTACCAGGGATAAAGAGTGAGAATTCCTTATGATAAAAGGATCGATTTATCAAGAAGACACAACAATTCACAAAATATATATTCATAAATAACCAAGACTTAAAATATATGAAGCAAAAACCAACATAACTGAAAGGAGAAATGGACAAATCCACGATTATAGTTTAAGACATCAACACTCCTTTCTCTGTAATTGATAGGAGAAAAACATCAATAAGCATATAGAAGACAAACAATATATCATCAATGTGATATAGTTGACATTTCTTAAAAGCTCCCCATGACAACAACAAAATTCTTGCTCTTTTTATGTGTATATGGAATATTCATTAGGATAGATCATATACCGGGTCATAAAATAAGTCTTGATAATTTAAAAGAAATGAAGTCATATGGAATGTGTTCTCTGATGATAATGGAATTAAGTTAGAAATCTATGACAGAAGTCACCCATGAGGAACATACAGAAAAAGAGGAGATATGGTCCAAGGCTAAAACTTTGGGGATACCAGGATGATGGTACCACAGGAGGAGCTCTCAAAGAAGGCCAATGAGAAAAGATCGGAGAACAGTAAGGAAAACCAAGAAAGAGGAGTCACAGAGGTCAAGGGAGCAGAGAATTCTAAGGAACAACAGTGTTAAATGTAGAAGTGTCCAATAAAATGAGGATGGAAACAAATCCATTAGGTTTGGAGACGTGGAGATTAATGGTGACCTCAGAAAGAGAGCATTTGATGAGAAATGAGGAAGTAAAGGCAGTATCTATCTCTCTTCCAGGCAAAGCTCTTTCCCTCTTGGGAAAGACAAGAACATGAAAACAAGGCATAGTTAGAGGAAGAGTCAAGGTCAAAGTAGGGGATTTTTTTCTTAGTTTGTTAATTTGTTGTTGTTTTAAAGTAAGGGAGATTTGAACGTATTTGTACACTGAAGGTTAAGAGCTGGTAGATAAAGGAGATGGGAGGGAATTGAGTTATGACTATAGGTGGGGGATTCATCCTGAATACAGAGACGAGAGGTAACAATGTAAGGGTGTATGTAAATATAGATAAATTTGTTGGGGCGGGGCTGGAAATTGTTGCACAAAGCATCACCATGGATTCAACTTTTACCTTTATGCTGATGACTCTCAAACTTTACCCCTAGCCCTAACTCTTGAGCTCTAGACCCAATTTCTAAGTGCCTTCTGGTCGTTTTCACTTAGATATACCACCACTAAGCACTTTCATGTAGGAAAACAAACTGGTATTCTCTGATACGTTCCCTTCCTGTCTCCTTTCTCTTCCCTTTGTCTTCACTTGGCCCAGGCAACTGGAACCTTGAGTCAGCCTGGTGTAATAGCGTATCCTACCCTTACGTCAGATGCAAAGTTGGGCTTCACTTGTCAAAAGCTTCAGGGCATGGGGAGGGCTGGTGGTATGCATGGGGTAGAGTGGGAGGTGGATCATAGAAAATGGGTTTTGAGATGATGACAAATCAAAGCCAGCCAGGGTCCCACAAAGTGTCACCAATTCACAGAGGTGAGACAGGAGCGAGAATCTAGGTAGAAAGACAGCAAGATGAAATCTTGTGAGATTAGAGGAGAATGAAGGGTTTGGACAGTGGGATGCGGATCCTGGAGAAGGCTCTGAGCTGGTGAAGTGCTGGATACAAACTCTTTTCATGGTGTCCTTCAAACTTGAACATGAACATGAAGGGAGTCATTAAAAGCACCAACCTGGCATAGACCCCCTACATCTATAGGTTGCAGGTTCCAGCATTCTTCCAGATCCCAGCCTTAGAAGGTGGACTTTCCCTTGACTGTCCCTGCTCTTTCCCTCGTCGCTGTCCCACCATGATTCATTTTTGAGTGCTGTCTTCCTCTGCCATGTCTCTCTGCTCTGGACCCCAAAGCGTGCATCTCCTTTTCTGTCTTTTCCTCTTGCCAACCACTGTCTAGATTCCCTGTACCTTCTGTCTCTAGTCAGTTTAGAAATGTTAAAAAAGAAAAAAACCTTTTCTCCTAGTTTTCCTGCTCTTGGCAGCGTAGACCTGGATGAAGGCCAGTAGTAGCAATGTGCATGAAAATGAAAAATATATGCATAACAATGCAGAAAAACACTGATCCAACCTAGGAAAGTTTAGGTTTATATTCAGGGCCAAGATGTTGATTGCTATTTATTTGCTCTGCACCAGACATGGTGGCTACGAGCTGCTTAGCTTTCCAAAGGTCTTGCAGCACTGCACAAGCTCCCTTCAGAGTAGATTAATTAAGGTAAATGATACTAACGTTTGGGCCTGGAGATTGCCACAGACCATTTGCCTGACGGTGAGGCTAGGAGTCACCTATGGTACGCCATAACCCCAGTCAAGTGCCTGCATCAGTTAACTGTGAATTTCGTAAGTGCTTGGACATGTCAGTCCTCCGAAAAGGGTTTCTCTTTCTTCATTCATCTTGACCACCTGGGATCACCTGTGGTTTGGAGACCAATGTATTAATAGCACTATAAATATAGCTCACAGGCTGGACATCACTTCTCTCTTGGACATCACCTTTTTTCTAGGACAAAACCTCCATTTTATGGTAGACATTGCTGCTTTTGACAAAAAGGAATCTGGAAATGGGATCTTGTCAAAATCCAGTTCAGATGTGTGGCCACATTTACCAGAGTGTCTGTTAGAAATAGTTGAACTACCAGCCTCGTCGGCCAGCAGTATTCCTAGCCTCTCTGCTCACAGAATTGAGCTGTTCGTGCACCCTCGTGTCTTCACATTCAAGAAACATAAAACCCCATTGGAGCATTTGTTGATAGTGGCTCTTCCTGGGCCCTAGTGTAAAGGAATAGGTGTCCCCAACCATTGCATGAAGAGGAGAAAGAGCTATGACGTTGGGTTGGGTGACAAGGGCTGTCACCGAGGTCCATGAGAGGTAGATGTCCCATGGCCTGCCACTCAGCCCACCTAGGAATGCTGGCCAACCTCAGAGACAGAGCTGGCTAAGGAAGACCAGCACGAAAGGCGACTTAGAGGCCTACCAGGGAAAGTGCTGGGTTTCACCAGAGCTCCAAGTGACCCTTGGGGGACATGTCTTGGATTAATTTGGGGAGCAGAGAGGCTGGGAACAGCTTGCTGTTGACTATCCAAGACCCAGGTGTGACTCAGGTAGAAGAAGACACAGTTCTGGGTCTGTAGCTCCTTTTGTCATCCAGTTTCCTCAACAGTGGTTCTCACCAGAGGGGTGGCACCACCTCCTTTAGGGGTGCATTTGGAAATATGAGGGGGACACTTTAGTTAGTCACCATGCTGTGGACAGTGGCATGAGGGGCTGTGCAGGGAGGCAAAAACTCGCCAAGGCCTGCGACAGTGGCACCCACCAACAGATCCCCCTGCTGGAATGTCTCCCTTTGAGAAACATGCAGAACTCATGGCTCCTGCCAAGTCTGGACAGACTCTGAATTTTGGAGTTTAAATGGCGCTCAGCCTCTGTCTTGCTTGACTGAAGGGCGCTACCTGTCAGGGCACAGAGCTCTGGTGGCCTTTTCAGGGGCTGGCACTGCCCAGCATTAGCTAGGACCACAAAGTGCCTGTGGAGGTTGGGAAAAGACAATGGGTGTAGAAGGGGGAAGTCCCACAGGTGACAGCAAGACCCAGCCTTCACTATCACCACAGCAAAGAATATCTGTAGTAGAGATTGCCTTCTCTGAGAGGAGAACCCAGTTCTCTGGCAGGATTCGTGTTGATAATAGTTTTAGAGGGATGGGTGGGAAACAATTTTAATTTACTGTACCACCTGTAGCCCTCTGAGAACGAAGGTATCCCCAGAGATATGAATTCATTCAGCTTCTAGAAAGTTCTAGAAGTTTGCACAACCAGGTTTCTCTTTCCCAAGCATTAACCCTCTACTCCTGCCCACTTGTTGGTTGGTCAGTGTCTTCCCTTGAACCAGAGCAATAATATTTTGACGGCATCTAGAGCCAAGCTTAGAAATCGAGGTAGACAAGATTCTGGCTTCCCTTTTGAGTTTTCTCCTTCTCTTTCCCTCTCTAAAGGTAAGAGCAGAGCCTGCCAACAGTTTGCTAATTGTCTCCAAGTGAAAAGATTGTTTAATTCAGAAGAGATTTTTAGACTCCCAGGGGCATGACGCCCGTCATTTCACAATGGAGAATTATTTTGTGGTATTTATTTTATGATTCCTGACCCTTGTTCTAAATCTTGCTGGTGTGTTTTCATTTAAAATGTATTAACTGAAACTTGGCATCATGACTTGGCTCCATTAAGCTCTACAACAACTTAATCCAGATTTTATTATACTGGGACTTGAGTATGTGAACTGGAATATGGGAGGAAGCTTGAGGATAGAGTGATTTTGATACTATGCATTTAACTCTTTTGGTGCCGTCTTGGCAATTAACTGGAGTGTTTGTGGTTGGATTTCAATGTTTTTAAAATGTTGTGACAGTGACTGTTAAACCTTCCTGAGACTGGGGCTTATGGGGCCTCTGGGTAAAGGGCAGACTCAGTTGAGCTTTCTGGGTCCTGTGGTTATCATTTGTTAGGCCTGTCCGGTGGATGTGGAGCCCTGTAGGCAGCATGGAGAAGGCAGCCTTGACCTCCTCTCTGAGCTCCAGGATGCTTATATCTAACTTCCTCCTTCCCAGCTCAGCTCAGAGCTCTCATGGACTCCTCAACCTCAGCCTTTCCAAAGTGACCTCCTGAGTTCCCTCTCGAAACTTCTCCTTTACTGGAATCCTCTTCTGGAAATGGAGCCACCATCCACTCAGTTGCCCCTGCAACTCCCTCTGCTCCCTGACAATGTCTGTTGACTCTACCTTCTAAGTATGTCTGCAATCCTCCACTTTTCTCCATCTCGGCTGCCCCATCCCTGGCTGGGCACCACCAGTTCCCACGGAGTACCCATTAGCCTCTTCCCTGTCTCCCCAAGACTATTTGTGACAGTGTTCATCTGTGACCTTCTCTCTTACAGCCAAAGCCAGCCTACTTCTCCTCTACGTAGAAACCAAATCACCTTACAACCCTGCCCCAAACCCTTCCATGGTGTCCCAGTGCACCTGGCTTAGAATTTAAGTCTTTCACTCATCCTCATGTGTGATCTAGCCCCTGATTCCCTCCCAGACTCCTTTCACTCCCCCATCTCCATCTCTCCTTGGGCTCTGGCCTCACCAGTCTTTCCCCTAGATCAGCCTGTGGCCAGGGCCCCCTCATCATTGAGATGACTTCCTCTAAGAGGGCTTTTCTGACCCCCTCCCACCCCAATTAAAGTCCTCGTTATACTCTCTCATAGCACCTGCTACTACTCCTTTGGTGCATTTACCACAGTGCGTACTCTGATATTTATTGCTGTATTGTGGATGTGGCACCTCTCCCTCCCACTAGACTCTAAGTCCCATTAGGGTTAGGGCCATGTCTGTTTTGCTCACCGCTATAAATCCGGTGACCAGACTCTTGCCTGATATGTAGCACATGGTCCATAAATCTTGGTAGAGTCCACAAAGACTGCTTCAAGGAGTTGATTGTCACCTTTGTCAGCAAAAACCTTCTGAGTTTCTACTGTGTTCACTCTAGATGGGGGGAAACATAAATACCTGAAAAAAGTTGAGGATCATTTAAAACATTGTGAAGTAAAGTGGAAATTCACTTTTAATGAGTCCAGAAGTTCCAAAGGACTTTTGGAGAAGAATCTGTTGAGTAACCACGTAAAGGTCGTGAACTGGAGGCAGGTGGGAAGAAGGACCAATGACCAGGGGTCTCAGCGAGCTGACACAGGGCCTAATGGAGAGGAAACCCACAGATAATATGTGTGGTGGCCACCTATCTAGGTCCTCTCACTGGGTCCAGTTCCAAGTGCTCTTGTTACTCCATCAAGATCTATGTGTTTGTGTTTCTAGACGTTCTACCAGGGAACCCCCAACCACACTCTCCAGGGAGATACAGGCCTGCTCTGGTCTCTTGGTCTTTCTGGACTTCTGGAGACCCTGGGGTGAGTATAAGGGTGGGCTTCCTCTATGGACCCTCGGCAACTACGGGGACAAAGTCCTTTGTCTCAAGCTGAGTGTTGGAATGAAGATACTTTCGGCTCCTTTTCCTGGAGATGAAATAAAATGTGCTCGATGGTTTCTAGCTGTAGTGTGTTGAATTGACTTGTTTTCCAGCTTTCATGCGGGCCTGGAGAGTTCGTATGTGAAGGAAACCTTTACTAACAAGTTTGAAAATAGTAATTTATAGGAAATTAGAAAAAATTAGAAAAAAAGAAAGGCAAAGTTTGGTGAGGGCTTTTTGCTCCAATGCTGCTGGCACAGAGCGAAGGTGAAAAAGGCCGCATTTTAAGGCCGTATTCCTCTGTTTTTCACAAGAACAAATACACTACTATAAATTTAGGATGGTGGGTTTGTAAACCACTAAGGGAGGAAAAGCAGATATTTCAACAAGATGTACAAAGTCTTTTATCACTAACCTTTCAGTAACAGGCTATTTAGGGCAAAGACTTGACATGTTTATGGAGAATCGAGGTAGGCCCCTGGAGACCAAACTCTGGGCTTAGTCTACCGAAGCCCCACCAAGGAAAATGGAAGTGAACTTTTCCCAGGCCTGCCCCCAGAGGTGGTGCTTGTCCGGCAGCTTCTCGAGCACCTCTTCATTGCACTGTGCTTCTGAAAACTGAAAGGAAATTTTCTCAAGGCGTCTTCTAGTTTGGCTCCCTGACTTCAAAAAGGGAGCTAAGAATAATAAACACCTTGTATGCTTGGATCCAAAGAACCTAAGTGACCTTGTCCAAGGTCATACAGCTAGTAAACAGCACAGCTGGTGCTAGAACCCAGGCCCATCTGGGCCAGATCCACGCTGTTAACTCTTACGCCATATCCTCCCTTCCCAGACCATGTCTATGCATGTCCCTGTTCTCAGCATTTCAGTTTAGGGTATTTGATGTTTCAATGTTGTGATTTCCCCTATGGTTTCTCTTCTTTTTGAACTACTCCCCACCTCCTACATCCTCCTATCCTTCTACAGGCCAACATGAAATAAAAGTATAGTGACTTTCTTTTTAGAGAACGTTCTAACCTCTTGGTCCTCCGCCCCACCTCTCTTAACCCTCACTACAATACCTGCAGACTTCCTGGGCTGTTCATGTCCATGAGTTGGGAGGTTTTCACACCAAGGTTGAGAAACTAAAGCATTCAGAACTTTACAACTGCTCACCACACAGAAAATGATTCTCTTTCATTTATTGTGCAAAAATATGCCTGAAACCTGGAACATAATCTTCTCCATTCCCAGAGATATTACTCTGGGCTTCTGTTAACACTGTTATTTTCTTTGGAGCCTTAAGCACCTATACAGAAGGATTTAATTATGGTTTAGCAAATCTCAGTGAGAAAGACTTAGTGCAGTAAGTCAATCTCATTTCAAGTAAAGATCATAGGCAAACATTTTATCCCATTTTTTAAGCCATACAATCTTATTATATTTTAAGTGATTTTATAAATTGCTTAAAATTCTTTCAGCAACACGATGGGCTGTATAAATAATGACATATATATGCACACATACACACATAAATCTGAATTCATTGAGAACAAGCATATAAGACATAAGGAATTGGGGTGAAAACCACAGAACTGAGACCCAAAATAATATTTCCTCTTGTACTTCTTGTACTTGTGCGAGCGATAAAAGACTATGTGCTATTTTCCCAGCTAAACAAAAAGTCGTGTTAATTAGGGAGCCCTGATGTGAGATGTGATCATGTCTGTGATCTGCTGAAGTCACTATTCTACTTTCAAGGTAGGAGGATGGAAATTCTCAGTGCCTTCTCCCACCTCATCTGTCTGCTGCATGTATTCCATGAAAGTGTGAAAAACATATTGAATATCTCATGATTCTTTCTTGTTTAGGTGTTGCTGTGTGTATTTCCCTAAAAGGGAGCCACCAGCTTAGTGTATCCTGTTGCCATGGAGTTCATCCAGCCACCTACCTTTCCTGTGAGTTCAAATGGGTAGATCCATGAATGGTACAGATGGAGAAATGGATTAACTTTAGAACAGATGCTGGCATTGATATTCTTGGGACTGAACTGCTTCCAAGCCAGAAATAATCCTTGAGCCTTCAAAATTGGGAAGTCGGATGCAATTTTACTCTCTGTGTCAAGTAGCTGGATGCGGTAGAATGGTCATGGGGGCAATAAATGGGAAAAGTGTGAGCCACTCAGGTGGCTTGCTATGACTAGCTTGAAAATGAGGCACTTTATTGTGTCACCAGGATTTTCTACTAAGCTCTCAGAAGATTTTCTTGGAATTTGAAACATTGGTAATTGATTGGATTCTGTGCCCAAACAAATTGTCTATGAAAGACCATTTAATTATTTATTCAATAAATACTTCCTGCTATATGTTAGGTGATATAGGACAAAGAGAACTAAGACATGAACCCTACCCTCATTGACTGATGGGGGAGATGCATGTGGGCCCAGATACCAACTCTAATACTTGATGGTATATGCCGTGATTGTCCCTCTGGGGAAGGGAGTGAGATTCCCTGAGCAAACGTGGAACTCTGTCCCCCCAATTTATTACCCACTTCTTTGTCTTCTAGCATGCATAGCTATTTGAAATTATGTGTTTATGTTCCATCTTTCCCACTGGAATACCCACCTCATGAGGGCAGGGACTTCGTTTTATTCATCGCTCTAGCTCTGGTGTCTGGAATAGTGCTTCGTACGTGGTAGATACTCAACAAAAACGTGTTATGAGCAAAGGACTGTGGATGTGCTGAGAAGGGAGAGATTTCCTGGGGTGAAGGATGGTGGTGAGAGTCAGAGGGAGGAAGGAGGCGTCTAAACTGTAGTGTCTCGCTGGGTAAAGAAGGTGAAGCAGACACATCCCTGGAAGGGGAATAAGGTGGGCAAAGGCTCCAATATGAGAAAAAGCTTCAAATGGGAAAGTAGCACAGTGAGGCTGGGTTTCAGGTATGGTCGGCGAGCGGCAGGAGAGGACACTTTAGTGAGAAAGTTTGGGCCAGACTGAAAGGGTCCAGTACAGAATGAAAAATAATGCGAACTCACCCAATTCTTGGAAGGATAATGAAATCCTTTCTGTACCTATTTGGGATATAGAAGTAAATAAACTGTGTGTGTGTGTGCATGCACGTGTATGTATATTCACTGAGCATTCCACACATGGTGAATAAGTAACAAAATTAATTTCTTTGTATAGTATGCCCAGGAATTTATCCTACAGTTGTTAAAGTACCCCTGAGGTATTTAACAAGGGGGAGGGCATGATATGATGGGTGTTTGGAAAGCTCTAGAGAAAATGCAGACCGTGAGTCAGGCAAGAACCTGTACCAAGGAGGCCAGGTGAAGTCACAGGCGAAGGCCATGTCAGTTTGGAGAGAGGGGACGGTTTCTATCCAAAGGGCCAGATCCTAGTGTCCAATTAGACCTGGGGAGTAAAGAAGGGGACTGAGGGTGACTTTAAGCTGCCCCGCCCTTTGTTGGTTCACTATTGTCTGCTGTTAGGAAATACACCTGGACTTTGTTGGCTTGTTTGTTTTCCGGACTGTCCGAGTCACCCACCAGAAAGTGAGCTTCTTGAGAACTTTCTCAACTTTCTTCCTTTTGCATTTCCATAGCTGAAACTGTGCCTGGCCCATGTCAAATAGTCAATATTTGTAAATGAATTGGTGAGTGGGTGAGATTGCTCTTTGCCCTAGATAAAGAAGGCAGAAAAAATATGAAGTTTGGATAAAAGGTGGGAAAGAAGGCACACAGCTCAGGGTCCTGGTGGAGATGTCCGTGGGCCCTCTTGAACCGAGGAGTAAAATCAGGATTTGGGGTGGAAATGCTGGAATCATTTTGGAGTAATTAATGTGTTGGTGATGAGTGAGATCACTCAGGAAAGATAAGAAGGGACACAGGTCAAGAATGAAAACCTGGGGCACACTAATATGCACAGGGGGTTGTGGAACGGGATGGAACCAAGAGACGAGAAGACGTGCCAGAAGTGTCAAAGGAAAACCACGACAGTGTGTTGTTCTAGAGCCAGGGCAGGAGAAAACTTCAAGGAGGGCAGTGTCACCTGACAAAGAAACTCCATGGCACAGTAGTTTTATGGTCCAAATTTCAATGGAGAGTCCGGCTGGTGTGCTCGAGTGATGTGCTGGAGCTGGCTTGCAAGAGCTAATTGCTAACTTTTTGGGAATTTTGTGAGCTATTATTAAAATTTAAATATTAAATTTTGTAAGCTTACAATGAAATACATTTTATTAAAAACAAAGATAATAAATGCTTAAAACTCTTTACCTTGTACTTATCTTATTATATTTTACTATTATCTGTGCTCTTGAGGTTATTTACATCTACTGTATCTGTATGATTTAAATGCTACACGAGAGTGTGCTAGCAGGCATCTCTTCTCAACTCTGCTTTCAGTGACGTCATGTGGGCAGCTTGCAATCGGCCGTGGTGAGTATTTACACCATGGCAACTGGCAAAGGCTATGAATCAGGGCTCTTCTCACCAGAGAGCTGGTTGTTAAACATTTACCAGCACACCATTGCTTGAAGGGAAAACAAGGAGTCCAGTGTGAGTTTCATTTAGATTGGGGCCCCTGGGAGTAGGAAGCCAGTGGAGATGGCAGTGGAGATGCTGGAGACAGGTGGAACTCTCGTGACACGGGACTCTGAGGGTATGGTGGATTGGGTTCCTGTGCCCGGGTATAGGGAGGGCCTATTCTCCACTGACATGGGGGAAGTTCCATTTAAATGTATAACAAAATAGTGAGACTTTTTCAGCCATACACTCAAAGGGACTATTTGGTCTTCCATTTAGTCTACTTCCCCGTACACAACTCACCTTTGAGCGCTTAAAACCTTGCCTGAAGCGTGCTGCCATACCGCCAGCTCAGTGCGAAGGACCATCAGCCTGTTTATCTCGTATAAACTCTCTTGCTTGCCAAAGTGCTGGACAAGCAATTATGTGCGTGATAGCTGCCCCTCAGGATAGCTGTGGGCGGCTAGGCTGCTTCAATATGGACAATTTCAGCGGAATATCTGCAGATCCAATCAAATGCCATCATTAAATAGGTTAGGTAAGCACCTAGAACAAATTCTAAGAGGGAATTTAGTATTTCTCAACCTTTTGAGCCCTGCTTTTGATTTTTGATAAACGTACAAGGCTCACAAGCTTTAAAAATATTTGAGGTTCAAGTTCAAATTAAGCACAATCTCTCTCTCTCTATATATGTTTATATAACAGGTACACACACACACACACACACACACACACACACTCTCCAAAACAATGAGACAAAACTCTAGGCTGTATTTAAACTAGGTACGCCTCCCTCTTTCCTCCATCTCCTGACACTGCCTCTCCTCTGAGGGGAGTATACTGCCTCTTGGTTGAGTTGTAGGATTTAGTAAACTGAACAATGAGGTCAAACCAGTCCATTGAAAAGGCAAAGTGAAATAAAAGCTAAGGATGCCCGATGACTGAACTTCTGTATCTAGTTACTCACATCATACACCGTCCTATAGAAGCACGCAATTTTGCCTTTTGCTCTATGCACTTGTCAGTTTTCTATTCTTTGCACTCAGAATGGTTTTTCATGATACTTCCCAGATTTCATAATCATCTCTGTAATTGTCCTTCCTAGTGACCACTTCGTCTTCTATTATACTAATCGAGCACAGTCTGCCCAAACCATTTCCTCACAGTTGGCTACTTGATCTGTTTCCAATTATTATTTTAATATACAGCATGACTCGAAACATCTTTTTACAAATGTGTTTGTTTCCTTGGAATTGCTCCTTGGGACATTTTTCCCCAAGAGGATCTACCAGGTCAAAGAGTAGATTAACTTTTATGACTTGTCACATATTGCAAAACGGTTCTGTAAGAACATCTTTTTTTTTTTCAGTTTATAGTGCCACCAGCAAAGTTTAGTGTGCCCACTTCCCTGAAGCCCTGCCAACAAACAATTTTGTCACTTTGATTCAATTCTCCTGTTGTTCTCCTGACTGCAGCACAGTTACATGGAGCTAAAGAGATGGAATCAGAAAATCATCTTCCCTTAATTAAAGCCTGGTGCAGTAAAATGTGGGATGTTTTAATCTATATCATAAAGAGTTAGGAAAGATTTTATCGTTCAAATACAAAAATGAAAAAAAAATGTAGGGACATGGGTTGCCCTTTTAAAGAGTTAGAGACAAAAGAGAGAATAAATAAATAAGACGACACCAAAGGGAAAATGATGAGATGCGTTGTAAAACAAAACAAGAATGTAAATATTCTTAAGATTATTTTCAGCATTTTATGAAGCAAAGAATTGCTGGATTACTAAATTTCGGAAGTCGACCTGTAAAGGAAGCTTTGTTTTTGTTATTGCTGTTAAATATGTTAAATTAAACACAATATGTGGGATATTATCTTTCTCCCTACTTGGCTTCAGATCTGTTTTCTCTCTCAATAGTCATAATGCAAAATAAGAGAAATGAAAATGCTATTGAATTGGCTTCTGCATTTTTAAGAGTGCTCATTATTTATACAGTAGTCCCAAAAGGCTGCCCGTGGATATCTCTGACATTCATAGCAAACAATGGACATATACAGCACATTCCTTTAAGAAGACAGCTGTATTTCTCCTTTATTATTTTTGATATTTGAAACCAATTTCCTCTAAAGGGACAAGACTTGTGTTTTTAGATTTCATGGAGAATCTTCTCAAAGGAAGCAACTGGAATCAATGTGGCCACCAGATTATTTTACAGCTTGCAATTTCATATCCCTACGAGGCCAAGATGCCTTAGAGAAGGGCTGAGTATGTTGTGTTCCCTCTCTAGTTGCTTCTTGGTTTTAAGATCTATAATCTCAGCTCTTTCATCACTGTTGACTACTGAGAAGTTATCCATTATTTTTAGAATTGTTTAGCATGATGAGATTTCCTAATCCACATTTGTATGACTGACTGGGACCCTCCATTTGTGAAACAGAGGCTGTGTCTCCCAAAGCAAAGTGGAGTGCAATATTGAGGCACGTTCCGGATGACCCCGGCCAAGAGACCAGCTTCTGCCTGAAATAGAGAAATTTACTTCTCTTCATGGGATAAAATCAAATTTCATTACTGTTTTTCTTTCTGAGAAAAGAGAACTTATTTTTCTCTAATTTTAGCTTACTCAGCATCCCTAATGCATTCGATACACTGTTCCCTTTCGGAAACTGCGCCATCTTGGTATCGGTGACGTTTTTCTTTGGTTTTCCTACTCTCTGGTGACTTCTTATCTGGAATCTTCTGCAGCTCTTCTTCCTCCTCCTACCTTCCAAATGACGGCTCCCAGGGCTACTTTTCTGTGTGTATTCTTCCGGAGAGCTCATCCATCTCAAAGCTTCTTTTGCCACCTCGGGACGGAGATTGACATTTTCTAGCACATTCCTCTTCCCCTGGCTCCAGTCCCATGTCACCTTCCAGTTGTCCATGAGACATTTCCACTGCTACATCTCCCTGGCTGTTGCCTCCCATCTGGCAGGTTCAAGAAATCAACTTTCGTCCCAGTATGCACAAGTCACCCGGTTCCCTCCGCTTGAACGAGCCTCTCAATCACCCAGACATACCTCATGCACCTTTGACTGACCTTTTGCCTTCTCCCCAAATTCAGACACCAAACTGTGCTTGGATTTACATCAAGATGTCTCTCATGTTAATCTTCCCATCTTTGTTTGATTTGCCTCCCTTACTTCCAGCTCCTCCTACGTCACAGCCTTTGATCTCAACACCCCCACACCCATCTCTTCCCACATCCCTCTATCCTGTCCACCCCTCTCAGCCTTCCTCAAACATCATGGCAGCCTCTCCCTCACTTGAGTATCCTCTGTGCCTCTCTATGTTCTACTACATTCAGTCTTGACCGGATTCCATGTCTTTCCTAATCTTTATAATCTGACTCCAAGAAGTGAATTTTATTTCCCCCTAACCTCCAACACAAACATTCCCATGAGACTGATTTCTTTGTTTGATGTACACGCAATAGTGTACTGGAACTGTCTTATGCTGGCTCCTAAGAGCTGATGCCAAATTTTCAGAAAACTTGTGAGCCAGTTGTTAAACACAACCATTATTAAAAAGTAAATTATGTAAACAAATAAATTATGCTTAAAAGGTTAATAAAGAGCCAGCCCTGACGGTCTAGTGGTTAAAGTTTGGCACACTCTGCTTCAGCAGCCTGAGTTTGCTTCCTGGTCGTGGAACCACACCACCTGCCTTCAGTTGCCATGCTGTGGCAGTGGCTCATATAGAAGAACTAGAAGGACTTACAACTATGATGTACAACCATGCACTGGGGCTTTGGGGAAGAAAAAAAAGGAGGAACACTGGCAACAGATGTTAGCTCAGGGTGAATCCTTCCCTAAAAAAAAAAAGGTTAATGAATACTTGAAACTTGAAACTTCTTAATTATTATGCTATTATCTGTACTCTTGAGATTACTTATCTCTACTGTATGGTGGAAATACTGTACAATGATGAGGTGGTGTGTATCTCTTCCCAACTCCAGGCTTAGTAATGATGTGCTGGTAGCTTGAAATTGGCCACGTTTAGAGTATTTACACCATGGAAATTGGCAAATGCTACAAATAAGAGGGATGCTGAACATTTACCAGCATACCACTGTGTACACACCTTGTATATTCCTCTGTCTGAAACTTTGTTCTTTTTCCTTCTTATCTAACATGTCTTCACTTTTTCCCACAAAACAAAATCTTTACTGATCTATGAACATGCAGTTAAATCTCTCCTTTTCCAATATACTTCTAACAATACTCACTTTCATCGATCTGTTTTCCATCCAAACCTTGCATCCTTTACATCCCTAACCATACAACCTAGCATTTAATAATATGTTTTCCATTAATTAGTTTTAACTAATTGATTCAGTCATTTGTAATTTCATCATATTCTTTTAGAGTCTAGCGTGTGCCATGTGCTGTGCTGGTTTTGGTTCTGGCCTGAAACATTCATTGCCATTTCATATATTTGTCTGGTCTCTACTAATAGTTTCATACACCTTGAAACTCATCAACCTCTTTACTTCAACATCCCTTTTGGGTCCTAGCACAAAGCTGAGCTCCTAACAGGGGCTCAACATAGATCTGTAAATTGATACAACATTCCATGAGCATTAGATGTTCAAGGAGTGGCGATGGTGACTATTGTTGAATTTCAGAAAAAATGACTTTGTTCAAGCTGCTCGAACTGTTCCAAGGGTTGGAAGTTTCAGCCCCAAATCTAGGATGAGGGGGAGATTTGAGTTCAGTACCACGTGGCCATGGTCATGCCACTTGTCAGCTCCATCCTTCAGGCTCCACACCCAGATGATATTGTTTGTCCCGCTTACCTATTTACTTGATTGTTGTGAAAACCAAAGGAGAAGAGGATGTAAAAATGCTTTGTAAAGTGTTCTTCTAACATGCAGACCAAGAATCCTAACAGCCCCCACTGTTTACCATACTCATGCCAGATTTCTTCCTCTAGTTGTCTGTAAGCAAGAAGAAAAGGACGAATCTATATCTTCCTGATTGCACACAAAGGTTTTCCCTTTCTTTCCTAAGAGAAGGAGGCAGAGATGCCAGGGTTGATATCCAAAATGAGATTAGAAAAAACAGGAGCATGGGGATGTTGTAGTTATCGGTACTGAGTAGTTCTAACACTGTCTCTGAGAGCTGGCTGTGTCATAAAATATCCCTCCTTTAACACAGCACTCAGAGACATCCACATAGTTACAGCTTATTTTGGATGGTTTCAACCATCCTGTGAGGTGAGTAGAGCAGATTATTACTATCTTTTTATTATTCCTATTTTATGAGCAGGGATACTAAGACTGAGAGAGGTCCAGTGACATCCCCAAAGCCACATGGCCACTCAGCGGCTGAGCCAGGGTGAGAACTGAGGTTTTACGAATCTGTAAGCACCTCTGTCTCTCTCTAAACCGTTCAGCAGCACCACTCCACTTTCTGCCTTTTTACGAAGATTTATGGCCAACTTCACTCTGTGACACAGGGAAAGGACCTGCCCTGGGCGTCATGGGGGGTGATTTGAAGCAGATCACCTTGGGCAGCTCAAACAAGCTCTTTGTGCCCTAGAGGCGGATGCATCTGTCAAAGGCCATGATTGTGCTCATTGTACCCACCTCACAGGGCTTTGAGAGGATAAAAGGAGACCACAGATGTGATGGTCCTTTGAAAATTTAGTCACCACATGAATGCAGGATGTCATCAAAAATAACAATAGTTCTGTCTCTTTAAAGCGGCTCCTGGAGAAGTTGGTGAATGAAAGGGACCCTCATAATGTGCATTTGTGCTGGTTCTCGTTGGTTTCCCCTCGCTTTTCCTTGCTGCATCCTCCATACAGAGGGCATTGAGAAATCCATACAGTTATTTCCCCTCCTCAGCAGAATTTCTAAGAGTTGTGGCAATTAGTCTGGAAACCTTTCTATCACTTGGCAAAAGAGATGAGCCATAAGTTGGTAACGTTGTAAAACTATTCAGTTCAGCCCCATCTGTCTTTCTCTGCCTCTTTCTGACATTGAAAAGGTGTCAGCTTGTCCCCAAGCTCCTGTCAGAGTCAGAAGTGCCTGGTGCTCTCGTTGTGGGTCATATGACTGTCGTAGTTGCTCACTGACAGTTTGAAGGCAGGGATGACAAAACGTCCAGTGGAGACACAAGGTGGACCAGGCTTGGGGCCTCTGGTGGGCCCACTCTTATCCACTAACGTATTTGTGTTTCTCCTCTGAGAACAGGAGCAAATCAGACCGAGACCAAGCATTTGACTGAGTCTCGGAACCAAGTTTTTGTTTTTTGGGTTTTTGTTTGTGTTTTGCTTTTACAAACTACTCATCTTCCTTTACCTTTTGCATTTTTGTGGGCAGAACCTCCTCCCAGCTCTCCTTCCGCAGTTGGAGCCATCCGGTCCCCTCAGGGGGAGGTTGGGAAAGACTTAGAATTTTGTCACATCAGGAAGCAAAGGGAAATAAGTTTCTGACATCCGAAAGAGGATTTTGCAGTGGGACAAGAGTCTTGGAAACCAGACTTTGTAAAGATGGAGACATTCTTGAACATATTAGGAACGAAGGCTGGAGGACTCATATCCTCAAAATTTTCCCTAATTGTGAAGAGATAGACTTCAGCCAGACAGCTAGTCCTTGAGGCTCACTGTTCAAGGGCAGGGGGAAAGATATGATTTATAGGAAGGAAGAGCTTGAACTCATCCTACCGAGACCTGAATTGTGGGTGCAGAAGAGAAATGAGAAGGAAAAAGACTGGGTCAGGTATCAGGGATCTTGTTCACACACCTCTATCCCAAGGGACTACCAGAAACATCCAGATAGGCAGGGGCAGCCCCAAACCTCAAGGCTGCTGGCATGTCTCCCAAGGTGCCTTAAAGGGAGACTTCAGTCCTCTGAGAGAAACCTTGCTCTCGGCTACTTCCAAAATGGCATGGAAGGACTGGCAAAAGGTTGACAGTGGGAGGGGAGGCAAGAGATCACACCCCAGTCCTAACAGTATTCCCTCCCACACTCACACCCCCAGAGTTGACGGTGGTGGGAGGACTGTTGGGTAAACTGAGGGAAACACAATTTAGGACTCTGGGAGGAGACCATTTTACAGGCTGCCCCTGCACCAGCCTGGGGAAGACATCAATCAGTGGGTCAAAGGGGGAACCAGAGATTGGCTCGCCTCAGCTGTCTGCAACTCCAGTGTGGACGCGCTGGGATGCCCTTGAAGGGATAGGCAGAAGCTAGATAAAAAAATCTGGCTAAGGGAACTTTCTAGTAGGGAGGCTCAGAGATGCCTTTCCCTTCCTCTTCGAGGTCATGAAAACCCCACCTTCCCTCCAAACACTTAGTGGCCATATTGGAAAGGAGCAGAGCAAGAGGGCAGGAAATCTGAGTTGTCCGAAAGAGACGGTTAAGACCAGCCTGATGGGGAACTGAACTTTGAATAAACTGACTGAATATTTACATTGAAAGGAGACCGTTTAAATTGGAAAAGTCTGAACTATTGTTAATTGGCCAGTCTCAGTTGCTCCCACTGCCCAGCAGGGTGGCAGCTCATGAGGAATATCAGATGACGTTATAGAGAAAATACAGAATCGTTTCTCTGAGGCTCTGAGTTGTAAGGTGAGTAAATCTGTGGGCTCAATATATTGGCCTTCGACATCTCCTCTCCTCCAGCAAATATTTCTGACAGGGATCCCACCCTTCTGCTAGCTTCTTTGAAAACTGGAAACTGCCTGACTGGTGTTTCTCCTCATGGTTAGTACTGTCCCGGGCTAAGGTGAAGAAACTGGCTGATTACGGTTTTCTATTTGAGGTTTCCATTTTCTCTTAGCTGGCAAAGGTTAGCTAGGGCGCCTGAACTTCTCGCAATTAAAGTCACATACTCCCCCAGGGTGGAAGAGAGGGGGACCTTCTGACACCCCTTCACCACCATTCCTCCTTAGCCCATAGATGAGGAAATCCCCATGAGTATGCCCTTCTGCTCACGCCTTTTACCAGCATCCCTCTGATGTGTTTTTTTTAGATCTCAGAAGATTAGAGAGACAATCTTTTACTAGCTGAAGACATTCCTTTGCCTAAAACATCAATGGGACCTGTGTTTCTTTTACTTTCTGTTTATTGCTCTTCCTATTTCCTGCACTTCCTGTTTCCCCTCAGCACTTCCTGTTTTCCCCTCAGCACTTCCTCTGGGCAGATCTGCCATTCTCTTCTATCCCATTCCTGTGGCTGGGTGGGTGGTTGGACCAGGGGCCCCTCTTGGGCATGGACACCTCTTTTCAGGGATTGGAAGTAGGAGTGACCTGGACCAAATGCTCCAGCTGTCAGGAGCCTGTCAGGAGTTTGATAGTCTCTGGGTTTGGGATATGACCCTAAAATTATATGACGGAAGTCAGTTATTCTCCATCCCAGCATCCTGTTTATTTCCTTCACTGCAGTTATCATGAGATATAATTTTATTATTTATTTGTTTACTTATTTCCCATGTAAACTCTATAAGGGAGGGTCCTTGTGTGCCCTGTTCATTGCAGTAACCCTAGTGCCTAGAACAGTGCCAGAATACATTTGGTACTTGATAAATATTGTTGAATTAATGTGTTGAGAGACTGACAGAGGTTTCAGCAAGTGGGGTGGGGAGATGGTGGTGGTAAAGACGTAAGACAGAGGAAGGGAAAAATGCTGAGGTAGCACCCAAACTTGTAGCTTGACTTCACTACTTACTAGCTATGTTATCTACTCAAGGGGAAGTTCCATCTCCGAGCCCCAGTAAAAAAGAGTACTTCTATTATAGGATATCTTTTATAACACATAACAGATATGCAAATGTATATAAAGTATTTGGCATTTGGTATTAGTGGTGCATTTGTTACAATAGATGAACCTACATTGACGACAGATGTGATTTTTACTGCACTATTTGTGTCAACCATTTGGGGCAGGCTACCCTGCTAAGGAAGTGCTGGCAAGAGGGGCTGATCAGGGAGTGGCAGGAAGGACCAAGAGGGGTCACATTGCCCTGATGCTGTGAATCCCAGATGCTGGCAGGTGAGCTTCAAATCCAGCTGCCTGTGCCTCTGTGAGACCCCCATCTCAAGGGGCCGACGTGGGGCATCTTTCTTCAATGGAACTACCATGTTAGAAGGCTGTGGGACTTCCCTCTCCTTCCAGTGCTGGCACTTGAGTGACAGCAGGGAGGCAAGCCTTGGCAAGGTGGCGACCCATCTTGTCCCACCATGCCAAGAGGTATCTGGGGGTGAGGGGGAGAGGAGAGAGGGCCTCCTACTTGCCTGCTTACGGGTTCCCATGTAAGATTCTGTTTGAGGAAGGTTTCCAAAGTAAAAACAATTTTAAAGTTTGAAAACCACAGACTTACATAATCTCTAAAATTCCTTTCCATCTTTGACATGGTATAGCCTTATAATCTTGTATGTCTCCAGCGCTCCAGCAGTCAAGGACAGAGTAACTGTTCTGAAAAGCACTCTGGTGCTATTTAGGGCCGTGGCAGCCACTTTCCCCTCTAAACTCCTGTAGAGTTTTCTTACTGAATTACTTTTCTTTTTCCTCCCAAGCTTCATGCTTGGTGTTGGGGAGACCACGACTCCAGGGCTGGCTAAACTGGGGAGTAAAACAGCCTGTCTACCCTCTCACCCTCCTAGGCCCTGGCTAGGCTTCCAGAAAGGTCCAGGGTGTTTTCTTGGGGTGGCCGCTCCCCAGGGCTCTGCCAGCAGCTGGGAATGCTCTACAGTATATAGATGAGGGAAAGCTAAATCCTGAATTAGTTGAAAGCTTGCACAGGCCTCCCAGGAATGCTGAGGTAAAACAATTTGGATTTAGCCCTTAGGCTGGGATTAAAGGTACAGTTTGTTATCATTCCAGTATTTGTGGTGAGCAGCCCTACCCTGGGCCATCATCATGGATGCTAAGCATAAGGAGTCCCAGCTGGTTGTAGTGCAGGGTTTTGATTTTTTTTTCCTTGTGAAATAGAAGTCTCTTTTGGATTGTGGACATTTACACATACAAAACTTTCAGAACAATGCCTGCCCCTAGCTTGATAGATGTTAATAACATATTCTCCAGCCTTAAGAGGTTTCTGCCTGGGTTGACAAAGTATAGTCGTGGGCCGGTAAAATTCAATCCTTATTTGCAAGGCTGGGTTAAAATGACTTCTGGGTTAAAATGACAGGAATCGACAAGCCTGAAGCACTTTCTCCATAGGCAACTCAGGTTCCCCTTGGCCTAATAAATGGGAACCTGAATAAATATTTTACTGTACTGATTAATGTATGTGGGGCAGGAATAAGTTTAAAATCCAGTCCTCAAGCAAGTATTTTAGAAAGGGCCCCTTGCTCTTAATTCATGTCAAAATGTGCTCAGAAACAGGCCTACCCTGTCTCTTGCCAAAACTCAGGGGCTGCCTTGGAGATATTTATCCCCCTTGGGAGCGTCTGCCAACACGCAGTTGTCTTTACCAAGCAGTGAGAATACCGCAGCCCCTCCGTGTCGCCAGCTCTGGTTGAGACAGACGGGCCTGTCTTCTGCCTCCGGGACTCCTGGGTCTCAGCCAGATCCTGGGGTGAGCTGGGGAGCGAGGGCAGGGTGGGCCGAGACTGCTTGGGGCTGGAAGATGAATGGTTTCATCAGTTTGACAGGGGAGGAGGGAGATGGGCTGAGGGACTTGCAAAACATCACATCTTGGCAAAAATACTTTGAAAAACAGGAGATTCCTGGAAAGCAATAATGCTGACAGCGGAGAGCGAGTTTGGGGCCTGCCAAAAAGTAGAGCAGAGCTTCGGTTTAGATGCCGAATAGGTGCTGAGTCTGAGAACAGGCTGGCCTCTCCCGCTGTCTGCAGGCACTGCTGTCGGCTCCCCGTTCTTTCTGGAAATTGCACCGTTCACACAGCATCCCCATATCTGCATGTGGAAAATTTGCCTTTGCCTCCCTCACTCAGCCCTCAGCACAGCTGGCTCCTACCTGAATTTGGTCCTTGTTCAGGCTGTGCCTCCCCTTTCTGGGGCCTCCCTCTGCCTGTGCTCAGCCTGGTTATTTTTTCGCTTCCAGCCTCAGCTCAGGCACCACCTTCTCCCAAGCCTTTCTTTTCCAGGCCTCTGGCTTTACCCTCCTCTAAACCATACCACACGTAGCTCCATCTTGCAGGACTTGCTCACAAACAGCAGTGTTTCTGCCTGGGGCAGATGTCGGTGTCTTTTTTTTCCTTTTAGAGTGGATTTCCTGAAACGTTTTGGCGCATCCGTTGTGAGGACCAAAACAGTTCTCTTCAAACAGCTGCAGGAAGCCCCCAGGAGGCTCTGGCGGTGCCTTGGCCCATCTCCGGGCCCTCTGTCGGGCCTCCTCTGTCCTGGGAGATCACAGACGCTCAGGGCAGCCTGGACCTAGTGCTTGCATTCCCAGCAGTAACTAGAGCACCAGCGACACTAAGATGATGTCTGTCACCTGGGGTGTGTGTGGATCCTCCAGGAAAGAGCCTTCTCCGAAGGCTGGGGCAACAGCTACAAGCCAGAGGAGCTGACGTGCAGTCATAGTTAAAGGCTCTTGGTGACCCCCCGTGACGAAGGGAGATGGGTGTCTAAACAGGTAAGGATAGGGACCCCCCCAGTTATTGATTTCAAATACTTCCTCCCAATGAACTTTCCACCAGAGGTGAACCAGAAGCCACTGACTTTCTGAACTTCCCCTCCTCTCCAACTCTCAGGAGCTTGCAAGGAGTGCGCCGGTGGATAGTCTGGCTCAGAGGCAAGGAATGGGAGGGGTCGGACTTTTATTGGGTACATGCCGTGCTGTGTGATGGTTATGGACTGAATTGTGTCCCCTCCATAAGTCGTAGGTTCTAGTCCTAACCATGAGTACCCCAGAAAGCGATTGTGTTGGAATAGGGCCTTTAAAGAGGTCCTTGAGGTAATGAGGTCATTAGGCTGGGCTCTAACCCAGTCTTACTAGTGTCCTTATATGAAGAGATTAGGACAGAGACTCACAGAAGGACAACCATGTGAAGACAGAGGGAGAAAACGGCCACCTACAAGCCAAGGAGAGAGGCCTCAGAAGAAAGTGACCCTGTTGACACTCTGATCTTGGACTTCCAGCCTCCAGAATTGGGAGAGAATGAGTTTCTGTCTTTGAAGCCCTCCAGACTGTAGGACTTTGTTATGGCAGCCTTAGCAGACTAAGATAGTGACGTATGCATGTGTCAACGTGAATACTCCTGAATTGTCTCAAACAATGACATCCTGAAAGGTCTGTAAACAACACAAGTGCCATTCACCTCAACTCTGCACTCTTCCTGGCCTCCTGGGGGCTGGGGTGCTAGGAGGGGAATTCCAGAAAGGAAACACACAATCCCAGAGATCACAATCCAGTGTGGGAAGTGTGGGAATGCAGCTTGTTCTTCCATGTGCCCCTGAGACCCTGGTTGGGGAGAAAAGATGGGATCAGGGGGGCTTGGACCTGGGAGGTGCTGGGGAAGTGGAGTCACCGACTGTGTTGAGATGAGCTGGACTTGGCTGATGGTGGACAAAGAGTGTCTGGGGGGCCACTGAACCCTGTGTGGCTCCATGAGCTCCCTGAGACATACAGGAAAAACTTGGGCAGCCCGAGAGCAGAGCTAGCCTGGGGACTGATCCCCAGAGTGGATTTTCCATGGCTTCTGCAGAGAGCTCCTGAGGTTTAGGAGAGACGGGCAGAGTGGCTCATTCACAAGGTCCGGTGGGCAGGCTCTGAGCCTTGCAGGTATTTCTTTCCTCGTCTGCGGCCTCCAACGGAGCTGGTGCTCGCCTAGAGTGAAGAGTCTGTGGCCCTCGTATGACACCATAGTTTCTTGTATAATTTACAAAGATTGAGACCATTTATTTTCATTGAAATCCTCTAGATGCATTTCCGGCGGTGATATTCCCCAGATGACCCCCTCCGCCGGCTGCGAGCTAAACAAGAAAATGTGTGTATTTTAGAAAACCTGATGATTGGAGTTTCAAACAAGCCCTCCTCCCCTCGTCCTGCCTGTGTTACTGTGCAGATGAAAGGCCCCGGCTGACTTGGATCTGCAGACACTGTCAATGCTAAAAGGCCTTCGTTTGGTCTTAAAAGGTGTCCTTGAAATTACTCCCAGGTTTTGGCCCCGACTGACTTTCCAGTCAAATATAATTGGCCGGGTTTAGAACACAGCTGTGCAGATTTTGAAGCTGCCTTTGAGAGTTCACTGCTGTGAGCGAGCTCAGTGAGGAGATGCATGAAGTGCCCAACCAGAGCACGAGAGTAATATCAATGGGGCGCATTTTGGGAGATGCCATGGTAAGGTAGCCCTGGCAGGTAGGAGTCTGGAGCTGGATTTCACACAGCAAGGCTGGATCTGCAGGGATCCATTCGTCCTCCTCTCCCCACCTTCGTGTGACTAATGGCCTCTATCTGCAGCTGGCTGTTGGGTGAGGGGTGTTGCCTGTGGCCACAAGCAGAGAAAGCTAATAGACTCCCAGAAGACCTGTCCCCTGGCCTGAGCCTCATTAGTGTCTCTTGGTTTCTAAACCTGCACCTTGGCCATAGATTTTCAATGCCACGTAGAGACATGCTAACAATATATTGTTCCATACACCGGTCAGGGTGTCCTGTCAGTGCCTCAATTTCAAAGTGACCCAATGCAAGCTTATACTATCTTCTCTCAAATTGCTTTTTCTCCTGCCCTCCTGTTTCTGTCAATGACTCTACCATCCTCCCTGCCACTCTGGTCAGAAACCCTGGGCTGCAATTCCATCTCTCCTTTTCCTTCTCATCTAATTATTTGCCCCCTTCTAGACCTCCTCTCCTGTCTCCCTCAGCCCTCGTATCTCCTCTCCTTCCCTCTAGCTCACTCCCTTAGTGCCTCTCTCTGGAGACACTGCAGCCACCTGACTGGTTTCCACATCTCTCATTTCTCCTCCTCCCTTGCTGATTCTCGAGTTCAGTTTATATCAAAATCTTGGTGGTCAATAAAATGTAGATTCCTGGGTCCCATCACCAGGGATTCTAAGTGGGGGTGTGGGACATGGCCTGGGAATCTGTATTTTAACACACTCTTGGGGGATGCTAATCTAGTTGGTAGGGGACCACGTTTTGAGAAGTTCTGCTCTTATCTTTTTGGCCCCTGTGTTCAGAGAAGTCTTCCCATGGCCTCGTTGCTCCTCAGCTGTAAGCCACCTAAGGCTGCCCATTGCTTACGGGAAACTATTGGGTCAGGCTTCCAGAGCTTTCGTGTATCAATCCCAAGCAAGATTTCTAGCCTCATTTCCCACTTTCCCCACAAGTGTGTAGTCAACTCAGTAGATTTCAAACTTATTAAAGAGACAGAGTCAATTAAAACAACTATATAATTAGGACAGAGTCAGTGATCTATACTAAATCCTAATTTACCCAAATGAGAGCAGGAGCCAAAGATTTTAAAAAAATTATAGAGGGTACATATGTAAAATTAAGAAAATTCTATTATTTACTGTGGTTTGGGAGAAGAATAGTGTTGGCATTTTTCAGTTTTCTGTGAGTAATACTTGGGCTCAGTTCTTGGGGTACTGTGATTCTGAGATGTAGAGATTGGGGACTATGGCCTAACTAATCCAGGCTACTTGGTTTAGAGTTAACATGCCTGAATGCGAAAGGTATGGGCTTTGAGGCAGACAGTCCTGAATTCCACAATTTACTAGCCTGTGGCCTTTGGCCTGTGACCTGTGACCTGACTTCTCTGAGGCTATAAAATAAGGACAGTAACAGTCACCTTGGGGTAGGATGGGAATTAAAGATAATGTATGTAAAAAGCTGAGCAGACAGTCAGTACTAACGTGTAAAGAGAGGAGGCTAGAGATGGTGAAGAGAAGACCCTGGCTTAACCCTGTAGACGAGGAGTAGCTCTCTGAGCCGGGCGGATGTGATCAGCTGCGAGTCCCAGGGAGCATAACCAGCTGGCAATGTGGAGAAGGGGTTAAAGGGACAGGCTAGAGGAATAGCAACCAGTTAGGAGACTATGGCAACCAGCCCCACCCGAGGCAGCTAGGACCAACCAAGATGGCGGCAGTGAGCCAGGTAGGAGGGCAGGGCTCTGGAGAGACACTTCAAACTATTCTTTCTCCCACAAGGCTCAGGTTATGGGAGACCTCAGGCCTATAGCAGGTCATTTAGTAGATGATAACTGTTAACACAGAGGCAGTTCATGGCTCCGAATTATCCTCTCAGCCTCCCTTCTCTCCCAGGTTCAATCTGCTCTTCATAAAACCTAGAACGAACTTTCTGAAGCAAAAATCTTACTGGAACATTTCCCTGCCGTCGTCTTCCTCTGACTCCCCACTGCTCACAGGATAAGGTCCATCCCCTTTAGCATGACCTAGATGAGGCCTTTTATGACAGCTCACTGGCTTCCTCACCCACCATTTGCCTCACAAACATCCTTACCCTAAATGCCACAACTGTGAGAACTATTTGTTCTTAACTTTTGATGCCTTCAATGCCTCTGCACACGCTTTTCCCGCTCTGCTTGGAATGTCCTTCCTCCTTTCTCTTCTTTGTAAACCTCTTCTTGTCCTCTAGGACTGAACTGAAACTATGAGAAGCCTTTTCCATTTCCTTTAGAGAAATGAAAATGCTCTTTTTGGCTCCCGTGGTACTCTCTGTGTACTTCCATTTAAGTCTGCATCACAGGGAACTATAAGTATTTGTGTCGGGATTGCTTTCTCCCATGAGTTAACACCTACTCAATATTCAGGACTCAGCCCAAACGTCATTTCTTCAAATCCCGAAATCTAAGGTTCCATCCTTTGCTGTGCTCTTTCACAGTCCTGAATCTTTCCTTCAGAGTCCTTACCTCAGTTTGCAATGACGTGTTCATGAGTGGCATTACCTGACTCACGCCTTTCTCCCCTCTAGACTGGAAGCATCGGGAGACAGAGATCAGACTTGTCATTGAGTCCTCAATATCTAGCACAGTATGCCTGGCACATAGTAGGAGTTCAACGAAAAGTCTTGAAATGAGTGAAGGAGTGAGTGGCTGAAGAGATCCTCCTTTGGGTGCTGAGGAAATCAGCAAATCCCTTCTTCTGGAGCTACCTTCTTTATTAGATAGAGTTCTTTTGGTTGCAATTTTTTTTTTGACATGAGAATTTTTTTTCAATTGAGGATATAATAGTTTATAACGTTGTGAAATTTCGGTGGTACATTGTTGTTTGTCTGTCATATACATGTGCGCCCCTTTACCTCTTAGGCCCACCCAAACCCCCTTCCCCTCTGGTAACCACTAATCTGATCTCTTTATCCATGTATTTGTTTATCTTCCACATATGAGTGAAATCATATGGTGTTTGTCTTTCTCTGTCTGGCTTATTTTGCTTAACATAATACCCTCAAAGTCCATCCATGTTGTTGCAAATGGGCTTATTTTGTCTTTTTTTATGGCTGAGTAGTATTCCATTGTATATATATACCACATATTCTTTATCTAATCATCAGTCAGTGGGCACTTGGACTGCTTGCATGTCTTGACTATTGTGAATAATGCTGCAATGAACATAATGGTGCATAAGTCTCTTTGAATTGTTGATTTCAAGTTCTTTGGATAAATACCCAGTAGTAGAATAGCTGGGTCATATGGTATTTCGATTTTTAATTTTTTTGGAACTCTCCATACTGTATTCCGTAGAGGCTGCACCACTTTGCATTCCCACCAGCAGTGGAGGAGGGTTCCCTATTCTCCACATCTCTCCAATGTTTGCTATTTTTTGTCTTGGTGATTATGACATTCTAACAAGTATAAGGTGATACCTCAATATAGTTTTGATTTACATTTCCCTGATGATTAGTGATGTTGAACATCTTTTCATGTCTTTGTTGGCCATCTGTATATCCTTTGGTAAAATGTCTGTTCACATCCTCTGCCCATTTTTTGATTAGATTATTTGTTTTAGGTTACATTTTTCTTTTTAAGTTTAAGCATAAAGGGGAATTTATTGGGAGGTTACTTGGAATATCATGTAAGTCAGGGAAGAGTTGAAAAGTCAACTCAGGAAAGATAGGAACTGGGCTGCTCTATTGATGTGAACCCCAGGAGTTAATAGACCTTCTCTCTAGAACGTTGCTATTAATGCGGTTAGTTCTCATCTCCTGGTCTCTGTTGCCCTTGTTTAAATTCCAAATTCCCAGAAGAGAGAAGCTGACTGACCCAATTAGGGATGTGCCCCTGCCCTAGTTAGCCCTGAGGAGGCAAGCTCACACTTTATAAACATGACTGCCAGTAGTCAATTGCCCTGGTTCCCAGAGAAAAGGGAATCACTGTGAGCAAAAGACGTAGAGTTACTGAGTCAGATGTGTAACTGAATCTCCTGATTCACATCTAATATTGTATCGCCTTTCCTTCTCCCCACCCCTTTATATAATGTATATTGGTGGTGGTGGAGTCCACAGGCTGTAGAACGGGAAGAATGACTGAGATGGAATGGAGGGGCAGCACGAACACCAGTTGGAGTTTGGGAACACCCCGAACAGTGCACCTTTAGCATCACCCTCTGGATTGGTTAAGAAGACACTAGCTCCTGTAAAACCAATACCGAGAATGTATTAGGGATCAAACACCACAGAATTTTCTTTCTTGCTCTCCTAAAATCTCAAATGTGTTCCTGATCTGCTGGTCCCTCTCCTCCAAGAAGTGACTCGGGACCCAGGCTCCTTCCATGTTGTGGTTTTTCCATATTCAATTTACAGAAGTTTCCAAGGTCACTGTGTTTATCTGCATCAAGTCAGTGAATGTGGAAGAGCAAGGAGGATCAGACCTGGAAGTGATGCCCAACACTTCTGCTCATGTTCCACTGCCTAGAACTTGGTCACACGCCGCATCCAATTCCAAGGGAGGCTGGGAAATGGAGTGAATCCGTGAGCCCAGAATGAAAAGGAATCAAGTTTCATGAACTGCTAGTCCATTTACTAACTGTTAACTTAACATGACTTTTCAGTTGTTTCTGCCGGGGAGTGGATAAGTGTGCTTGTGTCTATGTTTTGCGCCATGTTACCCAAGGGTGTATCCGAATGCATAGGAAGGTCAGTGCGTGTTGGGCAGCCAAGGCGTGGAACATCTAGAGACTTGTTCAGCTACAAGGTGATTACCCTCTGTCTAGACATTGTCCCCTCAATCTATAAGATCAGGTCCCCATACACCTTGCTGATACTATATGATCTGGCCACCTTGACCACAGTTGGTTGGCAGAGGGTTAGATACCTGATCAGCCAATCAGATCCTCTCATCTGAGAATTTGAAATTTGATCAGAGACTCGATCTTGGAGGTTGGCTGTGGAGTCATCTTCATGGCAGCCTAGGGACGAAGACCCTCAACCCGCTGCAGGACAAGGCCCTGGAGGAGCTATGGCTCTCGTCCTCCCTGGCCAGTTGCTCATGGCTTCCTTAGCTGAAGAGATCTCTACTATTGAGTTATTTCATGTCTCAGTTATTCAAATTTGTGGCTATTTCTTAGAATCAAAATAATTTTAATCAATAAAAAAATTTGATGTTTATCTTTCCTTAGGCAAATCATTCTAACTGCCACAGATTCCTCCTTTATAAAATGAGGAAAATTTTATCCACCCTGCCTATCTCTTGGGACCGCTAAATGGAACAAAGTACATGAAGTGTTTAAAAAACTGTGAAAAGCCATACAAATATAAGTGGTGTTATTTGTCTATAGCAAGAAGAATTTTTAAGAGCTTTCTCCAAGTATGAAATAGAAGGCTTTCTTTCTTTTCGACTTGACTCTAATTGCTTTGTGGTCAATTCCTCTCAAGTGCAGGAAGTCTCCATAGTTAGAAGTTTACTTTTCCTCTCTTTTGCTAGATATTTAATACTTTGATTATTTCTGACACTGAAATTACCCATTATAGTGTTGCCTTTGCCAAACCAAGCCCAATTTTTGTGTTATTATTGCTATTTGGGGCCGCAGTCAGCAGCTCTGAGAGTCTGAAGCCAGCAGTTATTCTCACCCCCATCGTACTCAGGCCCCTCTTCTTGTAACATATCTCACAGCTCCTCTACTTGTCTGGGATAAAGTTGTATTGGTTTTCTAGGGCTGCCATAATAAAGTACCATACGCCGGCTGGCTTAAAAACCAGAAATTTATCGTCTCACCACTCTGGAGGCTAGAAGTCAAAGATCAAGGAATCGGCATGGTGGTTCCTGCTGAGGGCTGTGAAGGAAGCTCGGTTCCAGGCCTCTCTCCTTGGCTTGCAGATGGCCATCTTCTCCCTGTGTCTCTTCATATGGTCTTTCCTCCGTGTGTATCTCTATGTCCAATCTCCCCTTTCAACAAGGACACAAGTCCTATTGGGTTAGAGCCCACCCTCAGGACCTAATTTAACTTGATTATTTCTATGAAGATCTTATTTCCAAATAAGGTCATGTTCTGAGATACTCGTGGTTAGGACCTCAACCTATGAATTTGGTGAGGTGGGGGACAATGACACACTTCAACCCGAAACAGAAGTTAATCACATAATTTCCTCTATGCATTATGTTTGAAAAGGTCAACATAATGCTCAAACTTAAAAATAAGTGGAAAGTGATTTATAACAAAATAGTATGTGTTTTCATAGGTAAATGCTCAGGCAGCAGTAAGGTAGAAAATGCAATGCCCAAATCAGATCCTGGGGCCTCTGTGAAAGCAGCAGATTCAATGTAGCCTGTCACAGGTGAGCTGTGCTGGCAACTCAAATAGCATGGGGCACTGCCGCTGGTGACATGGTGTCCCAAATGGTGATTGACTCTTGGTAAACAAAATACAGCCTTGCCTCGATTTACATGGGAGTCTCATTCCTGGAAAATTCAATGTTATTTTAAACCTTCCAAGAAATATTTTGTGTTTACACATAAAACAGAACAAATAGAGTTTTTACCTACATGAAGTTCGGTGGAATGTTTGAAAATTAGGAAGGATATGAGACTCTTTACGACAGGGAACTGTCCTGGGCATTGCTGGATGTTGAGCATTCTTGGCTTCCAGCAAATAAATATCATTAGAACACCCCTGGTCATTGAGACAAAAATACCGTACAAATTTCTGCAATGGTTCTGATCCATTGAGAACCAGGGAAGAAGAGAGGGCTTCAAACAGCCCAAGTGGAGTGACTGTAAAGATGAGATTGAGAAGCAATGGAGAGTGCCATTCTGAAGGGACCAAATCAGCCTTCCAGCCAGACAGCCAGCAATCCCCCGATCAGGAAGGGCAGGACAGGTTACAGCAACCAGTGCTCTCCCATCTGTCATCTCATATGCCTGTGTGCGACTTGCAAGTCCCAACTCTTCTTTCTCATAATGGTGTTTCCAGGGCCTGGCATAGTGCTGGTCGCATAGCAGGCATCCGATTCGTGTTTGTTGGGTATTGTTGAATGGCAGTCTCAAACTGGGATTACACGAGTGGAAGTGAGGAAGTTCATTTGTTTGTTTGATGTTTGTTGGTTCATTTACAGGTTCATTTGAACAGTTTGTGAACTATGAGTCAATACTGTGCTAATTCATGGAAAAACCCGCTAGCCCAGAGCCAGTCCCTGACTTCAAATTGTGTACAGTCTGATGAGGGAGAGAGACACATATGCAGGTACGTTCCAATTCATACAGAGGGAGTTAAGTGCTGTGGGAACAGGAAAAGGGGGGACCCCACCCAGGCTGGGATGAAGGGTGTAATAAGGGAATTCTGGCCAAATATCTGTGGTGACCGAGGGGTGCCCCGGGGAGTGCTGTGCTGCTGTGGTACTGCTTTCCTTCTCAACGGGAGCAGAAGATGATGGGGAAGTGGGAGGGAACTCCAGTTTTACAGCTGGAAGACAGGTCGTAGGATAGGGATCTAGGGGCGTCCACTTGTGCCTCATTCTAGATCCTGTTCCCACCCAAACTTCAGCCCACATCTGGAGCCTTCAAAGTCTCCTCACTCCAGTTACATCCCCTTTCTTTCTCTTCTTCTTTTGTCACCCTTTTAAACTCTGTCTTCTGGGTATAAACTCCGCCCTGAGCAGCGGAGAACAAGTGTTCAAGAGTCGCAGATCCTGAGGGCTCAATCTGGCTTAAGCTTTGAAGAAACTGAGCCTCTTGGGAGTAACAATAGGCTCCTGACCCCCTAGACAGTCCCCTAGGCCCATCTCCCCAGGGCCCCTACCTATAAGGGTGCTGGTATAGCATGCTGTGCCCTCTGATGTCTCCTCTGAGGAGAGGGCAATGAGCTGCCCCGTTTTTGGCCTGCCCCTGCCTCCCATCTGTCGTCTCCTCAGCTGCCCATGCTCCCAGCTGTGTTCACCATCATGGATGTTTTCATCCATGTCCAACCTTCTAACAAGGAGCTCTGGACTCCGGCTAAAATATGGGAATGGAGACATGCTTAAATGCACTCGTAATGTCAACAAGAAGAATCGAATTAAACAAAAAAGCTTCTGAGTGGGATCCAGAGCCTCAATAAAACATCTTTGTACTGGAGAAGACTTTGATGAAGGGAACAAATGGGAAAAACGTGGTCCCTGCTCATCCTCTGTGAATCTGAAGGCAGTGTAAACACTTCCAGGCCTTATTTCTAGCCAGGGAAAGAGGCTAAGCAGTTGTCTGGAGCCAAAGATTGCCAGGAGTAATAAGAAAACACTTTAAGTGAGTTTTCTCCATCTGTTTAGTTTCTTAATGCTGAAAAAAAAGAAAAACTATAAATAAAAGATTCAGAGAAATGTCACATGCAATCACCTCCACCACAGAAAAATAAACAAGGCTTCATTTCATCAGGAAGGTTCTCATGTGACCAGTATATTCTGATGGATGCGTTTCTTGGCTAGAGGTCTTCAAACTTAGGAATTTCCAAGTTGGGTTGCTCAAACACCACTTTGGCTGAAACTTGGTTCCAGCAGCCAGGCATGGCCATCTCTAGGTATCTATCCCACTGGGCATTTCCCTCCCTCCTCAATCACATTGTCTGAAGATGGAATCAAGTTAAAGAGAGCATCTGGGTATCCTGGAAGATGAAGAGTCGATAAAGACCCTGGCCTTGGGAATATGTTGGTATAGGGAGGTAGGAGCTCACCCTAGGAGTGTCTGCACCAGTCTTCTATCTTTTTTAGCATCAATTGTGCTAACCAGCTTCCAGTCACCCACTGGCTTCCCTGGGATCACTGAGAACAAATTACAGCATGGCCTCAGTTGGCAAACACCTTGATGTGCCATGCCCTTGGGGGTGATTCTGCCCAACAACATCAGAGCAAAGAAAGTTGATTTGGACCTTTAACTTTAGAAGCCAATTTTTCTAGGATGGTCAGAGTGTCTGCTCTTGTAAGCCTCCAGGAGGGCCAGGGAATTTGGTCATTTAACAATCACCATAAAAACAATGTCCTTTAAAAATCTCTCTGTAGAGCAGTGAGCCCAGAGTCTTACATTCTTGGGTCTTCAGTGGACAGGATTTGGAGATGCTGAGTGTTGAGTGGTGATCGCTTCCTGTGCTGAGATCTCTGTCTCCACCTCCACCCCAAGAAGATGACCACAGCATCAGCTTTCCAGAAAAAGCCAAGACCATATACCACCAGCAACCTCAACTTTTCCATTCCATAATATTATAATATCATGGTTTGTCTAGAGCTTTCCTTTCCTTTTTCCTCTCATTCTCTTTTTATCTCAGAGGAAGGGGAGAAGGGTGTGTGTCTTCATCCCTCTCCAGATAAGACTTTAATCTATGTCTCGATCACATCTGCTCCTTTCTCATTTGGAATCTTTCTCCAATAATTTATTTCACTTCCTAAAATTCTCCTTCTCTACCACCTTCCTCGTCTTTGTCTATAAATGTCTCTGGCATTCCCTTCACATCTCACACTTGGCTTATCTAAAAATGTGGAAGTTTTTTGTACTTCACAAAACCGACCCATCCTCCCAGGGGGAGAACATTCTCCCAAGCAACTGAGACCACCTTTTGGAGTCATTTTTGATTCATCAGCCTTCCTTGCGTATCTCTTGCATTCAGCCCTTCTTTTCCATTATCACTGTAACAAACACAGTTCAGGTCCTTACTATCTCATATTGGGAATACAAATAACAATGACTGTTTATTATTTGCCAGGCACTGTGCTTCATGCTTTTTATGCATTATCTCACTCTTCACATCAATCTTATGTAGCACCTTCTGTTATTACCCACTTTGTTCAAATGGGGAAACTGAGGCTTAGTTAATTAATCAGCTTACCCATGGTCAGTATAGTTGACAAATGCAAGAGCCAGGATTCACACGCAGGTCTGCTGACCCCACAGCCTGAGCTTTGAACTGGGACACAAGGCTCACCACTGTGGTTGCTTCTTAATCAATCTCATAAATACACAGGTCTTCCTGTGCTTCCTCTAGTCTACCTTCCTCACTGTTACTAGGGTGATCTCCCTAAAGCACCAATGGCACTGCATCTTCCCCTACTCAGAATTTCTCATTGGCTCTTCCTTGCCTGCAGGATCAAGTCAAAACACCTTAGCTTGGCATTCAAAGTCCTGGTTCCACCAGGAGGTCACACCTCTCTTCCTTGAGAAGACCCCTTCTTACCTCTACTGAAATCTTCTCTGTCCTCTAAAGTCCAGTACAAATGTGATCTCTGTGGAACGTTTTCTGACCGTACTAACTGGAATGGTTGTTGTCTTTGCTTAAACTCCCATTGTGCTCAGTTTGGGCCACTCTCATGGTGCTAGTGCTCTGGATTGATTCATAACGTGATTATTTGCATGCACGTCTTAGTTATATTCTTGAGGTCAGGGATGTGTCTATTTATGCTAACACTGGCTGCTGCAACATACAGCCCAAATATTAGTGGCCCAACAAAACAAAAGTTTATTTCTCACTGATGTCAAGTTCAGTTGATGGTGGAGGGGTGAGAGTGGTGCTCTACTCCACATAGTCATTCAGGGGCCCAAACAGACGGAGACTCCACCACCTTCAACATATGGCTTCCAATTTTTCTTTGGGCGTGGACATTCAGACAGCAGATGTAGCACTAGAAAGGAAGGGGAGAAAGACTGCATGGGAGGTTTCATGGCCCAGGCCTGGAAATGACACATTCCGTTGGCTAGAACTCCGTCTCATAGCCATTTAAGCCATATAAGATTGGAAGTGTAGTCACTGTGTTAGGAAGGAGAAGAAATGGGTTTGGTGAATAGCTAACCGGTCTATATTTGTGGAATGAATGACCAAGATATTGCTACTTATTTGTCAGAGAAGTGGGTTAGGAAAGGTGGTCTCCAAAGCAAGGTACACACACCCCAGGTTGTACCAGACGATCCACTGGCATAAAGAAAGGTATATTAGAACGTCTTTTTAAAAATCTAAAATAATAAGAAAGAGCTTCAGCGTTGCTGATATTCAGAATACAAAATGACACTGGTGCCTAGATTTGGTCCTTATGTCAGACAGTCTCAAGTCTCATCCAGCGTGTGAGTTATCTTGAGGGAAGAGTGGCATCCCCAGTACGTGAGGTTGCCAAGAGCCCCTGCGTTCATTTGAGTTCAGGGTGATACGACAAACCGCAAATTATGTGAGCTTAGCTAAGTGGATTTATGGTTTATATTATCACACTTTAACAAAACCAACCCCTGCAAAGTAGACAAGTGGTTTTAAATGAACCTGTTGTGAAATTGCTGGTTACAGATAATACTGATAATGTGACCAGTGAGGAACCACTAGAAAGATAGCAGGGCTGACCCTTCTCCCGACGCAAGCACTTTTTTGGCCACATTATAAGGCAAAACAATGATAATCTAATCAGTTCTGGCAACAAGTTACCAAAAAAAATAAAACATCGAAATGAGAAAAACCTGCTTGAAATATGAATTTTCATCATCTACCATTAACTATGAAACTCAAGCTAAATACACATTGCAACTTGGATTATTAACTAAAGCTGGTATGAAGCCAACACTATTTACAAAACATTTAAAAACCTATTATCTAGAATACGAAGGTAAATTTTTGCAATTTTTTAACTTTTAGAGCTATGCCCTTCCCAATCCAGTGCTTTACAAAAATCACAATAAATTTGATGATAAATGTTTAGAAGCCCCTATGGAAGTTTCTTATTTAATAGTAAATGAGAAAAAGCTACATATTATGAAGGAAACACTTCATTATTCCTTTTTTGGTGACAACAGCTGGAAAATAATGCATGGAACACAAATTGGTGACTAAACTAAAATGCTTTCCTTTGTCAGCAAATACTGTTGGAAGATGCCTTGAAAATATCATTGAAGATCTGAAATAAGTACTAGGAGAAATTAGACAGTGTGGGAGGTTTACCATACAGTTGGGTCGAAGTACAGATGTTTCTAACATGTCTCAGCCTATGGAATTTGTTAATTCTACTCAGTCATGGAATACATCCAGGACTACTTTCTTTGTAAACTTCTAGAAAAAAGATGGACTGGAGAAGCTATTTGTAATTCGAAGTGACTTCTGTAACAAGAACAATGCTTTATGAGAAAGCTGTATTAGTGTAACACTTGATGTGGTGGCCAATCTGACCAGAATATAAAAGGAATCCCAGGGTAGCCTCACATCCAAAGGTGGCTTTCATTTACTGCTCCCTTCACAGACAAGGCTTCATCAGGAAGAATTTGTCACTGGAAGGTACAAAGTTTTAGAAAATGACATTGAGGCTAACTTTCAAAACAAAATATAGCAATAAAACAAACACAAAAAACACTCTAAAATATACAAGAATCTTTATTCTGTAATGGAAGGGGAAGTAATTGTGAACATATTTGGTATCACATAGAGGTTTGCTGGCTGTCTGTTGTAAAATCCTTAAAAGAGTCGTCCAACTTAGAGAAGAGGCATCTCGTGCTTTTACACAGATGAGTGGTGCAAACTTAGCCTCTGCCAGATGTGGCTATCAGTGGTTTGCAAGCTGGCAGATATTTTTGAAGTAATACATCAACATAATCTGTAAAGGTAAAGATTGTATTTTATTTATTTATATATTTTTAAAAGATTGGCACTTGAGTTAACATCTGTTGCCAATCTTCCTCTTTTTTTCCTCTCCCCAAAGCCCCAGTACATAGTTGTATATCTTAGTTGTAGGTCATACTAGTTCGTCCATGTGGGATGCCGCCACAGCATGGCTTGATGAGCAGTGCGTACGTCCGTGCCCAGGATCCGAAACTGTGAACCCTGGGCCGCCGAAGTGGAGTGCACAAACTTAACCACTGAGCTATGGGGCCGGCCCCTAAAGACATGCTTTTAAGTATTCTTTTGTTATCAGGCCACATTCTACGGGAGAGGAGTGACAGAGCTTAATTCAGTTTATAAAACGCTTCCAAGCATGTGACCACATGTCTTCGTGGCATCACTTACCAGGTAACCGTGGGGTCACAAGCGAAGACAAAGTTTCTGAGAGATTTGAGGAATTTGAATGATAGACAGGCTTCAAACCAGGGACAAGAAGTTGTCATTTAAAAAAAGCCACCCACTGGCTTACTTGTGCTGAATTAACATTCAAATAGTGCCTGAAATGGTAGATGAGCTGGTTAAGAAGAAACACTCAATGAGGCCTCCTTCATTCATTCAACGTTTATTGGTTCTCTACCATGTGGCAGACACTCTGTAGGTACAAAGCCACTATGACAATGTCCTCAAAGAATTTGGAGCCCAGATTCCACCGATGACCAAACGTGACAGCTGTGTCAAATGCTAACTCAAACTCTATCCTCCTTTTTCTCCACTTTCCTCTGTCAAGCTTCTTTCAGAAAATGACTTAACTCTGTCTCTCCTCCAAATTCCTGCCATTGTGGTCTTGGTTTCCCTGACGAGAACCAGAGAAAGGTCTGTCATTCTAGAATCTTGAAACTTTGCCCTAATTAATTAAGGATCTTCCAACAGCTCGATTAATCCCATCTGCTTTCAACCTGAATCTTCTTTTAATCTCGAGATTTGTATTTCCGGCTCCTTTGTCACTTTCCTCACAGCTTCTTATTAAAACCCCATCTTGGAGCTGTTGACAGCTTCCTCTTATTTTCCCCTAGTAAGAAAATAGAGTGACACATTAAACTGACATAAAGGGCTATGATAGTAAACAACTATGATGCCCGAGTATTGATTGTGTTTTAGGTAGTAGGATGCACACTTTACACACATTGTTTAATTTAATCCTCACTTCGACCTTTGAACCTCATGGGAGAAAATTCAGACTCAGAAGGTCATCTAACCGGCCCAAAGTTACACAGCTAGAAAGTCATATCCCACATTTCTGAGATTCTAAAACCCACGGTTGGACCACTACACTACCCCATCTTTCCTCTTTAATTGTACACCAGCCCTAAGATAATCCCACAAATAACACTTAAATTAGTTAAATCAGGCAACAAATATTCTCAATAACGAGCTGCTCCCAGACTCCTCTATCATCCAACCAGTGGGTCAAGGTTTTGCAATTCAAATGTGTAGGAAAATGGGCTTCAGTTTTACAAACGCTGCCCTTGACGTTTCTGTTAGACTCTAAGGGGCTGTGCCATTCTCGCCACCTCCTCTTGTCTACTTCCCTTTATCCCCTTTGCGTTTGGCGTTGGGCCAAGTCAGTCCGTGATGTCTGGTCTTTTCAGCGGCAAAACTTATTCTCTGCCTCTGCCACACTCCTTCCCTGCCTGCTTGTTAAACCCTGTTGATCCTCACGACCTAGCTGAAGGGTCGTGTCCTCTCTGAAGCTGTCCCTGAGACTGACTCCAACCAGCTCTCGGCAGAGTGGATCGCCCTCCTGTGGGACCCCACATCTCTGTTAGAACACACTGACCACGCTTTTACTGTCCATCTCTGCTGCACAGAGACAGAGGCTGTCTTGTTCAGCATTTCATCCCCAGTGCCTAGCACAGCATCTGGCCCTGGGAGGTGGTTAATTAGTGTCAGTTGAATGAATGAATGAATGAGAAGAAATATGGAATGGGGACAGGGATGCGAGGATCTGGAAGTCTCCTGGCCACCTCTGTGGCTGGAACGGTTATGCATTCCAGAACTCTGTGCAAACACTCAAGTACGACTCAGCCAGCCAGTGTGGGTGGTGTGTCTTGGAGCAGGGGAAGAAGAGGAGAGAGATCTCCCCTAAGTATCTGCCAGAGTTGGGACCCCCCACAACTTGGCCTGATCCACCAAGTTCAACCCAAAGCCAGGAATTCCAGAAAACATCCCAGTCCCCTCTACATGGTTTCAGCCCAAAACAACAAGGCTGTTGTTTTTAGGATCTAGGATGTTATAAAAAACTACAGGGGAAAAGTGAGCTGATCACACACCTAAAAGTAACACTTTCCTGGGGTAGAATGGGGAGCTGGCTAGGTCAATGAGCAAAATATCATAGTGTGCAAGAACTGGAGATGGTGCAGGGAGGGGGGTGTATTAGTTTCCAATTGCTGCTGTAACAAATTATCACAAACTTAGTGGCTTTAAAACAACACGGAGGTCAGAAATCCTAAATCAGTTTCCCTGGGCCGAAATCAAGGTGTCGGCAGGTCTGCATTCCTTATGGAGGCGCCAGGGGAGAATCCGCTTCCTTTCGTTTTCCAACTGCTAGAGGCCACCTACATTCCTTGGCTGATGGCTCCTTTCTCCATCTTCAAAGGGCGTCACTCCTATTCTCCTTCTCTCCTTACATCTTCTCTCTCTCATTCTGGTCCTTCTGCCTCCCTCTTATAAGGACCCTTTTGGTTATATTAGGCCCACTCGGATTATCTTGGAGAATCTCCCAGTCTCAAGATCCTTAATATAATCACAGCTGCAAAATCCCTTTTACCATGTGAGGTAACATTTTCATAGGTTCCTGGGATGAGGACGTGGACATCTTCAGAGGACCATTACTCTGCCAACCATGTGGGTAAAGAGGCAGATTCAGGAGTCTGTGCCCTACGTCCCCAAGGGATTTTTTGTATGTGTGTAAAAAAAATAAAAGGAAGAACAGTCACACTAACAAAACAAATGCAACTCTCAATATAAAAGGAAAATCAAGTAAATATTTATTTTGACTTAGTCCTGAACAAAGCAGAGAAAAATTTGCTTAATGTACAAATAACTGAATTAATGTACAAATTAACTTTGGTTGAACTGCAACCCTTCCATTGACTAGCTCTGGGACCTTGGGTGAGTTACTTAATTTCTCTGATCCTAGATTTTTCTGTTGAAATAGGAATACGCATACTTATCTCACCAGCTGTTAAAAAGATAGTCTTTTTAATGAGATATTCTTTTAATTTTAAATGAGATATTCTAAATAAACCATACAAAGCATAAAAAATGAATTGCAGGGGCTGGCTCCGTGGCCAAGTGGTTAAATTCACGAGCTCTGCTTCAGTGGCCCAGGGTTTCGCTGGTTCGGATCCTGGGCGCAGATATGGTACCACTCGTCAGGCCATGCTGAGGCGGCATCCCACATGCCACAACTAGAAGGACCCACAACTAAAATATACAACTAAGTACTGGGGGGATTTGGGGAGAAAAAGCAGAAAAAATAAAAAGAAGATTGGCAACAGTTGTTAGCTCAGGTGCCAATCTTAAAAAAAAGAAATGAATTGCATTTCTTCAACTGTAATACACCTTAATTCCACTGATTAAAAAATATAAAAATGTGTATCCACTTGACTCACAAGTCAAAAGATGCACACAAAAACATAAAGGGCCTAACCAGCTACACAACTGGGACAGAAATACAGCAAATATACTCAGTGACATTGTCCATATAATAGGACAATTCTCAAGAACATTTCCTGATAGTTAAAATACACACCTTTTTTAAATTTAAAAATGTGTTTCCAGCTTTATTGAGATATAATTGACATATAACGTTGTGTAAGTTTAAAGTGTACAATATGTGGTTTTACACGTGTATTGCAAAATGATTACCACAGTAAGGTTACTTGACACCTCCATCCTCTAACATAATGACCTTTTTGTTTCGTGTGGTGAGAACATTTAAGACTCCTCTCTTAGCAACTTTCAAGGATGCAATCCAGTGTTATGAACTGTAGTCACCATGCTGTACATCACATCCCCAGAACTCAGTCATCTTATAACTGGAAGTTTGTGCCTTCTGATCAACATCTCCCCATTTCCCCCTCCCCCAGCCCCTGGTAACCACCATTTTACTCTCTGTTTCTGAGAATTTGGCTTTTTTAGATTCCACATGTAAGTGAGATCATACAGTATTTGTCTTTCTCTGTCTGACTTATTTCACTCAGCATGACATAGGAGTCCACTTGGGTATCCCTAGTCAATAGAGAAAACTCAGGCAAACCTAAGGTTCCTGGACAGGCAGGCATGGGTTTCATGGCTGGGGTGGTTGTGGTAGATGCGCTGCCATATTTTGACCAAGGTTCTGGAGCGCCTGGTGGAGGAGGAAACTCTTGGACCTTTCCTTCTGGGCTTGGTGGTGTCAGAAAAAGCAAATATGTTAAGGGAGAGTTGTTGCCTGGGAAAGGCCAGCTAGTTTGCAGCCTAGGGGTCTTCCAAAGAGATACCTTGTTGAGGAGCTCAAGCCTGGGAGAATGGCGTGCATTCCTTGCATCGTCATTCCAATTCATCTCTGGATCTACAGCATTTCAGATAGTGCCCATTCCCTGTGGCTTGTTGCCAAACAGCTCAGTCCATGGGAGAGACACCCACCTTCAACGTAAGTGGTGGTGACATTGTGGATGAGGGTGGGACATGTGCAGCTCACTCGCCACGGGTGTGGACAGGTGAGAACACACACATCCCTGCGGGGAGCCTGAACATTTCTTCTCCCTACTCTTGTCATCTCCTGTCATTTTGTGCCTCCCCATTGGAGGACAATATATGGTGATTAGTCATTGTTAAATAACTAAATGACTTACATAAAATTAGCATTTAAAAGCAATTTAGTGGAAAAGTAATAAATAAAGCCAACAGTTACTATTCTTTAAAGAAATAGTGTGAACAAAGACTCAAAGACTGTCAAACACTGGACATTCACAGGACAGCCTTTCCAAAAAAAGAGAAGAGAGAGAGAAGGATCAGAGCCAGGGACCCTCCCCAAACCAATTAAGTCAGAATCTCCAGGAACGAGGCCCGGGCACTGTGATTTTTTTAAATAAGCTCCCCTGAATCATTCTAATGCCCAGCCAGGGTGAGAACACTGAGCCTTGTCAGTTTGTATTCCAGCCTCCCAGGGAATGCACTTCCGGAACTGAATTCCCAGTCCCCACTGGCCACATCCCCATGATGTCCACTGCTTAGTCTAGCCCACTCCCAGTCTGTACCTGTCTTCCCTGCCAGGTCTTCATCAAATGCCTTGAAGAGGTACCAGCCCTTGAGAAACAGTCTAAGGGAACTCCCAGTCTGTCCATGATGGTCTGGGCTTCTTTGAGCCCCAGAGAGAACAGACTTCTGGTGGACTTGCCAAGGAAAGTGCCTAGTCTCCCAGGGACAGGTCACCTGCAGCTGGCCTCCCCTGGCATCAGTGATCCTTGGGGACAAGTCCCAGCTTCTGCCTGACCAGACCTTGTGCAAGGAAGCTCCTTACCCACCTTCAAGCTCTCTCTCTTTACACTGCTCCATACACTGGGCATTTCCCAACCCTGACCCAGTGAATGGTCACCCTGCATGACCCCTACACCTCCTGCAGTTGTCCTGAACTCGGCCTTAGACAAAAAGACTAGTTTGAGATCGGCTTTCTGACCTCAGTTTCCCTGGCCTCCTGGACCTGAGTGTGACTCCTGGTGTGAAATCTCCAAGCAGAGATCCTTGGCTTCCACCAACCCTGGGGGTCTGCCAACCTTCCGGTTCTGGTTTTCTCCAACCCTCTCATTCCCTCTGCTGCCCAAGCCTTGCTTATGACAATTATTTTTCTCAATTGCCTCATGTAAGGTTTCCATGGGGAGCCAAATCTGGTCCGCATAAATGTGTGGTGAGCTTTCAACAAATACTCACAGTGGCGTTGCAACAAGGTCCACCAGATATAGCTCCAAGGGAATGGGTGGAAACTCAGAGTAGATGAGAATGTGGTTTCCAGCATCGGTCTTTTAAGTGCATAAGTATCTTGGTGAGTGGTAAAAGAACCCCAGCTGTTTATTTTACTTCTCCCTCAACTCAAGTTGAAGACTTCTTGCCTATAAACCATGAAGATGCAAATTACTGTGGCCATTTTGTGGGCTTTCCTATTATAAAAAAACCACTTGTTTTCATGGTAGTTCTACATTATGCTATTTTGAAATTTTATGTGAAGAATTTGATCAACTCTCAGCATTCCTTTTTATGCAAGTGGAATTTTGCCAAGCTCGGGAATGTCAATCCTTTTTTCCTTTCTCCCTGAATTTTACTGTTGTCTATCAAAGAAGCCCGTGGTCCAAATAACCCCTTTCAGGCAAAAGCTAAGAAGATGATGGTGATTTGATGTCACCTGGTTCTCATGTTGTGGCCCTGCCTGCCAGGAGGGCTACTCTTGCTGTGACACTGTAAAGAGGGTGAGTGTGGGTGGGGCAGGCCTTCAGTAGACGCCATGCCCAGGGGGCGGGTCCTTCAGCATAGGTCCATGTCATCAGAGGTGAATAGAGAAGATGTCGGCCTTCCTTTTCTGATCCTCCACATTTGTGAGAACTTTAGCATGAACGTGTCCCCTTCTTGTCCTCTTTTATGGACCACACTACAGAAGACTCTCTGGGTTGAGGTTTCTTAACTCATCAAGTCTCAGGTCCTTCTTCTCATGTCAGTGTAGTTGGGCATTATCAAAACTCTTCATTATCCTGACAAAACTGACTGTTTGTGAAGCTTGCTTCTCCATCCATTCAAATGGATTGTTATTTGGTTATTTCAGTTATACATAGTTGCTCTTCCAGGAGAGACATGAGGGGCATGAAAGGAAGAGAGGATAAGACTTAACTTCAGCTTATTTGGCTGGTCCAAATAAGTCAGCAAAATCATTCCTCCCGATCCCCAAGTGTCCCTTGTTCTTATTTAGTCTGCATAATCAAGAATACCATACATGACATGGACAAAGCTTTGGGAATTTGTCAGATTTTCTCCATGTCCACTTCACTATCAATAAAAGAAGGAAGGCAGCAACATGTAATTCAGTGGCTCTCACCTGAATGAAGGTTGGACTCACTGGGGGAGGTTTTAAAAAAGGCCAATGCCCAGGCCCCATCACCATCCTATTAGGTGGGAATCTTTGGGGGCGAGACCAGGCAGTGGTATTTTTTACAAGCTCCCCAGGTGCTTCTAATGTACAGTCAGGGTTGAGAACCTCTGGTCTAGTAGATTAGTCAAGACCAGTGGTTCTCAAACATTAGCATGCATCTGAATCTTTTAGAAGACTTGTGAGCTCAAGAAGTTGCATTTTTAACAAGTTCCCACATGATGCTGCTGGTCTTTATTCTAGGACCAACTCTGAAAACCATTGGTCAAGAGATCTGAGGTAAAATCCTAGTTACTCTGCTAATTCACCATAAATTTGAATCATCATTTAATATGTTCTCTTTGCTTTGATGCTCTACAACAGGAGTAGGCAAACATTTTCAGGTAAGGGCCATGTAATAAATATTTCCAGCTTTGCTGACCATATGGTCTCTGCTGCAATTACTCAACTCTGCCCGTTGTAGCACAAAAGGATTTGGCCCATGGGCCGTAATTTGCTGACCCCTGTTGCACGGTTTTACTACCAATGTACCTAAGTGAGGATTTCTTTTCATTTATCTTGTTTGGTGTTCTTTGGGCTTTCTGAATCTGAGGATTGATATCTTTCATTGATTCTGTAAAATTCACGGTTATTATCTTTTAAAACATTGCCTCTTCCTCATCATTTCTATTGTTCATTCATGACGATCTGAGATGATAGTATGTTAGAGCTTCTCACTTTATCCTCCATACTTCTTAACCACTTTTATATTTTCTACCTCTGTTTCTCTGTGCTGCATTCAGATCAATTTTTCATTTCTAATAGTACTTTTTGGCTCCTTATCAAATCTGTCTCATGTTTTGATAGTCTCATATCTTCAATCTCCTCATTTATTCTTTAAATATTTTTATGTAAACTAACTTCATACTCTGGGTTGATATTTCCAATTCCTGTGATCTCTGCAGATCTGATTCTGTGGTTTATGATTTCTCTTGATTTCGTTCACGACAGCTTAGTTTATCATGAGTTTGGTGAATTTTGTTGCTGAGCTCATATTGCTTAGAACTTTTTCTGTGATAATTCTTTGAGGCCTAGGTTCAAATAAGGTATTGCATTTGTTTCTGTCAGGTGCCTGGGAGTACTCCCAACCTGGTATCACTTTAAATAAATTTCTGGCTTTAGGGCTACCCAAGTAATATGAATTTCAGCTCGCTATTAAAAATTCTCAGGGGACACTACTTTCTGGCTGTTTCCTGGAGAGAGGAACACACTTCCTGGGCTCCTGTGAGAGTTTGGCTCTTTTCCTCTGGTCCAATTTTCAGGGTGATGTCCTCTGGTGGTCTTGGCCTTATGTAAAGGGATCTCCCAATGATCTCTTCACCCTAGCTGTCCCTGGTGCCTGCATGACCATTAAAACCTGGGTTAGGCCACCAAGAAATGGCTCATGCCCTCATAGGCAATCACGGCCTTGAGCATTAGCTTTCCTTTGTGGATTCACGCTTTCTCAAGGTTTCTGACCTTCTAGGAATCACTTGTTCTGATGCCAGATCAGCTGTGCTTTACAGAAATTAATTTAATTAATATCATCTCTAGTATTTCAAGTGGCCTATTTAAGAGTGCTGTTACCATATTGCCAGGAACACCAGTAGGTAACTACTTCTTATCTCTATTTCCTCATCTGCATGTGGAGAAGTTCAGAACCAGGACTCAATTCATTTTTTAAAAAAAGAATGGGTCAGAGATTTTTATATTGTTCCCAGCCTTCTTGTGTTATCCTGTCTTTATGCTGCTGTGCTATTCGAGGACAGACTAATGAACTAGTCCTCAGATTGGACCAGGTTACTAACATGAATCTATTTCATAGGACCCTTTTAAAAAGGAAATGCATGGAATTTGTGGACCCATCCCTTGAAGTTTTGAGTTTCCCTGTGTGATTCAGAAGGCCCCCAGAAAGCTGCAATTTGTCATTTTGCTGAGGCACCAATATGAACCAACTATGCAGTGAGGCTTGTATTGGGAACAAATAAGGTGGCTTTGTGAATGTGCCTAGCCCACCACCAGCATCCTCATCCCAGGGCAGTGTGTGATCGCTGCTCCTTGACTTATACTACAAAGTAAGTCTTTTGAAATCATAAAACAAAAACAAGTAATTTTCTTGCATGTGAAAAATGGTTACCAAGTGCAAGCTAGAAGTTTTGTAAAAGTTGAAGAGGCAGTTGGATTGTGGTGTGCATAGACGCACAGGAAGCACTCAACTCCCGATGGAAATGTGATTCGGGAAGACGCCAGGAGCCTGTACAAATTTTTCACATTCTTGAGTTGGGGAATTCTGGAAGAACCAAGAGTGCCATCCCATGAGGATTTCAAGCGCCTACTGCATATTAATAAATCGCTTTGTGAAAAATAAAGTTAGGCAGAAATGCTAAATTTAAAAAGAATCTGCACACTCTGGCAGTTTCTTACAAAACTCAACATACTCTTACCATATGATCCAGCAATCAAGTTCCTTGGTACTGACCCAAAGGAGCTGAAAACTTATGTCCATGTAAAAACCTGCACACGGATATTTATAGCAACTTTTTCATGATGGTCAAAACTTGGAAGCAACCAAAATGTCCTTCAGTAGGTGAATGGATTAACTGTGGTACATCCAGACAATGGAATATTATTTGACAATAAAAAGAAATGAGTTATCAAGCCATGAGAAGACATGGAGGAAACTTAAATGCATATTATTAGGTGAAAGAAGCCAATCTGAAAAGGCTACATACCATATGATTCCAACTGTAGAACATGCCAGAAGAGGAAAACTATGGAGACGGTAAAAAGATTAGGAGATGCTAGGGGTGGGAGGGATGGAGGGATGGCTAAGTGGAGCACTAGGGACGTTTAGGGCAGTGAAACTATTCTGTCAGATACTACCGTGGTGAATACATGTCATCATGCATTTGTTGAAACCTGCAGACTGTCCAACACCAAGAGTGAAACCTGATGTAAACTATGGGCCCTGGGTGATAATGTTGTGTCAGTGTAGATTTATCAATAGTAACAAATGTACCACTCTGGTGGGGATGCTGACAGTGGGGGAGGCTCTGCATCTGTGAAGGCAGGGCTTATACAGGAATTCTCTGAAATTTCTACTCAATTTTGATGTGAACCTAAAACCACTCTAAAAATTAAGTTTATTAATAAAAAAATTTTTTTAAAGCCTGCAGAATGTAATGAGTTTGTATCTTACCTGCTTCTTCAGAGTGGCTATTACCCCCTGAGAAAAACAATCCACCTGAATTAATACACAGGACTCAGGCCAAAGTGTCTGCTCCTCTTATGTGTCCCTATCTGGCTGGGGACGTGATCTTGGGCCCTGGGAAGGAGATATGAGCAATGGCATCTTGGGGCTGGGGGCGTACAGAAGGAAGTGAGCACATTCTCCCACAAGCCCAGAGGGCATGTCTTCAGAGAGGTGAGAGCAGAGCCATCTGGCGTTTCCTGCCTTCTCAAGTGTTGTGGAGTGGCTTTCTGGGAAGGCTGGTGTGTTGGGCACAAGCATGCGCTTCGGGGAGAATCCGAGTGAGCCGGGAGAGGCTGGAACGGCAGCTGGAAGATGTCGCTTCTGACCTCCCCTGATTTTTAGTAAAAAGCAGGACTTCCACATACACCTACACACACTAGCATATCCAAGAACAAGTGCACAGATGTAGACAGATGGACAGGCATACATTGATGCGCACATAGCCAGTGCACACTTGCACAGTTACATGTGTGTGCACATTCAGAGTTCATATCTGTTAACGGATACACACAGACGGATGATCAAGGCAGCTCGCCATTCTGCAATACAAGCAGTAGCAGCTGATAAACATGCTCTCGCCATAGCCTGGGGAGTTAACTGTTCTAACACACGTCCCCTGGGATTGCAACAGCCTTCCAGAACAATCAGCCCTCCCTCCTCCATCTCTCAGCCGCACGTGGTGGAGCTCCATCTGTATGGGAGCCTCCCAGGATGGTTTCTGGCAGATGCACATGTGTGTCCATCTCAGTCTGCTTGCAGGTGGCCTTCCCACCCACGCATCTTCAATGTCTGAGGCAGCTTGCAATTTAGTGCTGTTGGTTGATGACACTCACTTCACTCATATGACTCTGGAGGTCTTGGGGGGGCAAGAACGTGCTGCCTGCGGCTGCCTGAGGGGACCAGTGGCAGGAGATGTGAGGGAACTGAATCATGTCGGGCCAGAGGAGCGTTTCTTCCTTGCCGGCCCCAACAGCTCTGCCCTTCTCACTTGGAGCCTGCCTCTCACGGTTGCATAATCTGCCTGGAGAAACCAGCGGTGGGAAGGCGTTTGCAGTACTTTGGGACACTTCTGCCTCGAGGCTGCTCCTGGGAGCCATCTCCTAAGTAGAAACAGGCGCATTTGCACATTGGCAGCTGGAATCCAACTGAATGTGGAAAAATGCTCAACAGAGGGCTCAAACCAAACAAAAAATTACCCAAAACAACACCTTTTAAGTTTAACAAGGACTTAACCATTTTGAAAAACTTCTGGTACTAATAGACAATTTTTAAAAAATTAATTTAAAAACTCTTCTGTTGAGTTCAGAAGCAATGAGCCTTTCAATACTTCTATTCTTTTAAAATTATATACTTTTGAACATAATAGAATTATTTTCCTTTGAAATCATTGGACTGAACTATTTTGCAACCATGGTAGACAAAATAATGGCTACCCAAAAATGGTCACCTCCTGATCCCTGGGACCTGTGAACATGTTACTTGACGTGGCCAAAAGGGGCTGTGCGGATGTGATGAAGTTACAGATTTTGAGATGGGGAGATTATCCTGGATTATTCAGGTGGGCCCAATGTAATTATGAAAGTTCTTATAAGAGGGAGGCAGGAGGGTGGGGGTCTCACAAGGAGGGGTGAGGACAGAAGCAAAGGTTGGAGTGCTACACTTTGCGGATGGAGAAAGGGGCACAAGTCAAGGTGTGCAGGTGGCCTCTAGAAGCTGGAGAAGGTGAAGAAATGGATTCTCCCCTGCAGCCTCCACATAGGAATGCAGCCCTGCCAACACCTGGATTTTAGGCTTTCTGACCCCCAGAACTGTAAGATAATGAATTCGTTTTAACCCCCAAGTTGGTGTCAGTTTGTTTCAGCAGCAATAAGAGACTAATACAACCTATTGTGGTTGGTTAGATCCTGCCTGCCAGCTTGAAAAACGCTTGACTAATTCACACATAAATTAACCGCTCCCTGGGGACCTGCATGCAGTTCTTGGCTGCCTTGCTTTGTTTGGGTGAGACTGTAGGATGAATTGTCCACATACTTTTCACTATGCTAAGTGAAAAATCCTTGTTGAGAAATTTTAAATCTAATTACAAGCACCTTCACCCATCTTTGTTGGGGATTATCCTACTGTATGAGTTTTCTAGGGCTGCCAAAACAAAATGCCACATATGGGGAGGCTTAAACAACAGAAATTTGTTTCTCACAGTTCTGGAGGCTGGAAGTCCAGGAGCAGGTGTCAGCAGGGTTGGTTTCTCCTGAGACCTCTCTCCTTGACTGGCACATGGCCGCTTTCTTGCTGTGTCCTCACATGGTCTTTTCTCTGAGCTAGCACATCCTTGGTGTCTCTTTGTGTCCAAATTTCTTCTTCTTATAAGGACACCAGTCATATTAGATTAGGGCCCACCCTAAAATTACCTTTTTAAATTTAAAGATAAATTATCTTTTTAAAGGCTCCATCTCCAGTTACATTTGGAGGTACTGGGGGTTAGGGCCTCAACAGATGGATTTTAGGGGGACACATTTCAACCCATGACATCTACAGTGCATACAGGTGGGAGAGAGTCTGTGCCAGTGAAGCAGACAGTGCATACCACTTAAGTGATACGTCAGGACTGTTCTCTATAATTCCATGTTTACACTCGTGTGTACCATTGTGTGAATCAATTGAATCTATATCACCTTGTCACCTTCTGGCTCACAAGGAAATATGTTCCAGAGATCATTAAAGCAAGATGAGAAGAGGCCAGCTCTGGAGTGGCAGAAACAACCCCAGAAAAATCTTATGGGATTGGGAATTAGAGGAGGAGGGGAAAGGGTGATATAAATGAAATTAGATCCCTACCTCACACCATACAATTTACACATACATCAGATGGATTACAGACCTAAATGTGAAAGATATACTTCAAAAACTATTAAAAGTATATACATGATCTTCAAGTAGAGAAAACCTAAAAAAAAAAAAACACAAGAATGTATAAAGTCCAAACAACAAAGAAAAAGATAGATATATTCAACTACCTCAAACTTTAAAATTCTGTACTGAAAAACTTCTTTTACTTCCATACAGTAAAAACTTCTGTTGGCAAAAGATTAAAAAACAGACTTGGAGATACATTTAGTAGACTAGGAATTAGTATAAAACAAAACACACAATAAGAAAAATAAAAGTAGAAAAAAATGAATTAGCTGCCCAAAGAGGAAATGTGAATGGCCAACAAACAAGCAAACAAAGATACTCAAGCTCAGAGAAGACAAATAAAAAGAACAAAGAGTGACCATTTCGCACCCACTGTATTTGTAAAATTAAGTAGTTAGTCTATCTTAACTCTTGGCAAGGGTGTAGGGGAAATGCTACTCTCAAAAATTGTTGCTGGAAATGTGAATTGGTAAAAGCATCTTGGAGAGAAATTTGGTGGCATCTAGAAAAATGGAAAACGTGCTTACTCTGTGTCCTAGAAATTATGCTCTAAGATACACACTGGACAACCTCTTGCGTAGTTCCCCATGGTCCTATATATAGCCGTGTCTGTTACAGCATTGTTTCTAATAGCAGAAAAATAAGGGAAATGACTGAAACCCTCAATATAGGGATAAATAAATATAATATCGTATTCTCTTATGATGAAATACCATACAACAATTAAAAAATAAAATTGATATATATCAAGCATTAATAGATCTTAAAAACACAAGGTAGAGTGTAAAAAGCAAGATGCAGATTGATAGGATATATACAGATAATGTATTTGTATATTTTAAAACAAAACTGTGCAGTGTGTGTGCATGTGTGTGTGTTTTAATGGATGCATATGCATCTAGAAAATTTTTTAAGAAATAGAATGATACATGATTGTTTTAGGCTCTAGGGAGATGAGGAGAGGAATGAGTGGGAGGTTGGTGGTTCAGAGGACATTAGCTAATATCTCTCCTTGACCCACCCCTCCACTCTCCCACTCCTCCCTCCTCCCCTCCTCCCTTCCTTCTTTCCTTCTTTTTATCTTCCTAAAAACTGACAAGAAACAGATGATGAAAAAGTTACCATTTGTTGATTCTACATTGTGGGAATATGGAAATGTAAGTTAGTCCTTTATTTCACTGTAACTTTTAAATCTCAGAAAGCAGAAACCAAACCAAACGTAGGATTTATACAAATAAAATCAGAAACTATAAAACCCTACTAAGAGAAGTAAGGAAGACTTGCAGAGATGAAGTAAAGTATTATTTTGAGTACCCTGTGTTCCAAAGCAGGTCAACTTCCTAGTAGCATAAACTGACTCCTCAAAGTTGGGGGCTCCCACTGGCTTTTGAGCTGGAAGGAACCACAGTAGTCATTTGGTGATGAACCCTTCTTTTTACTTCCCTCCTGAATGGCTCCAGTCTCTTCAAATACTGTGTTAGGAGTATCTTGTTCTAGTGCCAGTAACTGGCCCCACTGTCCTGAAGTAAGTGGTTCCATTTTTCAGCAACTCAAACTATTAAGGAAAATTCGTCCTTACTTTGGAGAAGAAATATATTCCTATAGACTCCACCTCTTGGTTTGGTTTCTTCTTTCTGGAGCAACAGATTAAATCTAGTGTCCCTTTAACAGGAATGTCCTTCAAAATGTGAAGGTAGTTATCCTGCATTTATAAGTTTTTTTTCTAAAAATATAGAGGGCTTCTTAAGCAAATGCAAACATGTGAGCATCACGTGGGAACATCACCATGAAATATCAAAAGGGCTGTGACATCGCTTTTAAAATTCTCTTGGATAATATGGAAGAAACTAACCACAGAGCTCGGCCCATCTCAGGTAGTGGATTTTTCTCTGGGCTTGAAGGCAAAGGAGTCCTCCCTGGGAGGAAGTACATAATTGATGAGTAATCCTTATCAGACTTGAAAGGGCAAAGACACAAAGTGGCAATGGATGCCTGCTTAAGAACTGATACCTCAACAGACATAGGAGGAAGCTACATTATCCCTTATTAATGACACTGTATATTTTATGAGAGTAGCAATGCCTTGCCAATTTCAATGACAATGTGGGCTAACAAAGGGATCCAAATGCTGATACAGATAAGTTTATCTTAAAGATAAAGACCTCCAGAGATGTGCCCCTGCCCCTGAATTGATGTTTATTGGTTGGTTTCTTTCTCACCTCCTCGAAAAGTGACCAATGGACAAGAAGTGCTGTTGGCACTCAGCTGGAGAGGTTATTGGTTTATCCTGTTGGAGCTACCTGAGAAGTTATGTGTCACTGTGGGTAAGAGGAATGGGGAAGGGAGGAAATTGAAGCTCTAGCTCCCACCGTTAGTAGTGCAACAGGGATTCACATTCGGCTTCCTGGAACTCAAATGTGCCTCACGTTGCTTTGTTGTGTTTTATACCTTACCACTCTGAAAGAGACTGTGAAGGCATCGATAACAATACTAAAAGTACTTAAGGACTGGTATCAACCAATCAAAATGGACCAGATTTCTATGCCTTATGAGTATACTCTGGTGGGGTATCTGCACCCACAGCTCTAATCCATCAGGCTGCAAGAAACACTTGGGAAGGTGAAACAGAGAAGGTGTTGCTCTAGTATAACCAACTGTGTTGTCTTTGTCTTCTTTGATAAAATGGCTTTATTTCCACATTAGATCTCTCGGAAAGTATATTCTATGCTATTCTATTAAAACACTTTCTTTTAAAAAGTTCTCTTTCGAAATCACTTCTATCTGACTTTGAATGCAGAGGAAAATAAAAGAGAAAGGATATGGTGAAGGGATGGCTTAATTTTTCTGCACTTTGGGGTGACTGACATAGCTCGCTCCTTCTCAAAGGTCTTTGGGTTCCCTGAGCTAAGAGAGGGGATGTAGCATCCTTTAACCCCTCTCCTTATAGCCCTCCAGGCCCCATGGTTCCATCTTTGGAGAGCGTCCTCTTCTTAAAGCTCCATCCCCCATCTCCACCTGTTGCCATCTTACCTCAAATCGTTTCTAATATGGCTTCCAGCATGCAGCCTTCCTTTATTCCTTACCAGATTCCATTCTCCCCTCCTTTCAGTTGTGAGTCCATTTTCTAATCCTGACATCTCCCAAGTGGGTAAGGAAATCTTCAGATGGTAGTTCCCAGACAGTGTCCTTAAATTTAGGGGTGTTGACCACCTACGATGGAAAACAATTATTTCACAACCTTTCCCTCTCCCTCCTCCCCACTTGCTGTGTGTTTATTTGTTTTTGACTAGAGTGAATTAAAATCAGTTTTGTTTGGAGGATTTCACAACACTCCTTGACATTTTTGGAGATACGATAGAGAAAGATTGAAGATGGAATGAAAACCTCAGGGCTGTGCAGCATCTCACAAATTTGTGGGGCTTTTCTGTTTAGTTTTGCAAACTCAGTCCAGTGGGATGCAGACACGAATGCTGCAGGGAAGAATTCTTCTGTTTGCTAAAAAGCAGTGGTGTTGAATGGCTTGAAGGACCACAAAATTACATCTCTCCAGTCAACATTGGGAAAATTTTAATGGGAAAGCATATTACCAATTTGTATCACCTGGGTCTACTATAGCCAGAGGACAAGAGATTCCAACCTAGTCACCAATATGCAATGGATAAACCCCGTGTGAGTGTTTTTCTGGGTCTTTGTGCTGTCTTCTCATTCAACCACATAATCGCCTAAATTAAGCAGTGAGACTGCATGGCTTCTTAGTTCTTGGGCTGCCACCCCTTGAACCTGTATCATTCAGACTGAGGCAAGATGAAGACAAGCAGGAAAGTTCTGGATTGGAATTGCCGTGGACATAACCTTTAAAGTCAGCCCCAACTCTGCCCAGCATTTCAGGTGCATGAGGACTGGCTGGTTTCTCAAGAGTTCCATGGTCTGATGCCCACTGGAGAAATTTGCTCTTCAAAACTCAAACCTCAATAATTGTAAAAACTTACTGGAAGTGCTTTCAATATTTTCAAGCTGAAAATATGCCCATATATTTTAAACAACCCCAAAGGGATCAAGAATGGGGGAATGTCAGGGCTGGGTAGGAGGCAGCCTCGTGCTGAAGGCCCAGGTGGGAGTGTGCCAATGTCAAATTATTGGATGGGATTTCTGAGCAAGAATCAAATATTTCAGTCCTCCAGCATTTGTGGAAATTATTTTAACAGGGAACAGTGGTGGCACTAAGGCAATGATTTGTTTTCTTAAAGTCCAAAGTAAGAAACTGTATGGCTCCATGTTTACCTTCTAACTGTGAATTTAACCTTTTCTTTAAAATATTGTACCTGAACTATGAGAACTCAAGAGACAGAGCTGTGTATTTTAAGGTGACGGGGCTCTGAAGCCCCAAAGAATTCCTTAGTAAGAGATCGATGGTCTCCAGCCTTCAAAAACTTCCACATATATAAATTGCAAGCCAGAAGGAAACACTAAGGAGAAGAACAGAAGGGTCTGTTTGGAGAGTACCACAGATGATTATAAGTCATGGGAACAGAGAAGAAAATAAGACATGTTGATTAGAAACATCAGGATGAATTGGCATTGATTTTGCTGTACAATAGAAAATTGGTTTCAAATTTTCTTCCAACAGATGCATAGCATGGTGAGTGAGGAATTAAATTTTATTCCAGGTTCAAATTTAAGTTTGGAAGTGAAATTTGGGAAGGTATGCCTCATTTCACAGAATCTAAGCAAGTTGCTGAATCCTCTTACATATGGTATCCAATAGAGAGCTGATCTGATTATCCAGTGTCTGTAGGCTCAGAAAAATTGTTCTCTTGCTCTTGAGTTTTAATATATGTGTAGCTCTTTCTTGCTCATGTACTGATGCATTTGAATATTCTTCCTGGTGAATCTTTGCAGGTTCTCTTACAGCCTGGTTCTAACTGCTCATCTCTTAAAAACACAAGAGTATCAATAATGTCCCTGTGTGTTAAGTTGCTACAGAATATTAAAGCATCATTCTGCTCAGTTAAGCTGCAGCTATTAATTTTCGTTCAGGTCCTTAATCATTGGACTAAATACAAAAATCACATATTTTATTTCTCCTTCTAAATGGAGAGATGGTTAGCATCATCAGTTCTGTTCCATTTTCTTTTTATTTCTTTTTTTCTTTTCTTAAAGATTGGCCCTGAGCTAACATCTATTGACAATCTTTTCTTTTCTTTTCCCCAGGGCCCCCTAGTACACAGTTGTATATTTTAGTTGTAGGTCCTTCTGGCTCTTCTATGTGGGACGCCACCTCAGCATGGCTTGATGAGTGGTGCCATGTCCACACCCAGGATCCCAACCAGCAAAGCCTGGGGCCACAGAAGCAGAGTGCGTGAACCTAACCAGTGGGCCATGGGGCTGACCCCCTGTTCCATTTTCTTAAAGTGTAATTTGATTCCTTGTGGAGCTAACTTTTTTCTCAGAGGTTCAGGCCTGCGGTATCTCACGACTAGGTAGACCCATCACTTGGCCAGCCAGGGGTGCAGACACAATCCTGGCCATTGGCAGAAGTGGCAGATGGGATGGCCTCTGGGCCAAGTCATATCTGTTCCTCCAAACCTCCTGAGAGGAGCCTGTGAGCCAGAGCATCTGTCCCTACCCTGGGCTCCACTGGCTCTCTCCTGGATCCATATCACTTAAAGGCCACTCATCCCTCACTCCATTGGCCTTCCTTTGCCCTAATCTTCAACCTAGCACCGTGTTAAGCCTTCCTTGTCGCTGCTCCCGAGCCTCAGAAGGCCCCTGCTCTTGGGTGCCTTCTTGCAAGGTCATGCTCGGCAATCTCTGCAGGGCTGGTGATCAACTCCGGAGAGCTCCCAGCCCACTGCCCATGGTGGTTACTCCTACCCTTGTGACTCCCCTGGGCCCTCAGTGCCCTCGTAACCTCCCATCTCACTCTCAGCCATACCTGGGCCCTACAAAGAAGACAGGCAACCCACGGGAAGGCAAGTACCATGAAGGATCATGATTGGGCTTACTGATGCCCCCGTCCTGGAAGTGCTCCTGAACAATGGCTGGCACAGAATCTGTACTGAACAAAGTGTAGTTTCACATTGATGAAGCCCCCTGCATTCTCCTTTCCTCCTCCCCTCCTTCCCTCCAGAAGACATGGCCTCTCTCCTAGTCAAGGATGACTTCCACCTGCCTTGTCATTCTTCTCCCTTCTAGAACCCTGGTCCTTCTCTGGCTTCCTTCCCAGAACCATCAACGTCATCTTCTTCTTCCCCTCAGCATCATTTCTAAGTTTCTATTTCTCATCTTTTTTCCCATTCCATACCAAAGGTTGAAAACTTGTTTTTATCAGGGTAAATAAAAGTAATACCACTTAAAGAAAGGCAGGAGCTCTCATAAGGAGATAAGGGGAAACTTTTTGAAGAAGTAACATCGGGCGATGGCTTTGAAGTGTCCTTAAAATGCTTAGAATTCATTGCCAATAGCAAAAAAATAAGAGATTTCTGATAACAATCAAGATTTTTGCAGGCTACCCCTGAAAAATTATATCTGGTAACACCATGCCAATATATCCACATCTCAACAGGCATCAGCCATTCTCTTCCGGAAGGCCTTGCACCAAAGACAGATGCAACACACATCACATCCTGCCTGCTCTTCTGTAATGTGGCCTTGCCACTCTGCCATCAAGGGATAGTGCCTAATTCCTCTCACCTTGAATCTACACTGGCCTTGGTGATTGGCTTGTAACCAATAGAATGTAGTGGAAGAGACGCTGCATGACTTCTGAAGCTAGGAAAGCTGACAATCCACCAGAGAGGGGAACTTCTTTTACGGTTGGCATGTAAAAACAATGCTTTTAAATATTGTTTACAAAGATATTCGAGGCTACATCATCCTTATGGACAGACGCCCACTCTGGTCCCTGTCTGTAGAGCTGGAGGGTTTTGTGCTGAACTGGGTTGTGGACTATTTGCGCTATAGGTGGAGAGAATAGAATGAACTACTACTTCATTCTTTTCAGTCTGTCCTTCAATCAATGCAACAACCTCTAGCTGCTGTCACTTTTCCCCACAACGATATCCCAATCATCTGAACAAAACCCACCTGAATTTCCCCAATACCCATTAAAACCACACTCCAAAAGGTTCAGAGCCAGGCAGAGACACAGACGCTTTGCCTTTGAAGCATTTCCTGACATATTTCTGAGAGACTGATTGGCATCAGAATATGAAGAGGGGCTGGGTGCAAAATACTCTCTATAAAAAATATATTTGAAAACATGCTTACAAACAGAGTTCACATTCATTGCAGAAAACAGAGAAGCACAAAGAAGAAAATTAAAATGACCTCTACCGTCACAGCAGGAGAATAGCATTATAAATATTTAGGCTACATCTTTCTCATTTAGTTTTTATTCATATAAATGGAACAAATAATGTTCCAAAGATCAGATCTTATTGTAACCCCCGTCCTGTACCATATACATACATTTATACATTATATACATTTTCTCATGTTACCAAATACTCATCTAAGGTGTGATTTATACTTGGTATTCTGTTGTATGAATGTATCATAATTTATGTAATCATCTGCTATTGTTTGATATTTAGGTTGTTTCCAGTTTTCTCCTGTTATCCATAACATAGCAGTGAACATCCATCCTTGCCCACAAGTTTTTTTACTTGTCCATGATTATCTCCTGGATAAATGTCCAGAAATGGGATCACTGAGTCACAGGTACAATAGTTTCAAGGCTTTTGATACTATTGCCAAATTTTCCTCTAGGATCACATTCTCTGCAACAGTGTATAGGCATGGTCATTTCACCAAACCCACACCAACTGGAAAACATTTCCTTATGGTTTGGCAAATCAACAGTTGTCGTACTTTGGATTCAACCATAATATGCCAATAGACAACTACAAACACTGAAAATGGTCAGGAGAGCTCAAGAAATCTCTGAGAATGCGGACTGGCTCCTTAGGGAGGAGGAAAGTGAAACCCAGAGAAGTAAGTGATTTGCCCAAAGTTATCCAGGTTATTAGTAGGTGTCTCATTGACAGTGGACTTGAGTATAGTCACTGGCCTGGTCAACGCAGTGAGTGATTCTGGTTGCAGTATTGGATCAATGAGTTAATGATTCCCTAGGCTTACCGGACTCTTCTTGTACCACCAGTTTAAAGCATTATGTTTAGGCAGCTGCCCATACTGCTCGTGATGGATCACGATGACTAGAATTTCTCTGGGACTCCAAAACTAGGCCAAATCCTCTTCATGTTTCCTTTTTAATATATATTCTGAGTCTGGTCAAACTTGCTGACAATGAGCCTTGTATCAGGCTCAAAGGAGGGCTAAACGGTCCTCGAGGACGAGCAGCCACCTTGCTAGAGGAGAGCGCTGGCCTCTCTGAAGCAGAGCACATGCAACAGGATCTCCTTGAGTTTAAGGTGCACGACATGCTGCAGACAGAGGCAGCTGGAAGGTGGAGAGAAGCATGGTATGTGTGGCCTCCGTCCCTTGAAAGCTGACAGCCTATTTCTCTCACAACATACTTACGGAAATTGTGGCTCATCCCTGGCTCTTTGGGAATTTGACACTCCACACCACCACCCATGCTTTGTGGCTCTCTTTTCTCCCCTGTCTTCTGTGACACCCATTCCTCCCTATTGGTTTTTGTCCTACTTTCTTGTGTCTATTTCTGTGTCTCTGTTTTTCCTTTTAGTCTTAAAGATGTGGCACAAATCTCAGATCGTGAACTCAGAATTGTTCGTTATTTTAATTTTTAAAACAACTGATTTTCTGTTGTATTTCAAGCTCTTACTTTGCCAGATGGTAACAACTGAAATGTCAGTGAACTCAGGGTCATCTCGAATTTTTCCACTGCCCTGCTCTTCCCTTCCCCTGGGATTCTTGTGCTTCTGGGGGGCATGGTGGGGGCTGGCATCTGGTTACCACTCATCATCTTCCACACACACTGGCACACCCTGTGGCTTCTGTCATTCCTATCAGGTCCCTGTCCTAAGCAATGTATGTCATCACAGTGTCCTCCTGGGCCCCACTGAGCTCTTGCCAGAGCTGGATCTCTCTCTAATACTTCTGTGCAACTCTGGGGAACACGGGAAACATCTAGCTACTCTCTGCAATGATGTGGGTGCAGGGAAATTGTGACATGTGACTGGACCACCTTCCTGGTGACATGCCACTGAACTTTTGCTTCTCTAGTACCCATACTTGGCATGGAGGCAGCCTCCCAGGCTTGCCCTCTTTCAGGAATCCTTGTAAGAAGTAATTCTTCCTAAAGAGAGTGGTGTCTGGCTCATGAACTCCCTGTGTCTTGGGCATTTCTGTCATTCCTATTCCCACTGCATGCCCCACCCTCACCATCACATAGCTCCACCTCCTTCCCAGTTTGGCTGGATCAGATTTAAAAAATTCTAACTTTGGAATGTCCTGATTTATAGACTAAGAGAAGTAGTTGGTGAGCAGAAAGGAATGTCTAGAACTAAAAACACTACTTTTACATATCACACTATTATTGTGCTGCCAATGGATCTATTCTGAACCCTTGACACCTTGACATTCTTTCTGTGGTTGCCCTCATTCAGCTCTGCTCTACTTGTATCATCTCTGAATAATTCTACTCTCAGCAGTTACCCCGGGTGTGGTGGTGCCTCACACGTAACATGGCCAAAACAGAAATTAATTTCTACCTCTCTTATTATGTTGTTCAGCCCAATAGAATAAGAACACATCCCCTACCTCCACACATCTTGACTCCCTAAGCTCTATCCTGCCACCCTACCACTTCTTTCATGGAACTTTCCTTGATCACTTTGTTGCTCAGTGATGGCTTCCTTCTCAAGTCCTAGAGTGTGTACTGTCACTCACTCACATCTCACTGAGCCCTTGCTGCTTGGTATTGCTGTTTTGTGAGATATTGACTAGATCATGACCTTCTGAGGGGCGGGGACTCTGCCTCTTTCACCGTTGTATCCCCAGGACCTGGTATAGTGCTGGGTACACAGTAGGTACTCATCAGATGTTTTCTTAACAGATGAATTCTGTTAACAAGGTTTGAGACTCTCCAAAAGGAGAGATTTGTCCTTCTTTTCTGAAGAACCCCACAGCCTAGGAAGTCCATGGTGCTGAATGGGTGTTTGTGCATGCTGGTGATGGGCAAAGGGTACAGTGGTCATTCTAGAACTGAGAAAGTATTTTTAAGTTGTAGAAGTTCTGATAAAACATTCCCCCTACTAAATACTCAAGCCAGCCACATCTGGGTCCTCTAAAAGATACCCAAATTCAACTCCTTCCTTGACAAAAACTTTGATTTCATTTATTGGAGTATCTGTAGTGTAACAGAACCATTCCATGCATGTCTAAAAACAACGAACCAAATAACGAGCATGCATTGAGGACCTAATATGTGTCTAGCACTGGCCTTGGAGAAGTGGAGGATGGAGAAGAAATGAAGATTGTTTCAGGAGAAGGGCTCGTCCCCCAAAGAGTTTACAGTCCAGTTGGGAAGTCAAGGGATATACGCCCCAAAAAACAAGAGGACAAGAACCAGCTGCACAGCAGAGACACAAAAAAAGGATCAAGCAGCTAAAGAATTAAGAGATGAGACAGCCCTGGAGGGATCAATGAAAGCATCCTGGACATGATGGGGCTTGGGTTGGACCTTATGTTACAAGGTCTATAGTAACACGAGGACACCCTTGCGAATGTCCCAGGGCTTTAAGCATAAAGAGCAACATTCAATACTACGGGTGCTTAATCTAATGCACCATTTATTAATCTCATAAACCTACTAAATATTGCTCTTCTTCAAACACCACTTACCTAACCAGTAACACAAAATGTAGGAATTTACAAACTTAAAATTTTCCTGATATTTAAATATTGATTACAAACCTCTTTAATTAAATTTTCTTAGTCATTCAATTAAAATCCCAAGTCTACTATGTTGGATTCTTTTACACGTTTCAAAAAATGTGCATATTATCACAATGATAGGGATACTTTGCTATAATTACACTTAAAACAATGATACAAGCACTACTGTCATCGACCTAATTTTTTTCTTTATTACCTTTCTACGTATTTTTATTTGTATCCATTCCTGAGATGGCAGTGACCGTGGAGACAGTAATTACTATACCTTCCTAGGGTTATGATGATTATCGGACCCAAAGTGAAAGTATCCTCTGGACCTAGTCAAGGCAGCAGATTCTAGGTTCTTCACCAACTGATTCTTGTTGGGATATAAGGTGTGATTATAATGCCCAAGCAAATTCAATTCTGAACTTCCAAGCTGGGTACGTTTTAATAATTGCATTTTGATTGTTTTGTTTGTGGAATATCTTCTCTTCACCCTGCAATATCCACGCTCTCCCTTCCTCCACCCTGCTGTCTGTCCTGGTGGCCTGACTTGCATGAGCTCATGGATGGGATCCTGAAGTCTCTGCCTTCTCTTTGGGTTCAGCTAGAGGGATGCCCAGCCTGAGATCAGAGCAGGCGGTAGGGTGGCACCATGGTCTGACTCCCCCTGACCCTCCCTGTAAAGTAGTCTTGGCTGGTTGTGTCCCTCACAGCTCCTCCCAAAGTGGCCTGCTCTGCACGACCCTCAGGTCCCATGTTCTGGGGGCCTCTCCTTCCTCCATCCAGTCAGGTGGATGGAGGGGCTGTGACAGCACCAACACTACAGGCTCTGGATTCCTGCACTACCCAGTGGGGCTCCGCTCAGCCGGCCCACACCTTTGTAATTATTCTCTCCTTAAATGGTCCCATTTTGCCATGCCACTTGCTTCCTCCTGGGGTCCTGACTGTGGCTTTGGTAGTGGAGGATATGTGCTCATATGCTCTGGACACCCCAGGGGGTTAACTCTGCCTGGATAGCCGGGAACAAGGAACAGGAAGAGTGTCAGAAGAACTGCACTGACTTTGCAAGACGGTGTCCAGTTGGGTCAATCTGGCCCAGGTGGCTGACCTCAAGAACTGATCTGTGTTAGACACCCCAGCAGTGACAGGACGGGAGATCTCCCGGCAAGGGGAAAGACATCCAAGATGACAAGCTTGGGGATCAAGATGATCTTCAAGGTGGGAATTACACCTTCCAGAATTATCATGGACAACTAGCAACAAGAACATTCATCAAACCCATGGCCAAAAGGAAGTCCTTAAACGCAAATCCTTAACCACCAGGCTGTTGCTGCAGCCGGAAGCTCAGCAGAGCCTGCGCCTTCTTTTATTAAATTGGCATCATGACTATCGTTGCCTGAGTTTGAATGTGCTTGCTTAGGTGAGCTGGCCATTTGCGAGGTCACATCTGCATGGACAAACGGGAGACCTAAGGCAGTTAAGCAGATAATTCAAGCAAGAGCCTGGCTTTGGTTAAGTTCTATAATCACCTGAAGAGCCTGTTTTTCAGAGTGTCTCCAATGGCACATTCAGACAAAAACAATTTTGTTTTCTGGATGATTGCCTCATTCTCTTGGCCGTGTGACTCTAGCCCCAGTGGAAAAGTGATATTCATCATGCTCTGATCCTGGAGCCTGTGGAATCAATAAACAAGACGTCACGATTGGGACTGCTAACAGCTCCAACTGTGCATGGACAAAAAAAGGGGGGAAAAACCCAAAAAACCAGAGCTGTTCATTCTCCGTCTGCATAGCTCTCCCCTCGCCCTGCTCCCCACCCCATGGCCAGAATTCATGCAAAGCCTAGCAAGCCGCTCTGGGACCATGCCCTGGCCCTCCCTCATTTCTCCTCTGGGGCGATGGTCACCCCTCCAGAGGTAAATCTTCCACTGAGCTCATATAAGTAGCACAAGAACGCCCCCTGCACATCTGATCAGTGAAACCTTGAGTCAATGGTGGCGAGAGGCGATGGGCCACTTTGTGCAAATCGACTTGGTGGCTGTTACTTGGGCCATGAACATGGTCAGGACATGTGGGCAGCTGCCTTGGTGCTATGATTTAGAGGGTATGAAGAAAGACTCTTGGCCTTCCAGGGTGCTTGGAGTTCTCCTGTTAGAGATGTATTTCTTTAGCTTTTCAAGTGGTTTCCACCTGTAAGAGCCTTCTATTGAAATATTACCTCTAAGAAAAGGGCTATTTTCTTCGAGTGCAAATAATGAGAGCAAATGCTTATTCAGTGCTTACTCTGTGCCACTTCATCCTCACAGCCTCTGAGGGAAGCAGGTACTGTTAGCAGCCCCATTTTACAGATGTGGAGTTTGAGGCACAGAGAACTTTAGTAACTTGCCTCAAAGCAGAGAGCAAATAAGTAGAGGAGCCAGGATTGAACCTGGACAGTCCACTTTGAGTCCGTGGCATAACTGCTCCTCTCTTCTGCCTCTTGGGGACAAAGTCAGGTGCCTCTCTAATGGTGACAACTCAGCAGAAGTGAGTGCAGCATGGCCGGCTTGGAGTAGGGAGGAGATGGAGAAGGAGCAGAATCCAGGAGGGAGAGCAAGGTGTCGGGGCTTCAGCTGCCAAGGTCAAGGTCTTCTGCAGATGCTCGGGGCTCTCTGGAAAAGGGCAGAACCCTCTGGTCTGGGTTGCCCTGGGCAGGAGCGTCTTCCTTGCCCAGGGGCCATGCAGTGGACACAGAGAGCAAGAGGGAACAGATACAGACATGAGGCAGGACATGCTTGGTTCAGCCTGATCTCTTGAGATTGAGTTCTGGTTCCCTTAAAAAGGAGATCCTGCAAATACAGTTTGGCCTCTATGGGACTCAGTTTCCTCACCTGTGAAATGGGAATGAGGATGGCAACCATATCTAACTCATAGAATTGTTACAAGGACAGAATAATGAAGTGATGGCCTGGCCCATGTTAAGTATACAGTGGTGCTCATCAGTGCAATGGGTGGGGGACTGCGGGGGTCTCTGAGGGATGTGGAAAGGTGCTGGGGGAGGGACTCGCTTAGACTGGGGGAAGAGTGGGGAAGACCCAAAGGAGATGGGAGATGAGTGGGGTGGCCTAGCACATTTGGAGCGGGGTGTTACAGGTGACAGAAGTCATGGACACAGAGAGGGAAAGGAGGGGACACCTCCAACAGGTAGGCAGTGGACTAATGGGTGCAATCTAGACTGCCTGGAAGTTTGCTGTGTGCGATTCTGTAACTTTCTGACGAGGAATGTCTCAGCCAGGCCCGGCCACTGCTCCTCCTGCTCGTAGCCTTGTGCTTCTTCTGCCCCCCTCCCCAGAGTGTGAGCTCGTCTAGGGGCTCCCTCTTTGGCCTTGGGACTGAGAGTTTTGTTTAGTGGAGTGGTTGGATGGCAATCAGACTTCAGAAGTTCAGGAGTGAACAAGTGGCTATGAGATGTGGTGGTGAGTGAGGACCTTGTGATCAAGAACCTTGGAGTGAAGAAGACATAGCATATATACATACAGTGGAATATTATTCAGCCCTGAGAAAGAAGGGCATCCTGCCACTTGCGACACCATGGATGGAACTTGAGGGCATTATGTTACGTGAAATAAGTCAGAAAGAGAAAGACAAATACTGTGTGATATCACTTATATGTGGAATCCAAAAAAGCCAAACTCATAAAAACGAGAGAGTAGAATGGTGGTTACCAGGGGCTGGAGGTCAGGGGAGTCGGGGAGATGTTATTGACTGCTACAAACTTGAAACCAGTAGATAAATAAGTCTTGGCGGTCTATTAGATCAGCAGAGAGATTATAGACAGCAATACTGGATCATAAAGCTCAAAGATGCTAAGTGACTGTATCTTAATTGTTCTCACCACAAGAAAAGAAATGATAGAGGTGTTGGCTAACACTACAGCGGCAATCACATTGCAATATATAAAGATATCAGATCAACATGTTGTACACCTTCAACTCACACAATGTTATATGTCAATTATATCCCAATAAAAATTTAAAAATCAAAGTAAATTTTAAAAAAAAAGAATCTTGGCCATGAGAAATCGTCGGCTGGGGAAGGGTAGTAGTATGCTCAATAGAAGAGGGTTTTGTGGTGTCAGAAAGGAGCCTGTGTGTCGGGAGGGAGAGGCTGAGAAAGGTGTGAGAAGAAGGTCCTTTGAGGTGAGGGCGGATGCTGGACAAGAGTTCCGGCAGGCAGTTGGCCCTAGGGAGACTCAGGGACGCTGCTCTCCTGAGGCCGAGTGGAAGGAGGAGACATCAGACATGGAGGGAAATCGTTATCAAAGACAGATAGCAACAGCTGGCATAAATAAACACAACTCACTTTTCATGACCACAGCCTTCTTCACAATCCAGGGGGGTGAGGTTATCAGCCAGGAATGAGAGAATATATTTAAAGTTGAAAAATAGTAATTAAACATAAAACCGTACATTTATCTCTGATGTTACGGTTCACCGAGGGCATGTTGTCCTCCTGCTCATTTAAATAGAGGGGAGAAATCAGAAATAGCCCTGGTGGTGAGCCAACTTTGCAGGGCCCAAGGGTGTACAGATAGATTTGTCTAAAACAAGAACCCAGGCGGAGAACGTCCTGCCATCAGAAACTGAGGGCTCAGAGGATTCCTTCATTTAGAGACGTTAAGGTAGAGAAACGGTATGTGGCCAACCAAGATCCGTGCCAATGTTGGTTGGGAGAACCTTTAGGGAGAGTCTAATTTATCAGATTGGAGGTTTAAATTCAGAGGTGGTCAAAGTGCAGTATTTTCAAGGACTAGCAAACTAAATGGAGATCAATGGCCAGGACTGTTGGTGAAGGATGTAACCCATCATTACATGTGGTCATAGTGTCCCTGGAAACCCTATGACATAAAAGAAAGCTCAGTGTACAAGCCTGCCTTCTCTTGTGTGTCACACAGGAGGGGTACAAGAGAAGACAGAATCACCAATACTTTAAAAAAAATATTTCTTTGGGGTAAAGAAAACAGATTACATCATGGCAACACTGTGCCTGACCAATTTATTAGAGTTTGACATGAAAGTGAGTAGCCTTGTGGGTATAATTTATATAGACTTTCAACAATGCTTTGTCTTGTCAATGGATACTGTGAAATACTGACTTTCTGTGAAGTTTGGGAGTGTGTAAAGTCATGAGGAGGGAGTTGGCTTAGGGGCAACAAATGCGGTGAATGTAGCCCCTGGAGTTGTCCAGCATGGTGGCCCAGAGAGGGTGAAATCTCCAGAGTTGCCAAAAATACTAAATTCTTTGGTACTAAATCATCAAATCAATGGAGAGAGACTCTAGGAATGACATTTGGTAAGGAGTCATAAATAACATATAAACGTTGATTGGTCTCTAATAAGCACAATTTTAACCTTCACAATTACGTAGCGAGTGCCTGCTTTGTCAGACCCTGCTCCAGGTGCCCTGTCTTCTGTAATCCTGACCCTTACAGGAGCCCTGCAAGGCAGCCATTTCTATTTCACAGAAGGGGAGACAGAAGCTTGGAGAAAGCTCCACGGTCTCTGTTCTTCTGACAGTGTATTAAATTGCTAAGGCTGCCATAAAAAAATACCACAGACTACGCTGCTTCAACATCATAAATTTGATTGTCTCATGGTTCTGGAAGCTGGAAGTCCAAGATAAGGTGCCGAAAGGTTTGGTTTCTTCTGAGGCCTCTCTCGTCGGCTTGTAGATGGCTGCCTCCTCCATGTGCCCTCACATGGTCCTTCCTTTGTGAGTGCGCTTTGCTGGTCTCTCTCTGCGGTCCAGATTTCCTCTTTTTATAAGGAAACCAGTTAGGTTGGATTAGGGCCCAGCCTAAAGGCTTCATTTTAACCTGATCACCACTTTGAAGGCCCTGTCTCCCAATACAGCCACGTTCTGAGGTACTGGGGGTCGGGGTTTCAACATACGAATTTTGAAGGGCCACAATTCAGCCGGAAGCGGACAGCAAGTAGGGCGAACCAAGAGAGGACAATGGGATTAGCATGGTCGTCGAGTCTAGTTAGACCCCCTCTTGGAAGCAGGGAAGGTGTATTTTCCTCATGTCCAGGCCTGGGGGGCAGATGGAGGGGGAGAGGTCAAAGGAGGACTTTCACAATAAGCTACGAGGAGAGACAACACACCTCTCGCCCTCCTTCCTGCACGCCCTCCCTTCCATCCCCGAGTGAAATGTCTCTATGGGTCAAAAGTACCGAGTTGTTCTATTCATTTCCTTCACCCTAGGATCTAAAATATAGTTATTGTGAGAGACCTGCCCATCCCACACCCCCACCCCCACCCCACCTCAGGGCCAAATCAGAGCGAGGGAGAGCCGCTCCAAACACAACATCATTCCATAGCACATAGTTGAGGTGGAGTCTGTGGAATGGGGCTGAGGTTACTTGAATTCTTTTCGAGACTGACATCTCTGCAACCCTAGGCACAAAAAACCCTCTCTCTGCATTCAATTTGTAGCAAAGTAAACAATTTGTAGCAAGTAAACAGGGTGTCCATTGTGTCCATGTTCTGCGGACTGGGTTTCAAAGAGGCCTTTTGTTCTAAAGGATATTTTAAAATTCTTCATTAGCTATAAAAAGTTATTTTAAAAACTCTTTCCCAGACACCCAAATACTTCTCCTATGAAAAAAAAGCCCCACAAAATTTATGAATAACAAGGAATGGTCATTTGCGGCCCTCACTTCTAGTCTGGTCAAGTTGGCGGGGTTTGTGGAACATTTTGGGATGTCCAGTCCTGTGCAATGCTCAGAGAGAGATGAAGACAAAGGAGATGAGCTTCTCGCTGTGAGGGAAAAGGAGTGCCCATGAGGAAAACGAAATTGTCTGCAGGGGACTATAGAACTCTTGGATGCACAGAATATTGCCTGGGAAGAATTTGAAGGAGAAGGCAGGGCCACTTCCTGGCACAATCCAGGGTGCGTCCTTCACCCTGGCAAAGCGCAGCCATTTGTCTAAACTGCAGTGTGAGTGGTACCCCCGCAGGAGAGTAAAACTGAGATATGCCTGGGCCAGGCACCCAGAGAGACATAGAAGGGAGGAGCGGGGCTGAGGGAATGCCTTGTGGAGGAGTTAGGAGCTGAAGGAGCGGCCTTAAGGAGTCTGGGGAGGGTAATTTACTGTCCCGGGGACACGGGAGAAGCCCCAGCATGTGTACTATCAACGCATCCGTATGACCCTAAAATGTTCCCCAGGTACTGTGAGAGTGACAGCTTGTGCCCTCTTCCTCAGTAGACCCCCACGGTCAGCCTTCCTGAGGACTGTGGCAGGCTGTTCCACAGAAGTGGTGCAACATCTCTTGGGATTGAAGAAGCAGGTGGAATCTCTACATCTTCATAAAACATGCCCGGTTACTTTTAGGGGCTCATGAGAAGCTCCTGCTGTACCTGGGCCGGTCATGAGCAAAAGAATGTTGGTGTCACCTAAGTCATGTTCCTTCTTACACAGAGGAGGAAACTGAGACGCAGAGAAGCAAAGGGCGGAGCTGGGTGGTGTCCCTCCTTTCTTCTCCAAAGCATTTTTGGATATGTCCTTGCCTCCTCCTGCTCTCGGCTAATCCCTCAGTTTCCACAGTGAGAATTTGAACCCTTTATCTGATGGCGTTTACTCTCATTATGATGTAAACACATTAATGCTTGACCTGTGATGGGTGCAAAGATCGTTGTATCAGATCCTTTCCTAGGAGCAGATGTTGGCTGGGGAGAAGGGAAGACCCTAAGCTGTTCTTGGTGGTGGTGGTGGTGGTGGAGCGGGGAGGCATGGGGCAGCAGGAAGATGGGCAAGAAGCAGGGGCAGGACAGAGAGGAGCCCAAGACAAGTTTGCACGCTACACAGTATTGCCTCCATCTGGCCCGGCTTGGATGGTCTGAACGATTTTGATATTATCCAGAAGACTTAGGATGCTGACCAAAGACTTCTCCAGATGCTCAGAAGTTGTACTTCCAAGCATAATTCTTGGCTCTCCGAGAACCACAAGTAATTGATGACACCCCCCGCCTTTTCCACATCCTATTCTTTCCAGCTCCTGGACAGATAGATTTTCTTGTTTGTAGGCTTGTTCATTCCAGGCTCTGCAGTCATCTCAGATTTGACAAATGCAAGCGAGTGTGGTCGCCTTCATCCGTGGTCACCTGGTCCTCGTTAGAGCTGCGGAGGAGGCCGGTGCCTGGTTTTGTGATTAGCCGTTCCTCCTCCACGTGGGCTTGAAAGCGCTCAGCAGCCTTTTGTGTTTGCGTGAAGGCCTTGGAGGACTCTGCCAGGCTCAGCTCAACATTTTCCACATGACTGATGGCATTCAAAGCTTTGCAATCCCAATAGGCAAATTTCTTGACTGGCTTTGTTTCTCGTTGGTTCAGGTGGAATAATAAGGCTTTTCTCTGCCAGGAATGTCGGTGTTTGGTTGAGAAGTTGGCATTTTTCTAGAAGGAGGCAGGGAAGCTGATGGGTAAGTGTCTGGCACCAACAGTCAGAAAGGTGGTTTCAGTACTTCTCCTTCTGAGCGAGACAGAGGTGGTGTGCCATTGGGGTAGGTGGGCCAACAGAAGGAGTCTTCTTGGGGGTCTTGTGAACGCCTCATGCTGCCAGCCAGGCTGTTGTTAAGCCCTGCTTCATGCACTCTCCTAAGGCCCCACGGGGGCTGGGGTTGGGGTGGGATGACGGTGATCTGGGATTCGTCTTTCATTTCTGCAGCTGTGAGAATGGCTTGGCCTCTGCCAAAGCCTTTTGTCCCATTTTTTTCTTGCTTCATTGGGACATTTCCGGAACCAAATATATTCAACTAGTCCTCAGCTTCAGGAGGTAATTGAATATCCAAATGCTGGTGCTTCCATTGTCCGATGACCAGAACCAGCTGAAACACCCAATTTTGCAAAACATTGTGTTCCAGTCATTTCTCTAATTATCTCATCCAATTATAATGTCTTCACATCCTCTTCTTATTGAGGTGTTTGAGGCCCACATGGATTCTGAGAATTTGTATGATAAATTGTTCTTCATGCACCAGAGTTATTAAGCAAAGTCGCTTTTTCTTAAAGTGTTTTATTCTACTGTACTTTGACATGGATTCCAAAGTCTGCATCTTACCGAAGACAGGCTATTGTTATAATTATTATTTTGAAATGGACACATTGCTGAGCTCCTGGATCTGAGCCTGAAGATAAATATGGGTACTCAGGGGCCTTGAAATCCATACTTACGACTTGCTGATCCTTGCAGGCCTGTGAGATCAGTGCCAGACTAAACAGAAAGCTGGCACTCCCTCCGCGGGCCAACACTTTGGGGCTTTTGTCAACTGGGCAGGAGTGCAAATCCTTGAAGATACTCTCCATGGAAAGGCTGTTTCTTTATGTCCTTTGGCTCAGACCTTGGCCAATGCTGGCAACATGGCCTTGAGCTGCCCCGGGGTGCCTTGACATTTCCTCATTTGGGCCTCTGGGATCTTTGCTCCAACTTAACTGCATATCTCAGGGAACAGGAAGGAGGGCTGACCCATGGTCTTGTTTCTTGGCCTCTGGAATTGAAAAGAAAGAAGCTTTGGGGTTAAGAATAGTCCCCAGCCCCAGGCCTTGGCCAGTTTCTGACCAGACAGGTAGAGGGAGAATCAGAGAGGCAGGCTTTGGAATGGCAAGGAAGGGAGGAGAAATGGCAAACCAGCAGGGAGTGTGTGTTTATTACCGTGTCGAAAGGCCTATCTGGTGTCACTCAGAGTCATTGTGCATCTGGGAAACTGTACCCTTTTACTCAACCAGGTGCCCCCAGACATGCGAATGCATTAGCTCTGAGCCACATATGGTGATTGGAAACCCTACTTTGTCCAATACAGTGACATTCCAGCCCCACTGAGTATCACTTGCAGCCCTCCTGAGCTGTCCCCTGGCAGCTGGCACTGCAGTTCAGTGTCCTGGGTGGTGGCCCTCCACAGTTCTTCTATAGAGGTCACCTCTTCATTCCACCCTGCCACTTCCCCTACTGACTTCCCTTTCCATTTCCTGATCATTCTCCCCTTAACAGAAAGTCACCAGAGAAGAGGGGAGAAACCCTCCTACTCAGGGAGCTCCCTCTTTTAATTCTCTCCTTGGTTTTTAACCTCAAGCAGTCCCTTGTCCCACTTGGGTGACACTGCTTCAAGGTGGCCTGCATTTGGGGACTGTTTTCCATTGTCTTTGGAAAGCAAGCCCGGGGGCGAGTTGATATTCAGATATAGAATGTGTTCCTGAGAATAAGGGATCCCCACATACATTGTGACTGAGGTGATACGGGGGACATATGTGGAGGGTGGGAGCAAGGAGAGGGGAATGGAGCTGGGATGGGTGCGGGGCGGCCAAGTCATCCGTCTTGTCTCAGAAGAACCTGAGCTGGGTCACGGGAAATGCCATGCTGGGGTTGTCATGGAAACCACAGGGATATAGTGTCAGCCCACCTTCCTTTGAAGGAGGTCCTAGGCAGGCTGATGGAAGAATTGTGCATGATCTTTTATGATCTCACCACATCCCCTGGGCTTGACCAGGAGTAAACTCAGCTCAATCCCGACTTATGCTCCTTGAGCGTAGGAACCATGTGTATTCATCTTTGCATTTCAGTGTCAAGTACAGTTGCAGGCTCAAAGTAAAGGCACAAGAAGTGCTTGCTGGTCTGAAGGAACTCAGGCTGGCCAGGGCCCAGGTGTGAGGAGCAGAGCCAAGAAAAACAGGACAATTAGGAATTGGGTCCAGATGCTGAGCTAAGAGGGCCCATAGACAAATGAGAATCACGAGAAGGCATTAAAATATTTTTCTTTGTCAATTTTAAAATAGTGAGTAATCATTTTTACTAGTGAAACAATGTAAAGACGTAGCAAGAAAAAGTTGCATCTCCCTTGATATCTCTTCCATCTCTCTCATCTTGGTAAACAATTTTCTTTATCTTTAGAATGCCAAGATTTCACTGAGTTATATCAAGGTGTGTCTGTCTTTAAAAACATAGTCCTGCCTAGGGCTTGAGCCTTTCAATCTACAGTCTTAAATCTTGTGTCAGATCATGGAAATTTTCTTCTGTTATTTGTTTGAATATGACTTCTCCTCCATCTGTTCTTTTCTCTCTCTCTCTCCCCTTCTGAAACTTCTATTATTTGAATGTCATATCTCCTGTTTTGTCCTCTACTGTCCCTGCCTGTTTCCTCCTGGTTTCCATCTCTTTGTGTTTTCCTATTATGAGCTATCTCTTTCACTCGATCTTCTAGAATTCACTGTTCAGCAGTGATATCCTCCTTTTGGTTTATTTCTTAAGTTTTTAAAATAAAAAGAAGTTTTCTTTTAGTTTCAGGAAGTCCTTTTCTCAGATACCAGTCATGTCCTCTTGACCATTCTTACTACCGTTTTGTTGAAACCTCTTTCATGAGTCCTGCTCCAATAAGGGCTGCTTGGGCTGGAGGCTTGGTCTTTCCCCTCCTCACCACAGAGACCCTTAAATGCTCCTGATTTTGTAGTCTGCTGGCAGGGAGATCAGAATGAGAACATTTATCAAGCAGTGGCAAAACCAGCAGGCAATGGAAGGTTCAGCAACTTCTGCTCTTAGGAGCCAGCAATAAAACAACTGGTCAAGCACTTCTCTGTAGATCTCAGCAGGGCATCCTCTCTTTGAGCTCCTGGAATCAAGATCTAGATCTTGAAGAAGGTGGAGGGAGGGAATTATGAGCAAAGGTGGGAGAATTAGCTTCAAAGAGGAGGGGATGTACCTTCTTCTGATCCGCAAGACTGGCAGGGAGGGGTTTTAAACAAAGACCCTGGATACTTGTCAGTTTGTGGGAAGTAAGTTGGGGGAGTTCATGGTCAATGATGGAGATGGAAGTGGCCATTTGAATTTCTTCTAATTCAAAGAGAAATAGCCATGGAGCTATTGCCTTTAACCTCCCAGGGCTTTCACCTCTCATGATCAACTCAAGCAATGGATGGCTTGAGCACCTCCTCTTTGTCTAATACTGTGTCAGGTGCTGTGACGAACAAAGGAGACTCAGATGCAGAGTTCCCCCCCGAGATGCTTCCTCTATCCTTCAAGCACCGATTTGGTTGCCACCTCCTGCATTCTCCCTCCTCTAAACCACAAGAATGCTGTCACATCACCTTGGGTCTCTGGGAGGATGCCACCTGGGGGCAATTCCTGTGTGCAAACATGGTGGTGCGGGCTGGTTCGGCAGGATGGCCCTGAGGCTTTAGCTTTCCTGAGCTGTCCTTGGTTTACCTGTGGTGAAGCTGAGACTCAGGAAGAACCAAGCTTCTGGCTGGGGTAGGGTGGGATCTCTGCGAGGAAGGCACAGGGGAAGTCACAGCCAGATCTCAAAGGGGAGGCTGAGTCACTGGGGACAGGTGCTCTCTGATGGAGCCAACAGGAGAAGACTGACCACATGACCACAGCCTTTGTCTTGGTGAGGGTCAACCAGCTGACAAGAGACATGGCCCAGGAGTCCAGAGCAGGCAGAAGTCACCACATTAAGGATGATGCTCCTCTGCCTAGAGGTTACAACCATCATCACCCCATACTCTCAGAGGCCATGACCACCTTGGGGCCAGGGAAGAGACATCTCAGAGCCTTATAATTTGGGTTTGTTTTGTTTTTCCAGAAAGACTGAGCATAACTGGGAGGCAGTTTAAATTTTCAGATATAAGTTATAAAGCAGATCAGATTAAAAATTAATCTTTTCCCTATTAACGAGCAGTAAAGACCCAGAAGGAAGACAAATAAGCTTTAGATAAAATAAAGGAACTAGCTTTATTCCTTGCACATCCAAATTGTACAGGGAGTTTCAAAACACACACACTTTCATGTCTTTTGATTCTTTTTCCTGACCTCATTGGTTAGAAAACGACCTAAAATTTATAGGAGAAACCACAAAATGACAAACAACCTAGTTAAAAAAATGAGTCAAGACTTGAATAGACATTTTTCCAAAGAAGATATACAATGGCCAACAAGCACATGAAAAGATGCTCAGTGTTATTAGTCATCAGGGAGATGCAAATCAAAACCACAATGAGGTACCACTTCACACCCACTTGGATGGCTAGAATTTAAAAAAAAAGGGAAAATTGCAAGTGCTGGTGAGGATGTGGAAAAATTAGAACCTTCATCCATTGCTAATAGGAATGCGAAATGATAGAGCCACTGTGGTAAACAGTTTGGTGATTCCTTAATAAGTTAAACATAGAATTACCATATGACCCAACAATTGCACTCCTAGGTATATACCCCCCAAAATTGAAAACAGGTGTTCAAACAGAAAGATGTTCATGAATGTTCATAGTACACTTTTCACAATAGCCAAAAGATTGAAAGAACCCAAAACCCTTCAACAGATGAATAAATTAACAAAATATGGTATATCCATCCAATGGACTATTGTTTAGCCAACACATGGAATGAAGTACTGATACATGTTACAGTATGGATAAACTTTGAAAACATTACGCTAAGTGAGAGAAGCCAGTCACAAAAGCCCATGTAATGTATGAGTCTATTGATCTGAAACATCCAGAATAGGCAAATCCACAGCCAAAGAAACCAGATTAGTGGTTGCCAGAGGCTGATGAAGAGGGATTGCTTAGCAGGAACAGAGTTTCCATTTGGGGTGACAAAAAATTCTGGGGCTAGATTGTGGTGATGGATGCACATTGTGAAGACACTTAATGCTGCTGAACTGTACACACTTCAAAACCGTAAATTTATGTTACATATTATTTTACCACAATTTTTAAAAATCCATAGGAGAGATGTCATAGCTGAAATATCTACTCTGTATTAATAATAGCTTGCATCCATTGGGTGCATACTGCATGCTAGGTATTTTGTGTAGACTATCTCATTTGGTCTTCATAGCAATCCTAGGAGGTGGTATCATTATTCCTTTTTTTTTTTAAGGAAGATTAGCCCTGAGCTAACATCTGCCGCCAATCCTCCTCTTTTTGCTGGGGAAGACTGGCCCTGAGCTAACATCTGTGCCCATCTTCCTCTCCTTTATATGTGGGACGCCTACCACAGCATGGCGTTTGCCAAGCGATGCCATGTCTGCACCTGGGATCCGAACTGGCGAACGCCGGGCCGCGGAAGCGGAACGTGCGAACTTAACCGCTGTGCCCCTGGGCCTGCCCCCTTGATTATTCTCATTTTTATAGATGAGGAAGCAGACTTAGAGAGCTAAAGTGACCACCCAAATCCCAGGGAGTATGACCAGCAGTGAGGTGAGAGAGAGGAGGGGACTGCCAAGGTCCCCCTCCTTCTTAGGGCAGTAGAAAGAGCTGGGGACACAGCACCCAACTTGAGATGGCAGAAGAGGCTGGGCAACAGGAGACGCCATTGTCATTGCTTCAGGCTTTGGTCTCTGGCCTATGGAAAAACAGGAAGGCAAAAGGGAAACGAGAAGCCCATTGGAATGAAACCCAAGGTCACAAGGACAACTGTCCATGAAGGAACAGTTGGTGTTACCTGGAGCCTCCATGGAGAATGTGGGCCTGACCCCAAGGGAAGCCACTTAGTCAACATTTCCCAGCCCTGGAGCCGGAGTCCTCCCACACCAGCACTACACGCTAGTTTTCTACAGAAAAGGGCCCAAACAGGCCTTCTGAGAAAGTGCTGGGGAGACACATGCTCAGGATCCACGGTGGATGGGGCAGCTGGCCAGCTCTCCCTCTACTGTAGCAGATTGGTGGCAAAAACTCCCATTGAAGGACAAGCTTCAAGAGCAGGTGCGATGAGCAGAAAGGATGTGCCCTTGGCATTGGCTGTCTCAGCCCTGGGCCACCGTGCCTGGGTCTCCAGTGAAACCCCATCCAGTGTTCCCCTCCCCCAGCATCATCATCAGAGCCTGCTCTTCGGAGAGCATAGACAAGGACTCTCTGTTTGGGCAGTAAGTGGCCTCAAAGCCACAGCCCTGCCATAGGACATCACTTGACTCCTGTCTTCGCAGAAACCTTCTGATGAGATTATAACTTTGGCCTCTTCTGAGTTACTAAAATAGAAGTGGCAAACACGTTTCTGCTCTCATGCCAATTCTTATTAATTTGTAATGGCTTCCTTGGGTACAGTGTTGAGAAGGATTCTGAGTCCATGTCTGAGGCTTGGTAGGAAAGATAACCACTGTTGACTGGCAATGTCTGCCATGGGCAAATAACAGGAGTACAGCAGTAGAGGTGGCTTTTTCCTGTCCTGTGGGCAGTAGATGCTATGAAGTGCTGGCTCCGTTGTGAGCTGGGATAGGCACTCCCATTATCATAGGTATTCATGTAAAGAATTACAAGAGCATCAAGCCCTGGAAAATCTCTGGAGGTGGTGATCACTCCCTTTCTTCCAAAAAAGAGAAAAAAAGCTCCCAGAAAGACTCCTTTCTTCTCCATTATCTTGTGCTCCTGAGAAGGGCAGCAGGTCAAGGACTATTTCCTCCTCTTTCCCCAAGGAGCGAACTGATTCTTGGCCAGAGGGGGCCTCTCTCTCCAAGCCGGTTCTGGAGCTCTTGTTTGCCCAGGGCAGCTGCAGCCACACAGTTTGTTTCTTGTCATGGAAAGCTGAAGCTGCTCAGAGCCCAAGCTAAATACTGGCTGCGGCGGAACATCCAGTTTTTTTTCATGAGCCCCTGGTGAATTGAAACCCAGAAGCCAGCAGCCCACCTGCCAATTATTACAGTTAATTCTGTGCAGGCTTGACTCAGGAACCAAGACAGAGAGTTCTGTTTGCTGCTGGAGGTGCATGGGGCTGGCAGGAGGGGCCGCGGCCACCGGGCTGTGAATGCCCGCTGTGTGCGCCCGCGCTGTCCTGGCAGCCTCGGTGCCCTCCCTCGCACCGTGAGTCTGGCATCCAAGTGTGACTTCACCAGGGCCTCCTTCTCCTTGAGTCTGCATCTGAGATCGGAGATGTTGACTGTTGAGAACGTTTCTTCCTCCTGCTCCGTGCCACAGCCACCCACTTCTCCCTTAAGAACTCAGTGAAGAACACTTGTGTTTATTTTTTCCAAAGAAAAAGAGAAAACGACACACCACTTAAAACTGTAGGGTTTTTCTGTTGCCTTTTCTCCTCTGACCATTGCCTTATAAGATCCTGTTGATTTGCGCAAAGAACGGTTACTCTTTGTTCTCTGGAAACTCCTCTTATGGTGGGCTACCGTCGAGTTCCAGCTTGGTCTTGCCTCAAGGTGACCTCGATTCTGGTTGCTTAAGGCTCTCTCTCCTAAGTTATTCCGGGCCTCCTCTGGTTGATCAATGAGTTCATCCATTCATCAGTTCATTCATTCCCGTTAAGCCAGACAACTGGGCTGGGCATTGAGAAGTCAGCGGAGAAGAAGATGGATTTTCTGGCTTTTTGAGAGTGAAAGAGGAAAGCAGGCAGTAAACAAATAATTACAGAATAATCGAGTACTGTCGTGGTAAGTCTTAGGAGGGGATACACGGGGAGCCACAACCAGATGCCCCGGGATAAAACCCAGCTCTGCCCCTCACTAGGGGAGTGAGCACACACAAGATGCTCCAGCAGCTCCTGGTACGTGGTACAAACATATAAGAAGGGGACCTAATCTAGATTGGGGGGAGGTGCTGTCAAGGAAGTCGGCCCTAACTTCCTTGGCATTTAACCAAGACTAACTTCTGCTCCTGCTCTTGTCCTATGGCCCCTGGATGTCGTCTTCCCATGACTTAGAAAGACAAGCCATTTACTACCACGACTGCCCATGCTGGGTTCTATGCGAGGGTCAAGGCTGGTAGAAAGATGACGAGACACAGACCCTGACTCCAAGGGGCTCCTCTGCGAGTGGGGTGGGTGGGTCTACAGATGGGTGGCCTCCATGTCTGGAGGAGGCAGTCACGACTTCTTCCAGGTGGGGAGGGGTTAAAGAATGTTTGCAGAGGAAATGACACTTGAGCTGCGTCTTAAAGAATGAGTTTCATGGAGGAAGGCTGTTCCAGTCACAAGGCTGGGGGTCCAGGGTTGTGACGGGCATGGTGAGTTTGTGACTAGGGTTTGGAGGGAATCTTTTATTGGGCTGTACATCTCCTGACCTTAGAACATTCGAGCCTCCTTATTGACCGAAGCAGTGGGTGGCTGATTGGAACCACATGTTGGAACAAGTCTTCTCCTGGTGGTGAAGGATGGAAGCTTCATTCCAAACACCATGCTGAGAAAGAAGCTGGCTGCTCTAGGCCCTTTAGTGCCCCCAGCTGGAAGGGGACAGTGCTGGACTGGTCCCTTTTAGATGAAGAACTCCATCTTCTGAGGCTGACAGTAAACGTAGGATGTCCGGTTATGACTTCTCTTGGCTCTCCCTGCATCTTAGACATGCCTACCCTGGGAGATTTCTGGACCAGAAAACTAGTCCAAAAAACTGCATACCTGCTCAGGGTCCCAGGGGGTCCTGTGTCCTGCACTCCTTTCTGGCCTCAGCTGCAGCAAATGGCTCCTCACTGTGACCCAGCTCCCAGTACCACCTTAATCGCACGGTATAAGCGTCTATTTTAGTTACATAAACAGAGTTGTCTACATTTGGATGCCGGGCCTGGCTGCAGGAATTTGTAAACAGCGTGGTGTACGCGTTTCACAGAAAGTTGCCAGGACATGCTCCTTCCCCACGGTCTGTTGTCCAGTTTTCCCTTTTATAGAGAGTCTGGCTGGGAAAGACAGACAGAACTTATTTGGGAATAGAGGACAATCTCTCAGGAAAATTCCTCTCCCCCACGCCGGCAGCCACTACCTCCTCTTCTGAGATTTTGAGGTCTGGGGCAAAATGAAGACTGCTCCCGAGTTATGAGTCCCTCCTAAATGCTAGCTTCTCATCAATACAAATATAAGCCTCACAGAAAACAAACTGGAGAAGATTTTATTCCCAGAAAAGTTGACAAGGAATTTTGAAGTTTGAGGCAGGTTCTAAAAGCTGTTGGACGCTGCTGCCCCTATCAGAGCCAAGACCCCGTGTGACATCATGATGTCTCCTTTGCTACTCCCTCCTAAGAACTTTCTTTAGCTTCCAGGAGGGGCTTATAAGGTCCTAGGCTGATGACATACTTAGAACCAGAGAGAAGCAGTAGCCATGACGGAGAAGGGATGTTCATTGTTTTCCTTTCATTTAATAACCGTTAATGAAGCATCTATGGAATGGATTAGATGCTGTGTTGGGCACTGTGCGTCTTAGCAGATGTGTAACACAAATTGTCGGTGTCAAAAAGCTGCAGTGAAATGTGGGAACCTTAAGAGTTACTTAGATGGATTTGGGATGGCAGAGGGAGTTGAGTTTTCTTTTTTTTTCTTTTTTAATTAATTAATTAATTAATTTTTAAAGATTGGCACCGAGGCTAACAACTGTTGCCAATCTTTTTTTTTTTTTTCTGCTTTATCTAACCCCCCCCCCCCCCCCGTACACAGTTGTATATCTTAGTTGCACGTCCTTCTAGTTTTGGGATGTGGGACGCCGCCTCAACGTGGCCTGACAACTGGTGCCATGTCTGCGCCCAGGAGCTGAACCCTGGGCTGCCGCAGCGGAGCACGCGAACTTAACCACTGGGCCACGGAGCCGGCCCCCTGAGTTTTCTTAATATATGTTTGCTGAATGAATAAATGAACGAAGAATAGGTCTATGATTGAGAATGAAGCTCGCTACAGTGGTCGAAGTTAAATCTTCATCTTAAATTCAATGCAAGTTAACTTTACTCAAACTTAAAACTGTACTCAAGTAAAGTTTTACTGAAACTAAAACTCACGAACTGCCCCACTCTGCCTGGGAGTAAGAGGATTCCCGGGATGCAGGATGGAAAAGAATTCCCAGGGAATACAGCACGAGTTGGTCACCCAACGTGAAACTTCAAAGAAAGGAGAACTAAGAAGAAGAAAAATTCCTGCACGGGAAATATCTGAATTAGGAAAACGGGAGGTCGTTGGGATATGAAGCCTGTATGAAGTAGTAGCCTTTCTGCTTTCGTGTTTTATTACAGGCATATGAAGAAGTAGAAAAGAATGCATCCACGTAGAAAGAAACAGGGAAATTAGCAGGTTATGAGGAGTTCGGCACTGACAAGCAAAACAAGAGGTCTTCAGTTCTTAAAATATTCTCCAACAAACCCAGTTGTAAAGAAAACTGCGGCCATGGTTTCACTTCATCTCCACAGGAAACTGCAAAGAAATTCGTGGCTTTTAATCACTCGAAGTGAGGGTCTGAAACATTTTTCTGTTTTTCAGGAGCATTCACATACAGAAAAGTCCAAGTTAGAACAAACAGCGATTTGAGACAATTGATGCTTATTGGAAAGGTTCTATGTTCTACCTGGCTGTTGTATTTCTTTACTTTTTGCTGTAAAGTGTAGCCCTTTTAAAAGATGTGTGGATGTTAATATTTAGCGATTTGATTTTTAAGAAAGCAAAAATGCCTGCTATTTTAATAAAGAGCTTAACGTGCTAGAAAATGCTACGGTTGCGATGGAAGCACGCACGGCGATATGAGGACTCAATCCGGGGCTTCTGGGAAAGGTCTAGCTGGTCCGCGCCATGGAAAAGCTCAGCTTTGGCGCCATCTGGTGTCAGCTACCTAAGTTTCGGGTACAAAACCTAGGAAGAGAGGCACACTGCACGCTTCAGCTCAGAAAGTGACAGGAAAGGCCTCTTTGATCACCAAAAACAATATTTTATTCATTTTGTACTGTGAATGGTTGTGCAAAAGAACGACTTAGACCCAGTTCTTTTATTCTCAAACTTTTGAGTCTGAGATTATGACTTTTGTAGCCATTTTTTCTCATCGGCAGATGAGCTCATTGTACTAATCTTGCAGATAGGAGTAAAGATGGGAAGCTTGGTACACAAAGTGCCTCCCACATTGCCTGGCACACAGCAGGTGCTCAATAAATGGGAGTAGCTGAGCTAGTAGCAATGGCTGTTGACATTATTGACGGGCAGGGGCGGGTGAACCTGGGGAAGCTGGCCACAGGCTGCAATTCAGATTGTATTAGAACTTTGGTGCTGTTAGGAATTTCCTGAGAGAAGATGATGCAGCGGTGCACTAAGAGCAGCGCAAGAATCTGAAAGTGCAGCAGGATCCTGGTTTCTTCAATGGCAGCAAAGCACAAGATCAAATTCCCCGGTAAGATTTTCCCCTGACACTTAAACAAGGCCCTTCGGTCCAGCCTCACCTTTGACCAGTTTTCAGAGACATCAGAAAGAGGAGACGGCTCTGCCTGAGGCCAGCAAACAGGAAAGGTAGCAATAATAACAGAAGAATTGAGTGAAGAGAGAAAATGACGGTCAGATCTCTTCTCAGCATCTTGGGCCCTCCCCGGGTAATCAATGGGCTGGACTGGATCATCTTTAAGGCCCCATGTCGGTCTAACGTTTTGAATCCTAGGGGTTCCTAACCACGGATACAAAATATGAAGCTATGCTGGTGACAAAATGAAGCAACTGGAATTATCACTCATTGCTGAATGTAAACTGGGACAGTAACTCTGGAATCTGGCAATTTCTTAGCGAACGAAACATGCATCTACCGTATGACCCAGCAATTGTGCACTTGAGCATTTATCTCAGAGCAATGAAAACTAGTGCTCACACCCAAACCTGTGGGTAAATGTTCATAGCAGCTCTGCTCACCATAGCGAAAAATGGAAAACTCAAATGTCCTTCAGCAGGTGAAAAGTTAGACATTTGTATAATGGAGTACTGCTCAGAAATAGAAATAAACTAGCTATTGACATACACAACAATTTGGATAGAGCTCATGGGCATTATGCTGAGTGGGGAAAAAAAGCCAGTCTCAAAAGGTTCTGTGCTGCATCATCCTATTTATAGAACATTGCTGAAATGACAGGTTAATAGAGAAGGTGACCGGGGGATAGAGAAGGGGTGGGGGGGTACAAGTGTAAAGTGGGGTAAGAGGGAGTTCCTCAGTGGCTAGGGGGCAGTTCTGTACCTTGATTGTGATGGCTCTGTGAATGTACACATTAGATGAAATTGCATCAAACTACACACACACATGCAAATGAATGCAGGTAAAAACAGTGAAATCTGAATAAGGTCTGTGGTCTAGCTAACAGCATCATATCAATGTCAATTTCCTGGGTTTGACAGTACATTATAGCTCTGTAAGATGCCACCACTGGGGGAAGCTGGGCGAAGGGCACGTGAGACTCTACATTTTTGCGATTTCCTCTGAATCTATAATGATTTCAAAATTTAAAAAATTAAACTATATAGAATGATTGTATTCATCACTCTCTTAAAAAAAAAGAAATTAAAAAAGAAATAAGCTGGCAGCCTTGCTAAGGGCTGTTGGCAGCTAGAGCAGGCGGGGGGAGACTCCACCTGCCAATAACCCTGCAAAGCCACTTTTACATGCAGAACTGACACCTCCAGACTTGGCTGCTTTATGAGCCGTGCCTGATCGACAGCCCTGTGGGGACACAGTGTGGTGGCTTTGAATACCACAGCCTCTGGTTTAGGTTTTCTTTCTCTAGCCCTGGCAGAGGGGAACCTATAATAAAAACCCTGAATAGTCAGGCTTGAAAGACCAGAAACCAGAAAGTGGTCCTCAGGAATTCTCCAGAGAGGGCAGCAGGTCCCCCCCGGCCATCCCTTTTCTGGATACTCAGTAAAGTTGTGCTGTCTCCCTGGGGTTGTGGATCTGAAGCAAAGTCTTTTGTTTTAATTTCATTGCATTGTGGCAAGAACGCTTAGTGTGAGCTCTACCCTTTTAAGAAACTTCAGTGTCAAATACAGTATTGTGGACTCTGGGTATGGTGTTGGACAGCAGATCCCTAGAGCTTGTTCATCTTGCTTGACTGAAAGTTTGCCCCTGTTGATTAGTAACTGCCCGCGTCCACCTCCTCCCAGCCCCTGGTGACCACCATTCCACTCTGATTTTCTGAATTTGACTATTTTAGATATCTCATAGAAGTGAACTCAGGCTCTGTTTGTCTTTCTGTGCCTGGCTTATTTCACTTAGCATAATGTCCTCCAGGGTCATCCATGTTGTCACACATTACAGAATTTCCTTCTTTTTAAAGGCTGGATAGTATTCCATTGTATGTATATGCCACATTTTCTTCATCCGTTCATCCACTGATGGACATTTAACTTGTTTCCACATCTTAGGTATAGTGAATAGCACTGCAATGAACGTGGGAGTGCTAATATTCTTCGAGATCCTGATTTCAACTCTTTTGGATAAATACCCAGGACTGGGATTGCTGGATCATATGGTAGTTCTAGTTTTAACTTTTTGAGGAACCTCCATAGTGGTTCCATAGTGACGGCACCATTTTGCATTCCCACCAGCAGTGTGCAAGGGCTCCAATTTCTTTACACCCCCATCGCCACTGGTTGTTTTTTGTTTTTTTGGTAATAGCCATCCTAAAAGGTGTGAGGTGAAGCAAATTCTTAAAGCTACCACACTTTGAACCCAGGAAAGACTTGGAGATAGTTTTCTCCAGGACAAGGCAAGGAACCATGGATTTGTTTCAAATTTTCAAGGAGAGGGAAATCTTAGAGAAGATTTCTTAAGGGAGCAGGTGCTTGGGTTTGGCAGATGTGCCCCACTGAGGCCAAACCTGAGTGCGCCAAGAGGGCTGGGAGCCCATGGTGATGGAGTTGGGGGGTGGGTGTTCCCAGGGAGCACACAGGACTCTTCCTGCCCCGGACACTCTCCATCCCTGGCTTCTGTCTTTGAATCAGACACAGACGCTCCAGAGAAAACCCACTCAACCATCTGCCCAAATGAAGGGCTCAGGAATGAGGAGAGCTGTCAAGAATACATCTGGAAAGAGTTTCACTGGTTGCACTAACAGGAACCTGGATTCTGAGCAAAGACCAAAAGGCAGGCCTGATTCTTGGCAAAACTAGAAAGCAAAGTTTGCTTGTGACCCCTCCTCTGTTTCCCTGTCTGGGTTGATCTTCTTTTCCCTACAAGGGCCCATGGGCCTCCCACAGCTCCTGGGGGACAGGAAGCCCCACGCTGTCCCTTGAGTTCCGGGCCTCCCTTCTCATCTTTCCATCCTGTTTGAATCCCCACATGCCTGTAGCCCTCATGCTGCTGATTCTCTTTTGTTTGTTTTGATCCTTTTCTTCCTTGAAAATCATCTTTATCAAATGGCCTCATATAATGGCAAGGTCTCATTCACTCACTCCAGATTAATGCACCTGTGGAGAAATGCTACCAAGATAAACAGAAATTAAGACAATACCCTGCCAGTAGGTTATGCCATGTGTCATTGTGCACTTTGGTCCTTGCTGGAGGAAAATAGAACATGATGATGCTGAGATGTCCTTTGGCTTGCCATTGCAGAATAGGCCTGCTGCTTCTTGGTGGCAAGATTCTCATCCCCAAAAGCATGAAGCCAGAAAAGGTGGGGAAGCACCTCGGGTGAAGGCTCCATCTGAAGAGGATAAACTTTAACAGAATTTGGTTTGCTCTACACTAAAGCAGCGTCTCAGAAGCATCCTACAAGGTTGCTTCTTTCATTGATAAACAAAAGAAGCCCATGTGTCTGGGGGGTCCGGGTGAAGCCATATTTGTCAGAAATGGTTGAGCTTGAGGGCCAGTCCCATAGCTGAATAGTTAAGTTCGCATGTTCTGCTTCGGCGGCCCAGGGTTTTGCAGGTTTGGGTCCTGGGCATGGACATGGCACCGCTCATCAGACCATGGTGAGGTGGCATCCCACAGAGCACAACCAGAGGCCCTCGCAACTAGAATATACAACTATGTACTGGGGGGCTTTGGGGGGAAGAAGAAGAAAAAAGAAACAAACAAAAGATTGGCAACGTATGTTAGCTCAGGTGCCAATCTTTAAAATAAAAAAGAAATGGCTGCACTTGTTTGTGGCTTAGAGAAGAAGACAATTCCGGGAGTTCCTCAGTCAGATAATGTCGTCCACTCTAGAATCATTGTCATCTCTTCTAATATTCTAAAGCTGGGCATAGAGAAATTAGAAGCTCAGTGTGCAGCTGCATGAAACTCTCAGTCCTTCCCAGCACAGCCAGCTCCAGCTTTTCACAAAACCATCATGCTCATGCTAAGACCGTCAAACAAGCTTCCTATTTTATGAGCCCCATTTGGAAACTTCAAGTGCTATTAATGTTTTTGAAATGATGAAAGTTTCTTTTCCAAGCATGTTTTTGATTGAAAGAATAATCTCAGTACCTTGTAAATCGATGAGGTTGTTGATTTCATCAGATCTGGAATCTAGAATTGCTACCTTTCCCATGAATTTGGGAAGCAGCGAGAGCTTTTGTTTCACCAGACTCAAAAAGGGCAACGCAAAGTTTCTGCTGTCAAGAAGCTCAAGTTCTCCTCAGAGATAGGAAGAAAAAAAACCAAGCAATAAAACATGATTTCAGAATTCAAACATGCCATGTATGGCAGTGCAGGCTGCACACAGACTCCATTCACACTCTAGTCCAAAGGAATAGTGGTCCCTGGTTGTGAACTGTCCAGCCTATGCAACCGTATGTGGCGGCCCCGCACAACTTAGATAATTAAAAATGCTCTGAGGAAAATAAAACAGTGGCTGGTCACTGGGGTGGACACCAGTGTTACAAATTGAATAGGCAGGAAAAAAACCTTTCTAAGAAGATGTCATTTGAAGTAAAGAAGAAGTGAGTTGTGCTAAGATGTGTAGGAAGAGCATTCCAGGCAGAGGAAACAGCTGATGCAAAGATGCTGTGGTAGCTGAAAAATGGCCCCTCAAAGATGTCCACGTCCTAGTCTGTGGAGCCTATGAATTAAGTTACCTTATGTGGTGAAAGGGACTTTGCAGTTGTGATTAAATTAATAGCCTTGAGATGAGATTATCCTGGGTCATCTGGGCAGGCCATGTACAATCACAAATGTCCTTATAAGAGGAAGGCAAGAGGGTCAGAGTTGTTAGTAAGAAATGTGATGATGACAGCAGAGATTGGAGTGATACAAGGAAGGGGCCATGAGCCAAGGAATACAGGCAGCCTTTAGAACGTGGAAAAGGCAAGGAAACAGGTTCTCCTCTAAGAGTGTCCAGAAGGAACCAACTCTGCTCACACCTTGAATTTAGCCCAGTGAGACCCACTTAAGACTTCTGACCTCCAGAACTTTAAGATAATAAATCTGTGTTGTTTTAAGCCACCAAGTTCACGGTAACTTGTTACAGCAACAATGAGAAACGAATACAGTTGCTAAGGCAGAAAAAAGAGGAGCAGGGAAGCAGGATCAGACTAGGACCGGAAGATGAGATTAGAGAGGGCACCAGGGGCTACGTCCTGGTGGGCTGCACTAAAAATTCTGGATTTTACTCTGAAGGTGCTGGGAAAGCCATGGGGAGTTTTAAGTAAGGGATTAGCATGTTCTGGCTTATGTTTCTAAAAGATCTTGCTGGTTGCTCTTAGAGGTGGATGAATGGGGACAAAGAGTGGAAAGCTGAAAGCAGTGAGCAAGTCATGACACAGTCCAGCCACGAGCCAGGGTGGTTTGAAGAGAAGCAGACTGAGTTGGGATGTGTTTTGAAGTGTCAAATTAAGACAGAAAACCACCAGAGCAGTCGGAAACAAAGCTGAATTTATTGCTTGCCAGGCGAAAAAGACAAGTCAAAGGGCCTGCCTGTGCAGAAATGGAAAGAACTAGGTTTAGGGCAGCAATGAGAAAGTACAACAAAGAAAAGGCAAGATTCTGAGAACAGGTGTCTAGTTGGCTCATGAGAAGGATTGTAACTCTTCTTTTCAATTGACCATTATGCTAATTTTTGACACAAAAGCGTAGGCACAGTTTTCAAAGAGATTGGGGTAGGTTCTATGGTTCTGGTAGGTTCATTGCCAGTGGGAATGCTCAAGGCTTGGAGAGATTTCTCTTTCATGAGAGGCAGTCAAAAGTATTTTCTAGTGGATTAGATGTGGGAGGTGAGGAAAAGAAAGAAATCAAAGCTAATTCTTAGGGTTTTGGCTTAAGGAACTGGGAGGATGGTGAGGCCACTTTACTGTCACAGAGTACAGAGGAGGAGCAGATTTGGTGGGAGAATTGAGTTCTGTTTGGACTTTTGAAGTTGAGATGTCCATTATACATACAAGTGGAAATGTCAAGTAAGCATTTGGATATTTGAGTCTGAACTTTAGAGGAGAGGACCGGGCTGGAGATGTGAATTTACAAGTCACCTAAATAAACATGGAGTTTTAAGAAATCAACTCTATCGTGGTATAGTTTACATAAAATTACATGTACCCATTTTAAGCGCATAGTCCTGACAAATGCATGCCCCCAGGCAACCACCACTAAAATCAAGCTCTAAAACAACTCAGTCACCCCCAAAAAGTTCTCTCTCAATCCTTTGCAGTCAACCTTCCCCTCATCTGGCCCCAGGAAACGACTGATCTGCTTTCTATCATGATAGATTACTTTTGCCTCTCTGGAATTTCTAGAAATGGAATCATGCGGTACGACCTCTTTTCTATCTGACTTCTTTTGCTCAGATAACGTTTTTGAGATTCATCCGTGTTGTTGCACGTATCATTAGTTTATTCACCTTTATTGTTGAGCAATATTCTATTGTACGGATATACCATAATTTGTTTACCCATTCATCTGTTGAGGGATATTTGGATTAGTCCCAGTTTTCAGCTATTACGAATAAAGCTATGATGAACATTCATGTGTAAGTCTTTGTGTGGACATACTTTTTTCACTTATCTTGGGTAAATACTCAAAAGTGAGATTATTGGGGCCACATAGTGACTTTCTAAGAAACTGCCAAACTGTTCCCACGTGGTTGCACCATTTTACATTTCCACCAGCAAGGCATGAAAGTTCCAGTTACTCCACATTCTCATCAACACTTCATGTTGTCCGTCTTTTTAAAATTTAGCCATTCTGGTAGGTGTATAGTGGGTATCTCATTGTGGTCGTAAGTTCATTTTCCTAATGACTAGTGATGTTGAACCACTGAGGAATATAGAAAGAGATACCCCCTATCAAAGGTAGCTTTGATGTCTAAGAGATCAAAGGTAGCTAAGCAAAGATGAAATAACTATTCACTCCATGAAAAACAAAAACTTGTATAGGAGAGATGTAATTACAGCTCACTACTTGGGACATCAAAGAACAATATTTCTATCATCATAGAAATGCAAACTCTGAAGTTGGACTGAACCCTAAATGGTGACACAACTATCTGGGAGGGTGCGGAGGAGGGATGAGGATATGGATGTAGCGTCATCAATTCTGTTGCCTTACGGTAACAGTAGGTCCGTGGATAGAGCCCATGCGGGGTATCTCGTAGCAGGATTCGCTTGAGGCAGAGAGACCCTAACTGATTTGAAGTTCTCCAAAGGCAATTACCCCCAGTTTCTGCATGCCCCATCATTTATCATTAGCTGCTGTGTTTCAATTAAGGAGTCTCGTTAGCCTGCTGGTTTGTATCCATCGTGGGGCCCTAGGAACAGTTCTGGCAGCTTGAAAGGCAGACTCGATTTTAAACAAAGTCTCCCACAGCTCTTCTCTTTTGAGGGAGTTTTGGTTTTTGTTAGTGCCGGATGTCAGAGTGAATAACATCCAATTTCAATCCAAAGGCAGACTCGGCTCTCTGGGTTTGAAAGACATATGCCACGTGTAGGCAGAGGAGCTCTGAAAAGACGCGGGCTGCAATTTGATTTTCAGAGAGAACATTTGCCTTTATCTACCTTGCTTTCTGGGCAGATACCATTTTACTTTCCTGCTGAGGGCGATGCAGAGTGAGTCTGAGAGCCTTCTGCAGAGGTCAGGGGGCTGACGCCTGTCAAGGGGAAACGTGAAACAGTCCGTTCCCCCTTCCGTTCTTCTCCAGCTTGTAACTATACTTGGATCATATGTACACTTGCTTATGCATCCATTTCCTCAGGTCCCCATCTCTTTCCAGTCATGTGAATTGCATATCAGGGCATGGGGAAGAGCTATCTAAAAATAAACCATCAAGGACCTACTCTTCACCCGGCGCTAGAACATTCTTTTCCTCGGTGAGGTCTGGTCAAGCTCTGCCTCTCACTGCCATGTCCTCTTGCTTATTTCTCTTAAAAATAATAGCAAAAATTAATATGTATGGGGCACTTACTTCCCTACTATGTGTCAGGTTCTGTAATAAGTGGTTTATATCCATCATCTCATCTAATTTTTATGGCTATCCACTAAGGAGGATTCTTACAGATGAAGGATTCAAAGATCAGAAACGCTAAGTAATTTGCTCACCTGGTTTTTCAGCCTCCAAAGCCGAGCTCTTAGCCTCCAGGACATATCGCTTTCCAATTCTGCCTCTAGTCACCGAAGTGTAGACTTGTGCACTCTTTTGATTCTCCTCACCTTTGCCCTAGGAGAATTCAAGACGTGAAGTCAAACAGCCAGGGCTACTTGAAGAGTGAGGGAGATGGGCCTCTGTTCCTTGTTTCCACCAGCAGGTGGCATAGTCACCCCAGTAGAACTTCCCACGGAGCCATTTGAATGTCTTCCTTCCATTTCTGAGGAGACACCTTCAGCCCAACTGGACCGTCAAACCATTCCTTTCTTTCCGGTTGGGTTTGCCTTATCTTGTTCAGTGAAGACAATCGACGAGGACAAATGGTGTGGAGTTATAGGGGTCCTTACTTCTTCAGATCATACCTACCATGTTAACTACCATAATTTGGAGATAATTTAAAATCCTAGACACCCAGTGTTCTTCAAACCACATTGTTCAGAGCACCACTTAATGAGGAAATCCAACTGTAAAACAAAGTCAACCTTCCTTTACACAGCTTCAAGGTCACGGTCATGGCCAGCCCTACGACCCTCCAGTGATTTTAGAGAACTGTAACTTCTGCAGCCGCCATGCAGGGTTGAATTCAAATCCTGGCTCTACCTCTATCATCCTGAGCTCTTGACCTCTCTGTGCCTGGATTGCCTCCGCTGTCAAGGTTATAGTACCTTCTCCAGCGGGTTGTGGCAATAACTACCTGAGGCTAATACAATAAAAGCATCTGAGAAGGCCCTGGCACGTGGTAATACTCAATAAGTGTTAGCTCTTATTAAGCACCGCTCTGCCAAATTCCAAGGACTCCCACCATGATAGAAAAGGATCTTTTGGTAAGTAGAGTTTGGTTAGCTCTTTTGAGGTGTTTACATACTTTGCTGGACTTACTTCCATTTCCTCCGTATAGTAGCCAGTTTCTATTTCAAAAGATGATAATGTTCTTATAAAGTCATTTGGAAATTGTCCAAGAGAGGCATATTTAAACAAAATTTGCCTTATGCAGAGGTGGTCAGAACAGGGTCACTTGCCTTGAATCATACTGGCCTTCCTCTCAACCTACGCCAACCACCCAGGGATGCCCATGTTCGTCTCATCTCTCTGGGATGCTTTCCCTCCAAGCAAGTTCTGGCAAGAAATGGTGCTGTCCATTGAGACTTTTCCTGGGAGGGTCAGTCACTGTGCCCAGGCACTGTGCTGGATGGAGCTGGCATTACGGGGCCTGAAGAGGGAACTCGTGCTGGCTCTGCCCAATGCCAGACTCCAAGCAGGCACACCCCATCAGGCTCCAAGGTTAATTCCCAAATGCCGGTCAGTGTTTGACTTTCCACATAAGATTAGATTAAACATTTGGGTTCATAAAAGCCTAGGATTGCCGGCTGCATCTAGCAAGGGCTTAATTGGCTGCGAGTTGAGAGTGCCCAGCCCACTGAGATTTATGCACAATCCTAAGAGCTCGACAACACCAACAAGAAGGTTCAGATCAGCCTAGCTTTGTAGCAAGGAATTTCCCACTGCTCACACACTGCCTCGGTAAGTTTCCATTGCAAATTCTTTATTTTTTGAGGAATTAAGTAATGAAGCTCTCTATTTTCCTTTTCCAGAAAATTATAAAAGGAATGATTTTTGTGGCATAATACCTAGCCCTTCGTTTCTTCCTCCCACCCTCCCTCCCTCCTTCCCTCCCTCTCTTTCTTTTTCCTCTTCTTCTTATTTTTTTTTTCAGTAGTATTTCCTTACTCATTCCTTCAGTAATTGCCTTTGGATGAAATTTTGGAAGTTTTTTTATGGGAGTTTCATGGCAAATGTAGATAAGTGTATCTTTTTTCTATTCTTGATATAAAAATGAAAGACTTTGCTGCCTTCTGCAGGCTCAGGTGATGCTAATGATCCACCATGTTTCAAGAAGACAGAACTTTGGATCTGGGGATCAAGTGGGTGTTACTTTCCTCATAGTGTCCAGATTGCCCTTGTTATGAATTACACACACTGTGACAGGCACAGCTGGAATAAGGGAATTATTATGTGTCCAAAGAAAGGGCAGAACTAATTGACGTGCATGAGCTCACCCATGGTCTCGGTCTCATTTCTTTTGCCCAGTTGAGCTCACCAGCCACAGGCGATATAAACAGGGAGTTATTGGAACGTGTGACCTCTGCTAGGACAGAGTGGGTGCTGGGTGCTAAGCTGGGTGACTTGGGTTTCTAGTCCCCAAGTTGCACATGGCCAACATGCAAACCTTGTGACCTTGGGTCAGTGATTGAAGCTCTGTGGGCTACAGTCACTCCACCTGGCAAGTGAATAGTCCAGCCTAAATAATCTCTTGGGGCCTATCCTGGTTTTCGAGCATGAATTATTTATTGAAAATGCCCCAAAATATAGGACTATATATATTAGGTCAAACTATATGAAGTTGCCAGTATTTGACCATTTTTAACTTATATAAAGAGCAATTTAATATGGTTTAATGGAACATTAATAATAGTTGCCTTCACATTACTGAAGTAAACACCAATTATGGTATTCTCTCTATAGGAGGGAGAAGTATGTATACCAAATATGGTCAAGGTCTACCAGCTAAACAGTTACTCTGGATATCAGAAATGTAAATTTATTTGAATATGTTTTAGCACAATGTCCACCAATGAAACTGCTTTCACACACTGTGGTTTGCTTTTTTATGTGCTCCTGGAACAGACAATGGACTGCTCAGTCATGTCTCATGCAACAGAGTTCAAAAAGCGAATCCCCCTTGGACTTGACTTTTTCAGCCTGGCCAGGGGTCAGCACTTGGGGACTTAACCCCCTTAGGACCTTTTCGGCTCTGTGATTAAGCCTCTCCTGATCTGCCTAGCAGGGGCCTTTGTCCACGTTAGAAGAGCTAAGAATCAGCAGTATTAGCGCCAACAGGTCGGTGAATGCTACCACACCCGCACCTTCAAACAAACCCAAATGACTCCAGTGGAATTGGGCACTGACGTCCCTCATCTCAGCGAGATTTTTTTGCAGAGATTCTGGAGGTGCTTTGGGAGGCCCAGGAGGCCCCTGAAAGTGAATGTAGAGCTTCGTATGTGCATATGTACACTTTTCAAGGGATCTGTGAACTCTTCCTCTCCCCTCCCCTGAAAATAAGTTAAGAATCACTGTTCCCATAGTTTCCAGTCAAATTCCACAGGACGCGGAGAGAAACACTCATTCATCCACCAAACATTTAGTAAAGGCCATTATGTCCCAACCACGACGTTGGGCCCTGGGATTCAAAGACAAATAAAACAGTCTCAGCCCACCATCAGCTCAGGCTCTCGTGTAATGATGATTCTAATGACTGACGCTCTCTGAACATCAGTTTCCTTGTCTCTAGAGTGGAGGTAATAACCCCAATGTCATAGCGTGGTTCTGAGCATCACATGAATGAGCACACAAGAAACAGGTAATTGAAAACAAGCAAGCAAACATGGCAGTTTGCAGAAGAAGCATAGACAAGGGGTCTCCAACCCAGACTGGGAAGCCAGGGAAAGGCTGGGGGGTGAGTTTTCTGAAACTACAAGAGCATACCACTTTCTTGTGCATGTGAGTCAGGAAACATTCAGCTCCTTTGTCCTGGAGAAATTGTATTTCCTTCTTCTTCCGCGGGACAACACAGGCAAAGTCATTCAGAAGACCAGGGTTACTTCAGTGCTCCCTCCCTTCTCCTTTGGGACCCAATTCCCTCCCCCTCAATATTTAAAGTGCCCCATCCTCATTCTGGCTGTGGACTCTCAGCCTTCCCTTGAGGCACCCCATCCCAGATGGGCTTGCTAAGCATCGAAACATACCTCTCCATGTCCCCATTCCTCAGAGCCCTGAAGGAAGGGGACTAATGACTGAGCACTTCTTATGAGTCAGGCACTGACCTGGGTTTTCCACAGGTGGTGAAAAGCTAACCAGCTGCTTTGATGAAAACATTCGCAGAAGGATGTTGGCAGTGAGTGTGGCCTGTCCTATTGCCCATCCCCTATCACACTGGGACCTTTACTTCCTCCACTCAGAGGAGCCACTGGTGAACTCCAAGCACAGCTCACAAAGGAGACACATGGGAGGCGGGGTGGGGAGAGAAGCTCAAGTCACTTAGGAGCTTGCAGCGCCACCCCCTCTCTGGGGGAGCCCAGATCCAAGGCAGGGCCTCATGAGGCCCAGTGCATACTGGAGTTGCTTCAAAGAAGTGCTATCCAACAAGTGAAAGTAGCTAGAATAATTCCAATATTGACAGGATCTCAGAAAGAACCCTACAAGGGATCTGAGTCTCTACCTGGAAGAGGTTCGTTCTTCCCCTTCTTGGTTTCTTCCTCCTCCACAGTTGTTCAGGACACGCCCCCACACCAGCTTCCCTCAATGCCCATCCCTGTGACTTTCCTCTGCCCCATTACCAGCCCTTTATTTTGTAAACTTAGATCTTCTGGTTCTTTTCCAGTTGTCTCTATGTTCTACCCATTTTCCAATTTGGCTTCACAAAAGGAAACTGAAATCTCTCTGGAGGGTGAGCAGGGGGACAGATAAGCTGGCAAAATCACAATTTGCTTCATCGGATGATGAGGTGGAGAAGGGTTGGCCGAGACGGAAGGTAGGAACGCTCGCAGGTGAAGTCATCCTGCCCCGTAGCGTTTGAAGACCAGACCCGACACAACACAGAGGGTGTGGGTAGTTGCCTTTCAATTGATGAAACAAGGGTGAACTCCCCCAAAATGAGTAGACTTTGTCTCTCCAAGGGTTAGGAGCCAGTGGTGAAGTCTTGAGTAGGATTAAAGCCACTTATCTACACTCTTTCAGTGAACTGTATTAAGTGGGGAAAAGCATGTCTCTATTACATTGCTTGGAATATGAGCTTGGCCTGGCTTTGAGGCAATCGTCTACTTGTTAAGTTTCTTTTCAACCCACTAGGCTTTGCGTGGAGGTGAGAAGGAGAGGAAGATCTTAGAGTTCTTTGAATAATAGAACTTAAAACAGACTGAGAAACATATATTATCTTAGTGACAGTAACTCTCAATGTGGGAAATGTTGGGAAGGCATGTTCTGTGGGAGAAAGACCTGGAAGTTTGTCTGTCCTCCTTTCCAAGGCAGGGAGGTCTGAAACATCTCTTTTCATAGGAGGAAAGGAAGACACATGTTAAAGAGAGGGGACACTCCTTTCAGAACAGTATCAGGCAAACCTGTGGTTGGGTCCTTTGGGCTTGTATTGACTGGGTGGACCTGCAGGTCCCAGCCAATCACAGGTTTCCTTCCTGCCTGTAGTCCTTCTGGTTCTGTTCACACCTCCATGCCCATTTATGAACCAGGTTCAGCTCGGTCCTCTGAGCTCCTTTATCACTTGTTCATAATTGTCACAACTCTTGGCACTTCGCATTGACATCTGTTTGCATCTCTCCCACTACACTGAGCTTCCACAGACAGAATGCTCGTATTCATCATCTCGGCATTTCCAATGTCTAGCATGTCCCTGGCACATTAATTTATTCATCAGACATTCATTGGGTGCCAACTATGTGTCAGGTTCTGTGACCAACATTGGGCTGGGCCAAGGTAGACAAAGGGGATTTGAGGCCTGTCCTCACGGAGATGACAGTCAAGAAGGAAAGATGAGACCAGAAGCCAATAATCACACACACACAGACACAGACACATACCAGTGATAGATATGCACAATTCCCACATATTGCAAAGAGTGCTTTGAGGAAAAATAACAAGATGCTCTTGGAGAAAAGCGGTGGTGGTGATGGTGGTGGTGGGAACCAACTGAGAGCAGGGCCAAGGAAGTTTTCTCAGAAGTGACAGTTAAGCTAGGACTGTAAGGGGCAGAGGGTAGCAGAGGGACGAACAGGGCAAGAGTATTCTACTTTGAAGGAATAGAATATGCAAATGTCCTGAAGCAGGAGAATGTTTATCAACTTGCCGGAAGGAAGGCCAGTATGACCAGATTTCTGTGAGTGTGGGGTAAATGGGGAGGTGGTCAGGGGTCAGCTCAGGCCTGGCCAGGTACACCCCGATGAGAAATTAGGATTTTATTTTAAGAACAACAGGAAGGTGTTGCATTGTTTTAAAAGCAAGGGAATGATACCACCCTATTTCTGTCGTAAAAAGAGCATATTGACTGCTGTGCAGGACAGACGTGCCCCCCATAAGATGGCTTTGGGGAGAGCTGTGTTGGATTGCGTTGTATCATCCCCGTGAGAGATGTTGGCAGCTGGGCAGTGATAGTGAGGATGGAGAGGAGAGCTGGATTTGAGAAATACGAATCATCTCTCAGGTTGTTTCTTTGTATCGCTTACCTAAAATACTTCTTTCAAATTTGGATGTACATACTCATCTCTTTGGGATATTTGGAAAAAGAACTGCCTAGACACAGGAGATGAAACAAACCACAAAATCTGTCAATGCTCTTGCAATCTTCTGCCCCGTAATTCTCTAAAAACACGGGACATACATGAGTCACTGTTTCATTCAACTGGTGTTTGTTGAACGCCTGCTATGAACAAGGCATTGTGCTAGCCGTTGTGAGGTTACTGATCTATTTAAAAACAAAGTAATGCAAGATTAGCGATGAAAATTTGGAACATTAGAAAAGTATAAAAAAGAAAAAGAATTTTCTTTAAACATACCTCCCACTATCAACATTTTGAAACGTTTATTTCCAGTCTTTTCCATTTTCATAGGCATGTACACATTTATTTACGTATATAAATTGGGAGCATAGTATATATAGTTTTATCTCTTCCATTAAACTTTTATTGCAAGATGTCAAGTATGCAAAAAATTCATAAAATGCATACGAAACATTTAAAGGATAACAAACTATGCACTCAATCAATCACCAGCCAGGTTAAGAAGAAATAATATTACTTCCCCACGGATGCCCCTCCCTCCATCCCTTAAGGTAGCCAAATGCAGAAAGGATCCGTTTTCTTAACCTTGTTCAATTATCTTATGATTTAAATTGCAGCAGAAGGGCAAGATGCCCACTTTATCCAATTTGACACAGACCCTGGAAGATGTCTTCAAAAAGATTTTTATTACCTATATGAACAATTGGCGCAGGAACACGACAGCTGAGCAAGAGGCCCTGCAAGCTAAAGTGGACGCTGAGAATTTCTACTATGTCATCTTGTACCTTATGGTGATGATTGGAATGTTCTCTTTCATCATTGTAGCCATCCTGGTGAGCACGGTGAAATCCAAGCGACGAGAACACTCCAACGACCCCTACCACCAGTACATCGTAGAGGACTGGCAAGAGAAATACAGGAGTCAAATTTTGAATCTAGAGGAACCAAAGGCCACCATCCACAAGAACATTAGTGCAACCGAGTTCCAGATGTCGCCTTGATAAGCAAGAGAGCCATAAAGCCAACCTGTGACATCCAGGCACGAAGGGATGCCCGTGCCATGGAGCAAATTCAAATTGTCATTGCTCAGAAGACATTAAGTTCCTTGGTCTTTGTTCAGAATTTCCATGGAGATCATGTGGTTGGGCAATTAAGACAGATGACATTTCAATCTCAGTGATTCGTGCTTCTCGGCAGAGCAAAATATTTGATGCCGAAGACCTCTTTTACTTTCTGTACAATGTAAATGTCATTTTAATCAATGTCAACAGTGAAAATAAAGCCAAATTTGAAGTAAAGTGCCTGGGCAGTGGCAGTGAGGGTAGAAAGGAGAGATTAACAAATCACTGGACGTTCTTTCTCATGAAACATTATTTTGTCTGTGACTAATTCAATTTATAAATAACCCAGATGTATTACCCAGAAGCTGAGGTTCAAAAATCTATCACTTGCTACTGGATTGACACAGGAGCATTTCTTTATTAATTCATGAACGTATATTTTGAAATGATGAATGAACAGAATCATGGGGTTACTTTACGTGTATTGTTTTCCTGGCATTTAGTTTATCTGGAAGTCCGAAGATAGGACAAACATTTCACAAGGGAAAATAGTCCACACCAGAGATGCAGAATCTTTAAGAACTACCCAGTGCAACAGAAACATATTTTTAAACGAATACTTAAAGTTTTAGAGAAAATTAACTTTTAAAAGTTCTCATTATTTTAGAAAAAATATGAAGTTGTAACATTACTTTATAAACAACCTATTCTTTTCACTCAATTTATTTTCTATTTACAATTACTTATTTCCACTTATGTTTTGAGAGACGAAAGGTATAGAAAGTGTCTAAATTGCTGATGTCTGTTGAAAAGCTAGACAGTATCTTCTTAATATTTTGCACCTTGGGGTTCACGATATCATAGGATGTCAGGGGGGCACCTCATATTCTCATCATATCATTTCATTTATAAATGAGGAATCAGCAGTCCACAGATTAGGTGCCTTCATTCATTAATTCGATAAGCAACATTTAACATCTGTCTACTTGGGTCACTGGCCTAGACCCCAGAAATCTAGAGATGAACGAGACTCCCTGAGCTGGAGGAACACACTGAGTAGAGAGGGAGTCCTATACATAAACACCATGATGACATAACGTGACAAGGTTATGAGAGAGATCAACACAAAGTGGGCAGAACTATTGCAGGGAAACGAGGGGAGGCCTAAGGTGGGTCATGGTCTACTCAGCAGCTGAGAGTAGGAAGTCAATGCAAGACAGGGGTATGTGGCTATAGCTTCGTGCCTCCTAGCTGACCCTTTTCTCCTCCCCCATGTCCTCATCTGCTCAGACAAGGCAGAGCAACCGTGAGCACGGCCTCAAGTCTTAGGGCACTAAGACAAAATTCAAAATTGGAGCCCTTCTTCAAGGCATGCTTGTAGGACATCTTACATCGACTACAGGCTTTATCTGTTGAGAGTTGAGAGATTTACAGTATCTGTTTCCTAAAAACAAACGTGCAATTATACTAACACAAGCCTTAAACACAGTGTTAGGGAAAGTCATTCATATTCCAAGAGCAGATATGGCAAGAGTGGCTTCCTTAGATCAGAAACCCAGAAATGCGGTTCCACAGGGAAAATTCATCCCAGTGCGCCCCGAGCAGCAATCCAGGCTAAAAAATCCAGGCCTTGGGTTGGATCCCAGACAGGGATCCGAGGTTTCCACCAGCTGACAAAGACTGTCTTCTTGACCAAACTTAGTCACGCTCCTCTGAGCACTCTTCTCCACTAGGCCTCAACCTTGGCCTATAAAAACTGCAGACTCGGGGCTGGCCTGCTGGTGCAGTGGTTAAGTTCGCACGTTCCACTTTGGCGGCCTGGGGTTCGCCAGTTTGGATCCCAGGTGCGGACATGGCACTGCTTGGCACGCCATGCTGTGGTAGGCATCTCACATATAAAGTAGAGGAAGATGGACACGGATGTTGGCTCAGGGCCAGTCTTCCTCAGCAAAAAGAGGAGGATTCGCAGTGGATGTTAGCTCAGGGCTGATCTTCCTCAAAAAAAACAAAACAAAACTGCAGACTCTTGGCACAAATGGTTTCATCCTCCTCCCCACACTAAGAGACTGGAACAAATACTAGCATAGTTTCTAACAGCTCAAGGTTACATCTCTAAGAGGATCCTGCCCCCCTTAGAGTATCTGCCTGAGAAAGCTCCATGCTGCCAGGAGAATTTACAGTTCATTCCAGCCAAAACCTGGTGGTAGGCAAATCAGCCCCCTAAACCCCCTCTTGGAGCAGTTACTTTAGAAAGCTTGCCATTATAAATCCTTTCTCTCCCACTTTTGAGACGTAAATCTTTTATCACCCAGAACCATCTTGTCTCTTCGAAATGCCCGCATGCAAGGAGGGAACTCTCCCTGCCAGGTGGGCACCCTGCTCTAACTTGCACCACTGCCTCTGGTCATAAAGACAGAAATTCGTTTCTCCTCCAGGTAAGTGCCTATTAACAAACCCAGATCAGATTGACCAATTCCCCGCTTTTTGTAAGTTTCCACTTCCTTGATTCTGCTCAAGTGCCTCCACTCCCTCAGTCTCTCTTTAAAATTCCCAATTACTTCTGCACAAATCAAAGTCGAGTTTAGTTCATGCTGGACCCTCCTTCCCGTTGCAATAGTTCCTGAATAAAGTTTATCCTTAACACTTTAACTCGTGCCTGGCTTTGTTCATCTTTGACACACGAAAACAAATTGAGGGACAAAAATCTAGCTTTTCCCAATTAAGTTCATTTTATTATCATCACTGAAAGCATAGGGAGTGACACAGATGGTAATCAGCCACTTTACTTTTGGGGAATAGGAATTGCTGAATCTTTACAAGCATGTTGGGTATACAGTTGTGGAAACCATCTATCCTAGTTTGCCACTCCAGCATCAATTCCCCTCAGACCCAGGCTTGCCACTTTCAACTCGGCCACTAAGGATGCCAATTCAAACAACTTGCTGTTTTTCTTTTCCATCCCGTTTGCTTTCAGAGTTACTCCTGATTGGTCTACTGGCTCCACAGGACCCGAGTTCTACCTAGTCCTTACAGGGTAGCTCAGAAGCGATTTGACAAAGTGCTCATGGTAGTGGCTGCCCTGATGGAGTCTAGATCCAGATTACTGAGACAGGTCCCAGTTCCGGCACTTGCTGACTTTAAAACCCTGGACAACTCCTTTAATCTGTGTCTCCATCTCCTCACCTGTGAAACGGTCATAATGACATTATGTCCTTTACAGGCTTGTTATGAGACTTCAGTAAGACAAGAGTCTCCAAGTGCTTAGAACAAAGCTATTTTTGTCACTTTCTCCAGGAAAACTTCGCTTGTTGACAGAACTAAACCCCCTACCCCTCGGTCTGTCCTTTCCTTTGCACTCCCTAGCATTTTGTACCTCATCATCACACAATGTCATAACGGGATCGGGAGTTAGACCGCCTGGGTTCAAACCTAGATTCTGTCGCTGCAATTCGCGCGTTGTCTTGCGTCAGCCACTTAACCTCCCTTTGCCTCCGTTTCCTCATCCACAGAAGAGTGAGCCGAGCCGTGGTAAGAGCTCTGTGAACATTCCTGCTCGTTCCCTTGTATTTGGGCGTCCAGTTTGCGCTCTCCCCGAGCAGGGACTGAGTATGCTCAAACTCTGCATGCGTTTACGAAACATTTGTTGAATGAAGGTATCTGAGAACAGTACCAAGCACCCTGCCGCTATCCCAAAGGAAAATGCATGCATTTTGTCAACGAAGATGAACGCTGTTTGGAAACTTCTGGGGACCCACGTGTGCTCAGACAGCTGCGAGGAGCACTCAGGGAATGAGGGACAGGCGAGGACCGAGGGGCCCCGCGACGCCCCGCCCTCCGCCAGTCCTCCTCCAGCTCGGATAAATTCGGAATGAGAACACACCCCAGGAGCGGGCTCAGGTACCCGACCCACTCCCAGCAGCTGCTCCCCACCGGGCCAATCCCCATCCGCAACCCGCGCCGCAGCTGCATAAAGGCCGCCCAGGCTACTGCGCCGGCGCGGGGTGGTGTGCCTACGAAGGCCGCTGGGCCCACTGCGCCGGCGCAGAGCGGTGCACTTCGGGACTGGTAGTTCCCCGCGGCATTGTGGGAGTCGTGGTTTGTCTGCGGGCCGGGCGCTGGAGCCTCCGCGGCCTGGAGCTGTAAGTGGATGACGTCCGGGTCAGCGGGATCCTGACCCGAAGCAGGACAGCTCTTTGGGGACCTGGGGAGTCCGGCTGGCGGCTCGCGTTCGCGCTTTCTCTCCAGGACGCCCGCCAGCTGGCCCCCGGCTGTGGGTGGGGACCTGGGGGTTGACGGCCACCCCGGCCCGCACCTACGGAGCGCCCCTGCCTGGCCGGGTCATCCAGGCGTCGCGAGCTCCGCGGACCCGGCGCCGGGGGCGGCGTGTTTAGGCCGGCACGCGGTCCGAGCGGGGCCCAGAGGCAGCCAGAGGGTGTTGGTGTCCGAAGGGTTTTGGGGGACGAGCGAATGTTCTGGACGCCGTGTTCTGTGGAAGGGTGAGGGATGCGGTGGCCGCCCTTGGCCCCCATCCTGGGGTCTGAGCAGGGCAGGTGTTCCTCTCCAAGTGTCGGGCTGAGGCCCAGCCCCTCTGGCCCTGGGAACCCCGGCTGACCGGGCTGTGGGGCTCAGAGGTCCACCAAGTGATGCCCAAGCTTCGCATGGAACCTCCCCTCCCCCAACCAGCCCTACCTCAAATGATCAGGTGAAGAGTTGGGGAGAAAAGGGTAGAGACTGGGAATGAGAACAGCTTCCCAAAGTTCACACTAAGGACACAGCCTAACTAGTGGCTGGAATGAGCTTAGACACCAAGAGACAGACGGATCCTTGAGTTTGTTAGGTGTGCCAAGAAGAAAACATAGTTTGTGGCCAATCCATTCTCTGTATTGCTTTAATCGGCCTAACCAAAATGAGTGAATAATTTTTTTCTGTTTTCTAGGCGAAATCTGGCAAAGGAAAAAATTAGGATTTTTTGCAGTAAAGGAAATAGAATGATTTCTATCTAAGCCATTGGTTCTTGAGTTTAAGCTGAAACTGTGGATAGTTCTGGGGAAGTTTAAAATTTCCTGCACTTCATAGATTTTATGCCTCGCCAAATTGTCCCCATGTTGTTGGTTTTTGCAGTTCAGCCCTCAGATGCCAGCTGCCTCCTGTTTCTAATACTGCATGCGGTGTACATATGGCAGCCGAGCAAATAGCCCGCGGATATTTTTAGCTTTCTCAGTTGTCCTCATTTGCTGAAGTCCTGCGGGGTGCTACAGAAATGGCTGAGTTGGAGCATGTAATTGAAGGGAGGTGGGGAAAGGTTATAATTTGGAGGCAGTGGGTGGAAATGAGCCAGCTTGCTCTGCCCTCTCGTCTCCTACCCTCACGGGACCCCTTTCACTACTTGGAGGTTGATATTAAATGTTTCTTTCCTGAAGAGCTTGAATTTATCGCTCTAGGTATGACGTCGAGGCAGCTGCCAGTGTATTTTTCCAGTCAGGTTCTGTGATATCAGAGACAGTGGTGACTTAGGAATTTCAGAGTTGTTCTTTGGATTCTGCTTTTAAAAATAAGAATGCTTTGTTTTAAAGAGATTAGTGACTTGCTCCAGGTCACATGCCCTGCCGTTGGTGTCACCAGGAATAGAGTCCGCATCTGCAGTTCTCCGGGTCCACAGGTGGTTCTTGATACCTTGTCCTTTTGTCTTGCAGTGACTGCTGTTTGCCGTGCATGCCCCTCATGTATGTTCTTCAGCTTGGCATGTCCATTAGTGGCAGGAGGGATATTTGTCATAACAATAATGGTTATTTATTTAGTGCTTTCTGTGTGCTGAGTGTATACAATCCGCTCTCTGAAGGAGAATTTACAGATGGGGAGCTGAGGCTTAGAGAGGCCCAATGGCTTGTCCAAGGTCACACTAGTAAGCATAGTACATGTTTGCCCAATGGCTGGACCACTGGGTGTTCTTTTAGTTTATTTCCTCCTCTAAGCTTTTTGGACCTATTTGTTGTCCTTGACCTTGGGAATTAATCTCTTACCTACTTCAGTTCGCTAGATATGTAGTTTGGCCTCAGAAAATTTGTCAGGAACAGCCAAACTCACTTATTGCATTTGTACAAAACTCAAAGTAGAAGTTTTAAAAATAAAATTTCCATGACCTTAAACATTTTATTTTGATTTACAAATGGGTAAACCCTGAGACTATTAGAGATTACTCGAAGTGAAAATTCCAACAGCAGCTTATAACATGTTAGGAAAGTATTTCTCCAGTGCGCATCAGCATCTGCTGCTACTTAAAGATGAACAGGCCATTTATACACAAAGGTAACAGGCACCTTCAATCGCCGTCGTCACATTCAAACAGGTGTATGGTGTAAATTCCTGTCCTTGGCTTATCTGACTTTGAAAAAGTTATGGGGAAAACCTGGCTATCTCGTGCCACCTGCCAGCTTGTTTTCATGATCGTGTGTGACCTTGAATAGATGAGGTATGACCTTTTTATATTCAGATGCTTTTGTAAGCGAAAGTTTTTCTACAACATCTTTCCTGAAGTTCATCTCATCCCCATTCTAAAGGTCTGTGGAATTTTCTGCTGCTTTTCTGAATTCTAAGTGCATTGAAAGAAGCTCCCTGGTGATTGTTGAATGCAGAGCTCTCTGCCTGCATCAGGTTAAGACTCGGGAGCCACGTGGATGGGTTCGAATCCCGGTTCCCACCGTGTGACCCTGGATGCATTATGTAATCTTTCTGTTCCCTCGTCTCGGAAGTGGAGACAATAAACTCTCCCTCGTAGGACTGCTGTGAAGGCAGAACGAGTTCATGCATCTGTGCACTTCAGCATGCCCGCACGACAAAGGGAAGCTGTGATTATTGTGCTGTAAGTGCCGAATTTCAGAAAACCTAGGGCCATCTAGTTGACACCCCTTTCTTCATTGACAGATGGGACCGAGGCCCCCAGAGGGAAGTCACTTTCCAGAGTGTGTAGGTTCTCCATCCAGAGCTCGAGTCTTCTGAGTCTTGGGGTATGTGTCGTATTCTAAAAATGGTGGCATACAGGGCCTCAGAGCAGATCCTGTGCTCCGCTGTGTCCCTGCCATGTCACTTCCTGCCTCACCTCCTCCTCGGTCTCCCTCACGTTTTAGAGGGAATCCTAGATAGGAATTTCTTTCTTAGGACAGTTTTTTCCCCCTGTCGTTTATTCCCTTCCCTCCAGATGTTTTTTAAATACCTAGATTAGCTTAATTAACACTCAGAGGACCTGAGCACCAGAAAGGCACTCAGCCACAAACTGGCTCGTAGGGCAGGAGTGGGTGGAGGAACAGATTCTGGACCCGGGCTCTCGTGTCCTCAGATGGATGGGAAGGAGCATGTGTCGCCTTAGGAGCAGCGCTGCCCCGTCCACTTGGGCCCAGGCTCCCAGCCCTGGTGAAGGGCAGCGAGGAGATCTTTCTGCCCAACAAGGGCCAAGGCTGTCTCAGCCCTCACCTGGGCCATCTGCTTTCCACCGGGCTCTGGGTCTTGTGGGAACCCTTAACCCTCCTCTCTACAGAGCTTGCTCTCTTTGCTCATCTGCCCTCTCTCCATCAAAGAGGAGTCTTCCTAAGGTGGTCTGCTCTAGAAAGCCCAGACTGACCTGTTTCTTCTCTTCTCCACCAGAGCAGTGGGTCCTGGTCTTCCAGCTCCCTCTGCTCGTTTGCCTGTCTGCGTGGACCTCATTGATCGGGAGTGAATTCACGGCTGGTCCAACATGAACTGGAAGGTGAGAATAGTTTTAAACACTTAGGGCTTGGCTTTGTTCTTTCTCCTGATTCTAAGAATTCAGAATGATAGTTTTGTAGAGGTAAGTTGATTAAAAAGATTAAAGCAGGAATCATAATAACATTTAATCTTTTAAGTTAAAACATATAAATGTACATTTGTTCATCAGACTTTTGGAGGCAGGCGAGGCCTTTTCTTTGCCAGGGTGTCCACTGCCTCCAGATCTGCCTTACTTCACTTGCAAAAACCACGCCTTTGAAGTTTCACCTACAGTGTTACATTTTGCTTTCTTTAAAGTGGATTAAGATCTTACAAAGCAATCTGTACACAAAGTCTTTCCAGATTGTAATGCTCTTCCCTAATCTTTTATATTTGTGTTGCCAACAGCATTTTTTTTCCAACTCAAATTAAGCCTTTCAAAGCATTCGGTTAGTTTTCATGGAAACAACTTTTTCTTTTATGTGGTCATATTGCATAAGTGTCAATGTTTAAATAAATTATCTGTTATAACATCAGGTACACTTAAACTGGCTGGGGAATAAACACCACTGACCCTTGTGAAACATGAGATCAGCTGGTGGGAGCAGAAGTTCAAGGGCAGCTGATGAGGTTCCCATTAACCATGGGCAGCAGTCTGCGGGTCTTAGAGAGGGAGAGGAGAGTGCCCCGTTAGATCTCTGAAGTAGCAGGGTGAGCTTGGGAAGTTGGCTAACAGAGCAGCCCCTAAAATACGTGTTTATTGTAGATTCTTTGAAAAGTATGAAATCAAATAAAAATCATACATCGTCTCACCATCCAGAGATGGCTGCTGTTAACAATTTTGGTGTATTTTCTTCCAGTATTTTTTTCCATATATATAAGTTTAGTGTGTGTACTTTCAAATTTAGGTTCTTGTTGTACATGTTTTTTCAATTATTATAAGCATTTCCTTGTTCAAAACATCCACCTGCTTTCTGTTGCAAGAACTGGAAAGGTCTGGAAGCAGGATCCGGGAGCTAGGAGAGTACAGACCCTCCCTCCTTCTCCAGCTCCTTGGGGCACGGGCTTGGGGTCCCTGCAGGAGGGCTGTGGGGACTTCTCCAGAAGAGCCTGGTTGAAGTGAAGGAGGCAGAGCGAGGATTCTGTGAAGGGTTGAAAATTAGGCGCATTTGTTAATCAGGTAGTGGGGTTCCAGAGCTCACAGTGAGAGGGTGGGAGAGAGAGGGTGTAAGGGGAAGAAGCAGAAGCACTGGGGGTGGGAGTTAGGGCGGGACTTCTGCCCTCTGCAGCACCGAAAGGACGGCAGGCAGTAACTGTGCTACAGGCCCTGTCAGCAAGGTCAGAGCGCTGTGCTTGGTGCCGCAATGGCTCTCACACTTCAGCATCAAAACCACTGTGTTAATAGGCCTCTTGTGGCTCCCACCCCCGCGTTTCTGATCGCGTAGGCCTGGGGTTAATGAGTTCCCAGCTGATGCTAATGCACACTGGTCTAAAGCAATGCACAGAGGAAGCTTTCTTTTTAGTGGTGGAGTGACATCAACCCACTTGACCCCCCAGGCCAGTCCTACTTTTGACAAAAGGACTCCTTTCTGTATCAGGAACAAAATCCACCTGGACCTTCCCAGCTTTAGGCAGACACACAGCACCATGGCTGCCAGGGAGCAACGTCATGTTTAAAAAGGGAGACCTTCCCTTTAGCATCGGAAAGGAGTGGCCTCTCCTTGTGCCCTGACTGCTCGGAGCCCCAGGAGGCTGGAGGATTATGTAGCCCCCGGTGCATTCCCTCTCTGCCTTGGGGGCCTGTGGCCGTCAGTCAGCACTGCCTGTGCATTGGCAACAGAGTGTAGCCTCATTCTTTAAAGGGTCAGCCATTCTCATTACGGAGGTGTTGGGGTTTTGTTTAAAAAAATTGGTGTAGATGTAGTCCACCCCAACAATATTTTATTCATTTACCGCCTTGAGGGTTTGCATGTTTTGAAAGTTAATGTGAGAAGGGGTTTGTTAGAAGGAAATCAAAGGAAGAGATTCAACACCACTGAAGCCTGGTACCCCAGAGGGCAGGACCGGGGCCCCTTAGTACGCAAGAAGGCCCCTTTGCTTCAGCCCTTGTAGCATCCTTGACCTCTCCTGCCTCTGCTCTGGCCCCCTCTCAAACCTGAAACTTCTGCCTCTTGTCACCTCCTCTCCATTACCTTTAAAAAGAAAGTAAATACCAAAACCTCTTAGCTGTGCCCATCTGTGGATGTGTTACCATTTCAGTGGATTTTCTAACTTCTGATTGAGAGAGACATTACTGTAGCTGCTAAAGCTAAGTTTCGTGTTTAGCTCACGCGGGCGACACCCTGGGCTGTGATGTGGGCTCCATCACGGTAGGACTCTCGTGGCTCATCCGTAGATCGAGAGACTTAGAAGATGGTAGCTCTTCCAATATGAACAGGGCTCAGTTAGCCTAGAAAATCCTAGTGAACATAAAAAGAGGTGTATTTCAACAAATTCGTGATTTTTGCCTCCAAAGAGACAAATAACATTTAACATTCTTTTCTTTCATAGCTGATTTATAAACGTGGAGTCAAGCCTCTTCTCTCTAAAATGAGAACCTTCCAGAAAGTAAATGACTTAGAGGATGATTTGGAGGAGGTGGGGAGGTTGGCCATGGGTCTCAGGAGGAAGGACCTGGAAACCAAATCAGCGTTCTAAGCTGCTTATGTTTGTCGAGATAGAAAGTTTCACTTTTGTAACTTTTTTAGTCTTTTGTATTGTTGCCAGAGTGATCTTTCTGAAGTGCATATGTTCTGTTTATTCTCGACTGTTAAAATGATTTTGTGGTTGAAAACTATTACCTAGTGACTCCGAGTGTTCTTGTGTTCCTATTGTTTTAGTTAAATTAAACCAATTTAAGTATTTGGAGTCCTCCTTTTGATACCTGTTATGTTCCTACTGCGTCGCATTGCAGCCTTCCTCAAATGTCGGTAAGGAACCCGTTCAGTAACTTCAGAGGTGGTGGTTCCAGCTGCCTTTGGTAGGGTCAGTAGCCACGCCGTCGTTGATTTGCATAATTTACTTGTGAAATTGGTGAGGATCAGGGAGAGCAGCATGTCTGTTACAGTCGTGTGTGGTGATGACGACTTCAGGCTTTGGGGCAGTCGGAGCACAGTCAGACCCTCACCTTTCTGGACTTGACGTTCTCTCAGCCGTAAAATGAGGACAGTCTGTCCGCCTCGTGGGGACACTCTGAGGATTAAAGGGAGAAGTCTGTGTGAGGCGCTTAGAGCACAGGAAGCTCCCAGTGGGTGGTAGCTGATGCTACAGCTTCCATATGTGAAATCTTCGTCTAGGTCTGAGTCATAAAGAATTAGAATAAAACTATAGGAACATACGTGTACATAATTTCTCATTTCATTAATGCCATTTCATTGAAAATCAGGAATCAGTGGAAAGAAGCCTGGCACGGGGGTTAGAATGTTCTGTCCCAACTCTGGCCTCATCAGGAATTAGCTGTGTGATACTGATTGATGTCTCAACTGCCAGGAGCTTTACTTTCCTTGTTTATAAAACAAGGTGGTAGACTGAGTCATCTTTAAAATCCTTTCCTGCCCTTCAGGTCTGTGAGCATATTGTTCTCAGCTAAAGTTTTCACTAACTAGTTTCAGATTAACTGGAGCTACACTGTTAGGGGGAGGACAAGTGTACTCCCTGTAGTAGAATCTCATTCTGCGGGTGTTACATATCATACGTGGTGTTTGGCAGTTTAACTAATGATTTCATTAGAATAAGTCCTACCTAGTCCTTTAGAATAATGATCATTCAACAAAAGTGTACCTTTTTGCTTTATTTGGGAAGGTTTTTTTTTTTTTTTGCTTTAGGAAGATTCACCCTGAGCTAACGTCTCTGCCAGTCTTCCTCTATTTTGTATGTGGGCCACCACCACAGCACAGCTGCCAACGAGTGGTGTAGGTCTGTGCCTGGGAACCGAACCCAGCCTGTCAAAATGGAGTGCACTGAACTTAACCACTAGGCCATGGGGCCAGCCCCAGGTAGGAATTTTTAATCGCACCAAAAGCTCATAATTATCCTTCAGGTCATACTAATCATGTTGACAAATCTAGCATAGTATTTGCCTTGAGATACTATTGTGGTAGATAGAATTTCATAAGAAAGCTCACTCGTGCAAAGAGGAATTCAAATCCCCGCTTGTTCCCCAGACTTCATGTTAGCCAATGGCTTAAAACTTCTCTCCAACAGAAAATTACAGGAACAGTAAATAGTGGCCATGATTTAATGTTTTAAGTTTTGTTGTATTTTATTTTTGTATTTATTTTACATTCAAGTATGAGTGCTGATGGGTAGCTGGAACCAAGAGGAAATTGTGTACTAAAGTAGAAGAATCCAGAAGGAAGGTCTGGTCCAGCCTTCCTTCACAGGTGAAAAGGAGGAAGCTCAGAAAAGTCAAGTGACTGACCCAGGTCGCACAGTCAGTTGGTGGCAGAGTGGAGCCGTCACCCAGGCTCCCTGGCTCTGGCTCCTTGCACTGGACCACGCTGCTGCATCAGAAGCAGAGGGCCTGGGTGATGGGCAAAGTACATGGTCAGGTCGTGAGAGACCAGCGTTATGACGTCTGTAGTCTACTGGTGGTCCTCTCGGTGAAGCCAGCAGCCAGGGGGTGATGAAAGGCAGAGCTCAAACCAGACTGTCAGTGATGTGGGGACAGGCACCATGTCTGTCCTGCTCACCAGTGAAGCCCCAGCACCTGGCCTAGTGCCTGTTACATAAGAGGTGCTCGGTAAATGTTTGTTGACTGACGGAACATAAAAGAAACACTCCTTATCAACTGCAGAACGTTGAGAGTGGTTTCTTTCTTCTTTAAGGTGCTTGAGCACGTGCCCCTGCTGCTGTATATCTTGGCAGCGAAAACATTAATTCTCTGCCTGGCATTTGCTGGAGTCAAAGTCTACCAGAGGAAGAGACTGGAAGCAAAACAGCGACAGCTGGAAGCTGAGAAGCAGCAGCAGGCGGAGAAGAAAGACAACTAAAGGGAAATCAGAGGTACTGGGACTTTGCAAGTGTGAACTGTACGGTGGGTCAGGGTGGGCCGTCCTCGGATGTGAGAGCTCAGAGAACCCCACGTCCCTCGGGTCTGGAGGCGGCTGAGGGCTCGGGGCCCCGCCTGTCCTCTGAGGTCGGGCTGCTGTGGATGAGGGGAGTGCAGATCCCAGCCCTTGAGCCAGGGCACATGTGTGATCCGTCCGCGCCTCGGCTCTGAGCCTGCCTGGTTCTCCCTTAGCGGGAGTGCTGGTGCTTTCCAGCTGCTGGGCCACAGCACTCCTGGGAATTTCATGAAAGCGGTGGACCTTCTCCTCGGAGAAGTGCACATACTAGAAATACCTACAAGTGTGTGTAAAATTCCTCCCGGGTCATTTGAAACCCCTGCCTGTGCCTGAGATCAGAAACCCTCTGTCTTCAGGATGAAGTCTGACTCCTGGGTACGGCGTGTAAATCCCTTCCCAGTCCAGGTTACATTTGCGCTTCTGCAGCCCTCTCCCCGTGCTCCTGCAGGCCACTGCTTCACCACAGTAGACTGTCAGGCCCCTCTGCCACTGCTTGTTGGCTCCCTGGCCTAGAGGGCCCTTCCCAAAGACGACCTCACCAGGCACGAAGTCTTACTCCTCGTCGTAGCCCAGTGCCCACAGCGCACACAGGGTGCCCGGAACGTGTTTGTTAAGTACATCAAGGCACCAGGAAGTTGTTATTAAGCCCAGTGAGAGAGTTATCATATGACAGTTAGCGGTCTCCTTAATTCTGGTGTGCTGTCCAATTTTTTCATTTATCAGGTTGAATTCTGTGCTTCTCTAAAAGTTAGAGGATTCAAATATCATGGTAGGTGGTTCCAGATCAGTGATTCCCAAACTTGGCTAGCAGTCAGAATTGCCTAGGGTGCTTGCTAAAAATTCAGATTCCGGGGCTGGCCCGGTGGCACAGCAGTTAAGTTCGCACGTTCTGCTTCCGTGGCCCGGGGTTCGTTGGTTCGGATCCCTGGTGCAGACATGGCACCGCTTAGCAAGCCATGCTGTGGCAGGCGTCCCACATATAAAGTAGAGGAAGGTGGGCACGGATGTTAGCTCGGAGCCAGTCTTCCTCAGCAAAAAGAGGAGCATTGGCAGCAGATGTTAGCTCAGAGCTAATCTTCCTAAACAAAATAAATAAAATAAAAATGAAAATACAGATTCCCAGGCTCCAGCCTCAGAGAGATTCCGTTTGCCTGTGGTTGGGTCTGGACATCTGTTCTTACGTAGTCGTCTTAGCAACAGGTCACTGTAGGAACCACAGGGCTGGTGACATCCAAAACCCCACCCACGCTGAGCTTCCATGCTTCTGGAAAGGTGACCTCCCTTACAGTACCTGCAGACTTGTCGAGGGTACGGGCAGACTTGTTAGTCGTAATAGTGGTACTTACTGAATGGTTATTCTGTGCTGGCGTTTTGCTGAGCGTTTCATACACAGCGGTGTTGTGTCGTATCCTCCTCCTGACAACTCTGTGAGGTCCATGCAGATTGAGAAAGTGGCTCACACTGTACACGGTGAGGAGCAGAACCAGAACTGGCCCAGGTCACACACCCCACCACCGGGCCGCACCCCTGGCCGCGCCGCCTCGCTGAGCGCAGGGCCGTGAGCTGTGAGAAGGCCCGTGGCTCCCTGGTGCTCGCCGCCTCTGTCACCCGCCCGGCGCCACTCCCTGAGCCTCGGGGAGCTGCACACTTGTGCCAGGCAGAGAGGTTACTGTGGTGGAATCTCGCCTTTCTTTGTTTTTAAGATGTGTTATGGACTGAAACTCAAGAGTAGGCACTAGGGTGATGGAAAAGGGAGCAGTTAGAAATTAAGAAGGGTGAGGGAAGGCGGTTCTATTGAAATCTTGACTGAATTTCCGTTCCAGACATCATTTTGTGTGTTAACCCAAGAAGAGGAACAAAGATTGGGTGTGTGGTCATAAACGCTTCTTCCATCCCACAAACACCCACAGAGGCCTGCAGTGACATGGGGACCATGGCTCACACAGCTGCGCTTGGAGCTGGCCACGGGCTTCACATTCCCTCCCAGGGGGCAGCTCCTCAAAGCCTGGAGCCTTGTTTTAAACAAAAGGATTTCTAGATGGAAGGAAATTATGACACTAAAAATCTATTCATTAATAAATGAACTTCACTGGTTTCTGTTAGTTAATCTAAATGGCTGAACACAGGGGCTAACGCTGAGCAAGTGAAATGTTCACTATTATTTTATTAGACATTTCATGCTATCCCTTTGGTCTTCCTTTCTAGATTTTGTAATTTAAATGTCAGCTTGAGGGGACTCCAGCTGAGAAGAAAGAGAAGAAAGACTTAATTATTGAATCATGGGTCAGAGGATAAACTCCCAAACTATAGCTCTAACTTAAAATAATGTGAATTTTTATGTGCTTTTGAAAGAAACAGTATTTTGTTTACTGAAATAAAATACCTTTGTAAAAAAAGGTGTCTCTGGTCTTTGGAATAAACCAAAGTCTGTCTCTCTGTCTGTCTGTGTGTGTCTCTCTCATACACACACCCCCCTCTATGTTGTGAGAGGAGGGACTTCTGCAAACTCACCCTCTTCCAGCATTTTCTCACTGTGGGTCCCAGATCACAGGTTCGCCTCCACAGAGGACTGGGCCGCAGGAGAAGTGGCGTTGGCCACGGGGGATGGAAGCCTCGGCCTGCTCGCCGTCCCCCACCCCTCCGTCCCTCTAGTCTGCCCCCTGCCATACACCCCTTTTCTTCTCTTCCCTCCCACAAGCACTGTCACCCTTGTGCGCGTGTTTTCATTGTTGGGGGAAGGAGTTTGTCCAGGAGCGTTGATGCCTCTGCCGATCTGTGAGGGTCTGTATGGAGGATCACCGTGTGCCCGTCTGCCACGATGGGTCCCAAGTCTTGAAGAACCCCCTGCGCTGAGTCCTGTGGTGAGGGAACAGGAGGAACCCATGAGCTTTGTCCTCTTCCCGCCGGTTTGCTTGTTGGGGTTTGCTGAGAAGAGAGGAAGGGTGGACACACCGAAGGGACTTTCAGATCGGAGAGCAGGGGGCCTGATAAGACTTTTTGACTTGGCACCTAACAGACTGAGGTCTCTATTAAAAGGTTCAAGTTCTCTCACTTTTCGAGAAACCAGAGAGGATGGGGAATGAGAAAGCAGTCACCAAAGCTGTGAATGCAGTGGAGTGCTGGGTTCCATTGCCACTGGCCATGTGGAAAATTTGTGTGACTGTGTATTAATAAATGTCTACTGTGTCCCGGCCCAGATTGGTAGAAGGTGGAATTTTAAACGTGAGAAGTAGAGGGAATTTTATCTTAAATTTTCCTGTTTGCTGGATGCTGTTAATCACAATTTAGAGAGCAGGATTCACATGGAGTCAGAATTATGAGTGCAGAATAGACCCTGACCCTACAAACTGCAAATCCCAAAATAGTCAAAAGGGGGCTTTCCGTTAAGCTTGCACCCCAGCCTTCCTGCGAGTCTTTGCCCCGGAGCCTCCGTCCGCCGGGGATCTCGTGGAGTGTGAACGAATGGCCAGAGCAGAGGAGTAATGCCCTTGGGTTTCTGTGACCTGGCTCCCAAGCTTCCCTCACCTACTCAGGTGGGGCCCAGAACGACCCTGGGTCACGGCCGACCCTCCTGTCATCGTCAGAGCGCCCTCTGCAGCCTGGCAGGTGACCTGCCCGCCCTGCTCTAGAGACGCAGCCTCTGCTTCCTCTCTCTGCAGGACTAGGGTGTCACTGGTTGCCAGCACGCCTGGCATAACCCCCACCTCTGCGTGCCCTTTCCTCCCACTGCGCTCCTGCCCGTGTGCCTCATAAATCCGAAGGGGAGCGGCTGTTGGCTTTTCACGAAGAACCTTAATATGCCTAACCAGTAGATGTTTATGTTTATTTTAAACACAGGTGCTTTTCTAGGCTTTGGGACTTAAAACTCAGTTTTGGAATTTGCGGAACACCTGGCCGTCTTGGAAAATTTGTAGAGGATGACCTAAGAATGGGACTAAACCGTTGACCTCATCCGTGGGTTTTCTGTAAACAGTGTGTGGGGGTTTTTTTAGTTACCTTTCTTATACGCTTTTCCACCACTAGGGGGAGGTGATCAATCACCAGTTGGAGTTATTGATAGCATTCCACTCCATATACATGAAGTCAGTCGATTTGCAGTTGACTTTAAATAATTGGTAGGATACACGCATGCATGGGTGGATGTAGGTGGATAGATAGATGATAAAGCCCACAACTAGGACTCCATCTGGACTGCACCCATCCGGCCACTCTCTGACCATAATCGAGCATAAGTCCACAAGAAGGAGGAGACCCTGGGTGGCTGAAAGGTGTTTCAAAGACATAAATGGAAATCCATGTCCTCCATCCACAAGAGGGGCCTAGGATCCCAGATCCTATTCAATCTTATTGGACGCGTTCCTAACACATTTTTTGGATTTTCAAGCTTACAACATACTAGAAATAGAAAGGAAGAAAGGCTGTTGGCAGCAGAAATACCTTAGAGCAAGAGAGACAGTCTTTAAGCAGCAGACTAAGAGAACTCATGGCGTGATTGCCCAGTGCCGGATCAGGAACACCACATATTATGACGTGATGTTCGTAATGATGAGCTTAGTCATTAAGAAAAAGGTTAGGTTGTGTTTATATACTTTGCTTAACAAGGCAGAGACACATGTAATGTATTTCAGGAACTGAATAGTTCCAACAAAAAATCTGGGGTGCTTTAAAAAGGGTCACCTCCCCCCAAGCTATGTCCAAATTCTCATTCTAGGGAAATGTGGCTGTCTGCAGGACGCATTCCTAACGGTTTTCAGGCCAGTCTCCCTGGCTGGATTCCGTGGACGTTCGTTGAGCTCGGCTCTGTGGAGCAGGTCTTGTCCTTGTTGGACTGAAGCCGGGGGTCACAGAGTCTAGAGGTGATGAGGATTTTTAGGCTGCTTAATTTTAAAATGGTTTATGACGAGGATTTTTAGGCTGGTTACTTTTAAAACTACAGATAAGAAGCAGGCTCCGAGGAGTGGAATTTGTTTGCCCTTTGATCAGAGACAATTGCATTTGTGAAGGAAATCTCCATGCCTCACTCTCTGCCCCAGGAGGAAGGGGGGATGGCCTTATCTCTGGAAACTCTTAATGGGGAAGGCAAGAACTTAAGTTGTTTACTGTCTGGCAACCTCATGTAACTGACCCCCCACCCCAAAATCCTCCTTTGTCTTTAGTTGAAGATAATATTTGAGCGGTGACTTCTGCCATTTACTCAATCCGGTTTGATTCTTATCTAAAAGTTGTGGGACCGCCCAATGTCCGGACCCTACCGGCACTGGTACCATTTTAACTTTTTTTCCTTTGTCTTGTAAAGAGATGACTCACATACCCATGCCTTAAATTTAGCCCTAACCCTCAACTCGGAGCAGCAGCAGGAGCTCTGACTGCCCGTGGGTCCTGTCCCCACGCACCAGCTCTGCCTGCCCATGGGTCCTGTCCCCATGCCAGCGGGGGCAGCAGAAGCAGCAGCAGCAGAAGCTCTGACTGCCCATGGGTCCTGTCCCCATGCTATTCCACACTATTCTCTAAATAAAAGAGCACTACTGCCAGATGTTAAGAGTCCAAGAAATCTTTCTTTCGACTCCTCGGCTCACCGACCCCGCATCAGAGGGAGAAGAGAGTTGAGGCTGGGGTCTAAGGCGAGCACGCACGAGAGGCTGTCTAAAATGCAGACCCCTGGGCTGGATTCCAGATCCACTGCATCAGAACCTGTCGGGGAGAGACCAGGAATTTGCGATTTGATCACCCCCAGGGGATTCCGACCAGGTGGGCCTTCGAACTCCTTTTGAGGTTTAAACAGAGGGCAGAGGGAGATGAACCAGAAGCTGAGAGCGGGAGGGTGCAGAGCAGGAGAGCGTGAAGGTGGCGTGAATCCTCATTCTGCCCTTGTCCTTCCAAGCACTTTATACCTGTACCTCCAACAGTTGCTTCATCCCTTCTCACAAGTAAGGAAACTGAGGCACAGAGAGCTTAGTCACCCTGTCTGTCGTCCCCCAGCTGGCGAGAGAAAGAGACAAGATGTAGGCCTGGTGGTCCAGCTTTTCACTTCTAAGCACTGAAAGGGAAGACGGGCAGGAGTTCTTGTTCTTCCCAGTTGTGAGTCATCAAGTCTTCAAGATGGCAGCATGAGGGCCACAAGGACAGAGGCCAGGCTGGGGCGAGCCGAGGACCTGGGAGGACATGAGGAAATGGAAACACTGCCATTTGCGTTACTCAAGAGTGTGTGCATGTGTGTGTGTGTGAGTGCACGCGCAAGTGGTTGTGTCTGCAGAGGCAGGAAACAAACTTTTTTTCCTTTATTTTGGTGAGGAAGATTGGCCCTGAGCTAATGTCTGTGCCAATCTTCCTTCACTTTGTATGTGGGATATTACCACAGCATGGCTTGACGAGTGGTGGTAGGTCCAAGCCTGGGATCCGAACCTGTGAACCCTGGGCCACTGAAGTGGTGCATGCAAACCTAACCACTATGCCACGGGGCCAGCCCTGAAACAAACTTATTTTTGAACACTGTGTTAGTTGCAAGTAACTGGTTAGTTTTCAAATGATTGGCTTAATAGTTTCCTTGTGTTTCCAGATGTTTTGGACACTCTAACGTATCAATTGTGCTTTTTTCAGATTCACAATCAGCCTCATTGGATTAAATTTGGAGGTACTTCACCTAGAAACATAACGAGCTGATGATTTGAGAATTGTAGGAGAAGTTATCCTGTTTCCCCACTTTGCAGACGCTGCAAACCTCACAGGAGGGGAGAGACTTTGGTGTCTCAGGGGAAGGCAGGATGGAGGGCAAGGTTTACTCCAGAAGGCGGGAGCTTGAGCAGGATCTTGAGCAGAATCAAGGCTGAAGGCAACAGCAGAGGAAGGGAGACCGGCTGCCGGAGGAAGTGGGGAGGGAACCTGGGGGCCATCTGGGGCCCGGGCACTGAGGCCCCTGATAAGTGCAGGGCAAGGGGAAATCGAGGGAAGCCGTGCTGGTGGCCTCAGTTTCCCTTTTGGCTTGAGGCAAGGCCTTCTGCTCCAAATGGGAGGGGTGTGGGTGCATTGGGCAGAGCCCCTGGGGCTTGACCAGAGCCTCGAGGAGCCCAGCTTCTGCAACCCCCTCCCCTCTCCCTTCTCCCGTCAGGTGGAGCACCGTCCTCCCAGCCCCCTCCAGTGTCCGGTGTCCCCCCGCTTCCAGGTGCTTGTGAGTGTCAGGAGGCTGGCTGAGCTGGGAGAGAGAGAGAGACAAAGAGCCGAGCCATCAGGTGTCAGAAGGAGCAACAAGCCAAAAACGAGGGTTAAGCCTTTAGCCACTTACTGCCAGGGCACAAGACGGTACAAGCAAGAATCTAAACCCGAGGACACCCCGGCTCTTCCCATCCCACTTCCATGGAACAGCGCACCTGTCCAGGTCAGGGGGCTCCGTGCAGACGGGGGTCATCTCCCTGTTGACTGACTGCAAACAGAAGGCTCTGTTTTATGGACCCTGGCATGGGGGTGGGAGGCAAGGCGGAAGGACTGAGACTGGAAAAGTACTGGGTGCTGAGTCACAGCGGGGCAAAGTGTCTTCCAGGTGTCCCCTCCCCTCTGTGAGGAGGTGTCAGCAGAGGAGCCTGAAGACCCAGCCTCAGATGGAGATCCAGGAAGGAGGGCTCCGGGCTGGGTGTGCAGACGTGTAAGCGCTGGGCCAGCCAGGGGCCTGAGTCCTGACTGCCCCTCCCATCAGAAACCGCAGGGCCCTGGCTGCCGCCACATCTGCTGGGGGAGGTAGCTTGTGTCCCTGTGGGTCCTGTTCACTGCCTGTGGTCCAGCCTGAAAACTCACCCAGGGGGTTCAACCTGGAGTGGCCTCCTTGTGGGAAGGGCTGTGATTCCACAGCCGAACTGAAGGGGCGTCTTCCTGCTCAACACCCTTTGGGGTTCCTTTCCCTGCAGAAGAAAGCCTGGCCCCCCGCACAGGACGCGCTGTCGTTTCCTTTTCCCCTCCCGTCCCTGTCCCACTGCCATTCTTCTTCTCCTTCCGCTTGCCTTTCTCACTCTGCTCCCCACTCTCCAGCTAACACACACACAACGTTCACACAAGGTCACACACACACACACCTCTCACAGTCTCACACATGCAGTCTCTCTCACACACACACTCACACGCCTGTGCCCCAGGAAGCGGGGAGACTTGAACGCTTGCACGAGCCCCTGCCTCGAGGGCCCTCCTGTCCCCCTCCTTTGCCCATGATGAAATCCTCGCTCCTCCTCTGACTTCTGCTCCAGTCTCTCTCTTCCTGTGGCTCTGACCCCATCTCCCCAGCACCAGGCACTAGACTGGGAGCCCTCGCCACCCTGACCTCCAGCCTCCCACTGACCGAGAGATGCCCCGCCCCCCAGACCCTGACCGCTGTGAGGGCCTGAGCTCATCTTCTTTGGTACATCTGTTCCTGGCACACTTTACCAGGCAGCTAGAAAGTGCTCAAATGTTTGAGGAGTGGATGAGTGGTAACACCAAAAGGAAGGAGAGCAGGGAGTGTAGCCGAGACTGCCATTGCCACCTAAATATTCCTTCTCCTCTCCTCCCGACTATTAGAACCCTGACTTTTAGCTGGGGTCACACTGCCACCCAAAATAAAAGACTATATTTCCCAGCTTCCCTTGCAACAAAGTCTGGCCAATGAAATTTAAGTGGAAGTGTTGTGTGGAACTTCCTGGAAGTTCCCTTAAAAGGAAAGGAATGAGCCCCTCTTCTTCCCTTTCTCCCTCTCTACTGCCTGGAATGCTAATGCAATGGCTTGTTCAGCAGCCATTTTGGACTATTGAGTGGCTTTGAGGATAGAACCAATTCTAGGACAGTGGAGTAAAAGATAGGACCCTGGGTTCTTGATGAACCTGGATCCATCTCATTAACAGTGAACTGCCACTTTAACACTTCTTGTTTTGGGTCTATTTTGCTTAAATCTCTGTAGTTACATCTCCAGTACTCATAGCCCAACCCAATCCTAACTGCCCATGGAGCCAGCTGGAGAGGGGTGCGAGGGCTTCCCAATAGGAAGTCGTGGATTCTAGCCCTGAGCCACCTGTCAGTACGGGTATGCGTGCCCCAGGTGAATCAGTTGTGCCTGGCCTTGTCTTCATCTGTAAAACGAGCTTAAAGGTCACTGCCCTGCCCATGTACAGAGTGGTCGTCTGAACCTAATGAGATCAAGTATGTAACAATGATTTGTATAGCGCTGGCCTGGTGGCATAGTGGTTGAGTTCGTACACCCAGGGTTCGCTGGTTCAGATCCTGGCCGCAGACCTACACACTGCTCATCAAGCCACGCTGTTGCAGGATCCCACATAGAAGAACTAGAAGGACATACAACAAGGATATACAACTATGTACTGGGGCTTTGGGGAGAAAAAAGAAAAGAGGAAGATTGGCAACAGATATTAGCTCAGGGCCAATCTTCCTCACCAAAACAAAAGCATACCTTGAAAAAAAATGATTTGTATACATAAAACCTTCACAAATAGAAGGAGTGTGAACTGCCTGGATGGGCAGCTCCACCCTCTTCTGGGCCAGACGCGGCTCCATCAACCCCGCTGAGCTTGGACCTTCCTTGGATGGACAAGGCCAGAGCCAGGGGTATCTGGCTTCACTTGACACCTTTGGGCTCTTTCCAGGGCTGCGCCATTTTCCAACTCACCACCGACTTCTCAGGAGTCACCCTGGCCCACGGGAAGAGAGTGGGATGTGGTTGTTGGTGATGGTGAGGGCCAGAGAGGGTGGGAGTTCCGTCAGCCAACGTCTCGGGGGAATAGCGCCGCCGACATCGTAAAGTCTCTCCCAGAGGACGTGTCCAGACATGCGGGGTTGCTGGGCACTGTCACCCACTTTTTATTTCATGCGAACGCCACACATGGCTGCTCCCCAAGAGATTCTGGGCTGCACGCACCATCCTCCCTGTCCACTCCACAGGAAGAAACCTCTTATTGTCATTGACTTCCTAACCCATCACAGATGATCTCAGAAGAAATGCCAGAGAACGGAGTTTCCTTTGATCACAGTATCTTAAGATGTGTCTGCTCTTATTATGCCCTGATGATAAAAAGAAGCAAGAATTTTCCTCAAGAAGAGAAAAGGAAATGAGGTCAGCGACATCAGGTATAATTGTAGCCATACTTGCTGGAACCTGGAGCTGGACAGTAAGAACAGGAGCTTCAGGCTCTTGGGCCCTCGGGAGGCGCCAGACACGATGAGGTGGGTTGGCGTGTGCTAAGAATTTTAAAGGCCTCAAGACTAGTTTACCAGTGAGTTAACTGAGCCTCCGGGAAGGAAGGTAACTTGTCCAAAGTCTCAAAGTTAACGAGCTGGAAACTTGAGATTCCAACTAGGTCCACTCCCCCCCCCCCCCCCCCAAAGCCCAGCGCCCTCTCCGTTACTTTCTGCTGGAAGTTTCCATGCTTAGTATAAAGCAGCGTCTCTTAGTTGTGAAGACAATCCAAATTGCACATTAAACATGGTCCTTTTGGTCTCTCTGGTTGTATGGACCTTCTCTCCCCCTACTTGCCTGCCTGACAGTTAAACAAGGCCTCAGAGGGTTGGAACCCTAAATTCGTCTCACTAGATTGTTTCGGTTTTCAAACAACAATAGCTCCAGTTGGTTTATCTTGTTCATCTGAGAACCTAAAGACGTTCCATTGTTTCCTCACCACCAAGTAACGTGTCTTCAAGAGGTATTCCGCCTCTGGCTCAGTGTCCTGCTAGAATACGTTTCTGTTGTGGTGTCCAGTTGGAGATGGCTGCTTTGCCAGGAGGTCTGGTCTGATGTCAGAGGCGGCCCTTCCGCCGTGTGAACTGTAGGAGTGAGAAGGGAAAAGCTGGCCTTCGATAACTAAGCCAGGCTCGGTGGTTAGGCTCCTGGGCTCTGGAATCTGACTGGCCAAATGAGCTCCTGATGTCTCAGTTTCCTCTTGTGTAAAATGGGAAGATGGTAGAACATACCTGATGGGGTTGCAATCAGGATTAAATGAACCGCTTGTTAGTAGAGAGGCAGTGTGAATAATGGCTCTACGCATGAACTCTGGCCTTGAACCACAGCTCCTCTGCACAGGAGCAAGTTACATAACTCTGTGCCTCAGTTTACCCCATCTGAAAATGGAGATAACAGTAATTCCTACATCACAGACTATTGCAAAGATTAAATGATTCAGCAAGTGTAGCTGTGAGTGCTTTACTCTGGGTAGGTGTGTGATAAATGTGATGCTGGGGCAAAATGCACTCATGTCCCCAAACCCGGGCCACCCACACTTGGGCCTGCACAGTGCCAGTGCAGTGAAGTCAGCAGGGAGGGTTGAGACCTCCTACTTGCTCTCAGGGAACTTGAATTCTAAAACATACGTGACACAGGTGGTGAAAAAGCCCACACAAGTGTCCCACGCGGTGAGGGTTATTTCACCCGGTTAACTGCTGATGGGGAATGTGGTAGTTCAGTTGGGGGAAGAAGACTTTCTTTACCTGTGGTCAGCTGAGAAATGGTCCCCAAAGGTACCCAAGTCCTCATCCCTGGGCCCTGTGAATGTGACCTTATGTGGAAAAATCCTCCCCATCTCAAAATCCTCAACTCAATCCCATCTGCAGAGAAGATTCTGGATTATCCAGGTGGGCCCTAAAATGCAATCACGAGTGTCTTCATAAGAGGGAGGTTTGACACAGAAGAGGAGAAAGTAACATGGCCAGGGAAGCAGAGGTCGGAGTGATGTAGCCACAAGCCAAGGAATGCCGGCAGTCACCAGAAACCAGAAGAGGCAAGGAATGGCTTCTCCCTTGGGGCCTCTGGAGGGAGCGTGGCCCTGCCCACATCTTGATTTTGGCTCAGTTGAACTGATTGTAGATTTCAGGCCTCCTGAACTGGGAGAGAATAAGTTTTGGTTTTTTCGAGCCACCAAGTTTGTGGTAGTTTCTTACAGCAGCCACGGGAAACAAATACAACACCATGGGCTGTAAAGTGGGCTGTGCAACAACTGACATGGCCTGGTTCCATGTGGTCGGCTGTTGTAGGCACAGTTCATCCCCAGATAAAACACATAAGGACAAGATGCTATGGAAGTCCACCACTTGGTGGCCGAAAAGCATTGAACATCTATTTTCATTGGACAAAGTGTTTCTGAATAATGTGGGGAGGTGCAGAAAGGAAGCAGGGCAGGAAGACAAGCAAGGAATCTGATGCTTTCAGCACTGGGCCAGCAGGAGCCCCGCTCATAATCCTGTAAATGGGCAAGTCTGTTAGGAGTTGGGTAGAAATGCTCAGAAGTTATTTTTATTTTTTTAGAGCCTCCCCTTAGATCGTTTATCAACTAGTCACCCTCTAGAAGAGATCTTTAGTTGTTTTTTTTTAAAGGTATGCTTTTTCTGTTGCTGAGGAAGATTGGCCCTGACCTAATACCTGTTGCCAATCTTCCTCTTTTTTTTTTCTCCCCAAAGCCCTAGTATAGTTGTACATCCTAGCTGTAAGTCCTTCTAGTTCTTCTATGTGGGACACCACCACAGCTTGGCCTGACAAACGGTGCTAAGTCCACACCCAGGATCTGAACCAGCAAACCCTGGGGAGCCTCAGCGGAGCGCACGAACTTAACCACTATGCCACCAGGCCAACCCCAGAAGTTACTGGGGAATAATTACACCCCAGAATAATTACTTCCATTGTAAACTTACTATCTGAACAGATATAAACAAGAGTGAACTTCATGATGTGTTTAATAGGAGGCAGGCCTTTTTCTATAAAAGTGAAAAATATCACCATAAATCCTTACAATCTACATCAGCAGCAGCCCCAAACTGGAACAGGGTGCTGCTGCACCAACTGCACGTGGCTTAGCTCTCAGGGCGCTGAGATGCGACTCCATGACAAAGTTTTATGACCTCCTGTTGGGATTCTTGGGTTGGGATGGGAGATGAATTGGGTAAGGGGGTTCCACAGACCCCGTTCCCTCCACCTGTTCACCCATCAAGTCCCCCTTGAACCAATCACTGTGATAGCTTTCCAGGTTCTTATTGGGACCACCAAATTGCCTTGGAGCATCTGGATGGGATTTCACCTCCATGGATGCTTCTTGCCTTGCTTTCACGCAATGGGAAGGAGAGAGCCTGTCTGGACCACATCTCCAGCTGCTGGCAAGCTGGCTTCCTGTGGATTACGTTGGTGGGCTGAAACTGGTTGGCACACTACTTAATTTCAACTTTTTTGTGATTACGCACTTGGTTCTATTTGTTTCTCAGACCAAAATTTTGAACACACAACCTTTAGCTCTGCTCACTGCCAAGCTGGTTTAGGCTGGATTGCCTCTAATCCTCCCTGTGACATAGCCCTCAGAGAGGCCTTAACGGGATGGAAGTCGAGATCCCTAATTTACCAATGACCTTTAATGAAACCTCCAGTGAACCTAAAGTACTTTGCCAATGCCTTTAGGAGCCTCAGTCCTCACAGCATCCCTGCGAGGTCACTGTTGGAGTGTCTTTGGCTGCAGTGGTCCAGAATCGAGCCCAATGGAGTTGGTAAAGACCATGCCTGTAGCATAGTCCCACCACTTGTTGGAGGAATCACCCTCAAGAAAATTTACCAAGATAGTAGTTTTCCCATCTCCGCACTTTGTTAGTTAGTGTTTTCCATTTGCTTGGGTTTATCCTGTCAATCCCTTTGCTAATTAAATCACTTAAAAGTATATACTGGTAAGAATAGACACTGTCAATGGACTGCAAACAAAACTCCTTTCTGTTATTGATGATAAACCATTTCAGAAAAGACCAGGCTGTGTCTAAAGGGTTCAGGTAATTGTAAGGGGAAGGCAGAGAGAGCAGTTCATGGCCACAGGACTTGGCCACCTCAGGGCAACACATGATGCTCGTTAAGTTAATGACTGACTCTTTATCTTCCTTTGGCCCCATCTCATCCTGCAGCCTTCTCTCTTTGACCACAATGGCGCACCTCCCATAGGCCTTCTTTGCTGCATCACAGAACTCGAAGAAGAGGTTGTCTTCTTGTTTGACGCATAACTCATCTCTTAGGAACATCCGATATTTCCAGGGCACCCATCCTTGACTACCACCGGCATGCACAATACACCAAGTTGGAGTCTGAATGTAATATCCGTCATTAAAATCTTCCCCAGTGACAAGGCTTTCAGGGATTTCAGCTTCCCCCAAATATATGGTCTTAAATCCATCGTATTGCAGCGTTCTCAGGGTTTTCAAATACTGCAGGCATTGCTTCCTCTTGGCGGTATCAAATAGATTTCTGCTAATGATGTTTCTCAAAAGAAGGTTTGTGAAGTGAGGCATGATGGCTCCTCAAGGGTCTTTAAAAGCTGGCATGTCTCCCTCCGTGGAGATCTAGCCAGAGTGGAATGATGACCTCACAAAGGGCACTCTTACACTGGGCCAGTCCCATAGATACACTTTGGATTTCCAAGCATCATGGAACACATACTCGGAACTATTCTCTCATGGCTTATGCCGTATGGGAATGGAAATGCTATCCACATAAAATGTTTCTTTGACATCACTTCTGCAGTAAGTCTGGGACGGAGATTGGCGATTGTATTAGTTTGCTAGAGTTGCCATAACAAAATACCATGGGGTGGGTGACTTGAACAACAGAAATTTATTGTCTCATGGTTCTGGAAGCTGGAAGTCCAAGATGAAGGTGTCAGCAGGTGTGGTTTCTTCTGAGGCCTCTCTCCTTGGCTTGTAGACGGCTGTCTTCCCTCTGTGTCCTCACGTGGCCTTTCCTCTGTGTCCATGTATGACTCAGCCCTAATCTCCCCTTCTAACAAGGTCACCAGGCCTGTTGGATTAGGGCCAACCCATACGACGTCATTTTAGCATCATCACCTCTTTAAAGCCTCTCTCCAAATACAGTCACATTCCGAGGTACTGGGGGTGGTGGTTAGGGCTTCAGCATATGATTTTCGGGGGACACAATCCAGCCCATAACAACAATCTTTTCAGAGTGATGAGCCAAGTTTCTGACTCCTCTCCATGTGGTTCATGAGGATGGAGAGGAATATTTGCATCCATCCATCCAAAATATATTTACTGAGCACTTACTAAGCGCCAGGCATTGTGCCAGGCACCAGAGGTACAGCCATGACATGTCCAATGAGGCCTGAACATGTGTGTGGCATATGTCTGTATGCATGGAGTTCACACCAGCTGTCTGCCCACTCTGACAAGCAAGATAATTTTTCCAGGTGGCAGAAGAAAGTACAGCAAATAGCAAAAGAAAATCAGCCTGCGTACCTACTTTCACTGGGGCTGCGAATTCTTGAGCTAATTCAATACCCCATCTGGAAAGCAGGTTTAATTTCACGTACTCAAGGCCAAATGTCAGTTTGCTTGAAATGCTAGCAGTCTCCTCAATTTCCTTTGTTTGTATTTTCCTGCCCCCTTACGCAAAGTTAGTGATGTTTCATAAATGTGCATAATGGATTCCCTCAACTGAAGATGTGGACAAAATGATTGATCAGGTCCTTTGCCCAACTGTTGAATGGATGAGAACTTTTCCTCCCACAAGGGCTTTCTTGGGATTAAGGTTTAGGCAACCCCAGACAGTAGGACTTCTCCAGCACAGCAAAGTTAACACGAGGCCTGTGCTCTCCGAACAGCCTCTCTCAGAGGCCAGGATCAGTGGTTTGGGTTGACAATTGGCTTGTGGCCATTTTCTCTTGGGATTTTTCTTTTGGTAGCGGGAATTCTTTTTCAGACCAAATGAGACATGGACGCCAAATATGTAGAACAGAAGTGGCTGCTTCTGTGGCTGCTCTGGCTGGAGTGGTAATGGTGGTCCCAGAGGCCCCCTGTTCAGTCACCCCCTCCTCCCTCTTGCCCCAAGGGACCCTGTGGCCTGGAATGGCAGTGTGAAAACACCATACAATACAACGAAGTCAATTTTTTTGCATGTGTGTGTGTGTGTGTGTGTGTGTGAGAAAGATTGTCCCTGAGCTAACATCTGTGCCAGTCTTCCTCTATTTTATATGTGGGCTGCTGCCACAGCATGGGTTTGATGAGCAGTGTGTAGGTCCATGCCCAGGATCTGAACCCGTGAACCCCAGGCTACTGAAGCAGAGCACATGAACCCAACCACCACACCACCAGGCTGGCCCCAAAGTCAATTTTAAGACAACGGTTTTTTGCTTCTCTCATCCAATTTTTAGTTATGTATGGATATGAGAAACATGTTCAGAAGTATAGAAGGGAATGTATAATATGTTATCCTTTGTGTAAATATATATCTGTATGTAAACAAAATATACATATGAAAATTTGCTATATTTTCAAATATAAACAACGGAAGAATAAACCACACATTACTTAAAAATGCTTACCTATAAGAAGAGGGCTAGAACAGGAGAAATGAAAAAAGCAAGAAATCTAGACTTTTCTTTGTTTTTTTTTTTCAGGAAGATTAGCCCTGAGCTAACATCCACCACCAATCCTACTCTTTTTGCTGAGGAAAACTGGCCCTGAGCTAATGTCTGTGCCCATCTTCCTCTACTTTATATGTAGGATGCCTGCCACAGCAAGGCTTGACAAGCAGTGCATAGGTCTGAGCCCAGGATCCGAACTGCGAATCCTGGGCCACGAAAGTGGACTTCACTGCTGCACCACTGGGCTGGCCTCTCGGCTTTTCTGAATGTATCTTCTTTTACAGTTTTGACCAGAAAATGTAAGAATTTTACATTTTTTTTTTAAAAAAGCAAAACAAGAAAATGATCTCTAAGATACACAAATAAAACTCAAACTAATGAGCCTAACTGCTTATTGGGTCAGTAACAACAACAACAACAAAAAACCCTCAATCCAGTAGCAATGTACACTCCTACCCGCTAGGTTATGGTCTCTAAATATTGTTTCCTACTATAGGAATCAGAGATCCTTTCATTCTAGGCCTAGGGTAGGAAATGTACAAGATGAGGTTGGGACATCAAAGACTACCAGGTCTGTTGAAAGGAACTAAGAGTCAATTAAAGAAGGCTCCCATGGCCAAAGATGGAAGAATTTGAGCATCAATCAATCAATCAACCAATCAATAAACAATGTGATAAATTGAAGCAGAATGTATGTATAAAAATCTTTGCATTCACAATGGTACTCAAACAAACGAATACTCAAAAAACTCAGTGACTGCCTTTGCAGGTGACTATGAAGAGCACCATTGCATTATTTTGCCAATTAATAAGTAAAAGAATCAAATGCTTGTCCGGCCTTTCCTTGTGTGGATTCCATTTCAGAGTGGGTATCAATGACCTGGAAGAGTGTCCATGACTTATCGTTAGGTTTACAAAAGCAAGTAGACGCAGAGTATGATTCATTTTTAAAAAATCAAACATCTATTTAAGGATCTGTATCTACCTTTGCGGATCCAGATAGACAAGCGTCTGGATGACACAACAACTCTAACAGTGTTTCCTCTGGTAAGTGGAACAGAGGTGTGGATGGAGGAAGAGCCAGTAGCTGGAAATTATTCACAACACACAAGCGTTGTGTTTATACCTTAAAAGGTAACGAGAAAGTTTTTTTTAATTTAAATTCTGACAGGTTAAGAGATCCTCTGTTTCCCACTGCCCGCCCCTTCCCAGCCCTGGAATAGGAGGAAGTACTCTGACCACCCAGGTGCGTGTAGAGGTTTAATTAACAGACCACTTAGCAAACAGGAAGTGTGCAGACAGCATATAAACAGTGTCCCCGTGACCCCACTCTCAATGCCGTTCTCCCACGCAGTCATCGGTTCCTCCTCCTTCTCCTGCTTTGCATTCACGTCTTTGTGTCTCTGTTCAGCCCATTCATCCCCCTCAAGAGAGAAACTTTCGGATTTGCCAGGTGCAGTTCTTCTGGAACCGCTGGGAAAGGCCCTGGCCCCTTTGCATGAAGCATCTTAGTTAATCCTCGCTGGGACCCGTGGGGTTGGAAGGATTGTCGCCCCATTTGCAGGACGAGTTGCTTAGGGAGAGAGGGCAGAGGGGCCCCTTTTGTCTCCTTGCCAAGCAAGAGAAGAGTCCCCAGTCACCTCTTTCTCTGCAAAGGAGATTCTTTTAAAAAAAATCCTTCTAATGTGCTTTCTAGAGCCACGGAGAGTTGACCAGGACAAGGGGGCTTCTCACATTCCTTGACCCTCTCCAGAGCTTCTTTTCCTTGCGTGCAAGATGAGAGAATTGGACCAGGCAAGGGCTGAGGTTCATTCACCCTAAAATTGGATTTTTTTCTTTCTCGTGGAACAAAAAAGATATATATATATAAGTGTGGATGTAACTGTGTGTGTTTGTGTGTGCAGACTCATGAGAGTGTGTGTTTGTGTATACGTGTGTGGGATGTTGCATATGTGTGTGAGTTTGCATGTTTGTAAAGGGTGTGCAAATGCATGTGTAAATGTGTGTGTACATATGTGTCTGTATGTGAGTGCATGTGGCCTGTGTTGTGTGTGTGTGTGCGCACGTATGTGCATGTGTGACTTTTGAATACCTGGGACCTGTGGGAGGACATCCCTCTCCAGATGTGCTTCCTGTTTGCTCAGCAGCCGAGCTCCCAGAGAACGCCCTCCTCAGGCCTGGCCCGGAGTGACAGCACTTCCCACTGGGCCCGGAGCTGGAACCATTAGTCAGAGTAATTACCAAATTCTCTTCAGTCTCCTGCGGCTCACTTCTTGCCTTGTTTGGCTGAGCCAAGACTTCCATCTCTGGCTTCTCCTACGGCCCTCCCCTGGGAGGTAAAAATAACCCACAGAGCTCAAGGCTTCTTCCGAGCTCTGCCTGGGACAGTGGACCCCAGCCCAGGTGCATCCGGGAATTGCATGGGGAGCTTTACCCCATTGCTTGTGTCTGAGCTCCAAGCTCGGAGGTTCTGATTGAATTGGCCTAGGGTGAGGCCTGTGCATCATGGAGATTTTTACAAGCTTCTTCGTGACTCTGGGGTGAAGTCAAGGTGAGAACTGTTGTCTTCAAGTAGGTTCTAATCAGGGCCCGTGGGGACCTGTAGGTGCAGGATGTTAGAGCTGCTGGGACCTCAGAGTTAGTCTTAAAAGGAATAGAACACAGGGGCTGGCCCCGTGGCCAAGTGGTTAAGTTCGTGCGCTCCACTGCAGGCGGCCCAGTGTTTCGTTGGTTTGAATCCTGGGCTCGGACATGACACTGCTCATCAAGCCACGCTGAGGCAGCGTCCCACATGCCACAACTAGAAGGACCCACAACGAGGAATATACAACTATGTACTGGGGGGCTTTGGGGAGAAAAAGGAAAAAAATTAAAAAAAACAATCTTAAAAAAAAAAGGAATAGAACACATTCTTCGTGTAAACATATATAGACTTTTTAATATAGAAACATTTGAGTTTTATATAAATAAAGATAGAAGGTAGGGAATGGGGTTGGGCTTCTCCTTGCTCCCTGTGGTGGCCTGAGGAACCTTCATGGAACATGGCGTCTTAGTCCATTCCAGCTGCTGTAAGAAGTTTCCAGAGACTGGGGGAGCTTCAACAACAGACATTTATTTCTCACAGCTCTGGAGGCTGAGAAGTCCGACATCAAAATGCTGGTGGATATGGTATCTGGTGACAGCTGTCTCTCGAGTTTGCAGACAGCTATCTTCTCGTTGTATGCTCGCCTCGGGGAGAGCAGAGGGAGGAGGCAAGCTGTGAGTCTCTTCTTACGAGGGCAAGAATCCCGTCCTGGGGGCTCCACCCTCATGAACCAATTACCCCTCAAAGGCCCCGCCTCCCAACACCATCTCACGGAAGCTGGGATTTCAACATACGAATTTTGGGGAGACACAGACATTCAGTCCATAGCACCTGGTCTGAGAGCCTCACATTTGCTTCAACTCTGGTAGCCATCACTCCTCTGCCCCAGATGTTTTGGCTCTGGGCCTTCCAGGCACATGGTAGGTAGGATGGCTTGTGATGGGAGCAGCCATGGGCTCATTCTAGCCAGTGAGCGGCCAGCGGAAGTGATGGTGTCCCTTCCAGGCTGGAGCATTTAATTATCCGAGTGAGACCCTCCAGAGTTTTGCCCTCTGGCACTGAGACCAGCGATGGTTCCCAGAGTGGCTGCTCCGGAAACCTGGCTCTCAGGGTGCGGACAGCAATGACATGGAGCCGAGCCTCAGCCGACCTGCTGTGTACATGTGGCCTGAGACAGCAATCAACCCAGCCCAAACTTGTAACCTTCCCTCTCCTCACCTTGAATGAAAATAAAAGTATATTTTAGACAAAGACTTAGTGGAAACATCACGTGGACTTGAGAATCTGGTAGACTCAACTTTGAACATCTTGCCAGCTGTGTGACATTATACAGATTTCTTAACCTCTCTGAGCCTCAATTCCCTAATAGTACCCACCTCGTGGAGCGTATAAGGGGATCACCAGGCTAGTATACTCCAAAGCACTTAGCATTTGGTAGCGTTCATTAAATGTTGGTTTTCTTGCCTTCCTATCGCACTTTTAATGGACATATGTTGCCTACCCTGCTTCCATCGCCCTCCCTCCCTCCTGATGTTATCCTGAGTTTGGTTCAGGTGTTCACCTGTCTCCCGTGAAGCTCAAGTCCTCTTGGAGGAAGCCATGACCACTCCTGCTCCAGATTTAAGCTGATCAGCGCATTCCACTGCTGGGCCCACCGCATGGTTCGGGGTGCTGTTGTGACATAAAGAGACCCAGTCAACCTCGGGGTTCTTGCTTGGACTTCTGAGCACTCAGCCTCCAAGAGAGGGGGCCAAACTTCCTTCCTTGCCTCTGTCTTTCCCTAGGAGGAGAGCTGTCCTCTGTCCTTCATACAAAAAGCCTCTCCAGCCAACACTTGTTCAGACACATCCAACCCCCGGCAGGGGACACAGCCTGGGTTCCAGCTGGGACCCCTACTTATTTGTTTTCTGCTAATTAAACTTCCTAATATAACTCTGTGCTAAGTGGGTTTGCAAGGCAGGGGGTGTGGGATAAAGGGCCCTGCCTGGCTTGGAGAGGAGGCAGTCCCCTCTGCATTTCGTACTAATAAAGAGACACATGAGTGACAGTACTTGTCTGGGCCATGGTGGCAGCTTCCGGCAGAAGGGACGAAATAATCAGGATTTCAAACAACCAGGAAGACCGTGACTGGGGGTCAGACAGCTCAGCATCTCCCTGGCAAGTAATAATTACAATAATAATCATCTCCAAAGAAGTTTAGGATTTGTGCCCACAGGAAGGCAACGCAGAAATCCATGTCATGGAAATGATGTGGCTTAAGTTGACATTTATGACTTTTATTGAAGACTCATCAACATAATCCCGCTAGTTGGTTTCACTTCATTAAATTTGCCAGTGTGTCGAATTATATTGCTCTGTGCGGATGCTGGATGACATAAATCTCTTTTTCTGCCCTGACCTGCGGTTTATCCATCCATTTTTCAGTACTGTTGTAACATATTGTTCTGAATTTCCAACACTTTATGCATGCTCTTCTTACAAAGAGGTCACAGACCGTGGAAGGTTTTCCTTCTGTCACACACTGAGTGGTCACCCTGCCAGGGCTGGGAGGAGGGGTCTAATTGGAGGGGATGTCCATATGCCACAGGGAACCCAAGAGAGGTCATGACCCCTTCTGAAGGTGATCCGCCCTGAATCTCTCCCTTTATAGGAGGTGTTTATCACAGGCCAGGTCCCTGAAGGGTGGTTCTTCTCCTGCAGCCCATCCTTACTTCATCCCCCCAACACACTATATCTGTCCAGGCTCACTGCCCCCCTCCCTACTCCTACAAGACCCTGGCTCACCTCCAGCTTTGCTCCTTTTGCCCTGCTCCGTAAGTGCTCCCTTGACACTGTCTTCACCAGGAGACTGTGTTTCTCTGCATCTCTGGCCCTAGCACAGTGCCTGGGCCTTTGAGTGCCTGTGGTAGAATAAGGAACGTATATTTAGTCTTTGTCCCCAGTTCCTAGCACAGAGCTTCTAAAACCCTTGGAATTTCCTGAGTGGTAGGAGCATCTTTTATTATTCATCACAAGCCCCTTTCAACCATACCCAAGTTTATGCTGATAAGGTGACTCTTGGTGGTCCCCTAGATAGCTGCAGGATGGGGGCTGGTTGCCAGAGGAACGAACCCTGTGATCAGAGTGTTGGAAATTTCACCACCACCCCTCAATCTCCGGGGAGGGGAGAGGGACAGGAGAGCGAGTTAACCAGCAACGGCCAATGATTTAATCAACCATGTGTGTGTAATGAAGCCTCCATGAAAACTCCTAAAACATGGGATTTGGAAAGCTTCTGAGCTCGTGGACACACAGAGGTGCTGGGAGGGTGGTGCCCCAGGAGAGGGCATGGAAGCTCAGTGCCCTTCTCCCATTCCTTGCCCCGTGGGTCTCTTCCCTGTGGCTGTTCCTGAGTTGTGTCCTGTGTAAGAAACCAGTAATCCATTAAGTCAAGTGTTTTCTGTGAGCTGTTTAAGCAAATTATGGAACCTGAGGAGGAGGTCGTGGGAACCCCCAATTTATAGGTGACAAATAAAAATGGCAAGCAATAGGATATATTGGAGTATATGAGGAAGCCATTTGGTATAAACCTAATTTGGCCTGACCTTGTCTTTCCAAAAGGGCCTGACCGAGGCCCTTGAGCGTGCATTGCATATCTGCTTTAGAGATTCCCTATGGCAAGAGCAAAGGCCCTTGAGATAAAGATGCAACTTCCCTCCCCCTGCCAACGTTGGCATCTCCTTAAAGATTAAGCATCTTTCTTTAGGCTGGCAACCGATTGCAGCACTCATCTGTGACCCCCCAGCCGGAGGCAACACACCTGCCACCCTGCAGCGTTCACTGAGACAGCAGACCTATCTGCCATTTCCATCAATTGGTGTGCTGACAGAGCAGCCTTGTGACTATTGTAAAAGGGACATTTCAATCATATGTGAAACACCCTCTTTGAGGATATATAACCACCTTGTGTACCCCCACTTCTTTGGAGTGCTCTGTTCCTTTGTGGAAAGACTCTCCCGGGTTATAATCCTAAGATTTAAGCTCAGAATAAACTCACCCAAATTTTCATTTATAGATTGGTTATGGATTATTTTCGTCGACATAGGCAATTGGTCAGAAGTGCAGGTGACAACCTGGGACCTGAGACTGGCATCTGAGGTGGGGGCAGTCTTGTGGGATGAACCCTTGGCTTGTGGGGTCTGCACTCACTCTGGGCAGTCAGTGTCAGAGCAGAATTGAATTGGGGTCTGGAGAGTGGGAGAACTGATTGTTGGTGTGGAAAACCCACACATTTGGTGTCACAAGTGTGAGTAAAAACAGCTCAGAATTTCCTTTGAAAATGTCTGGGGAATCATATGACCTCAGGACAAGAACGTTGTGCACCTTGCCAATATGCAGTGTTACTTTGATAGGCCTGCTACAAAAAGATGAAGTTAAGACGAAGAGCAGAAAAGAGAGGGAAGGAAAGAAAAAGGGGTTATAAGTCGTTGCTTGGGAAGCAGCCTTAACACAATAGATGTGTGGCTTTTCCCCTCCTGACCTCTGAGCACTCACCACCACCCATTTTATAGTTATAAATATGCTGTCACGTAGCACCTCTTGCCTGACTTTTGTATTTGTAGTTAATCTTGTATGATTTATACCCTCCGGGCTTTAACTACGTAAGAGGAAGCTGTCTTAGGCTTTATGTAGCAAAGCGTCATGCACAAAGTAGGTGTTGTGTACATAGCAGCTTATTGGTCGATTTAACTAGAGTAATAGAAAATGAAAAAGAAGTAAAAGGCTCACAAATGTGGAGGCTGTCTCTTGGTTTCCATGACAATGTTTTATTGTCATGGAGCCAGTCCCACACTAAACATTAATCCTTGGCCAAGGTCAATGAAAGAAGTGGCCCATTGTTTGGTTAAGGCTGAAGGATATATTGAAGTCTCCCGGTAACCACGGGGTCCAGAAGCCTGTTGAGCTTCCTTTCGTCCACCATGGCCCAAGTTTGCTTGGCTGTGGACTTTCATTGTTTGTCAGACCTTGTATCACTCTGGGTGCAAAGCCCCTTAATGAGCGGCGAACATTTAATGTATAGAATTACTATTACTAAACAGAGAAGCTATAAAGATGTAAAGAGAACTCTAAAGGTGCCCAGGTCTACGGGAGAGTGCCCAGGGAAGGACAACTCTGAAGCGGGGGGGTCCCCACCCCAAGCAGGGGTTCAGACCTGGTTAGAGGAGGTGTGGTTGCAGCCACAGGGTAGAGGAGAAGTTTGTGGGGTTGCCTGGGCCAGAGCTGGGCCACAGTCTTCCGACAGCAGGAAACAATTTCCCAGGGCACAAGAGGGCCAAGCTGGTGGGCGGGGCAGGGATCCCTCCGGGGACGCTGCCGCTGTTTCCCGTGGCCCTCCTGATGGGGAGACCATGCGCCCCAGGCTGCACGGAGCCCTGCCAGCGAGCCGGCTCCTGTGAGCTCCGAACTCCACATGGCACAAAGGACGCCCCTGAACTCTGTGCTAAGAGGTTCGACCAAACCGTAGCCTGGCTTCCACCTGCTCTAGGCAGTGTCCATAAAGATGACCGCACACCCACGCTGAGTCTTGGCTCAAGAAAACACAATTCTGCGAAACCACGAAATGTACATTGTCCCACAACATACACGTTGTGTACAACCCACCTTGCCAAACCGTTTTCAGTAATTCTCCACCTCCCCCTTCTGGAATCTTCCACTTCCGCCCAGCCCCCAGTCCCTTATTGTGTCTTCTCTGTTCTCCCTTTAAAAACCTCAGCTATTTGTCTCAGTTGGAGTGCAGCTCAGTCTACACCGGTGTCTCCCTCCCCTACTGCCCTCATCTGAACATGATCTGTCTTGCCTCCTTTAACGAGTGTCCAGTGCTGGCTTTTCTTGGACACTCCATCTTCGTCAGCTGGGACTGCCATAACAAATATCACAGACTGGGGGCTTACACAGTAGACGTTTATTTCTCACAGTTCTGGAGGCTGGAAGTCCAAGGTCAAGGTGCGGGCACATTCAGCTTCTGAGGGAGACTCTTCCCGGTTTGCCACCTTCTTGCTGTATCTTCACAGGGTGGAGAGAGCGAGCTCTGGTGTCTTTCTTCCATAAGGACACTAATTCCATCATGGGGGCTCCACCCTCTTGACCTCATGGAAACCTAATACCTCCCAAAGATCTCGCCTCCAAATGCCATCACACTGGGGCTAAGGCTCCAACATATGAATTTGGAGGGGCCATAAACACTCAGTCCACAGAACACTACCAACCCCTGACCCCTCTACCTGACGTCCACCAGCCTTGCTGGCCTCTGTCCTGGACGGTTGTTTTCCGTAGCCTTTCCATCCTGGGCACAGTGCACACCAGACTATGTATCACCCTGCCAGCAAGTGGGCTTCCTACATCCTGACTCTCTCTGAGCCCCCGCCCACCAGCCTTGGCTCTCCAGGGCCCTGAGAAATTGTTTTCTGCTGCCCTGAGACTGTGGCTCAGCTCTGGCCCAGGCAACCCCATGAACTTCTCCACCAACCAGTGGCTGCAAACAGAACTTCTCTGATGAGGTCTAAACCTCAGCCTTAGGGAGCGGACCCCCTTCCAAGTCTGTCCTCTGGACACTCTCCCTCAGCCCCGGGACATGCTTTAGAGTTCTCTTTACATCCTTGTAGTTTCTTCCCCATCACAATTTAGTAATTCTTTATGTGACACTCCCTCTGTTCAAATGACTGCGTGGTCTGTCTCCAGCTTCATTTGTGGGTGTCACCAAAGACGCAGCATAGGATATAGGGGTACAGAGGATGGGCAACAGGCAGCTGAGATAGCGCATGTAGCACACTCAGTGCCTGGCCCTACCAAGTCCTTTCATTTTGGCTTTTATTGTTTTTAAGTGAATTTTTTTTAGCACATCTGCAGGAGGCTGGGCAACAGAAGTCTTTCTGGAGGAAATGATGTCTGAGGTGCTTTGAAGACAGAGAAGCGAGCTGGGCACATGGGCGGAAAGGGAGGCGCCAGGGCCAAGGCTGGAAGCTCGCCCACCTGCCAAGGACTGAAGTGAGATAGAAAGATAAATGTACTTTGTAAACATAGAGAGAGACTGTAGACAGTAATAATCCAACTATCTTTGCTTTCTGGAAGTGGACCTAACTCCAACCAATCCCCTTGTTCAAATTCCATGCTTATTATATTTTCTGGGGACTAGACATTTCCACCAGAAAGAAGTGCCTCGTGAAAATCATTAGGACCTACCATCCCAAACGAAAGAGCACCCACTGTAAACAATTTACTGACGCACTAGTGTTACATCCTTCATTCATTCGGCAAATACCTATTGTGAATTTCGTAAGCAGTGGGTCATGTCAAAATTAATAAGATGTTGTCCTTACTCTTATTCTCTTCCCTGCACCCATTCTACAGATATTGGGTTAAATCTGGTACCATCCTTCCAATGACTTTTGTGACCTTTAGATAGTTTAGCTGAAACTAAACTTAAACTAGACTACAGCATTTCTGTCCCCAACATCCCGTGTCTGCCATCTGCTTCAAATTCACTGGCCACTCTAGGAAAGGCTGAGCAAATACTCACAAATGTTTCGTCTCTGAATTCTTTCTTTCAATCTTTTTTTAAAATGTTATGATAATTATATCACACCAGACAACGATAATGCAGCTGAGCCGATTAGAATTTTATTTAGAATAGACGTGTTCCAATCACAGAGGAAGTCTCCAGTAACCTTGACTCGATTTGGTACAAATCCTGGTACCATCAGCCACAAGTCCCCAGAGGAGCCATTCCCGGAAACAGCCAACTGGATCCATTCTGCATTGATCTTAAATAATTTCCATTTCAGAGGAAGGCCTTATCTGACCTGATCCCCTAACCTTGGGGGAAACTTATAGGGACAAAGAAAGAAAAAGTGTCTGGAATGTTGGGAATCAGCTGCCTCTGTTCCTGTCTCCACCAGGGTTGGTGGAACAAGCAAATCTCTCCCCCACTCTCTGAACTGAACACACGCTGTGCCCAGGCACCCTCCCCACCAGTCCCACTACATGGGGTTTGCCAAGACAGCGGTTAATTGCTCTGCACCTGAGCATATTAGATTTAAGGGATTTTGCATAAACTATCCATATAACTTGAGATTGCTTCCCACGCGTCTTGCTTAAAATGGAGACTATGCAGACGCAGTTCCCATCCAAGAACACATCTGCCAGGCAAACTCTCAAACTAGCTCCCCAGAAGGTGGGGGAAGTTGGATCAAGCAACAGTTAGGTGACTTGGAAAAATGCCCTTGGATCTCATGTAACTGTCTGGGTGTCAATGGGAAGACAGTGGCTTTTGCTCCTTAGGAAAGACCTTTGGAGTTAGGCCTTGACCACGTGTCTAACATGACAAGCCCTCCTTGGGGTTTCCATAGCAGTTTATTGACAGAGTCAGGGCTTGGGGATTAAAGAGAACAGATTTCGTTGAATGCTTTTTGAGAGGTCAAGCAACAAGAAATCTCATAAGTGATCACTGAGCTGACATAAGAAGCATATGAAATCTATGTTTTCCCTATAAATACTAAAATCCTATAAATATGAAAATTTTGATGAAAGAAATATCTCAACTTACCACATCACATAGCTTTTCTTTTCAAATTCCACTCCAGAGCCCATTTTTTTCAGGAAGTTATTTATCCAGTGGTATCATTTAGGATACTCTTGGTTGAGGGGGACAGAAAGCCTGCCTCCAATGGACTCAAGAAAGGGAATTTATTGGCTCACAAACTAAAACAATCCAGTGGTAAATTTAAGGCTATAGGCACAGTTTGATCAGGACTTTAGTCTCTAGAATTTTCTCAGCTCCCCTCTCTGTGTTGGCCTTTGCCCTCAAATTGGCTTTTCTCATGGTGGCAACATGGTTCCAGCAATTCCAGATCTGTGTTTAACACCATCCAGAGCAAGAGAGTGTTTTCGTGTCCCAGAATTCCCCCTTAAAGTCTTCCAGGTCATTCCTATGGGGTGGGCTTACTTAGGTCATGGGTCTGTCTTGGACCCGATCAGTGAAGCTGGGAGATGGAACGCACTGATTGGAGTAACCTAGGTCTCTTATTTCAGCCCATGAGCTGGGAGTAGTTCCAGCTTCCCTAGAGCCACATGGATCCCCAAACGTAAATTAGAGGCTGTTGGGTTAAAGAAGGGGGAAATGCATACTGGGAAAGCGACCAACAGGAGAGGATCATATCTTTAAATTCACTTAAGTTCTGGCCTTTCAGTCTCATTTTAACACATTCTGCATTCTTACTCATTATGGATTACATTTTGTCTATCTTTGTGTCTTCTGTTTTGTCCTGCCCTTTAACCAACTCAAACATATGGAGAAAGCCCAGCCATAACCATATAAACAAACCAACACTTTGTTGGAGAACCCGTGAGATGATGATGTAGAAAATATGGAAACAAAGAAAAATACTTGGAAGTCTATCCCACCTTCCAAAAACAAAAGCTTGGGGCTTAAGTTTGAACTTTATGAAATCACGGGGCTGGTGTAGACCACTGTCTGCAGGCAGGGAAAAAAATATTTCACTCGTAGGGAACATCCCCAAAAGCCAAACTGGTTGAACTTCACAGAAGTTGGTATAAGATTCAATTTTTCTCTTTGCTTGCTGAAAGCCACTTGTAGAAATTCAGCTAATCCCAATTGCTCTAAGTTAATCAGTCATCTATGCCAGATCTTATTTCTTTTTTTTTAGGCAGAGACACGTATATGAGTAATAGATATTTGTAAAACATTTGAGTGAATCATACTGCGCCTAATGTAACAAACCTAAAAGTGGCTGTTCTGTCTACACGTAAAACTTGAATCTCACGGACTTGATTCAGAGCACAGGTCATCACCTGTTATGCAGATGGGTTCTCCTGTAGGACAAGGGAAGACAGCCATTGCTTACAGACCAATTGCCAGTGGACTAGTTGTTTCCTGTTCCACAGTAGCGTTACCACCGCCACCAACATCAACCATTCCAACACCACCACTGTCAACATCAACCACCACCAACCATCAACTATCACCATCACCAACCATCAACATCAACCACCATCAATCACTACCAACACCACCACCACTAGCACAACCATCCCTACCATCACCACCAACCCCAATACGCCATCAGCGTCAATCATCATCACCTCCACCACAACAAGGCTTATATTTACATATTTATTTTACTTTTCAAAATATATTCATATGCATGATCTCATTAGCTCTTATCTACTTTGTAAGATTGGCAGAACTGGCATCATTATCCTCACTTTGTCTGTATGGAAACGAAGGTCCAGAGAGGTGAAGTGGTGTGCGCAAGGACACCAAAGTGGTTGACAATCAAACACAGACTAGAGATTGGTTCTTCTGACTGCAAAATGAACCCTTTTTTTCAGTGGACCCCATCCTCCCAATGAAAATGAAGAACTTCTGACTAAATTCTGATATTAACAACTTTGGTTCTATGCTCCAGTCAGAGTCTTTGAATGAAAGGTCATTTGAGACCATATATTGCAGCCCTCATGTGTTCCAGGTGAGCCACTAGCCACTCAAAGTTCATATGACCCCCTAGAAGTTCAGTTTTCATCCAGGGCATTTGACTCCAAATTCAGCCTTCTTTCCACGACCAGAGGCCACCTTTCCATATACCCCTCAGGAGTCTCCTATGTTCCTCTGGGAACACTGAGTGCCCCATGCCCTTCCCTGGAGCACAAGATTTTCCAGTGAAGAATGAATATGACTGAAAGCTGCTGCCCCTGCTTTCTCTTCTCAAAGTGCCAGAAAGTCTGAGAAGGAAACGGGATGCTGGCTTTCAGTCACATCCCTATCAGCCAGAAGTGCCCACAGCTCAGAGATGCTCTTCCAGCCCCATTCAAGGACCTTGACTCCTCTCTCAATGTTCCCGATAAATCCAAAGCTGTTCCCCGGCAAGAAAGTTGGCCCCTGTGGAGGCCTGCCTGTCTTGACTTTCAGGGGTCCCTTGGAGTTCGGTTTGGGGCCCGCTATTTCCACGCTCTGGCCCCACGCTGCACTGGCTGGGCGGCAGGAAAGCTCTGTTGCTAATGGTCAGTGTGGAGCGTTTGGCCACCTTGCTCTGGAGCCCTTTCTTTTTGAGTTCAGAGGTCAAATTTGAGTAACACACATCTTCCAAGCACTTATCATTCTTTCTGAGGATGTCGCTGGCCAACTGGAAGAGGAAAATCACTCCGTAGATGCCAATGATGGTGAGGATGTACCAGGCAGCGCTGGTCCCATCTGGAAGGTTCAGGGCCCTGGTGGAGTTGGTGCTGTTGCTCCCCTCCATGTGGGCCTTCAGCAGGTGCCCAGGACAGTGCTGGTCTGGGTCTGGATGGGGCCTCCCGGAGAGTCCACTTGATCACTGAGAAATAGAGAGGTCTGGATGAGACCCAGCATCCTGGGCTGAGGGCTGCCTGGCTCAGCCAATGCCAGCAGGGCCTCGCAGTAGCAGGAAACGTGGGACTGCTTAAAGACACTTTCTCTATTGAATTGGCAGGAACCTAATAATATATATGTTGATAAATTCTTAAAAATCAAGAGTTCAAAACACCAAGTTCTTGAACAGGACATGCAACATCATAAATATGTCAATTGTCCCTAAAATAATCTATGTAACTAACAAAATTGCAATAAAAATAGAGTTGCCTTGTGAAATAGACAAATGATGCATATTGAAAAATCAACCATCAGATTAACTATGAAAACTCTGAAAAAAATAGTGATGAATGGAAATGAGCCAAGCCAAAGATTTAAAACTAGCCAGCTAGAAAAATAATTTACAGTTGTCGGAATAAATGAATGCCTTATTTGCCCACAGCCCAGCTGTGGCTCATTGGACTTTGCAAAGGGTCTGGGGGCTCTTCAGAACCAGGTACAACTCTCCCTAAAAAGTCTCCCCATAAGACTGCAATAGCTAAAAGAGTGTGATGCTGCTGCATAGACAGGCAGACCAATGGAATAGAGGAAGACACCGTCGGAAAGCTAAGAATTGGAATTGGTGGATAAGAAAGAGGCATTTCTGCCCAGTAGGAAAAAGATGGATTATTCAATAAGTAACATTGGAGCCACATGCTGTTGGATTCACATCTCTCACTTTATGTCCCAAAACAGTCCAGATAAATCAAAGATTTTAACATAAAAAAATGAAACAATTTAAAGTACTAGAAAAAAGCATGGTAGATTTTTTTCTTTCAACACCTCGGAGTGGGACATCCCTTTCAAAGCATAAACAAAAATTGAGAGGGGGGCACAAAAAAGAAGGAAGGAAGAAAGAAAAAAAGACAGAAAATGTTAAATTCAACTACATAGACAATTTTAAGGTTATTATATACCATAAAACCAAAAGACAACAAACTGGAGAAAAATTGCAATTTTATCACTAAATTTCTTAATAGCTTTCAAGTCCAAAATCTCAGTAGAAAAGTACGCAAAGGATAATGGACAATTAGGTCAGAGGAAAAAAAGCAAACCTTGAACACAGAAAAAGCTTCTTGTATGATTCACAATAAGATAAACGAAAATTAAAATTACAAGATAAAATTTTGTTATCTGTTGGGTTTGCAAACTCATGATGCTTCAGAAAGCACTGTGTGGATGTGTCTGCAGGGCCACCAGGCCTTTGCTAAATTGCTGGCAAGAGTGCAAATTCATGCAACCAATACGGAGGGCAGGTTGACAAAATCTAGCGACATTACCAACGCACTTACCTTTGATCTAGTGATTCCACCTGTAGGAATTGATCCTAAAGATACTCTGAAACGTGTCCAAAACAATGCATGTTTAAGGTTACTCATTGCAGCATTGCTTGTGATGACTAATGCTTGAGAACAGCCTGAATAGCATCAATTGGGAGATGGTTTCAGACATTTTGGAACCTCCATGCGGTGGAATACTATGCAGCCCTAAACAGCAATAAACAGATTTTTGATACTAAATATTAACAAATGAAAAAGTAACCTAACTGTGATATAGTATGCAATCATATGCATAAATAAAGGAGGGAAGTGTTATTTGCAAAATATTTCTGGGAGAATACACAAGAAATTGGTACCTATGGTTGTTCATGGGGAAGAGAATTGGGGGAGGGAGATGTCCTTTAGCACTTTTCTTGATGCCCTTTTGTACATGTTGTCCCATGTGTATTTATTTTCAAAAAGAAGTTAATTTAAAAATGAAAGACTACAAGTGGACACTTTTCTGGTCTGCTTGGAAATGTCTCTGGGTAAAGATACTGTGTGACCTTCCAGGACCAGAAGATTAAGATCTTAACTACTGTTTAATTCAAAACTGTTTTCTCTAGTAGGGGAGCCAGTGAAAATGAAATGATAACAGCCGAAGAAGTGGTAAAACTGGGAGACATTTTTAGTTGAGCCTCCCTGGTTCAAATCTCTATTTCTTGTGCTCTGTGAGCACAGCTAGATTAAGACACATCAGGATAAATCCCATAGCTCGCTGAGTATACCAAAGGTGCTCCATAAATGCTTTCCATGGGAGATTTGTTTGCTGCTAGTTCATTTTGCTAATGCAAGATTCAGAGAGGCTGGCATTTTTTATCATAGTTAACTGTCAGGATGAGTGAATAATCTTATTACTTTTAGATGAAAAGAGAAACCACTTAAAAAAATAACTCTACAAATCACATGTGACAAAACCCCAATGAACAGATTTAATTATACAAAATTGGTCATGCGTAAGAAACAACAAAACAATCAGGAATTTTACATCACTGATGGTGCAATGGTTTGAGAACTTCACGTCAGGAAGGGGAAAAAATTCCCATAATTATTAAAAAACAAATCAGCCAACAAGAATGTCATAAACCTTAATGAAGGCAAGAGAACTTGTTTACACTTGGAACACATACCTAAACTCATACACCTTTCTGGAATTGTTATAGAAAGATGTGATATGTTCAAATACATATAAAACATACCCAACTAAGAATGATAGAACATTGAATTATTTTAAAACCAGTTTATTTTCCACATGAAAAAACTCACTATATTAATTATTGCAGTAAATTGTTCTTTACCTTTTTTAAGAAAAATAAGAGTAAATTAGATTATATCTTACTGGATAAACACATCCTGTAGAAGAGACAACCCTTTGTGCCATTTTGCATTTGCCATTTAACAATGTGAAATATACAGGTAATTCCACAACTGCCCGTCCTTGCATCATAGCAGAATATACTCACATTCCACGAGTTGGTCTTTTCCTCAACTCTTGGGGAGGCAAGTTTAAGCGGCTGCCATGGAAAGAGAAAAGGATAAAAGGAGAACTCCTTCTTGCAAATGATCACAGTCCTATTGCGTTTGGTCTGCACTGAGGGTCCTGAGCAGGGAGTAACATGATACCCTGAGAATTTTACAGCAGTATCAAATAGACACTTAGCACAGAGGAATTGGACTAATTCTCTCTCATTCAATCAATCAGAGGATCGATGTCAATCTGTCTTGTTGAGAAGTCTGGCTTGTTGAGAAGGTCTGAAGCAAAGGAATTGTTTCAAAAACGCTGTCACCAAAGAGACTCCAGCCCTCCCAGGTCCCATCCAGGCCTGTGGTGGTGGAAGCTCTCCCTGAGGCTGGCTCACCAGCTTATAGCCTGGATGGCTCCTGAATTCCCCTGCTCTGCACCTGTTGCAGGTGTGGCAGAGGCCCATTGCCACAGGGCCAGGAAACTCCACGGTCAAGAGTCACCAGTTTCCTCTTGGAATGTCTCCCAGATGAGGAAACCCAGACAGGAAGGAGCAGGCACATGAGGATGCAGCTGAGGGGCTGGAGTTTGCCCTCAGGGATCAGTGGGCAATGGGCTCACAGGCCAGGCTGTGGGGAAAGGTGCTTCTCTTCCCCACAACCCTGAGTCACAGACCTCATTAGAATAAAAGCAGGTTTAACTGGAAATTGCCAGAATAAGAGTCTGGAAGAAAAGAGAACACGGAGAGGAAAGGTTGGAAGACTCTGGCAGGTTCTGTAAGGCAGCCATCCTCTCCAGCCCCACATCTCCTGACTCCTCACTAATATGATCATGACCTGCTAAACTTGTGAGGGCTGTTGGCTTTTAAGATGTAACTTGATCAAATTTCCATCAATGGGGGACTAGATAAGTAATTTATAAAACAAGCTATGTGATGCAGCAATTCCACTCTGAGGCATATACCCAGGAGAAATGGAAACATACATCCAGACAAAAACAAGTATATGAATGTTCACAGCAGCATTATTCATAACAGCCGAAGAGTGGAAATAGTCGGAACGTCCATCAATAGATGAAAGGATAAATAAAATGTGGTAGCTCTATGCAATGGAATACTATTTGGCAATAAAAAGGAATAAAGTGTTGACACATGATCCAGCATAGATGAACCTTGAAAACATTATGTTAAGTGAAAGAAGCCACTTACAAGGGACAACATATTGTATGATTCCATTTATATGAAATGTCAGGAAGAGACAAATCTATAAAGACAAAAAGTAAATTAGTGGTTGCCTAGGGAGCAACCCTAGGCAGGGAGTTGGAGGGGTCATTACTAAGGGGTACAGGGGGTGGTAAAAGTCTTCTACAATTAATTGTGGTGCTGGTTGCATAACTCTGTGAATACATAAAGGTCTTGAATTATAAACTTTAACGCAGTGAATTTTATGGTATGTGAATTATATCTCAATAATATAATACAGGTATGCAATGGAATACTATGCAGCTGTGAAAAAGAATGAGGATGCTATTTGTGCACTGATGTGTAAAGATCTCCAAGACGTACTGTTGAACGAAAACAGCAGAGATTATTTTACCATCTATGTAAAAAAGTAGGGAGAGAATCAAATGGATCTGGTTTTGCTTGCGTAGGCATTGAAAAGCTGCTTTAAGGACAACAGAGAAGGTAAGAACAGGAGTTCCTTGAAGGAGGAGAGACCTGGGTAGATGGAGAGCTAGAGTGGGAGGGAGAATTCTCACTGTCTATTCTTTATGAATATAAAGAATTTTAACCATGTGTGTGTTGTCTATTCAATGATAAATACATCCATCAATTAAATGTAAGTCTTTGTCCAAATTCTATTTAGGCTCTTGCTGTCTCTTGCTACGGAATGGCTGAACTGTGGCTCTTCCGGCTCTGCCACACAGATGGGGATTTCCAGCAATGACCAGGTGATGTGAGAAGGGGCAGAAGGGAGGCCCTGGGTGATAAAGGGCCAGTGGCAGTGACAGGGCTGGGTAGGAGTCAGGGCTCCGGTCCCAGCTGGGTCCTTGCTGTGTGACCCCAGGCAAGTCCTGTCCCCTCCATGAACCGCAGTTTCCTCACCTGTAAGGTGGAGGAGTGGCAGGATCAGATACCCTCTGGTTCCAGGAAGGCAGGTGGGAAGGCTGGGTGTGGAGGTGGCTTCACGGGAGCGCTGCCAACGCGGCCGCCTCGGCAGAGGGAAGACACGCCCTGGCGGCTCTCGGCCAAGAGGTGGAGGCCTCGGAGAGTGTGTCATCTGTGAAGTCAGCTGTCATCCCTGAAGGTTTCTGCATTCAGCTCAGCAGGATGCTGGTGTGGTATGTGGGGAGTGATAAGCTCCCGAAAAATGGGGGGCTGTTCCCCCTTAAAGATCGGGGGCATCTTCAGGCTCAGAGAATTGACTTGCCCAATGTCACACAGCTCGTAGGTGTCAGAGGTGGGATGTCTGACACCAAAGGCATTCTCCTTCCACATCCTGAATGTCACCTTCAAGCTGCACCCAGGGTCCCATGAATTCTCCCGATTGCTTGTCCTACAGGTGGAACTGTGTACTGTCACTGCTAGGGCATATGCATGACCTTGAAACCCTCTCTGTGGCCAAAATCAAACTATGACATTAAAAGTCAGCATAATGGATGTCCTTCAGCTAAGGGCAAGTGACTAGAGGGGGCAGGAGGGGATCCTCAGGTGCTGGTTGTGTTCCATTTCATGGTTTGCTCACTTTGGGGCACTTCATAGAGCTGCACACTTAGGCTGTGTTCACTTTTCTGCGTGCATGTTACACTTCAGTGAAAACCTTCTCCTGTTGTTTCCTTAACATGGAGAGCCCTAATAGGCAACGGGAAAAAAAAATTAAGGTTTATATAGAAAAATACAAATGCTATTTTTATAGGATTCTGTATTCTGTCGTGGCTGTGGCCACATGGTACCTTCTAATGAAGAGTGTTCTGTCCCTGGGGGTGGGGGACGGTCAAGCTCATGGTCACAGGGGGTGGGCAGCTGCCTGCCTTTTTATGCAGTGTGGCTGACGCTCACTGTTTGTCATTCCGGAAAGCTTATACAACAGTGAAATGGAACAGCTTGTACCACCACGAAGGCAGATATTTTCTTCCTATGTGTGTATGTCTCCTTAGGCCTTCTGGTTCAGTCCAGACCAATGTTGACCTAAACGCAATCAAGCAAAACCGCTCGCCCAGTAAATATTTGTCTGAGCTACAGCCCTGGGAGAAAGGACTCCGATACCCTCTGGCTCCTCTCACATCAGAGACTAAACTCTCCTGGAGGGCCGTGGACATTTTTCTGTTTTGGGTTCACTGAAGAGCCAGTGGGCTTAGAAGACGTCTAAATTGGGAGCAAAGGTGGCCATGATGTGGACTTGACTCTCCAAAAAGACAAAAAAGGAAAAGAAACAAGGCTTTTGCATTTGAGGGTGCCAGAACTGATATTAAAAAAACTGTCAATATAAATGCTCATATCCACAGCTGGCATTCTTTCTAAGGAGTATTTTCTAGAGAGGGCACACCTCACCAGCCAATTCGGACATCCCACCATGCAAAGGAATATGAAAAATGACGGTTCAGGAGCCCTGTGGAGGGCCTGCCCTGCTCCAGCAAAGGGCTCTCAGAGCTCCTCCTGGCCAAGAACACAGATTCTGGATGTTTCTGCCTTTGCAGGGGGTACAACCTTCCAGAGGACATTTCGAAGACGTTTTACATATTTTAAAAATCTTTCACTTATGCGTCATTCTTTCTTTTCCTTTTAACTTCATTGTTGTCGTCTCCAGCATTCAAGGACGTTAACTGTCACTGCTTGTCTCCAGGGAGGGGCAGAGGAAAGCTCACAGCCTTGGGAATGGGAGGACCCAGCTTCCAGTAGGGTTTTATGGCTTGCTAACTGAGGGACTGTGGGCAAGTCCCTCCACTGCTCTGAACCTCAGCTGTAAAAAAAAAAAAAAAAAAAAAAAAAAGAGAGAGAGAGAAATTGTGACGACATAAGTGACTCCACAAACCCAAGGGGCAAATACAGTCACATCTCATTTCTTCTCCCAACCGATGGCTTGAGCCCCTGGTTGCCTGGTTAACAGGACATCTTATACTTATCTCCCTCTTAAGACCTCCTGCGTTGACCAGGACTCCCAGGTACTTTGTCCAGAGCCGGCAGGCTGGGTAGTCTGGCTTCCTCCGCGAGGCCCACAGGACCAGACGTATCTGAATAATCCTCTGCTGCTGTTGCCTCCAGCCGCCACATGGGGCCGCTGTTGAACACCGCCCTTGCCCGCTCTGACGGATGATGCTGAGGAAATCTACAATGACCTCAAGACAGTGCCCCCAGGAGAAGGCATTAGCTCTAAACGCCTGCCTGTTGCTAGTTTACACTGCAGAAGCGACAAATAAGACTGTTCCGCTCCATTAGCTCTCTCTCACTCCCCTGCTTCAGCCCTGGGGAGGTCAGACACCACGGTTAATCAGTCGAGGGAGTCAAAGCAGAAGAGCAGGGGTGGAAGGCAGAAGCACGTGCAGCCGCCACTTTCCCGCTGCAGCTCTCTTGCTCCTGCAGCCTGAGCTGGGAGAAGTGAGGGGTCTCCATCTTAAATCTAGTTCAGAATTTTGATTTTGATCTGGGACTGCATAGTTTAATTACTGAATTAGGACCATTTTCCCCAACCTAACATGACCATAGGGGCAGGGAAAGATCAAACCTTACATGGGTAGAGTCCACAGAGCAGAATGAAAGAATTAAACAAACGGCAGGAGCACAAATAAGGCTGAGTTATTACGACATCCCGTGAGTCTTGTCTGTCACGGTGATGGCTACCATCAGCATGCTCTGGGACGCACATTCAAAATTACACAACAGTTAGCAGAAAGGGAGATTTTATGGGCTCAAGTAAGCAAGAGAGAGGCAGGGTAGAGGTGGCCTAAGGGGCCCAGGGACGAGGACCCATGTCTGTCTTCCATCTTTGCCTCTCTTTGCACCCTGTCCTATGGTAGAAGGATTTTCTCCACATAGTGTAGCATGTGACACTCAGACCCACATCCCAACAGTCTACTACCGAAGGGGGAAGAGGCTGCTTTTCTGCCTGTTTAGCCAGGAGAATCCCAGGGAATGGCTCTGATTGGCTGGAGTCAGATATGTGCTTCAGGAAATCACTGTAGAACTGGGGTTGGGTCCCAGGATGGAACCAGTTGGTAGCACATCCTCCAAAAAAGAGAAAAGCTACCTGTCCTACATGGCTTGGGCTGCAGAATAGAGCGTGGATCGAAGAGGGACAGGAGCAGAGGCAGAGAAATCAGTCAGGCGGCTGTGGGCATAATCCAGGCAAGAGGGTAGTGAGAGCAAGACTGGAGGGAACTCAATGGGTTCGAGAGATATTTGGGAAGTAGAACGTACAGAACTTGATTAGTTTGCGTAGTGAGTTGAATGATGTTGGCTATGAACTGAACTGTGTCCCTCCAAAATTTGCATGTTGAAGTCCCACCCCCCAAAATGATGGTATTTGGAGGTGGGGGCCTTCAAGGGGTAATTAGGATTAGATGAGGTCATGAGGATGGGGCCCCTGTGAAGGGATTAGTGCCCTTATAAGCAGCGAGCAGACAGCTTGCTCTCCCCCACCCCTCACCGTGGAGGACAAGGTGAGAAAGGGGCCATCTGTAAGCCAGGAAGGGAACTCTCACCAGACACCGAATCTGCTGGCACCTGGATCTCAGACTTCCAGCCTCCAGAACTGTGAGAAACACATTTCTGTTGTTTAAACCAAAATACTATGTTGTTTGTTATGGCAGCCTGAACAGACTAAGACAGTGTTGCCCCAAAAGATATGTCCACCTGGAACCTCAGCATGTGACCTTATTTGGAATAATGGCCTTTGTGGAAGTAATTAAGGGAAGGGTCTCAATCATCCTGGATTAGAGCAGATCCTAAGTCCAATGGTGAGTGTCCTTATAAGAGACAGAAGAGGATACACAGTGACACAGGGAAGAAGGTCATGGGGTGACAGAGGCAGAAATTGGAGTCACGCTGCCACAAGCCAAGGAGTGGCTGGAGCCACCACAGCTGGAAGAGATGAGAAAGGACTCCTCTCTAGAGCCTTCAGAGAGTGTGTGGCCCTGCTGACACTTAGATTTTGGATTTCTGACCCCAGAACTATGAGAAATTAATTTCTGCCACCAAACTTGTGGCAATGTATTGCAGCAGCCCTTGGAAACGAATACAATTGGATATAAATATGTCCTTATAGCCATCGTTATCATGATTATCATATAGGAAAGCATTGTTTATAAAATTGGACTTCAGTTCACTCATTCAAATATTCAGGGGTCGGCCTAGTGGCATAGTGGTTAAGTTTGTGCACTCCGCTTCGGCAGCCTGGGGTTCACAGGTTAGGGTCCGGGGCGCAGACCTACGCACTGCTTATCAAGCCATGCTGTGGCAGGCATTCCACACATAAAGTAGAAGAAGATGGGCACAGATGTTGGCTCCGGGCCAATCTTCCTTAGCAAAAATAGGAGGATTGGTGGCAGATGTTAGCTCAGGGCTAATCTTCTTCCAAAAAAACCCCACCCCCCCCCAAAACCAAATATTCATTCAAAAATGCTTATTAAGTGCTTACGATATGCCAGCAGACACTGTACTAGATGAGTGCTGGGTGTCCAAAGGAGAGCAAGACAGACAGATCCCACAGATCCCCTGCCTTCAAGGAGCTTATATTTAGTGCAAGGAGAGGCAAAAACAAATAAGCAAATAATAAAAAGTAATATAAACTGGTTTTCGAACCATAAAGGAAACAAGATGCTGGAACAAGGAATGAAGAGATGGAGGAGGAGAGGCTTCTCTAGAAAGAATCACCAGAAAAGGTGGCCAGATGGGCAGCACAATTAGTGGTATTCTAATTTTGTCTTCACCCGTATTGGACAGGCAGTAGATATTGTCTGAGACGTCGAGGATTAACCATATTATAAAAAGTTGTTTAAAAATAACCACGAGAACAGATGGCTAACAAGCACATGAAAAGATGCTCAACATCATTGGCAATTAGGGAAATGCAAATCAAAACCACAATGAAATAACACTTCACACACACACACACACACACACAAAGGAAATGAACTGGTGAGGGTGTGAAGAAATTGGAATCCTCCTACACCCTTCGCATCTGCTGTGGAAAAGAATAAGGTGGTTCCTCAAGAAGCTAATTGTACAGTTGCCATATTATCCACCCCCAGCTATATAACAAATATTCATACACTAATGTTCAGTAGCACTATCCACAATAGCCAAAAGGTGGAAACAACCCAAATATCCACCAATGGATGAATGGATAAAAAAAACATGGTATTTCCACACAATGAAATATTATTCAGCCAGGAAAAGGAGTGAAGTAGGGACACACACTACAACATGGATGAACCTTGAAAACATGCTAAGTGAAATAAGCCAGATGCAAAAGGACAAATATTGTGTGATTCCACTTATATGAGGCACCGAGACTAGTTACATTCATAGAAACAGAAAGTAGAATGGTGGTTGCCAGGGGCTGAGGAAGGGGGAACCGGGAGTGACTGCTTAATGGTTATGAGATTTCCTTTGGGGAGAAGAAAATGTTTTGGAACTACATGGAGGTGGTGGTCGCACAACACTGAGAATGTACTAAATGCCATTGAAGTGGACACTTTAAAAAGGTTAATTTTATGTCATGTGAATTTCATGACAATAAAAAATTTAAAAGAATAATAACCACTGGGAGAAACAGAATATAAACATTCCAAATTATCAGAAGGAGCACACAAGAAGGCAAAAAAAAAAAAAAAAAAAAAAAAAACAACCAAATAAGAAAAATTAAAAATTTAGAAAAAGCATTAAAAACAAAAAGCATGCTCTAAAATCAGATGATAAACCAAAGACTAATTAGATTTGTCTTATTCATATATTGTAAATGGAAAAAGAAAGTCATCACAAGCAAAAGCCAACTATACTCTGTATATAGGAGAAACAAAAGGGCTGTGTTTGTTTTTACTTTTAGCAAACATTTAATTGGCACTTGCCATGTGCCAGGCACGTTAGAACAGCTTCCAATTATTAACCAATTTAAATCTCTTAATTATATTGAAAGTATAAAAATGAGCATAAATAAGTAAAAGCAAATACAAGCGTAAAGGAAGCAGAAATCTCCATGTTAATATCTCTTATGTTGAATTCAATACAGAAAGCTCTAAATGAGATACAAGGAGTCACTTCGTATCCACTCTGATTATCTTACATCATGACTCTGTATGCACTAGATAACACAGCATCAAAATTCATCAAGCAGAATTGATAGGACATAAGAGATGACAAAAAAATATTTAGAAGCAGGAAATTTTAATTTACCTCTCAGTCCATAATAGAACAAATAAACAAAATATTTTAAACTAAGGTATCGAAATCCAAATATATAATGGATACATTTAATAAGGCAGAACTAATTTGATATGTATTGAACTCTATGTCCTGAAAATACAGAATACACTTTTTTTTTTAAAAGAACCATGGAATTTTCACACTCACAAAAGATCATATATTTGGTTGTAAAGGATACCTCAGAATATTTTTTTTAAAGTAGAAATGTTCTCTACTAACAATTATTAAAAATAGAAATTAATTTTTAAAATTGAAAAATGTCAGTCTTGCTATCTAGAAATTAAGGCTTACAAATTCTTGAGTCAAAAAGAAAATAAAAGCCAAAAGTAAAATGTTATCTAGAAAATAAATTAAAAACAGTACATATCTGAACCAGTGGAATACAGTTAACATTAGTAAACAATAAAAAATAATAAAAATAGGTTTACAAAAAAAGAGGAAAGGACAGTCTTTTCAACAAATGGTAGTGGAACAATTGGATATTCATTTGCAAAAGCAAAACAAAATAAAACAACAACAAGAAAACTGAGACCCTTCCCTCACACCATATACAAATGTTAACTCAAAATGGACATTTAGCTCAACCTTACTCTAAGACCTAAAACTACAAAACTTCTAGACAAACGCAAAGAAGAAAATCATTGTGACCTTGGATCGAGCAAAAATCTCTTGGATATGACATGGAAAGCACAATTCATAAAAGAAAAAAACCCTGATAAATTGGACTTCACCAAGATGTGAAACTTTTGACCTTCAAGAGACACTATGAAGAAAAGGAAAAGACGAGCCACAAAGATTGGGAGACAATATTTGCAAATCATGTCTTGATAAAGGACTTGCATCCAGAATACATGAAAAAGCCTTACAATTAAATAATAAGACAGACAACTCAGTAAAAAGTCGGAAAAAGATTGGAACAGACACTTCACCAAAGGTATACAAGTGGCTAATAAGGAAAAGATGCTCAACATCATTAGTTATTAAGGAAAGACAAATCGAAACCACAGTGATATACCACTACACACCCACTACAATAATAATTTAAAAAGCAGACAATACTGTATGTTGGCAAGGGTGGAGAAACTGGAGCTCTCGCACATTGCTGGTAGGAATGTTAAAGGGTACAGTACCCTGGAAAACACTTTGGCAATTTCTTAAAAAGTTAAACACATACTTAACATATAACCCAGCAACTCCACTCCTAGGTATCTACCCAATAAAAATAAAAATGTATGTCCACACAAAGACTTGTACATAAACTTTCATATCAGCACCATTCATAATAGCCCCAAATTGGAAATAGTCCAAATGCCCATCAACTGGTGAATGGAAACCAAAATGTGGTATATCCTTACGAAGGAATACTATTCAGCAGTAAACTTGCATGCATGCACCTTAAGAGCATTATTCTGAGTGAAAGAAGCCAGACACGAAAAGTCATGATTCCATTTACATGCAATTTCTAGAAAAAGGAAAATTACAGAGACAGAAAGCAGGTGGGTGGTTACCTGGGGCTAGAGGCTGGAGCAGGGACTGATGCAAATTAGGACGAGGGAACTTATGCGGCTGATGGAAATGTTCTAAAAACGGATTGTGGTCATGGTTCACAACTGTATAAATTTGCTAAAAATCATCAAACTGTACCCTTACAATAGGTAGATTTCATGGTATGTAAATTATATCTCAGTAAAGTACCTAATCTTAAATTAAATTAAGCACCTAGTTCCAGACGTTAGGAAAAGAATAACAAAATAATCTTAAAGAAATCAGAGAGAAAAAAACGATGAAAAAGAATGAGAGTAGAATTTAGAAACCAGAAAAACAGTAACACTAATAACACTTCTAAGAGCTGGTTCCTTGGCGGGGGGGGGGAAAGAAATAAAAGAGATAAACCATTAACGACCCTAATAAAAAAATAAAGGAGAAAAAGTAAGAACTGTAAATGAAACAGCAATAGATACAGAGGAAATCAAAGAAATGATTCCTTAATTCCTCTCCTCAATTCTGGGCAAATAAATATGAAAACCTTGACCCAATGAGTAATTTCCTAAGAAAATATGAATGACCAAAACTCACCCTAAAAGAGATCTTAAAAATCAGAAAAATATACTACCATAGAAGATGCTGAAAAACTTGCTAAGGAGTCATCCACCAGAGAAGCATCTGGTTCAGACGGTGTCACCAGTGAATCCTGCTAACCCTTTATGGATTAAAGAATGCGGTTTTTAAACTGCTGTAGAGCGTGGAGAAAGAAGAAAACTTCCAAATGTTTCTGATGAAGACATCAGATCAATAACAACCCAACCTGACAAAAGCACCACAATAAAAGGAAACCACAGACCAACTTCACTTATGGATGGAGATGTAAATATTCTAAATACAATATTTGCCACTAGATCCAGCAGTACATTAAAAAAATAATATGCCACAAACAAATGCAGTCATGCCAATTATGGAAGGGTAGTTCAATATCAGGAAATCCATTAGTGTGATTTACCACGTGATTAAGTCTAAATAAAACTTGCTCATCTTCACAGAGGATAGGTAGGTATTTGTTGAATTTCAATTCCATCTTGATTTTTTAAATCTTGATAAATAAAAAGAAAGATACTTCTCTAATGTGTTAAATTAAAAGTATTTCAAGTCAGAAACTAGATTTATGCTTAATGGTGAAACACTAGAAGCTCTCCGATATAGTGAGGAATAAGACACAATCACCCATTATCATGGCTGCCATTTATTATTGTCCTGGAGGAATTATTTGACTCAATTAGACAAGCTGCACACAGACTGGAAAGGAGGGGGGCAAAAATGATCCTTGGTTGTATGACTGGAAAAATGCAGAGAGTCAATTGCAAAACTATTAGCCACAGAGGGATAATTTAAGCTGAGGGGTACAAAATAAACACTAAAAAATCAAGATCCAAGAATTTATGTTAACAGCAATATTTTGTAAATATAATTGAGAGAAATATTCCATTTACAAAGGAACCCAAAAGATAAAACAGCCAGGAGTACCATAAATGCAGAAGATTCATACAAAGAAAAATTTTAAAAACACAGAGACAAAAAGGAAGATTTGACTAAATGCAAGCATTTCCTCTTCTTAGATGGAGAGTCACTTGTGTAAAGACGACAGTCCTTTGCAAATTAATCTATAGATTTAGTGTAATTCCAGTGAAAACATCCACAGAGCTTTTTCTTCGTTTTTTATGTCGTCGCTCTTGTTTGTCTTGTATTCCAGAACGACACTGAATGCCAAATTCTCCATTTGTTAACATCTTATTCTTCTCTTTTCCTTTCCAATGACCTATTTTACGATTGTCAGGCTCATCCTGCTTTCTCTCAGTACCAATGAAGATAATTCCAGCTTTTAGACTTGAAAAATCACAGCAAAATCACCACAAAATCAAAGGGAGAAATTATTCCTTCTTCCCCTGCAGCTGCAGAGCAGAGCAGAGCAGAGCAGCATCCTGCACCATAAAACTCTCAACCTGGCAGATGTTATTCCAACAAAGGAATAGGTAAGCCACCTGGATTTCCAAGGTTGCTGCTATGCCCTGAGGAAAAGAAGCTTCCACAAGAGGCTATAATTTGGATTGCTCCTCTTACCTAATTACGTTGGCCCTGGCAGAACTATTTAGATGGATGCCTCGTTTCCTCAAAGGTTACAAGCATTTGCGAACTTTCTTTGTTTGGCTTCCTTCTCTCACAGGAGGCAGGAGATAAATAAACCTGCTAGATTTCTTATTTAAGCGAAGACTTTGAGAGCCTTGCCTCGTTCAAATGAAAATAGAGCAGCTGAGTCTAAAATTTATATGGAAAATCGAACACGCAAGAAAAGCCAACAAAATTCTAGGGGGAAAAGTATGGAAATATCCCTGCAAGATGTGAAAACACATTGTACGGTCACAAAGTTCAAAGCTCTTGGTCTTAGAATGGAAACAGGCAGACAGATCCATGGGGCAGAATAAAGTCCAGGAACAGACTTAAAAACACTCAGGAAAATAGTATAAAATAAAGAGGATGTTTCAAATCAGGGGAGAAAAGATGGGTTATCTCATAAATGCACGAGACAATTGGGTAGACATCTGGGAAAGAGTAAAATTGGATCTTTACTTTAATACTCACACCAAAATAAATTCCAGATGGAGCTAAGTTGTAATTTCTTTAAAAAAAGGAAGCCATAAAAGAGCTAGAACAAACATGGGATATTTATATTTATGATCCCAGATTGTGGCAGTCTTTCCAAGCGTGACACAAAAGTCAGAAATGACAAAAGACTGATAAATCCAACTACATAAGAATTAAAAATGTCTTCGTGGCAGAAACAAAATCCTCTCATCAGAGTTCAAGACATAAATAAATGATAAACTGGGGGGAAGCATTTGCAACACATATAAAAAATGTCAAATTTTTTAATATTCAAAAGGCTTTTAACATTAAGGTCGGCAACTCAATGGAAGGATGGTCAAAAGCCGTGGACCATGAGTCACAGAAAAAGAAGCACAAACGTCTTTTTAAACAGATAAAAATATGCTCATTCTCACTCATAATAATATAAATATACATAAAATTATAACGAGATCTCGTTTAATACAAAATGGTCTCTCCACAGTGCCTTTGCCGTGGTTTAGTTGATACATCCAAAGCTGTCAGCACATCTCACACACAGTGACAGCTCATAGAAGTCAGTTATTATTATCATTATTAGGGATAACTGGCATTACTGAAATTTGATAACATACATCCCTTCTGAGCACTCAGTTGTCTTCTAGGAATTTTGGGGACTTACGTGTGAGTGTATTTCCGGGACATATGTACAGGTCTAGTCATTGCCCCATTGTAACAGCAAAGATTGGAAACCATTTAAATGTCCATCAAGAGAGCTGGTTAAAGACAGCAAGGAATTCCATCCAACGGGATCCTGTGCAAGTAGTAAAAGGAGTGAGGCTGATGTCTATGCACTGGTGAGGAACAATCTTCAATATATTGCTAAGTAGGAAAAAAAGTAAGCATGGTGCAGATTGGCGAGTGTCGTATATCATTTGTATATAAAAGCTGGATATTTTTGTATGTGTATAGAACATCTCTGAAGGAGATGTAAGAAGCCTTTTATGGCCTCTGGACAGCATCCTTTGAAATGACTTTTTTTTTTTTTTTTAACCATGTGTCTATTATCAATTGAAAAGGCAAATCCATTTTTTTAAGAGTGAAGCGTTTGCAAAGAACATTAACTCTTTGCAGGGAATCAGCCGTTTCTATCCTAGCATGTTTGAAATTCTGGCTTTCAGTCATTTTAAAGCCGATCCCCTAGACTTCCGTCTGGGCCCCTGGTTTGCATCTTCTTGTAGAAATGTTCCGCTTTGTAAGAGAAATAGCCTGCTTCACAGTAGAACCAAATGAGGCGTGAAAACTGCAGACGGGGTCTCTCTGACGAACCAAAAAAGCCCGTTGACATTCAGTAAGTCGTTCTGCCTCTGATCCAGCGCTGCCGGTAATGACTTGGTTCAGTAATTCAGGGGAGGCTGTCCTGAGGCTAACACCAGTAGCCCTGCTCCCTGCAAGTGCGCTCCAGGAGCCACGTGAAGCCTACTCCCGGGATGCCGGGATTCTTGAGCCGCCCGGCTCAGTGGTACCCGGGGATGGTCTGCTCCCCTGTGGCAAGAGGCCGCTATAACAACCAGGCCGTCCCGCGGCGGTTTCCCTGCGTGTCCAGCCCAAGGGCTTTCCATAGAGGGCGCTGATGAGACAGGCATGTTCACCCGCGGGAGGTGCACGTGTTTTCTAGCACAACAATGGTTAAGTATGTGGATTTTCCACATACACGTACAAAAGCAGCAAAAAAAACTGTAAAGTGCATAATTATGGGCCTAATGATAGTTACTAATTCTTTTAAATCCAAATTCGAGAATTCTATATTTAGCAGACAAAACTGCAAAGCTTTGGAATATGGTCAGCCTGGGCCCGCCTCAGTTTGACTTCAGAGAGCGACCACAGCGTCTCTCACGTGTGGCTCTTGTGGTTGCATGCTCTGGAATGTGCAGCCATGGGTCGTAAGGGCCAACTTTTCCAAGCTTGGCCACACAATCAAGAAATTCAAGATGGTTCTAGAACAGGGGTCAGCACACTTTTTTTCTGTAAAGGGCTAGATAGTCAACTTTTTTTTGATTTGTGAGCCATATGATCTCTGTCACGAGGACTCCCCTCTGCCTCTGGAGCATGAACGCAGTCTTAGGCAGCATGTAAATGAATGTGTGATTGTGTTCCAATAAAACTTTATTTATAAACACAGAGGGCAGGGTGGATTCAGCCTCTGGGCCATACTCGGGTCTAGAATGTTCATCCCTGTCTCCAAAATCCACTGATACTGTCCCTTGTTGGCAGTGTGATGTTTTTCGGTCTGCTCTCACAGAGCTGAGGGCAGGCCAGCAGTGGGACATGCACAGTCGATGGCTTCTCTTTGCTCAGTTAGCACGTCCACTTTGAGTCTGTTCCAAGTTCAGTACGTCCAGACAGCTTGTGACCTAAGTAAATGTACAACCTTTATGAGCTTTGGGAATTGACACATTGAATGTCTCAGGACTGTTTGTTTAAGGCCCCAAAGTCTTTGCTCCAGGAAATTGGCTCAAAAAACGCAGTCATCAAATGTTCTCATCCTTGTCTGTCTACGTCAAAACAGAATATTTCCACACTTGCTTCAGCTTCTCCCAAAGATCCTGTGACCACACGCACACAAAGATGATGCATCTTCTGCCTCATTTCCTCCTCGCCCTGCGTGCGGCTCCCGCATCCCCTTTGACCTAATTAGGCCATGATGCCAGGACGCCTTTCTTTCCCCTCTTTCTTTTTCTCTTTTAATGCAGCATCAGCCCTGAATGCCAGCCCACTGCTTCCCCCTGAATTCACAGCTTCCCCTCTGGGAGTTCGGTCCTGCCAGCTCTTGGGCACTTGCTTAATAGCTGAAACTGTGGAGTTTTTCTTTTCTTTTCTTTTTGCCACAAATATTTGAAAGGCCACTCTGTAAGGTAAAACAGGAAGCTTCGATCTATGTGTGCCCAGCACACAGCTTTGGAAGGCAGGCTCCGCCCTCTCAGGAGTGGCTCACTGGGATGGTTTACGCTTAGGCACTTCCCACAAGGAAAGGACAGGGTAAGGAGATCCACACCCTTTTCCTTCTGTTCTGCTCGCTGGCTGCTCCCTGCAGATGGTATTTCTGTGTTTTCTCAGACTCTTGTCCCTTTTTGGCCTCTTCAGTTCAACACCTGTTAAACCAATTCTTCATATTCGTTCCTCTGTGAACATAAATAGTGAGGTTTCTCTTTTCATGATCAGGACCCTGACTGATGGCTGCAAAATAAGTGACTGGGCTCGTTTGTTGAAGGACGAGAATATGCAGCGAGACCCTCACTTGGGAAAAACCACAACTGGGTTTATAGCAGCAACTTTCCTCTGGTGAGAACAGAGGAGCCTGACCATGTATGATGTGCTTAGTCTGTGCCACACACCGTGCTGAAGGCTTGGCCTAGAACCACAGAGGTGGGCAAAGAGAATCACGTGCACCCAGGTTCTCAAATGTGCCCTTACTTGGACATAGAGTCATCGCAGATGTAATTAAGGTAAGGGGCTTTCAATGAGATCATCCTGGATTAGGGTGGCATCCTAAATCAGAAGGTGAGTGTCCTTCTAAGAAGAGGAAAAGACACATACACAGAGGAGAAGGCCAAGTGAAGACAGAGGCAGAGATGGGAGGGATGCAGCCGCAAGCCAAGGAAACCTGGAGCCACCCCAGGCTGGAAGAGGCCAGGAAGGAGCCTCCCCTCGATTCTGGACTTCTGATCTCTAGAACCCAGAGGAATAAATGCCTCTTGTTTCAAGCCATTGGCTTTGGGGTAATTTGTTATGGCCGCCCTGGGGGACTCATATGATCACTCAGTGAATTCTCACGCCAAAGCTGTGTTTAAAAAGCAGTCTGAGAACCTGGGGTCCTTTCTGTGGATATCCGGGGTTTTCCCCAAAGCGGGCACATTCTCCATTCTTCATGCTGCCTTAAGGCCTTTCATGGCCACGTGCCTCAGAGCTCCCTCCCTGGTCCTGGGGGAACAAGGGAACCAGGGGTGGGGCCGGCCGGTGGCCTCAGCCCTTAGCTCACCTGCTTGCCCTCCCTCCCGCTGCAGCGTATCTTTGAAACTCCAAGAGAGCAGCCTGTTTCTGGGGCCCATCTAGTGTGAAGGGGGCAGTCCCAGTGGAGAGAGGGGGTGGGTGAGCAGGCGGGGAGAGTGGGGCACAGAGACTCAGACCCTGCTAAGGGTGAGCCTTAGATGAGCTGTAACTCATTCTATTCCTCTTCCCTGTCACACTCGAAACAGTTTGCTATTACCCAAACTTGCCGAGTCTCTTAGGGAATGCAGCTTAGAATTTTTTCTTCTATTAGAGGCCAATTATCTTCCTTTCTGTTTTTTTTCTTTTAATTATTTTATTGAGATCATATTGTCTTATAACGTGTAAATTTCACGTGTACCTTGTTATATATCAGTTTCTGTATAGACTGTGTTGTGCTCACTACCAGTAGTCTAACTTTTATCCGTCACTGTATCTATGTGCCCCTTTACCCCTTTTGCCCTCCTGCCACTCCCTCCCCCTCAGGTAACCACTAATCTGTTCTCTTTGTCTATGTGTTTGTTTGTTTATCTTCCACGTATGAGTGAAATCATACTGTATTTGTCTTTCTCTGTCTGATTTATTTTGCTTGGCATGATACCCTCAGGGTCCATCCATGTTATTACAAATGGGATGGATCTGTCTTTTTTTCTGGCTGAGTAGTATTCCATGTACATACATACCACATCTTCTTTATCCATTCATCCATTGGTGGGCACTCGGGTTACTTCCATATCTTGGCTATTGTGTGAACAATGCTGCAGTGAACATAGGGGTGCATAAATCTCTTCAAATTAGTGTTTTTGTGTTCTTTGGATAAATACTCAGTAATGGAATAGCTGGATCATATGGTATTTTTATTTTCAGTTTTTTGAGGAATCTCCATCCTGTTTTCCATGGTGGCTGCACCAGTTTGCATTCCCACCAGCACCGTATGAGGGCTCCCTTTTCTCCACACACTCTCCAGCGCTTGCTATTTCTTGTCATATTAATTGTAGCCCTTCCTCAGCTTAGATTGTTAACCTCATACAAGATGAAAAGGCCCACTGCTGCCCTGTTCTCTCCCCCGCCAGGCGTCTGCAAGGCCATCAGAAGGCATGAAATTGCTCCATGGGGTCACCACATGTGCCCCTCTCTGCCCGTTCCTGGGGAGGCCCCAGTGGTGACTGGGCTTGTGGGACAGTGCTGTGTGTGGGTTGGGTGCTGAGCATCCTCCACATTCAGTGGCAGGTGTGAAGGTGCAAAGAAAATGAGAGTCAAATCTGGTTAAGCAGCCCTAGGACGCCATAGAGCGTCCTTGGAGCAAAGCGGAGAAGGCACCCCTCCCGCTGGCAGCCACAGTCCCGCTCCAGGTACTAATGAGACCAATAAACTTCCATGGATCTTACCTGTCCAGGGTTGGCTGTGGGTGTTCAGCCATCCCCATAAACCTAGGGTGGGAATATCTCCCTCACCAGTGGGATGAGGAGGAAGTGATGGAAACATCAAAGCCCCCCCGCCCAAGGCTATCCAAGTGTGGAATCCCTTCTCCAGGCATTGCATGGGTGGTCCCAGCCAGGAACTGAAAGGCGCTTACGTCTGGATGAGAGGTCATTTTCCAAGGGCTGGAAAGGATGATGAAGAGTTATTCCTGGAAAGGAGAGAGGGATGAGCAGGTTCTAGCACAAAGGAAAGGAGAAGGGGTCCTAACAACTCCCCAAGAATTCTGAGCCTCTGGGGCCCCTGCTCAGAGGAGGTGACTTACAACATACTTCCAGAAGCCCGCTTTGCTCTTTCTAGGCTTTCGTCCTCCTGTTTCATAACTGCCCCCACGCTGGGCCCTGTCTCCCTGAACTTGACAGGGGAAGAGAACTTTAGCCTCCTGACCGTGTCTAAAACCCGCTCAGAGAACCTCACCTAGCCCCAAGCAAGCACCTGCCTGTGCCCAGGTGCCCAGGGCACTGTGTGCTTTGAGAAATATCCTTACTGTGACCACCAGGGGGCAGCCGCGCCCAGAGTTCCTTCCTCCGTGTATAGAGACTGGCAGAAAAACTCAGTATTTTTGGAAATATCGGCCGTACCTGGCTACGCTCAACTCACCTCCGGTAGACAGATGCACCAATGCACCTGAGGGACCAATTGCTCCAACCCTCCTGACTCCTTTTCCTATTTAGATTTGTTTTATGAGTCTGCTTCCTTAAAGAATTTACCACTCATCAGTCCGTTCCCAGCTTTCTGTACATTTCTTTTGTCCTCAAGCACTCATAGCCTTTGATCATCTCTCTTAGTCTGATGTAGTATTTATATCGCATGTGTGCCCGTGGAGAAGTCGTCTACTGATGTGGGGTTAAGATAGGGCGGACTCGAGAGTCACATGCGTTTGTCTGCACTCAGCACAGCCTTGCTGGGGGCTCACAGACTGTGGACTCCACAGCAGTTTGCTCTGCCTGTCACATTATTTCTAAGTCTTAGTGTGGCTCCCATGGAATTACAATAGTGTCCTGAGGGGAGACTGAAGTCGGGAGCCGGTGCAAACCATATTCTCATAATTTGCAACTTGGCTTCCTTTTGGCCTGTCTGCATTGTTGTTGTTGGTTTTTTATGGCCTGGCTCGTGTGCTGGGCTACCTTATGTCTCTCTAAGCAGACGTCTGCGGACACAGTGCAGGTGGCATGAGGATCCTTTTTGAGAGGAAATTGTCTGATATTGCTAAAGGATAGCCTATATAAAATGACCAAGTTGAGTTCATGTATACAAAAGAACAAAGTCCGTGAATTCACTAAGTCTTTGCTCTCATGGCCGGTGGCGATTACCCTGCCCTCCCAGCAGAGCCCCGTCGTGCCTTCTCCACCTCACAGGCCCCCAGGAGCCCTTGGCTTGTTAAAGCAGCTGGAGGAGGGGGAGAGCCAAAAGATAGGGAAGCAGAGCTTCTGGGGGCTTCCTCCTTTAAGCAATCAGTGACCTTGGGTGTGTCCTTGAACCTCCCTGAGCCTCCGTTTCCAAAACAGGTAAGTGACAATTAAACAGTGAGTGGTCTGGTTAACTTTCATGGGGGTAGCTCTTCGAGGCCAAAATTCCAAAGAATTGCCCATGGCATATCTATTCTGCAGATGTTTGTAAAGCCATTTGCCTAGCCGTGCCAGGTGGCTCCAGGAGAGGTGAGGTGCAGATGACATTCTTCATGTTGGCTAATTTACTCCCATCCAGGGTCAGCCTTCAGTCTTGTGGGAGGCTCAGAAGCCTGATTTGCATATAGAGAGGGGCCACCTCTCCAGGGCGGCCTCCACAACTAGTTCCAAGAGCCTGAGGAGCAAAATCAGAATTGTAGTCTGCTCTTTTTCAGCGACAGAGGGAGGGGTCTGGCGTCCGAATGGGAGAGTCAGATGAACGGGCTGGTCTCAAGATGCCGGGTGAAGACAGCTTGAGGCAGCATCTCACTGTCAAGCTGGACCTGAGTGTCCATTGGCCAGGACCACAACTGGGGGAGTGCAGCAACTGTGCCTGCTTCTGCCACCGAGACGGGGCAGCCCTTGCTTTAGATGAAGGGTCCCCTCCAACTCTGCTTTCTAGCAAGTGTGGCCTGGGGCTGCCCAGGAGCTCTTATCTCTCCCTAAAGCAGAGGTTATAAATTGGTGGTCTTTGGGAGGAATTCAGCTTGAGGTCATACTTTGTTTGGCCCACATAACTTTTTTTTAATTGAATTAGTTGCCAACATTTAAAAATCAGGAGATTTTAAATAAATATTCCGATTCCTGGCTTATTTTAAGAATGCATAAGTTCATCAAGACTGTGCTGCATTCCCAGCTGGCTGAAAATGCCCGAGTTGAGCAGCTGTGGCAGCAGCCTCCCCCTTAGAAGCGGTGGGGGGAGTCTAGAATCTGCCTCCATCTCCGTCTGCCTCCATCTCCGTCTGCCTCCATCTCCATCTGGGCTTCGCTCTGTTGCTTTCTATCTGTGGGCATCAGGGTCTCTATGGCAGAGTTTAACTCTCCACAGGCAATCTTACTTCCTTATTCCCAAGACTCTGGGACCACCTCATCAGAGCCCCCAAGAAGTAACATCCACTTTCTAAAGGTATTGTAGTGATAATCAGACAACACACACCACAGCTCATGATAAAAGACTTTAATTTTTACAAATGAGATCTGATTAATTCCTCAAAAGTCATGTTGTCCTATCCCCTGAGCACATAAAATGTTAATTGAGATTCTGTCTTTAAAGAACTCAGAACAGCACCTGGGCATAGCAAGCACTCTATGCACATTAAACCAACTTTTAAATATGATAATAAGCATTTGAACATTTGTGGCTCGTAAGAGGTCTGAGGGGTGTGGGGAAGTGAGCTGAACGTCTGGTCCTTCAAGGACAGGGAGGACAAAGCTCATGGGATCTCTCTCTGCCTTAAAAGTCGCAGGAATCTCGGTGGGGGAAAGGGAACTGGTGATAACAAGCCAGTCTGTGTGCCTCTGGGCATCACGTTGTGGCTCACATGCACTCTGGGTCCCTCGCCAAACCTGCGTTCCCAGCCTGCCTTTCCTTCAAAATGGACAATACATGCAGGGAACGCCCACAGGGGCCATGAGATGCCAGCAGTCATAACTGGGCTTCCGGTGGCCCAAGAACCCCCGAGACATTGGGCAAAATTGTCTATGTGCATTTTTCAGGTGGGGGGATCAGAGCTTTCACTAAACTTTCAAAGGACTGAGATCCAAAGAACCAGTTATCTCTAGGACTATAGGAATCCATGCCGGAGCTCGGCTCCAGCGATGTCCCAGCCAAGCCCTGCCTCCAAGCCCCACAGAGGAATCGCTGTCTGTCACATGAAATCAGGACCGGAGTTGGACTGAGCCTGAATTGCCCATCTGAGGATGGCCGACAGTGCTTACATTGCTTTTAAATTTATATCCTGTGCAGGTTTTTAACAACTATGCTTTATTTAAATACCCCACGCTCTTCAGGAATCAGCAAGCCTTAGGGATGTCGCAGAGCCCTAACGCTGTAGATGGCAGCTGCAGAGAAAGGCTGAAGCCTGAGGGCGCACGTTCTCTGTGATGCTCCCAGGTCAGGTCACAGAATGAGGCTTTCTATGGCACCTCCCCCAGGGCCATCCACCACCACCCACAATCCCTTCCCCAGCTGTTGTCTGGGAGGGAAGTTTCTGGGGGAATCTTCTGTCTTATGAGGAGAAGGCGTGCTGAGAGGGAAGCACTGTCTCTGGGGTGAGGTGAGAGGCTCTGCATGAGGTTCCCATGGCTGCTGTAACTAAATATCCCAAACTGAGTGGCTTAAAACCATAGAAACTCAGCATCTTCCAGCTCTAGAGGCCAGAGGTCTGACATCAAGGTGTCATAGAGCCGTGCTTCCTCTGAAATGTGTAGGGGGGGTTCCTTCCTGTGTCTTCCGGCTTCTGGTGGTGGCCGACCATCCTCGGTGCTCCTTGGCTTGCAGTGACATCACTGCAGGCTCTGCCTCTGTCGTCACATGGGGTTCTCCCTATGTGTCTTTGTCCAGCTCTCCCTCTCCTTCTAAGGACGTCAGTCATACTGGATTAGGGACCACCCTAATGACCTCATCTTACCTTGATGACATCTGCAAAGACCCTATTTCCAAAAAAGGTGACATTCACAGGTACCAGGGTTAGGACTTGAATGTCTCTTTTGGGGGAACACAATTCAACCACAATGGTCACATCACCTCAAAAGACCCTGCCACCTCAGTCCCATGTGTTGCCTCTTGTCCACACCCACTTCTTCCCCTGCGCTCTTCGGGTGGTGGGTGCCCCCTTCCCTCTGGTGGTGATAGCTGAGCTTCTTCCCTTTGGTCAGCAGGCTGAAGTGGGGAGTTTTTCTCCTGCATCTCAGTCCTGTAGGAAGTGAGTTCCTTCGAGATTGGGATGTGTGAGTTGGAAGTGTGCATGTCTGTGTGTATGTGTCTCTGTGTGCACGTGTGTGCCTGTGGGTGTGAGTGTGTGTCTGTGTGTATTTCTCTGTGTCAGTGTGTGTCTGTATGTGTTTGGCAGGGGGATTCATGAAGGGTGGGCACAAGGGAGGAATGGGAGGCAGGAAGCCCAGAGGAAGACAGAGCCACAGCAGTGAGGATAGAAATGACAAGGGCAGAAGAGGCAGTGTCCTGTGACAAGAGGGGAGTGTGTTTGTGACAAACGTGGAAATATTATGCCGTTGGTCTCAGACCCGTAAGGTAGGTATATTAATTATGATATTGATTCGGCTACTTTAACAGAAACCAAAATAACAGTGACTCAAGGAAGATTGGAGTTGGTTTCTCTGTCCTATAAAGTTGGAGCTGATGGGTGATCCAGGAAGGTAAGGAGACCCTGCTCCATGATGCTGCCCAGGGTCCCACACTCTTCTTGCTCTGCCACCTGTGAACATACTGCTCATTTCCAGAGTCAAAGCTGGCTCACCACTTCATCCATGTCCCAGCTACTGGAAAAGGGGAAAAGGGAAGTGGAGAATGCCTCCCTTCCTTCTCAAAGATATTGCACTCATCAACCCACTTCTACCAGCCAGAACTTCGTCATGTGACCTTGCTAGGTGCAAGGGAGTCTGGGAAATACAGCTCTTACTCTCAAAGGCCCTGATCTCAGGGATTCTGCTAAAATTAACAAGGCAAGGACAGATATTGGGGCACAACTGACAGCCTATTATAGAAGGAGTGTGATTTTAGAGAAATAGTGTTATTATTCCACCCTTCACCCTTTACAAGAGCCCCCAACCGTATCCATATAATAAAGACTATAAGAGGCCTATGATTAGAAAAATCAGATTGTCAAGTAGGATTTGTGCAGTTTTAGCCAGTTGTGGGGTCATGATGAAGGGTCCATCTCAGGAAGGTATGTGCCTGGCTGTTCCACAGCCAGCTCGTTTTCAATGACATAACACGCCCTGTAGCTCTCCAGAATCCGGGACTGGAAGTACTTCTTGTCCTTCTCCTGCCAGGTGTCAGACTCGATGTACACATTGAATGGGTCGTGGGAGTGCTCCAGCTTCTTGGAGCGGATGTAACTCAGCATGATGCCCAGGGTGAAGAAGCCGAAGAAGCCAAGCACCATGAGAATGTAGAGTGCCTCAAGCTTGCCGTCCTCGTTGCTGGGGGACCTGCGGGCTGGGCTAGACGTGTTGCTGCCCTGTTGAACTGTCCCCTGCCACAGCTTGGCCAGAAAGGGCATCACAGCTGTGGTGTTAGACAGGATCATCCTGGGCTTCAAGGTTACACTGCTGGAGAGGGAATGTCCTGGAAAAGTGAAACTTGAAATCAAAAAGTATGTATTGGTCAAAAGCCCCATATACGCACACACACACACAATTTTTTTAAATCTCATATAAGAGGGTGCCCTAACGTTCTCCTCAGTGCATGGGACGTGCCATCTTGGAGCTGCACAACACCCTCTCTTGATTGATCAGTTGATCAATTGATTTCCTTTTATTTCCATTCACTGCTCCCACTCCCCACGACCACAGGCAACCACCAGAATGAGTTCATTTAATATACACTTTGTGTTGTATGTGTGCATTTCAGTTTATGTGTTGTGGATCAAATTGTGTCCCTTACGCTCAATTCACATGGTTGAAGCACTAACCCCCAATGTGACTGCATCTGGAGGTCTTCAGGAGGTAATTAAGGTTCAATGAGGTCCTAAGGGCAGGACCCTAATCTGAAAGGCCTGTGGCCTTATAAGAAGAGAGAGCAAGATGTATCTCTCTTTGCCATGTGAGGACATGGCGAGAAGGCAGCCATCTGCAAGCCAGGAAGAGAGCTCTCACCAGAAACCTGTCCTCTCTGCCCACTGTCTCCCACTGAATGGCTCACGTGGGCCGTGTGACAGTTTCCCATTACCTTAATCAGGTGTCACTGTCCCTGAATATCCATATAATGGGCCTTGGAATTGTAAAGTTGTCTCCAAGTAGCCCTGGAATTCTGTCAGGGGTTTCGTGTGCTCTGAAACTCCACCGAGGTGGCCTTGCAATCACTGATAAACTAAAACAGGTTTTAGTCATTTTTCTGTTTGAGAAAATGCTGGAAACAAAATCCCTAGGGCCAAGATGATGACGCCACACTCCAAACTCAACCCAGAAGGGGCCACTGAGAGCTGCTCAGACTTAAGTGGGCTTCCTCATTTCTCAAGACCTTCAAGGTAGCAAGTATAATGTACACACTCTTGGGGTGGCTGTTGGAACTAAGGGTAAATGGTATGTTTTGGAGCCTAGTTTCTGGCCAGAAAGGCTGCAGAAAGGGAAATTCCAATGTACATGGCCAGAGGCAGGTTGGCGCTCAGGCTCTCCCAGCTAGGATGGGGACTGTGACATCACACGTTGTCTTGCCCAGGACAAATGTCAGCCTCAGAAACCTACCTCCACTCCAGATTAGACCTGGCGCTACTTCTTCGTAGAATTGGCTTAATTTTCAACCTTATACTGAACCCAGCTGCAGGTGAAGATGAATGGCACCTCCCCCGTCCTCTTCCTCGACCCCTCCCTGAGATGGTGCAACTCAGAGTTCTATCACTGGTCCTCTCTGCTCGCTCTGTCCTCTCTCTGGGTGACTGCACTTGCTCCTTCAGGTTCACCCACCAGGCTCATGACCCCAGGCACCCTTCGGAGCCCCAGAGCAGCGTGTCCAATGACCTGCCAAGGATTCATTTATCTTTACCAGCCCCAGGCTCCTCAAACTTAACACCGAGCCCTCTTGGGGGAGGGTGCTCCATGCCTCAGTGAGCTGTGCAGCAGTGTAATCCCCCCGGAAATCAGAGTCACCTTCGCTGCCAATCCCATCAGTCAGTCCCCAGCTCAAAGGCCTTCCTTGGTTCCCCCCGATCTTTAGGGTGAAGTGCCCTGTCTTCAACAGGATGTCCGCCCTAAAGGGGAGAGGCCCTGCCTCCCTCTCCTGTTCCACTGTGCCACTTGGCCCAGACCCTCTGCTCTAGCCCTGCTGGCCACTTGTGAACCTTGTGCACATCATCACGTCCTTGCATGTCCCCAGCAAGGCTGCCCCTCCTTCTTGGCCCATGAAACTCCTAAATGGTGCCTACTCATGCTTTAAAATTCAGCTCAGCTCTCCCTCCCATCCTGAAGTCTTCTCTGGTGTGTGGGGCTGGGTTAGCACCACCCACACCACTGTCATCAGCTCTGTCCTCCCACCTGGTCCCCCACAGCCTCCCTAGGCCAGTGCCTGGCACACAGCAACATAGGAGCTGCCCATGGACTTCTTAACACCTCTTGATGGCTGGGGCCTGATTCTTCATAGCCACTTATCGAATTAACAGATGCCGATGAGCTGCCTTCCGAGCTTCAGCTCAACCCCTTTTCAAGAAGGACAACTGCCTCCCTCCCAGAACCACAGGCTCAGAGAGCAGGAGAGGAGGGGCAGAAAGTGTTCAGACGTTAGAATTGCTTCTCCTCCCCTGGTTAGGATTCTGGCCCTGCTGCTACCCGGCCACACGATCCTGGTCTGGTTCCTTGGGCCCACTCAGTCTTGTCTTTTTCCCTTCAGAAATTGGGGAGAAACATCACTGGCATTGGCAGCTGTTGGATCACTGACCAGGGACCTAGAGGGGCCAACATAGCGCGTGGCTCACAGTGGTGCACACTGAGTGTCCTCAGCGTAAGCATATTGGTTTTTCCACCTCTTAAGAGCGAGCAGCCCAGGGAGCTGAGGGTCTGGGGTTGGTGGTTTGGATCTTCCATGGCTGACCGCTGTGGCTCTTTCTGTCCCTTGCAGAGAAGCTGGTGGCGAATGAGAAACAAATGAGTTTGTTCCTTTCCTGCCATCTCCGGAGCTCTTGAATCTGTGCCCAGAGATCTGTGAGTGGTTGAGCTTCGCAAGTTCAAACAGACTCCCAGGTACGGATTCTTAGACAAAACCAGCGTTTTGTCTAAACGTGGTTTGTTCTAACCATGGGGTAGACAGGAATTTTTTGGTAACAGTTTCTTTCCTAAAAGCTTAGACCCATTGCTGCTGGTCTGCTGGAAATCACTCAAGACACGAGGCTCCTGGGCAGCTGAGCTTACGGAACACGACGCCCAACATTCTCTTTTTAAATGACTTGAAACCACTTATGAATGATAGAATCCTGCCCCAGAAAACAGACAGAACTTGAGCTTATAATACAATTTTTTTTCCAAAAACCCAAAGTCGCCACAATTGATAAGTCATCCTGCTACCAATTGCTGTAAGAGTCCTTATCACTTAATGACCATGTGAGTCTGGAATTATGGCAGACAACCTCCCAACATTAATTGGTTTGAACCCATAGCTCCACACAGCAAGTTAACTTCAGAGTAACTTCTGCAATGAGTTCCCATTGGTGGGTTCCCTGAGAAGACCTGTTACTTAAATCCAGGTGGACTTTCTATGTCTGAAAGAAGCAACCAGAAACATCGGCTTTGAAAACCTGCCAGGCCAACCATCCTCAGCATTGCTGTAAGGCAGTGGTGCTCAAACTTTAGCATGCTGTAGAATCACCTTGTAAAAATGCAGACTGTGGGGCTCCACCCCCAGAGCTCTGGTCCAGAAAGTCTGGGATGGGGCCTAAGAATTTGCATTTCTAACAGGTTCCCAGATGATGCTGATGCTTCTGGTCTGGGGACCGTACTTGGTGACCTATTGGAATAACCTGCAGAGCTTTAAAAAAATACCGATGCCTAGGGGCCAGCCCAGTGGCGTAATGGTTAAGTTCGCATGCTCTGCATGGTGGCCTGGGGTTTGCAGGTTTGGATCCGGGGCATGGGCCTGCCACTGCTCGGCAAGCCATGCTGTGGCAGCATCCCACATAAAAGAGAGGAAGATTGGCACAGATGTCAGCTCAGGGACAATCTTCCTCAAGCAAAAAGAAAAGATTGGCAACAGATTTAGCTCAGGGCCAATCTTCCTCACCAAAACAACAATAAAAAAATACCACTGCCTAGATCTCTCCTCCAAAGATTGTGATGTTCTTGCTCTAGGTTCCTATCTGGCATCGGGACTTTTGAAAGCTTTCCACGTGATCCTAACTTGTAGCCAAGATTGAGGACCACTGGCTATGGCGTGGGACCTTAGGAAACTGACCAATTAGTCTTTTGTAGTGCAAGGTAACAGGAAGAATTTATAAGAAGAGAAACATGATTTAATGGCATAAATTTCAATCTAGTTTGTTTTTAAGATTTTGGGTTTTTTTTTTTTTTTTTGGTCTTACTTGTCGCTAATGTGATCTGAAGAAAAGTTGCAGGGAGAAATTAACAAGTCTTCACTGGAACCTCAGCTGCCCCGGTTCTAACTCACGCTGGCACCTTAAATTATAATGAGCCTGTCAGAGCTTCACGCCAGACCAGAAAAGTCAATTACCGCCTTTCAAATAACAATTCTGAATCTTTAAAAAAAATCTTTTTCTTCCTTTATACTTAATTTATTGTATTGCTTTTGCTAACTGCCCTCTGTGCCCCCAAGGCCTGCATGCCGGGTCACATGGGGTTTCCATGTAATGAGTCTCAAAATGAGTTTGGCAATGTTCTCTTAATAGTCAGCCTGGTGTAAACGTCACAGAACCCAGACTTCAGGTCAGCCGGCGGTTTATGTCCCATTCTCCAAGTTCACTTCCATTATTATGCCAAGTGCTGCCCCGTGGCCATGGTTTTAGACTCTTGGGCTCCAGTGGATTTGAGCATCAAGTGACCCCACAGTCTCGGCTTACAGAAAACTGGGCTCCATAGAGCTGAGCTGACATGCCCAAGGTCATGTCTCCTATCAGAAACACATCTACGATTTAATCCTCTCACCCGGGACTCACATTTTATTAGTACAGAAAAGGCAGTTCTCAGAGAGAACGGGTTGTGCAGAATAGAGCTGGGTTCTGTATTTAGGCTCAAAGGAACTGAGGAAACAGCCACTTGTGTCAGGTGAAACTGGGTCTACCCTATTGGGCACCAGCTTCTGACCTAAGTATGCCATCAAAGGTGCCCCCCGCCAACCCAGGGAGAACCACAGCTTCCTGTAGCATGCACAGTGAAGAGGGGCCTGGGGGAGGCCGAGGCAACAGGAACCAGGGAGGTCCAAGGCCAAACACCCCCACTTTGACGCTCAGCCTTGTGCTGAACATTCTCAAACTCTGGCCTTGTTAGGCTCAGATAGCATGGGAGTGGGGGAGTGTTCTAGAAGTTTCTGCTTCTGCCTGGATTTGAGACTATTCACAAGGCATAGACACTGCCCCCACTGAAGGCTAGTGCAATTGTTTTCTTCAAAGCTTCAACCCAGAGCTCCTGGTCTGCTGGAAATCACTCAGGATGCGGGGCTCTGGGCAGTGGAGCTGAGCTGACCAGGGGCAAATGGGGACCAGCTGGGCCCCCACCACCCGGGGTTCTGTAAGGCCCTGGCTGCGCCCAGGGGAGAGGGGGGCAGTGGGGACGTCATGCTGTTCCTGGCACACACCGCCTTCTGCATCTCTCCCACATGTTCCAGCTACGTCACCTGTCAGCACTGATAATAGTCTGAAGCTTTTAGAACAATTTCTCAGCGCTGCACATTTCTTTCTTTCTTAGGTATTCACTGAAGGAGTTCAAAGCTTATGGCTGATGCGAAGCTTTCTTGTAAGAGGGATAGGTTCTGGGGGTGAGCGAGGGAGAGGGGAATGTCAGCTTTGGAGCTCAGTCTGAGACAAACCCCAGGCTCCCCCAGGCCTTGGCTCCTTATCTGGGCAGGATGGGGATCACATGCCTGTCGTTCCTAACAGCATTCTTTACTCATTTCCTCGAAAGAGCATCCAGTCTTGAAATGATCATTAGGAAACAGGATTAGGGTAAAAACAATCATGGATAAGCTTAATTTAGGTGAATATGATCTTATCAAGTCAAGAATTCCATTAGCCAACTTTCATTGGAAGCAAGTGTCAACTGTTTTCATCTTTATCACAATACGGTGTCCAAATTTGGGAGATATATTTACCTCCTGGCAGAAAAGCAGCCAGCAGGGGCCCGCAGACCCTTCCAGACAGTTAGCTGGGTCTTCTCACCTTCCCCTCTACTGGGAGGCAGCGAGTCACTAAGGTGGCCAAGGTCTCAAGGAGTCAGGGTGAACCCTGTACAGAGGCACATCTGACTGTCCCTGGAGATATGAAAGGGCTTTCTGCCACCTCCCTGCTGGACATGGGGTGTGGCTCTCGAGTCTGGTCATAGGACCAGAAGCTTCCCAGACCTCTCTGTGGGTGATAGAGTGGGGCTTCGGGGTGCGAATTTGGAAATGCAAACCAGTGAGCTGGTGAAAGAAACCCCGTCGAACTCAATATGGGAAAAAGGATGAGCATTTTGGCGCGGAGAACAGAAGATGGCAGGATTCTCAGACGCTGGGAGGGCAGCTGAAGTCACACAGACGGAGGGCAGATGGATTCTCACCTCCAGCAAATGAAATTAATTCAAGGAACCTCAGTTTCCCCATCTGCAAACGGACTACTGGCATCTACCCTGAGTGTGCCACAGGATTTTGTGAGGCGTGGGACAAGCCCACAGCTTTCCCGTCTCCTGCTTTTGCTATTCTCTTTGTGAGAGAGGCATGACCACCATATCTGCTTGTCAAAATCCTGCTGGTCTTCCAAAGCCCACTGCTACACGAACCCTTGTGTGAGCCCTCATCTGGACATCCCCTCCCCTCTTTACCCCTCATAGTGCCTGTCTATACCTCTCATTCTAACTTGTATTGTAATAATTTGTAGACTGGTCTGGGCATTTCCTTCTAGAATCTCAGGAAAGTCAGAGACATGTCCTCATCTTGTCCCCACTCAGGACCCAGAATGCTTCCATACGGGTTTGCCGAATTAAATGGAAATGCAAAGAATTAGATTCAATATGACTACAATGAGAGCAAGTAATCCATAAAGTACAACACGCTGGAAATAAATTGCTGAGTAACCAGATGAAAACCTCTTTCAACATATTATGTTTTGATATAATAAAATGTAAACTATTTTTATTTGCTTTATCAGTACTATTTATTTTGTATATTAAAATTTACATTAATACAGTTATGTAGGTATCTGCAAGCCACCCTATTCTTAGAAAGATTGCAGGCGGTCAGTAATTTTTAATAAGACAGCATATTTTTCATCCTTCTCCCCCGCTTCCCGGAACCTTTACTCTGTTTTCCTTTCATCACCTCCTGATATGGTATAGTTTTCTTATCAATTGCGGTCATTGCTTATTGTCTGTCTTTCCCACCAAAATGTAAGCTTTGGAGGGCAGGCATCTTTGTGTGTGTTGTTCCCACGTAGCTCAAGGACTAGAACAGTGTCTGGCTCATGGTAGGAGCACAGGAAACATTCTCAGGATGCAGTCACTCGTGTGTGACTGAACAAACGTTACATTAACCACCACAATGGCCTGAAACCACACAGAAACTGTCTCCCCAGCTCTGCCTTCAGAGACTTAAGATGACGGAGGTGATCCCTCTGATGTCTTCAAAGTGAACTTTATTTTCAAAACAAGGCACTTTCTAATAGCCTGTCCAAAGCAAGACATCTCTGAATATTCTGGAAACTGAGAAGGTGGTTCTCAGATCCATCCTCAGCTCACCTCAGGCGAGCAGCCTGGAACAGCAGAGGTGGCAGAAGGCTTTGCCCCCGCGTTAGAAACCCGGAGATCGGAGTCAAGGGCTTTCTGACAACTCACTCATCCCACGGGAGTTAAATCAACGGTGGGAGGGCAGCAAAGCTCCCCACAACCACGACCATGATGACAGCCGTGACCATGATGACAGCTGTGGTTACTGATAAGGCCCTTGTTAACGGAGCTGGGAGCGTCTGTAAACGTGGGCTCAAAAGAAACTGTCAGTTCACAGGCAGCAGACTGAAAACCTGGGGCCCGGGGTAACACAACGGGATAGACTGAGCACACACACATGGCTGCTACTCCGTCAGATTTCTTCTAAAACTTCCACGTTTTCCCCAGTTTCTACACTCAAGATCAGATACCAATAATGTTCTCCGTGTCCCATGCCATTTCCCCTGGGAGATGCCAAGGCCCGAGGATCTTCCTGGTCACAAAAAGTTCCCTTTGAGGGCGGGTGTGTATGCGAGTATTGCCTGAGCTGGAGATCTTTGAAACTAAGTGGAGACCGGGGTCGGAGGCGGTTTTAGTTTTCTTTGGATGCTTTTAGGTATTTTTCAAATTTCCTACAAGAATGCCTGTAATCTAATAATAATGGAAAATGTTGTTATTACTTGATGGTGAGATGTTTTTCCATGCATGCGTTCTATAAGTGAAGACAGGCGGAGGGGAAGGAGGCGGGAGGCTGAGCCATCTCTCACTGCAGGGATCCCGGCGCCTCCTGCCTGGGGCGCCCGCTGCTCGCCCGGGGGCTGAGACCTGGTCCCTGGAGTCCCCTCAGGGTCTCCCGACTGGGGCACTCGCGTGCCGGACGAGGAGGCCGGAGGCAGGAGCCCTCGACTTACCGGGTTTGGGGCGCCGAGAGAGCAGCAGTGCAGCGAGGTCCGCGCTGGCCGAGCGCAGGGCACCGACAGCCGAGCCCCGGGGCGGTGCGCTCCGCGGGCCAGTGCGCGGCGCGGGGCGGGCGGGGCCTCCCGAAGCTCTTGGCGCCCCGCCCCGTCCCCGCGCTTCCCCGCCAGGATCGGGCCCCCGGGGAGACCTCAGTCCAGCCCTGGCCCACCCCGGCCCACCGGGACCCACCCAGGCCCTCCGCACCCTGAGCCCCGGGCCAAGCGCCTTGGATCACGCCGGGTAGGCAGGCGCAGGGCCCCCCAGAAAGTCCGTATTGGAACGGCCAGCCAGCCGGACAGGCAGATCTGCCTTCCTGCAGGAGTTTGGGGCTGGCAGGCAAGAAGCTGGGGCCCATCCGGAAGACACCCTCACCCTCGGCCAAGCGCCGGGACAAACATCCCTTCAAACAGCTCCAAACAGTAGCTTAAAGACGCTCCAAACCCCAGCAGACTCCTTTTGGCTGCATCCCGCACTCTAGTTGTGGCCATGCCATCTATTCGGCAGAACTTACACAGCACTTGCTGACTGGCTCTCCGGCCCCGAGCTGGGGCTGCAGCTGTGGACCAGACAGGCTGGGTGCCAGCGCGCAGGAGTCAGTAGCTGGAGCCACCCACGCCTCGGCACCCGCGCGCCAAGGCCCTCGGGGCGGTAGGAATGGCCTTTCCGGCCGCCAGGGGCGAACCGCGCGATGGCCTGCGTGACCTCCCGGCAAATTTCTCAGCTGCTGCCCCCCGGCTTGGGAGGCCAGCATGAGAAGGCGCGATTCCCAAACGACAGTCCCAGGAAAGCTTCGGGGAATGAGAGCCAGAGTTCGCACTCTGCAGGCTGGTAGCCCAAGAGGAAGGTTCCTGACTTAGAGCAAGGTGACATTCTCTAGCGTCACTGCCCTCACGGTCTTCCTTGGCTCTTCGCTTCTCCTGGGACCTCGACCTCGGTGTTCTGAAGGGAAGGACGCCATTGGAAGTTCTCAGACGAGTCCACTAGGTGTGGCATTCTAGGATTCTTAGTGACACTGGCAAAAGCAGAGCTGGCATTCCTCTTCACCATGGGTGCCGGTATAAACCCACACAGCCACTTTGGGAAGCCCTAAAACGTCCACAGCTTTGATGTGCGAAATCTATTCTATAGAAAGGATCTGAACCATAGAAAACCTTTAAGTATAGAAAGGTTCTTGGTAGTTTTACTGATGACAACGAGAATCTAATTGTTTTAAAATAGAAAAATGGTTAAATTATGGTACATGTGGTAGAATATTTTTCTACTTGCTGCAATATGATCTGCAGTCATTAAGATAACGTCTACAGGGGCGGGCCCGGGGCCGAGTGGTTGAGTTCCCGCGCCCTGCTCTGGCGGCCCAGGGTTTCGCAAGTTCGAATCCTGGGCACGGACATGGCGCCGCTCATCAAGCCATGCTGAGGCGGCATCCCACATGCCACAACTAGAAGGACCCACAACTAAAAATACACAAGTATGTACTGGGGGGCTTTGGGAGAAAAAGGAAAAATAAAATCTTAAAAAAAAAAAGATAACGTCTACAAATAGTTTACAACAACATGAGAGATCCTTATAATGTTAAATGAAAAATACAAGGCCCTAAGTCGCACACACAGGATGTTATGCACTATTTCAAAAGACTGTAAGAAAACATGCCACCGTGTTAATATCGTGTTAGTGGTGGGCTAACATGGCATTTATTTTCTTATTTATATGATTCTGTTTTCCTTTTCCTTTTTTTTTTCTTTGCAATAACTCTACATACTTTAATATTTGGGAAAAAATACATAAACTTTACCTGAAAATTCCCTGGATGCTGCCTCCTCAAGGTCGTGCTGGATGTACGTTGTCCCTTTTTGCCCATCTTTCCACAAAGGACTCCACCAGGAAGGAAAAATGGATGATGGATTGAAGCAAAAATGTTTGTCCTATCAAATGTATGTGTAGCCTTTTCAGTGACAACTCTTGGACCAGATAAACAGGCATGGGACACCCAGACCAGCTGTGGAGGTCACCATCTCCCCTGTTCTGGGTGGAACAATACCTGCGCACCTGTCACCCAGTTATTGTGAAGACAGTGTGTATGGAAGTGTTTTCAAAAAGGTAAAATGTTATGGGAGTGGTGGTGTTCTTATTTCTCTTCCAGGTTCTCTCCATCCCACATATGATGAATTATTTTATTATGATGATTCTGCCGTTGTCATTTCCTACTGTAACGGTAAGACAGATTTGCAGGTGAGAACAAGTGGATTCTGTTACTCTCGGTGAACTTGAAATGGTTTCTTCTTTTCTCTTTCTCTTCCTTCTCCTTCCCCTCTCTCAATCTCACCTCTTCCCATCATACAGGTGAGACTGATCCTAAAATAATCGCAACATCAACAGGGCCACAGCCCACAGAGCCCGTGGGTCATTTCTCTGTGGTTCCTCCACCTTCTCCATTTTTCTTGGTCCCTTCACTGGGGTCTGTCCCATGGGAGAGGGGTGGCAAATGTGGCCTGCTACTCCTCTCAGTGGGTTTATCTTCCTCTTTCATGAGCTCCCACCTCAATGCAGGTGACATCCCACCTCAGTGCAGGTGACATCCAAAGCCAGAGCTCCAGCCACTTCTCATTCTTAGGAAAATCTCAAATCTCAGCTTGCAACTTGGATGCTTTGCTTGTGCTCCTAACCCTGCTCACATGCTGCTGGAGATGGAAAGGCCGCGTCACCAGAAAGGATGGATCTTCAGTGTAACCTACCCAGGATGCACTTACGGAGGCCAGGATCATGCAGACAGTTCTTTGCTGTTCCCTCTGGCTGCTGTTCAGTTGGTGTCTAGATGCCCCTGCATTAGCCTGGGGACCTTCCCTGCCCTTTGGCCCCCTTCATTATTGCTTTTTAACCGCTCTACCCCCATGGCTTCTACTATCCCAATGGGCAACTCTCACTTCTTACTGAGAAACACCTGGAAGGCAAGCAAACTTTCGCTAGTAGCAGCAGAAAATATCCTGGGCACAGTAGTATGCTAAGATTACAATACTTCCTTCCCCTGAGAAGGACAAAGAGGAGGAAGGGCACTGAAGTCGTCATCCTGCCTCCCTGGTGACAGGTGAGGAGGTGCAGAATGATGGAAGAGAGCCCCACTCTGCCACGTGGGGCGTTGTCCCCCCACTGCTGTTCACAGCTCCATCAGCATCCCACGCCAATGGCTTGAGCTGCCTGTGTCTTCTCTGATGGCCATTTGGCTTTCTCAAGTCTCTTCTTTCCCCCTTCCTTGGCCAACATCTCCCCGTCTGATTCACTTGGTCGCAGGAGCTCTGCCTCAGTTTCCTCCCAGGACTCCTCTTTGTCTGGGAGTCCTTCACACAAGAGGCGTCCTTCCCAAACCTTGCAGTCTCCTGGCATTCTCCTAAAATCACCTTGAGGATTGCTCCTGTTCCAAAGAGAACCACCCACAGCCTGCTCAGGGCCCTGCAGGCCATTCCAGCTCCTCGACCTCATTTCCCACAGCTCTGCTCCTCCGAGCTTCCAGACCAGCAGAAGAGGCGCTCCATTCGCTGTGTACACCCTGCCTTTCCCCTGCTCCGGACCCTTCTCCCAGGGGTCTGCCCTCATTTCCAGCTTTACAAACCAGAGGTTGATAATCATCCTTCAGCTTGGGCCTTGGACTCTCTTGAATCCTAGATCTTCAGCAGAGATCGAAGACTAGGGGACACTGGGCAGCTCTGAGCCTCCAGGCAGAAGGTCCATTTGTTTGCTTTAATTTTGAATTAGTTAAGATTAAAAACTTGAGAGCTCTTTGATGAAACACATAGATTTCTGGCTTCTCTTACAAAACTTGAGGGATCTAGAAACTTCACATCCACCTTTGACAGAGCAATGAATGGCTTCAGCCCCTTTCTACCAAAAGGCAAACTAGAGAGTTTGCCACAGGCCCCACCACTCTACATTGTCCCCCACAGGGACATGTGGCAGCCCCACTGACTGAATGTCCTGCCTGGTTCTGTAGGGATTGAGTTGGCCACTTCCATTTGAGGCCATTCCTTTCCCTGACAAACTTTCTGCAAAGCCCCTTATCTGGCTGTTCCCTCACTTTGCAAACCTGAGAACTCATTTCCTCATTGAAGTGTTTTTGTCCTGGCTAATTTGTTGTGTTACAAGTACTTTTCGGCTGGGTCAGACGTGTGTTCTGTTTATCCTTTTAGAGCAATGATTCTTAATTTTCTCAGTTGCTTCTTGGGAATCTGAGAAATGCTATAGTTCCCCCATCCCCACCCCAAATGCACACATGTGCAACATTTTACCTACAATTCAGGAGATTGATGAACCCCCGATGTGCCAGGTGATTCGTGGCTGTCACGTTAGAAGCTGTTGATTTAGGGCAAAGACTATCTTCCATTAAACTCAAGTCTGTAGTGTGGATTCTATGGGTCTCCACTGTGTATTGTGCTCAACAAATGCCACTCAATGTTTCCTGACTGGGGGACTGCAAGATTGCCCATTAAAATAGTCATTAAGGGGCCAGCCCCGTGGCCAAGTGGTTACGTTTGTGCACTCTGCTTTAGTGGCCCAGGGTTTCGCTGGTTCGGATCCTGGGCGCGGACATAGCACCAATCGTCAGGCCCCACTGAGGCAGCGTCCCACATAGCACAACCAGAGGCACTCACAGCTAGAATATACAATCATGTACCAGGGGGCTTTGGGGAGAAGAAGAAGAAGGGAAAAAAAGATTGGCAATAGATGTTAGTGCAGGTGCCAATCTTAGGGAAAAAAAAAACTTCTACCAAAAAAAAAAGGTTATTTAAGCTGCCTCTGGCCAGGCCTTGGGAGACGTCTGCACTAATTCTCGACACCCTTGAGTCACCCATGGAAGAGGATGCCACTAACTATGGACCCATCGATTCAGGCATTACATCTGCCCTTGCATTTGGCAAATAACCACAACCTTAACCTTACTATGAAAAGAGTACATATCCAATTGAGAAAGCTTTTCCAAAAGAAATACCAGGGTTGTTTTTTTCACCCCCGCCCCTTTGCCTCCCTCCGCCCCTTTTTGTCCTGCAATAATGCTGTGCTGATAGGAACATGGATAAATTAATTACACTCTGGAATGTTATTTATGGCTAAGAAAGAACACTAAAGCTACACATACAATGTTTGACGTTTGAACACAAATATTGCCCTTCTGTTTTTTTAAAAAAAACCAATCAGTCTAGTTTATGCAGACGTATGTATAATCCTTTTAAACGCTGTGGATTTAAAACACAGAGGTAACAGTACACTGGATGTTTTAGCTAAAGAACAAGGCGACACAGGAATGAGATTAGCATCTTTTCAGTGCCTTGCAAGTCTGATATTATTTTGGTGTACCTCCAATTCCTGATAACATAGAAGCACTGTCGTAGCCAAAGGGCCTGAAATGGAAGGACATTGGCAAGCCTGAATGTAAAACCAGTGCAGGCAGCCTTTCTGGGAAGGTGTGCGAAGGTCACTTTTTAGAAACAAGACTGTTCACCACCATGGTCGTGGCCTCTGTGATGTTTCAGCCAGGACCCCGAGCCTGGTAGTCTGGATTAACGTGCGTTGCTAAAGATCCTCCATGGGGGTTGAAGGACCAAGAGAAGAAATCAGAGCTGGTGTCTGGTATGCGTCAAAGGAGGATGAAAGGAAGTATATTCTAAAGAAATCTTTAGAAAAGCAAATCCCAAATACCCTTATGGGCAAAATTTGTAAACAGTCAAAAGATGTTGATGACAACCTTGCCCTTCAGATTCATCCTTGTTCTAATTAATGTCCTAATTAACTCAGACCTAATTGAACTCAGACCTCTTTCCTTAAGATTTTTCTCAATAAATAAATTTCTCCTTTGATGACTGGTCAGTTCAATTCAGTGTTTATCGAGTTCCCATATGGGCAGTATGTAGGGCACACAATCTGATGTCCAAATTCGCCCACCTTGCAAGAGTAGAGCTCAAATGCCCCTTCTCTCACCAACCTGACCCCTCCCCCAACACACACAAAGACTTTCTGGAAGAAGTGGTCTTCTCTCCCTGCTGGGGACCACTGCGCAGGTTGCAACAGCACCCAGGTGTCACCTTTCATCTCAGCCCTCTGTACCCTTCTGTTCTCAGGACCGTTCTTCTCTGTTCTTTTCTGAAGCCCCCACCAAAGACGATATCAGCTTTTTCCAGGAATCTAACAAGAGCTTCCAGGCTGATCTCCTGACCAAGTCTGGCCCTCTTCATCTGTCCTGGTATGGTCCATTTTACCATCTTCCACCTCACACGTCAGTAATCAATGATGACATTGGATCTCCTCATGAGCTGTAAGCTCCCAGAGGACACGGTCTACCAACTGGTTTGCCTCCAGTCCCCCAGTGTGACCACCAAGAAGCCTGGCACACAGAAAGGGATTCATGGATATCTCTGGAGTGGATAACCAGTTACTCTTCTATCCGTGATTTAGAGGGCACCCCTTCCTGGACCAGACTGTACCACCTGGTGTGCCTGAACGTAACAGAACCTCAGTGAACATTCGCTGAGTTGAGTTGAATTTAACGGAATGTGGGAGCATGGAAATTTGGACTAGAGAGGTAAATAGAAGGAATAAGTGTGAATGATATTATCAAAATTAAAACCCATCTCTGTGAGAGCAGATCCAACCTTTTCTCCTCTGATATTGACCTTCTGGAAATTGCAAAATGCCCAAGGTATCATAAGCTTTGGACCATTGCGGGAAGGAATCGTCTTTAACAAACGCCATGATTGTTCAGTGTTCTATTTCTCTGGGTAGCGCGTGACCTGGAGACGAACATGGGTTGGGCTCTGGAGCCCCGTGTGGGGCCCAGGCTCTGAAGGTCGCCATCCATTCACTAAACCTGAGCTCAGGCACTTGAACTCCCCATTTCTCGTTTTGTTCATCACTTGGGTGGTAAGAATACCTGTTCTATTTGACTCATCGTGTCGGTGTGATGAAGAAAAATAGCTTCTTAAAATCTCTGTTCAACAAGGCAGTGAACTGAAAATGAGAAAGATAGGGGAGAGTGTTCTGGACAAGACAGCCCAATGAGTTCCTGCTTTGATCCATCCTTCAGCTCCGAACACAAAGCAATGACAGATAAGGTATAAAAATAGAAAGCTAAAAAGAGATGTCTGGCTCAACAGAGGCCGAAGAAAAACTGCTGGAAGCCTCTGACCCACTGGGCTCTTTGTTTAAAATCAGCAAGGAGTTTGGCTCCTGTGGGGAAAACCCAAGATGGCAGACGGGCACCTACATTGTGGATGTCTGGAACTGGGGTGGGAGCCCCGAAAGAAAGACAGGGTGGCTTTCCATTGCCTAGAGATTTTAGAAGAATGAGGGTCTAGAATGCCAGGATGGAAACCCAACCCCCAGCCCAAACTGAACCTAGTCACATACTGGCCTCATGATGGCACGAATGTCCCAGGATCACTATGGGACAGAAACCCCAAACTGCCATTATAAAATCTGGTCCAGGATGAAATTCCAGAGGCCAGGTGGAAGCTATTACAATAATGCTGGTCAGGGAATGGCTGGCTAGGCGGGGTGGAGGCAGGTGGGCAGAAAAATGAAAAGAAACAGAAAGACAAAACCCACTCAAAATGAGCCCAAAAGTCACAATTCTAAAACACTTGAGGAAATCTAATAGTAAGGACAGACTTGACTCATTTAATGAAGCTAGGACACTCTAATACCAAACCACACGAGGACAGGATGAAAAAGAAAAATCACTAGTCAACACCAATCCCGAAAATGGATGCAAAGATGCTAGATAAAATATCAGCAAACTTAATTTAGCAATTCTAAAATAAACACTATATCACAACAGAGGTAATTTATTCCAGGAATGTCAGGTTGGTTTAACACTGTATAATATAAGAAAACTGATGGATGCAGTTATCATATTAGCAGTATTAATATTAATATTATGATGTGATGGTTAATCTTATGTGGCAACTTCACTGGGCCACAGAGAGTCAGGTATTTGTTCCAACATTATTCTGGGTGTTACTGTGAGGATATTTTTGGATGAGATTAACATTTAAATCTATACACTGAGTAAAGCAGATTGCTCTCCCCAGTGTGGGTGGGCCTTACTCAATCAGTTGAAGACCTGATTAAAACAAAAGGCTGACTCTCCCCTGAGTAAGAGAGAATTCTCCTACCTGACAGCCTTCAACTGGAACACAGGCTCTTCCTGGTTCTACTGCAGCCTGCCAGCCTTCAGACTCAAACTGGGACGTGGGCTCTGCAGATTTTAGACTTGCATCCTCCATCACAGTGGGAGTCAATTCCTTGAAATAAGTCTCTTTGTATATGTATATATAATATATACACATTATATATATGTGTGTGTGTGTATGTGTGTGTGTGTAAAATCTCTGATTGTTTCCATTTTTCAGGAGAACTCTTACTGATGTATATGGTATTATCATCAAATTTTTTAAGTAACTTATTAAATGAGAAAAACCGCATGAGCATTCATTTCTTTATTTAATTAACATCCATGTATCAAGCATCTATGATGTGCCAGGCACTGTTTCAGGCACTGCGAGACAGGGACCAACAAAGCAGACAAAAAAATCTCTTTTCCCAGGGGGCTTATGCTCAATTTGGTGGGGGGAGTGGGGGAAAGAGCAACAATAGACAAAGAAATAAATAAAATTGATAGTATGTTAAAAATTTAGAAGTGCTATAGAAAAAATAAAGCAGAGAAGGGGAGTAGGGAGTGCTGGCCAGGGGTGGGGGGAGGTTGTAATTTGAGAAGATGGCAAGGGAAGACCTCATTGAAAAAGTGACATTTGAAGAAAGGTCTTAAGGAAGGAAGGGAGCAAGTTGTTCTGGGACCTGGGAGACCTCAGGCACCTGCATGACCTCAGGCCCCTGCATGACCTCAGGCACCTGGGAGGAGGCAGAGAGAGCAGTAAATGTGATGTCCTTAAGATGGTAAAGGTCCGATTCTAGGAAAAATAAGTACGTTAGAGTGGCTGGAAAGAGGGCACCAAAAGGTGGAGGGAAGGGAAGAGAGGCCCTGAGAGAGATGGGGGAAAGATTTTGTAGAGATTTTATAACCCTTTGTAAGATGGGAAAAAATTGTACGTTTCTGAACACAGGAAAGATATGCTTTGACTTACATTTTGGTGTGCTCACTCTGACTGCCTTGTTGAGAAATGACTGAAGATGCTGGAGAAAAGAGACTGTTCAGGAAGGTAAATAGAGATGGTGGTGGCTTGGACCAAGAAGGTAGCAAAGAAAATGGCGTGAATTGATCAGATTCTGGATTATATTTATTACTTATTAAAGTCACGTTTATTGAGGTATAATTTACATTCAATAAAATTTATCACTTTGAGGTATAAAATTTGAGGAATTTTAACAAATATATAGTCATAGATTCACCATCACAATAAAGGTATAGAATGTTTCCCTCTCCCGAAAAGTTCCAGTGTGTCCCTTTGTAGCAATCTGCTCTAGACCTTGGCAACCACCCATCTGATTTCTGTCCACACAGTTTCACCTTTTCCAGAATGTCATATAAATGGAATCACACAGATTGTAACCTTCATGTCTGGCTTCGGTTACAATGATTTGGAGATTCATCCATGTTGTTTCAGGTGTCAGAAGTTTGTTCCTTTATATTGCTGTTTCGTATTTCATTATAGATATACCACAATTTATCCATCACTAGTTAATAGACATTAAGCTTGTTTCTACTTTAGGGTTCTTATGAGAAAAATTGCTAAGAACATCCACTTACAGGTCTTTATGTTGCACCTATGCTTTTATTTCTCTTGGGTAAATACTTAGGAGAAGTAGTTGTATGCTTAACTTTATAAGAAACTTTCAAATATTTTTTTGAATTGATTGTACCATTTTGCATTCCTACCTATAGCATGCGAGATTTCCAGTTGGTCCCCATCCTTGCCAGCATTCAGAATGGTCAGTTTTAAAAATTTTAGTCATTCTAGTAGGTGTGTAGTGGTCTCTCACTGTGGTTTTAGTTTGAATTTTCTAAATGACTAATGATATTGTATATCTTTTCATATGTTGCTTGGTTCTCCATATCTCTGGATTGACGTCTTTATCTGATAGGCATTTTGCAAATATTTTCTCCCAGTGTGAAGCTTGTCTTTCATTTCATTGACAATGTCTTTCAAAGAGCAAATTATGAAGTCTAATTTATTAAATTTAATTTTGATTAATGCTTTTTTAATCTTAGGAATGTGTTTGTCTAACCGAAGATCACTAAGATTTTCTTCTGCGTTTTCTTTTAGAAGTTTTATAGTTTTTGGTTGTACGTTTAGCTTATGATCCACCTGAGCTGAATTTTTTATGAGTGGAGGAAAGGTTGAGGATTGTTTTTGTCTGGCAATATCCCACTGTCATGTTCCATTAGCATTTGTTGAAAAGACTGATCTTTCTCCATTGAATTACATGGGCTTAGACTATCACAACCAGCTAGACTACCATTTTGGAATAAGGCAAACTAAAGTGGTTTTCAGAATTTCAAAAATGAAAAGAATTCACATTCACTAAAAGAACTATAAATGGTTGTACTTCAGCCAGAAGAAAAGAGGACAAGAAGGAATGTGTGAAATTCAAGATGAAATGGTAATCACTGAAATTGATAAAGTATCTTAATAGGTTTAATATCTATTAAATTAATAAAATGATAATGATTAATTTAGAGGTCTTAAAAAGGGTAAGATTAATTACATGGATGAAAGTTCAATGGATAAGTGAAGTTTTCTGGGATCCTTGATGTGATCAGGAAGAAGATAGAAATATTGAATAACTAGAAACTTCATAGGAAAATTATTAAATTCATAGTTCACTAAGTATGCTAAAGATTTATAGGTAATTACGAAAAGAATAGAAAAAAATCTGTAAGTTGCAAAGCAACAAACTAAATTCCCTTTTTAAAATAAAAGTGAATATAGCATGCTTTACCAAACCAATGGAAAACAGGAGGGGAAAACACTTTAAGAAAAAAGTTCTTAAACAGAAATAAAAAATAAGATGATAGAAATATATCCAAATATATCAATAATCATAATATCTTTAAACAGTATAAACACACATGAAAAGCCTAGGATTTTCACGTTGAATAATAAAGTAAAATCTAACTATATACTGCTTACAAGACACATATCTGAAATAAAACCAAATCAAAAAGTTGAAAATTAAGTCATGAGAAAACATGCTAAGCCAGGGCTAAATGACAGAAACCTAAGGCAGCAATATTAACACAAGAAAAAAGTAAAAATTCAGGTAATTAATAGGATACAAAGGCCACCACAATTTAATAAAAGGAAACAATCTGCCAGGAAGATATTAAAATTATGGGTTTGTATGCACCTAAGTACACAGGCTCAAAAACATAAAACGATAGTGGCAGATTTACAAGAAATTGGGGTATCTACATTAAGAGGAATTGGGTTGTGGAGAGAGGTTTAACATCCTTCTCTCAGAAACTAATAGATCTCCCCACCTCAAAAAAAATAGTAAGCATAAAGAATATTTGAGTAACAGAATGAACAAGCTTTATTGAGTAGATACATAGAACCCTGCACCCAACTAACAGAGAATATACATTCTTTACAAGTGCCCCTGGAACACTCTCAAAAATTGGCCGTGAACGAGGTCACAAAAGAAGTCTCAACAAATTTTTAAACATCCGTTTTATACAGACTGGGTTCTACGACCAAAATGCAATTAAGTTATAAATCGGTGTGTGCAGCTCTGAAAACCAAAGAGGCAGGATGTGACACAAGTGGCACACCATGGCCATGGGGTCCCATGCTTGCCCCCCTCCCCTCTTCCTGAAAGGGAAAGAGAGAAGATGACAGGGAGGATTTGCAGCCTGAACAAGAGCAGGAAGGAGCCATTGCCCAGTTCCCACATGTGGAGTACATGTGGTGAGATAGCATTACAGTCTCATGTGTCAAGGGACAGGTTACCTTCCAACAGAGGAAGTGAATGAGTAGGTGGGTTCAATCCCACACAGAGATCAGAGATTGTGCCCTCAGAGAACTAAGCAGTGTGTCCTCCTGTCCACCCTGTTCTGTCTCCTGGCATCTGAGTGGGGGTATTCTTCCTGCTTCTGCATTCAGTCCTTGCGGATGATTATAGCATCAAAGTAGTGAAAGTCACGTTTAATAAGCAGAACTCCCCTGTAATCCTTGCCAATGTGGCCACCCTGAAAATCAGGAACTCCAACTTCTACCCTATGGGAGGAGCCAGCCTGTCCAGTCATGTTCAGTACATGAACACAATGTTTGGGACATATACGACAACTAATGCTTCCTTCATTTGACCTTGGAGTGAGCAACTGGTGAATTTTACCACAAAGGCTGAGATGGGAGTACCATTTTCCTATGTGTGCTTTTTCTGCATAGTACCTGATGTCCTGGACCACAACATAGTGATCTTCATGTGAACTTCCGTGAAGCTTTCATTCATTGGCCACATGACCTGGAGATCCTTGGAGACACATCACTATGTGGATTGTGGAGCAAATTCCATAGCTGTTTAGAGACTGACCTTGGTTCTTCCATGGCAGCACCTGTCAGGAGAGAGCACAGCATCTTTCGCCAAGGCCTGAGTTCCATGCTTACCTTGGGTAGTGTAAGCAGAGAAACTGGTTGTCTTAATCCCCAGCAAACATCCTCCTGCCACTTGTGAGGGAAAATCTCTAAGTACCATTTGTGTTTCTTAGAACTACTCAGTATCTAGCCTGTGCCCAGCAAATAGTAGGCACTCAATAGGATTTGAAGAATTTAATTTAGATCTTTTCAGTGTTCTTGGGGCATTATAAATTGAAATCACACCACAGTTCCAGGTTATCAAACCACCAAGTGGCACAGAGATAGGACTGTGAGGGCAGCTGCAGACCTGTTATTGGTGCCTCATCTGTGCAGAAGTGACAGCAGGAAGGGAGCCTCTGAATACGCAAAAGAAGAAAGCACAGACCCATTCAACATGTGATTTTTTTTCTCCTGCTCACAAATATGTAGGATCTTTTTAAAAAGAAAAAAATGTGTTTTTTTCCTATAGAAAATTACAATTATTTTTAGCAAGAGCTTCTATGGGGTTTGATGTGCCCTCATCCATTGGCTGGAACACGGACTAATGATTTGATAGAAAAATAAATCCTGCTTTTGAGTTTTAAAAAGTTATAAATCAATAATAAATACATATAGTCAATAAACATTCATATATCTGAAAACCAGAAACCAAATTCATGTCTACCTAACTCACTAGTTAAAGAAGAAAACATTGTAGAAATAATAAGATATTAAATGACATCAGAAAGTGTTATATATGAAAACCTCTGGGTTCATAAAGTGGCTTATAGAGGTTAGTTTATAGCATTAAATACATTTTTAAATAGAAAAATGATAGAAAATAAACTCAAAAAACAAAAGAAGAACTATGAGATAAACCAAAGAAAGAATTAAATTTTAAACTAAGAACAGAAATTAACAAAAAAGAAGACAAAGAAAATTGAAAAAGATCAACTAAATGAAAAGCCACTCAAGAAACATAATTTGAATATTTGGATGAAATATATATATTTTTTCCAGAAAAAATAAATTTCCAGAGTTAATTCATGAATAAATAGAATTTCAGCAGAAAGCTAGAATTTATAAAGAGTATTCAGTGGATGGATTTACTACCTGATTAGTTACAGCTGAAGAAAAGATTAATGAATTAGAAGATGTCACTTAAAAGTATGTAGAGTGATGCACAAGAGAAAAAATACTGGAAAATACAAAAAGGAGTATAAGAGATATAGGAAAAGGGACAAAAACAAATGCAGTTGGAGCCCCAGAAGTAGAGAAGTAGATGGAGCAGAAGCAATATTTAAAGAGATAGGGATTGAGAATTTCCCTAAACTGATTTTAAAAAGTCAAGGCACAGCTTAAAGAGGTGTTAAAAACGTCAGGCAAAATTACTTCAAAGAAAGTCACACATAGGCACATCATAATAAAAATGCAGAAAACAACAGACAGAGAAAATCTTAAAATCAGACAGAGGAAAAGAAAGATGCATAACTTCAAAGAATCTTCAATAAGATACATATCTTATTTCTCAAAAGGAATGATAGAATCCAAAAGAGAATGGAACGACATCTTCAAAGTGCTGAAAGAAAATAACTGCCAACCTAGAATTCTATACCCAGTGAACACATCCTTTAAAATTGAAGGCAAAATAAAGATTTTTAATAATTCAGTGAGCTTGTTGTAATCTCTGCTGTTGTTACTGAAATAATAATGAAAGAACATAGTGATAATAAATTAATGATGAGGAAATATGAAATAAAGTAGCTTCATTAGTCCAAAAAAGGAAAGAAAGAAAAGGAAGATAGACAGGTGGAACTAATAGAAAACGATTATTTAGATAGTAGATTTAAACCCAAACACATGAATAATTACAGTATGTATAAAAGACAGAATACTCCAAGGAAAAGACAAAGATTATCAGACAAGATAAAAGCACAAAACTTGCTATATGTGCTTCATAAGAAACACCTTTTAAATATAAGGATACAGAAATGTTGAAAGTAAAAGAACAGAAAACAATGCACCACGCAAACACTAAACAAAAGAAAGTTGGTGTAAGTACACTAATACCTGACAAAATAGACTAAGAAGCATATTAGACATACGAAGGAGCATTTTATAATGATAAAAGACAATTCATCAGCGAGATATAAAAATTCTAGATTTGTATATACTTAACATATCATCAATACATAAAGCAAAAACTATAGAATGAAAAAGAGAAAAAGACAAATTATAAACAGAGTGGAATTTTAACACACTTCTCTCAGGAACTAATTAAACAGATAAATGAATTGTGGTACCTCCGTAAATGAAATGTTATTCAGCAATAAAAGGAACAAGTATCAAGCCGTGAAAAGATATGGAGGAAACATAAGTGCCTATTACTAACTGAAAGAAGCCAGTATGAAAAGAGTACTTATAGTATGATTCCAATTACTTGACATTCTGAAAAATGCAAAACTATAGACACAGTAAAGTGATCAGCGGTTGCCAGGGTTCAGGGGGAGAAGGGAAGAATGAATAGGTGAGCACAGGGGATTTTAGGGCAGTAAAGTTATTGGTTTGGTTTTTTTTTAAAGACTGACACCTGAGCTAACATCTGTTGCCAATCTTTTCCTTCTTCTTCTTCTCCCCAAAGCCCCCAGTACATAGTTGTATATTCTAGTTCTGGGTCCTTCTAGATGTGCTATGTGGGACACCACCTCAGCACGGCTTGATGAGTGGTGTTAGGTTTGCACCCAGAATCTAAACCAGTGAAACCCTGGGCCACTGAAGCAGAACGTGTGAACTTAACCACTCAGCCACGGGGCCAGCCCCAGGGCAGTAAAGTTATTGCAATGTAAATTCTTAGGGCAGTAAAATTACCGTATGGTGGATACAAGATATGCATTTGTCAAAACCTACAGAACAAAGAATGAATTTTAATGAATGCAAGTTTTAAAAAATTATTTAGGAGGTTGGAGATCCCGGGAAGGAAGGCAGACTGTGACGAGAGAATTTAACTGTGTTACAAATGTATGAAACAACCTCACTAAGGGGGTGAAGAGGCACAGGGAGAGATGTTGACCTAAGTAGCTTTGGAAATGAGTGAGATCTACAAGACTAAAGGCAAGAGAAACTGCGTATGAGCACTGTACTCTAGTTGATAAAGTTATTTCCCACAGGGGTCCTGGTGAACAATTCCAATACTGCTATATATAATTTATACTGGAATGGAACATTATGTGAATGGATGGTGGATGGTGGGAACCAGGTTTCTCACCACTGGAGTGGGAGTTCATCGATAAGCAAGGGAAGGAAGCCAGAATGATCTATGTAGTGATGGATTTGAGTTGGAGATATCAGTATGAATTCACATTTAGCTTAATGTAGATACAGATGGTTATACATACAAGTATGTACAGATGAGTATATATAGACGATTTAGTACAAACATACATCCTTTTTGCTCTGTCGTCTGAGAGAGCCTATGGGAAATGACATCCCAGTAACAACAAGCAAGCCTAGCACCCGGATCTTGGTTTTCAATACTATTCTCCAATAAAAGGAAATCAGTGCTCCTTGGAGAAACGGCTCATCCTAAGACTGGGGCAGGAAATATACAACAGGAGCCTAGAGCGTCTGGTAGTCCTCAAAAGCAAGGAAGTGCTCAAAACTAAACTAAACTAAACATTGATGGGGTGTATGTCAAAGAAACCCAAGAGCCAATTGAGAGAATTCCCAACTGTCAAAGCCAGAACCTCTGAGCAACAAAACAAAGTAGTATTGGATTATAACGCAAAGTATAAAGTAAATATCCATGAGTACAAGCTGATATAAAAATGATTGAGTAAATTAATAAATGAGGAAGAAGAGACAAATCTCGCATGTAGAGAAATTCCAAATAATTTGTATAGATACTCTGCCTGCAAGGAGCGGGAGTAAAACTCCCCACTCGGTAAGTGAGTGCTGTGCATAATGACTTCCTTCCAAAGTGTGCAGTATGGAAGGGGAGAGAAAAAGAGTAACTTTACAGCAGAAAAACCTGACAAACACCTCAGATGAGTGACCAAGGCCACTATCGACAGTCATAAATCATGCTGCATGTACGTTTGCTATGATGTGATGAGAATAGCACTTCCCCTCTGTGGTCCTCCTCCCAACAACCTATAACCCAGTCTCATCACCAGAAAAACATTAGACAAATCTCAGTAGGGGGGCATTCTACAAATACCTGACCCGTCCTCAAAATCCTCGAGAGTATCAAAAAAGGGCAAGTCTGAGACATGACAACTACACGTAATGTGGGATCCTGGAACAGAAAAAAAGGACCCTAGGTAAAGAGAAGGAAAACTGAAATGAATTATGAACTTTTGTTAATAACATGTCAACATTGGTTTATTCCTTATAACAAATGTGCCATATTAACGTAAGAGGTCAATAATAGGAGAGACTGGATGTGACGTATATGGGAGCTCTCTGTCCTATCTTCTCAATTTTTCTGAAAGTCTAAAACTGTTTTAAAAAATAAAGTCTATTTTTAAAAATTTTAAATAACAAACTACTTCTATGCAAAAAAATAGATGAATCTCTCGGATATAAAGTTGAGCAAAAGAAGCCAGCCACAAGTCTACAAACTCTGTGATTCCTTCTATAGAGTTTTCAGACTGATAACTGTGGTGTGAGAAGGCAGGAAAGTGTTTCCTTTGGGAGAGTGGGGCAGATGCTGACTGGATGACATCATGTGAGGGGCTTCTGCTTTGCAATCAATGCTCTATTTCTTGATCCAGTTCGTGGTTCCATGGGTATGTTCACTTAATGAAAATTAACCTAGCTGGCATTCATTATTTCTGTACTTTTCTATACATTTTAATGTTTCAATGATGGAAAGAAAGCAAGAATGCATGAAGAACGAATCAAAATGTGTATCCATATGGATAAAGAGGATCAAGAGGTAAAAACTTCCAGCTATAAAATAAATGTCACGAGGATGTAATGTACACCATAGGGAGTATAGTCAATAATATGGTAATAACGTTGTTTGTTGACAGATGGTAACTAAACTTGGCAGGGTGATCATTTCATAGTGCATCAAAATATCAAATCACTATGTTGTACACCTGAAACTAATTTAATATTGTATGTCAATTATACTTCAATTAAAAAATATATATATAACAATGTTAAAATTTTAAAATTAATTCGCCAAATAATACCTAAAATAGGCAAATTTTAAAAATTTGCCATTGGTAAAACAAACTATACCTTGCTTATGGACTTACAAAATTTAGTGTAAATATAAAAACACATATGAGATTATAAATACCAAATTCACGATAGCAGTTACCTCTGCAGAGGGAGGAAGGGGGAGAAAATCAAGGAACAGGGGACAGAGGGTCTCACTTCTACCTATAATGTTTTATCTATATATGGAGCATGTATTGCAGAATGAGAAGTTGTGATACAGTTAGGTTCAGCTACTTGGGTAATCACCATGTTATTCTCTATTCTTTTTCCTAGTTTTGAAATATATATATGCATATATATTTGTATGTACATATATATATACAGATACATACACAAACACACAGATCTGTAAGAACATGTAACAAATACTATATGTGTATATACATAACCTATATACAATGACAGCCTAGGAGAATTGACAAGTATTATGTGATCAATCCTTGGCCTCCATGTTGCTGAGGATGAATGGATCTACAGATCCTTTGCAATATGGAAACCGTTGGCTTCTTTTTTATCAAGAGGAGTTCTAACTCAAAGACTAATGACCTTTGCATTTCATCAGTTCCTTGTTAAGATCATATCTTTCATGAAATGTAATCTCAAAGTTTCCTGGAAGATAAATTACATCTGCTGAAAAGGCTCTTTAGAACCACTGAGAGCAGCTAGATATTGGAGGTCAGTGAGAAATCAACCCAGCTGCTCACTCATTCGCTCCGAGGCATGAAGTGAGCCTCCATGTGGTCCATGTGAAATATTACGGGGCTTGAACTAGGCTGGTTGCAGAGAAGAGAGCGAGAAACGTACAGATCTGAGAACCATCTTGAAGCAGAGGCGTCAGAAGTCCCTGAATGGCTCTGAATAATGTGGCAGAGCCCAAGAAGTGAGAATAAGACTCAAGGAAGTCAGCTGGGTTTGACCTGAACAGCTGTGTGGAGGCTGGTGTCATTAACTGAATTGAGGAGGAGGGGGGAAAGATCTAGAAGTTTGTCTTTTGCACATGTGAAGGTTGGGGTGCTTTTCAAAGTCCGTGTCTAGAAGTGAGCAGTTGTATGTTGAATCTGGAGCTCAGAGAGGACTCAGGTTGGAGACACACATTCGGGTGTCATCAGCATATTGATGGTACTTAATGCCAGGGGACTTGATAAAATCCCCCTGGAGAAAGGGTCCTTAGAGAAGAGAGTTCTGAGGATCCGTCCTGAGACACTCCAGGGGTTAGAGTTTCATAGACAAGTGTGCAAATAAATAAAGACTAACTAAATGAGAAACTCAAAGGCTATTTATTCAGAGCGTGTTGCAGCCAGGGAGTCGGCCACCAACACTGCCATTTTATTAGCGACTCAAAGACAGGCAGAGAAACGGGAAAGCTTCATAGTGGAAAAAAGAGAAGACTTCAGGTGTCCTGATTGGAGGCTGCAGGCCTGGGGAAGATGCAGGCAGCTAACTAGAAGGGGGGCATCCTCTATGATTGTTTTAGGCAGCATATTTGTCTTTCTCTGGTTGGTTCCAAGTTGGGAGGGGGGAAAAACTGGGGAAGCTGTCAGTTATCAGTCAAGTCCTGGCTATTTGAGGCTGATTGTTATAGAAGTTACTGGTTAGCTTCCATATTGTTATTCGAGATAGCACACTGGCTTCGGACAAGCCTGGCTGATAGCCGTCTGGCTTCCTGGGCTGCTTACTAGAGATAAGATGTTGTTTTCGGGGACAGGTTGCTGCAGGTTGTGAGTCAGAGTTCTATTTTTATGTCTGACCTGGCCTTGTCCATTTGTTTATTCAGTCTCTCAGGAGAATAAAGCAGGAAAGGAGAGCGAGAAGCAACAGCCAGAGAGAACATCATCCTGGAAGTCAGGAAAATGAGGTGTCTCGAAAAGGAGGGGGTGGTTCCCTCTGGCCAATGTTGCTGAAATGTCTGACAAGATGAGGATGCAAAGTAGGTCAAGGTTTTCCAGATAAAAAAGAGATGCAACCAGCATTCTTGCTGAATTCTCAAATATGAGAAACCCTTTCCTGTGGCAATGGTGGAAACAGGAAGTAACAGGGCGAGTTAAGAAGAGGAGAAACTTTCAGTCCCTGTAGGGGGCATGTTGCATCACAGTTAAGGACTGAACAGGAAATACCGTCCCCTACTGGGAAGAAGCAATTTCCAGCCTAGCTTTGGATTCTGTGATTGGTGAGACGGCACCATCTGAAATTGCAATTAACCTGAAACCCCGGCCCCGGACTTTAGCCACACACTAAAGGCTGTAATATTCCATTTTAGGGAATTCTGTCATTGAGTATATGGGGAAATGGTTCATTCTCCTTCATAGACAGTTAGGAAGAAAACTGAAGAAAGTAACCCCTGGGTTTCATCCCAGTATTGCGTCTTAGGAACTTGGAATCAGCCATGAGAATATTAACCACAAGCAGAAATTGTTTAATGATGCTTTTTATTATCATGAATTTGGTTTTCCTTTAAAGTAATGTAACCATGCTAGAAAAATTTATAAAATCGAGAAGAGAGAAAAGTTATCCAGAATCTCCCTCCCCTCCCACAGCCCTGGTAGAATGACCTCCCCCTTGAATTCATCTCTGACGAGTGATGTAAGCAGATGTTCCTGCCTCCTCATGAGGGGACATTTGCCAGACTTCCCGGTGTGAACGCTAACTCCTGTTCTTCTGGGAACTGACTTAAAGACTGCAGAAACCTAAGAACAGAGAGAAGGGGAAAAGGAGGACCTTGAGCGATGGTGAGCAAGGTCGAAGTGCTTCTTTAACCCTTCTCAGACTCTGCCCCTTCTCTCTAGCCCTCTTGCCCCTGCCAAGCCCAGGCCCAGACAGTTCTCACCTGATCACCCAACAATCTCCTCTGTGGTCTCCAGCCTTTCTTCTCTCCTGTCCACCCTCCTCATGGCCACCAGAGAATCTTTCAAACTCCCCAATCTTACTCTTCCTCTCCCTACAAAGTTTCACAGGCTCCTCTCGCTCACAGGCTCCAGTCTGGACTCCCCAGTGATACACAAAAGATGGCTCCATGTTCTGCCGCCTGCCAGAGGTTTCCACCCTTGGTCACACTTTAGAATCCTGAGGAGCTTTCAAAACTGCTCAGTGGTCCTGGTTTAATTAGTCTGGGGAGTGTCCCAGGTATCTGGATTTTTAGTTCGGTTCCCCAGGTCCTGGGGACGCCTTTCTGAACTACTCGTCGATTCCAGTGGCTCAAAAGCAAGAAGGCCTTTTGTGTTCTCAAGGTCAGTCCACTGCGGCAGACAGCAGGTTTTAGACAGAGAAATGGGGGTGGGAATGAGGACAGGAAAACGAGGGAACCTGGATCTGGGAGGGTGCTTGTGAGACCTCAGGAGACAGCAGCTCCAGGACTGGCCGGTGGCCTGGGAAGTGGAGCAGCCAGCGAACAGGAAAAGGAGGGCCAGTCTGCCTGGACCACAGAAGCTCTTCCACCCCTGGGCTTGGGGGACCATTCTCCCAAGCACTCTGCCCTTCAGTGGTCTTCAGTTGCTCCTTAATTTCCTAGGCAGTGTAAGGGTAAATACAAATAACAAGAAATAGCATTTTCCCTGGTCCCAAAAGGGAAAGAGAACACCTCTCTCCCTTGTCTTTGAGTTCTTATTTTAGAATTCTTTCTCTTTCTCTTTGGGATGTGTGCCAATCTTCCAAAAATTTGAATAAGTCCCTTATCATTCTTGCTTTCTAGGAATGTCTTTCTTAGGGACCTTGGAGTCAAGTCTTTGAAATGTGACCATCAAGGTGGATGGCGCCCTGTCTCCCTGTCTCTCCAAGAGGTTAGCAAAGGAGCCTGGCTCCAAGCTGTAACCTCCTACTTATTGAAAAGATATGAGGATTTTAGTTATCCTTACTATTAGGTGTTTCAACTGCCCGCCAACTTCTGCTGTGGGGTGGATGAGGGAGGTGGGACTTTGGGGGACATCACTCAAGTGTCATCCACCCTTAGCCCAAGGCTACAGGACTTGTTCTGGCCTGCCACTGCGGTCTCCTGCTTTAGCAAGGGTGAAATTAAGCAAGTGTAGATGCCAGGTGAGAAGCTGCCCTCCTGTGGAAGTTGGACTGCGCCACAAGCACAAAAGAGCTCAGAAGAGTAGAAGAGTGGAAGGTCATCTCAAGTCTCGTGAAGAAGGATCAAGAACTCTACTTATGTACATATCACAGCAGAGAGTAGGACAAAGCAAGTCAAGGTTATTCACTGTAATAAGTTACTGCCCAGAGAAAAAGTGATAGAAAAAGGGCCCCCACACTCTTAAACACAGAACAGTCTGCTCCAGACAGAAGATGAGAGCAACTCCCCCTGTAGAGCTTGGGGACTACTGCTCAAAGCTCCAGTGGGAGTGGGGAAAGGGTTTCTAGCGGGAAGTAGGGACAGGGACCTATTGGTCTAGGAGGACACTCCCATCCCCATGTCTCAACTCTTGTTCTTGTCCTAGAGGTAGATACCCAACTGTCTGCGAAAAAGGGTGAGATCATCCTATTGGTTTCAGGGCCTACAAATAGAATTATTGGACCCTGAGGGCAGGATGGAGGTGGAGGAGAAGGTTTTGTCTCTGGGTCCAAGAGGCATGGTTGGTGAGTATATGGGAATATTAGCCAGCAGAGCCTAGAGGTGTAAGGGTTGGTAGACAGAAGAAACCTCTAAGCATGTGGGCCCCATGCCAGTGCCCCAGGAACAAGCCCAGACTCGAGAACCCACCCCTGAACTATGATCTCATCCCTGGCAGGCCCCCACTCTGCGGGTGGAGTGTCCATGACTTCTGCAGGCTAAAGATGGCATCTATTAATCTCTGGTCAAGGTACACCTCGGCTACTCTCTGGATTCCAGAAACAGTGAACTCCATCATAACCTCTTAAGCCCTGGGGGTCACTAGATCCCAAGGTGGGCCTTGAGCTTAATGTTATCATCAACCGGGGGAGTGTGCATCTAGAGGTCCCATACCTCGACTAGATGAACACTCCCCTTCTGCAGGTGTTTGCTGTTGTACCAACAACATCGTCTAAAACACCTTTCCTTTTTTGGTCCATGTGGCAGAGTCCTTCCCATCTGTCAAGAATCAACATTAACACCACCTTGCTGTAGTAACCTTTCTTGGGCTTCCTCAGCTAGAAAGGCCCAATACCTTCCTCTTGCACTCGATCCTGGCTGGATTATCAGGACTTTGATTCATTGCTATCCCCAACATTTAGCACTGTATTGGGTACCTGGCAGGTACTCAATAACTGTTCAGAGAATAAATGAATTCAACAGACGGAGAAACTGGCCTGAGGGTGATTTGCCCATTTGACAAAGTCACCCAGCTTGTTAGTTTCTCATGTCTTTGCACCAACCAGGAATAAAGACCAAAACCCAGGTTGATTTTTTTCATCCCAGGACGTGTCCTGTCCTTTATATGGGTGTAGACTTATCTTGGAGTTCTTGTTGTCAGTCACTCCTAATCATCTCTAGTGCCTACCTGGATGGAGCGCCTCTTGTGCTATGATTAGGAAAGCCCATCCTCCTTACCCACCCACACCCCCTGCCCTCTTTCACCTGACCCCACCTGTTGACTTGACCTACCGGTCCCTCCAACAGTCAACAAGAGTGCATTGAGGACCTACTGTCGATTGTTCTTTCTTGACACATGTGAAGTACAAAGAGATGCTCAGGGCACTGGCCTGAGACTGGAATTCAGCCAAGGCTGGTAATGACACACAATCAGAAGTCACACTGCTCCTTATTCAGCCCCAGTAGTTTCCCTTAAGAAGCAGGACTCTAGAATTTCTGAGCTTTACATATAAATCTTGCCATGGCTACCATCAGGCATGAGTGAGTTTCTCATCTTTCTAAGGCTCTTTCTTCTTTAGAAAACTATCTGTTTTACTTTACTGAAAGTAGATCCTCATGAAAAGTGGGCTCTTTGGGGGTCCAAAATTTCAACATATGCCACCAAACCCTTTTCTTCCTTCTGAATTTTTGGAGGAGCTCCTCATCTTGTGAATCTGTAGCACTTCCAAGAAGCAAACACATACATTCAAACACATATAAATACTAACAGCTATCCACTAGTAAGCCCCTCCCATGTGCCAGTTACACAGATGTAGGAAGATGGAGAAATTTTCGTCTAAGCAGCTGGTGCGAGATGTCCTGCCTCTGTCAGGTAAGCCCACTTGTGGCAGACCCGGAGCGCCCTGGGCCCTTGTGTTGACAGGCACGGGGCCTTCAGAGAAAGAGGGGAGCCACCCTATGTAATGGAGGGAGAAGAGTTTGGACCTGGGTGTGCATTTGGGGTGGGTGGGATTTAGGAGAGCAGAGGGGAAGGAGGAGAGCGAGAGAGAATGGTAGGATGTTCTGCAAAATGAAGCCCCTCCTCTCAAACCAAAGCAAGTGGCCAGCTGGGCACAGGAAAAGATGCTCAACATCACTAATCGTCAGGGAAATGCAAATGCACACCACAGCAAGACACCACTTCATACCCACAAAGTCAGAGAGCGGTTAAGTGTCAGAGAGGACGTGGAGAAATTGGAACCTTCACACACTCCCGGTGGGCGAGTGCAATGGTTCAGCAGATTTGGAAAACAGTCTGGCAGTTCCTCAAATGATTAAACATAGAGTTACCATATGACCCAGCAATTCTACTTCCTGGGTATACACCCAAGAGAAATAAAAACAGTATGCCCACACAGAAACTTTTATGCAAATGTTCGTAGCAACATTATTCATAATAGTGAAAAAGTAGAAACAATCCTAACGTCCATCAACTGATGAATGGATAATTGAAATGTGGTATATCTATACAGTGGAATATTACTCAGCCATAAAAAAGAATGATGTACTGACACATGTTACAAGGTGTATGAACCTCACAAATGTTTTGCTAAGTGAAGAAAGTCAGTCACAAAAGATCACATATTATATGATCCCATTTATATGGGAGTCTAGAGCAGCGAAATCCATAGAAATAGAAAGGAGATTAGTGGTTGCATAGGGCTCGGCGTGGGGTGGAGGGTGGGGAGTTCTGGGATTGGAGCGCAGGGCTCATGTTCCAAAGAAAGAAGAGAGAATGAGCAGGACTTGAGAAGTGAGTGAAGTGGGGGACAAGGAAACAGGGGGTCCCTTCCACGGCCCTAGCTCAAGTCACTGGGTAGACTGAGATCTGGAAACATTGAGGGGAAATCAATGTACCCAGCTAGATATGGGTAATTCTGGAGTTGCTGAGAGAGGGCTGGGTGGAAGAGTGTGACGAGAACCAGGGCCTGGGCCCTCCTAGGCATGTGGAGACTTCTTTCTGAAAGAAAAGTACATCTCTAATGGTGACAGAAATAAACACATGTCGGCATGTCAGCCTCAAACATCTTTCTTGGGGGAATTAAATGATGACCCTGGGATGGGGTGTTCTGGAATCTCCCTTGCTCAGGAGAACACCTAAGTCAACGGTGGTGGGGAAATTTTGAGCAGATCATATTTAGCTTAATACAATGCTTTCCCTCAAAACTCTGCTGCATCATAAACCACGGGAGAGGTGGGAGGGCCTGGTGGGAGGCCACCACTGACTTAGCAGCTTTGGCATGCGTCTGAAAAATTTTAAAGACACCTCCTCTGGCTTTTAGAATGTTTTTTAGAACAGCGGCTGTGCCTAATGACACCACCACCTGGAATTACACACCATCTTTCTTTGGAGCCATACAAAGAACCTAACACGTTACCTCGGGGCTAGGTTAGCTAATGGGTTGAAGTCATGCTTTCGGTGTTTCTGGAAGAACATGGATGCAGTAACTCTCTCGAAAGCCTTCAGAACAATCAAGCATTGTGACAGAATATTTCTTTTTTAAACACTGGGAATCTGCAAAGAGTGAGGAAGCTTTATTAAAATATCCACAGAAGTGAATATAAATGATAAAAAGTGTAGGACAGCTGGAGGGCTTCCATCATCCTTTTTTATTGATACACAAGTCTCTTTACCCAAGGGTTCTTCTCGTACAAGAGAGAATCAGGTTGCTTTCTTTACTGTAGCACTAGGCGGAAGTGGTTCTGCTTCACTAATGGTGCAAAATTCACTGAGAGATTTAAACTGGAGTTTTCATTATCTATCGGAGTAACAAATCACCTCAAAACTTAGCAGCTTAAAACAGCCCCGAGTGTATTCTCTCTGACTACACTGTGGATCACCTGGCTTCAGCAGGCCATTCCTCTGCTCCATGAGGTTGGCTGGGGCTATAGTCTCTGAGACTCTGTTTTGCTAGAATGTTCCAAGATGGCTTCTTTGCTTACGTGACTGGTATCTTGGTGCTCCCCACTGTACCCTTTCTCTCCCTAGAGGGTCTCACCCTGTAAGCTGCCAGGCCTTCATAGGCCCAGAACAGACACAATGTCATGTCTACCACGGTCTATTGGTTAAATTGAGTCTTACGGCCAGTCGAGACTCAGTGTGGGAGCAGACCTCATAAGGGCATGAATGCTGGCAGGCATGGCTCCTTGGGGGCCATCTTTACACACTGGCCACCACAACCCACAGCACTAGAGAGGCTGTGTGATGTGGTGGTTAGAGCAACAGCCCTGGAGTCAGACAAACATGGGTGGAAATTTTGCCTCAACCACTTTCTGCCAGGAAGAGGAGTGGTGACAATGTGGTGTAAGACATAAAATCAGACTCGACATGTGCTGCCTTGACATCTGGTGGAATTCAGAGGACTTCAAATGGCTTAACTGCAAGTTCCCCTCTGGACTCTGCTCCCACGGGTGAGGTCCCCCAGCCAAACGACCCTCCTTATCAAGGGGACCAGGCTCAGTTCTTGCTTATTCCTGAGTAGCAGGACTCAGTTCCCACCCAGCTAGTGGAATTATTCAAGCAGGCCCATGCTACCCTCCTGTGAGAACCAAGGGTCACCCCACCCTATTGTTACTACAAAGCTTTCCTCCCACAGCCCCTCGTTGTTCATTCTGTTCCTGAGTGCCATCTCGTATGGCCCTGCCTGGTGTGCAATGTCCTCCTCCTCTGGCTGTGAGTGTACGAGACTAATAAACTGCTGTTGATCTCATGTATCTGTGGTCGAGTGTTCTGCATCCCATAACCCTGGGGCAGGACTCCCTTCCTCACCAGCAGGGTGAAGAGGAGGTGATTAAAATAGGTGACAGAAACAAGCGAGGTTTGGAGGGATGCAAGGCAGGGGCCACGAGCCCAGGAATGCAAGTATCCTCTGGAAAAAGGTAAGGAAACAGCTTCTCCCCTAGAGCCTCCGGAAGGAACACAGCCCTGCTGACATCTTGATTGTAGACTTCTCACCTCCAGAACTTATTATCTCACCTCCAGAACTTATTATCCAGAAGATAATAAATTTGTGTCGTGTCAAGGCACTAAGTTTGGGGTAATTTGTTACAGCACCCATAGGAAACAGATGCATCTTATTTATCTTCTTCATGGCATCTCTTACTATCTGAAATGATTTAATGGATTTGTTTACATGTTTCCAGTCTGATTCCTCTTACTAAGCTCTGTGAGAGTGGGTACCGTGTTGGTCCTTTCTATTCCCCTCATCTCTAGCTCTGCCAACAGTGTCTGGCATATCTGCATCCTCCATGAATACTTTTTAAATGAGCATTGAATGAAACGTTGCAATATTAACCTGTGTATGGTATTATCTGTGCTTCTAGTCTTCCATTAGTTCAAATAGTCATGAGAAGCCTGATTTTTTTAATCATAGTAACTGTACTTTGCATATTTTACAGGAATACTTTGTACCAAGAGTATCATACCCTTGAAAAAAACCACAAATTAAACCCATCCAAATTCATAGATGCATCTTTTTGTAAAATTGCCTAGGAAAGAGCTTACTAAAATATCTTATGCATTCATCGAAAAAGGAGACAAGAAACCAACATTTACATCAACACGGCTTGAAGGCTGCAGTACAGGCCTGGGGGAGGAGAGCTCAGGTCCACTGGGGGCTGGTGGCTCACAGCGGTGCACAGCCTGGCCCAGATGTGCTGGCCTTATGGTCCTGTGAGCCTGGCCCTGATGAAGAGTTCACACCTGTCATTTGAGGTCACACCTCACACCTTTGTATAGTTTTCTCTCTGCACAACTAATTGCCACCAACTTGGAAGTTTAAAACAGCACACATTTGTACTTCACAGTTTCCATGGGTCAGGAGTCCTGGTGTGGGTTGGCTGGGTCCTCTGCTCAGGGCCTCTCACCAGGCAAGACCATCTGGAAATCAAGGTGTTAACCAGAGCTGCAGTCTCCCCTGAGGCTCAGAGGCCTCTTCCAAGCTCATGCAGTTGTTAGCAGAGCTCGTTTTCTTGTATTTGTAGAACTGACTTCCCTTTTTTCTAGCCGGCTATTGGCCAGGGACTGCTCTCAGCTTCTCGAAGTTTCCATCAGGTCCCTGGCACATGACCCTCCTCTCACATCCTGGCAGCTCACTTCTTCCCGGCCAGGAGGAGAGCCCTCCTGGCTTCTTGTCTTCTTCAAGGGCTCACCTGACTAGGTCAGACCCACCCAGGATAATCTTTCCTCTGACTAACTCATAGTCACTTGAGTAGGGCACTGAGTTCTATCTGTAGAACTCAGGACATATAAAGTGATATAATCATGAGAGTGATACCCCATCATAGTCACAGCTCCTGCCCACACCCAAGAGAGGGGTTCACGTAGGGCTTGTTCACCTGGGGTGGGGGTGGGAATTGTGGGGGCATCTTGGCTGTTCTGCCTACCGCAAGCCCTCGGCCCCAACTCACAAGGCATCCTTATCAATCCCATTCTCGTTCTCTCCAACCCCGGGGGGCACAGCCTCCTGCCAGATTTCTGCTACGTCCAGGGAACTCTTTGGAGAGCGGGGATAAAGGAACTATTTCTTCAGACGGGGGGTGCCCGCTGCTGAGCCCCCTTACCTTCTCCTACACAGCCCTGCATGGCCTGCCTAGGTCACCTCTCTGCCTCCCCTTCCATGCCCAATGTAACACTGGCCTCTGCCTCCAAACTTCCTGTCCCAAGGTGCTGTATTTCTCCCCTCACCGCTCTCTAAGTGTGCACAGCTCAATACTGGCAGCAGGGGGCGCTGGTGGCCTTGGCTGGTGAGCGGTCACAGAAGCTGAAGCTCAGCCACCTCCCAGGCCCAGCTCATCTTCTTAGGTTCCCAGCTCCCTCCCGGTTGTCAGGACCACGGCCCTGGGAGGAGGTAGGCTCTGCTTATGCCTGAGGTCTCCTCTTTCGAAGCCTGCTTCTCTGCAGGGGAGGCAGGCCCTGCCCGGGTGGGTGGCAGAGTACATCAGTGGGGGGTTCCCACGGCCAGGCCCCTGTCAGCGGATGAAACGCCTCCCATTCTGTCCATCATCTGGGAGTTGGGGTGAGGATGGAGGCAGGGGCACAGGGGTCCCTAATGAAAGAGGGGCCAGTACTGCCCCTTCTCTTATCCCTTTCTCATCTCTGACGGCCCCCCAAGTGCACTTTAGCATTCACATCATTGGCAGTAGGTACTTGTCCTTAGGGCAGTCTCAGGAACTTGGCAGAACTCTTTCTAGTCTCTTCCTCCTGAGCACAGTTGCCCTGTGTGAGGTCTGGCCACACCATTCTGCGTCTTTCATGACAGGCCCAGGGGCTGTATGCCAGAGCATGGCAGCCAGCTTGCAAAGACCTGCTGGTGAGGCCGCAGGAATCCTGCAAGGCGGTCATTTGAGCTGTGAACTGCTGGCTCAGCACTGCCCCCTCTGCACGCGGCCCTTGCCTGGCGCCATGATTCTCCTTCTGCATCATGCTCCCCTCGCTTTCTCCTCCAGCCCTCTCCATCAGCCTCTGTACTTGGAAGAAGCCGTGAGTGGGGCTCAAACTCGCTTGCTCTGAGCTTAGATAGAGCAAAGTCTGTCCCTCAGGGTACCCTTGGCCCATGGCCTGAGTCCAGGACTCTCCCAATCAGGTGGACAGCCCATCACCGTGAAACTGTCTGTATGACCTTGTATAGCTCCCTCCCACCCCCAAATACTTGCTTCGAAGGACTTGGGCTCTCCGCTGAGATAACCCAAGATTGGGCATTAGCAATAGAAATGTCCTGAGTCCTTAAGGCCATCTGTTAGTCACTTGCCTCCGCCTCCTTTGAACCACCATCCTTGGAGCGTCCCTGCAGCGTATCCCAGTCAAGATCCACAAACCTCACTCCCTGGGGAGGAAGCTTTATTTCCAGAAAGTATTCTGAATTCTTGGTCAGTCCTAATTCACACCACTGTTTCAGTGGTCCACCCACTGCCTAGTCTATGTGGCCCGACAAGGCTGGAGCAACATGGGTCATCGCATGCCCTGGGCAGCTGGCAACATGGGTCGATGGTGTAATTTCCTCCTCTAGAAGAAATTTAGTAGTTTCCAGTGTTCAGAGCCCAAGGCAGAGGCCTAAAAATCCCCATCCACACCTCTTTCAGCATTGTCCTGGAAACTGCACGGAAGTTAATATCTGTGGCAAACTCAGATACGAAGGAGGGTGCTTAGCATGTTGGTCTAACTGGGCAGTGCTGAGCCAGCAGAGAGTGTAGAAGAGGAGGTCAGACATGAAGGACAGAGGCCAGGAGGGAGAGGGCCTCAGAGCCCAGTAAGGATGTTAAATTCCCTTCTAAGTCGGGAGTGTATTAGCTTCTTACTGCTGCTGCATCGAAGTACCACACTCGTGGCTTAACACAGTGCATATTTCTTCCCTGTCTGTTCTGGAGGCCAGAGCCAAACATCAGTTTCACTGGACGAAGTGAAGGTGGGGGCAAAGCCGTGCTCCCTCCGGAGGCTCTGGGAGGAATCCTTTTCCTTGCTTGTTCCAGTCTCAAGAACTGTGTTCCTTGCATCCCTGGGCTCATGGCCCCTTCCTCTGTCTTCAAAGTCAGTGGTGGAGCATCTTCAGATCTCTTTTCTGTCGTCAGATCTCTCCCTACTTCCCTCTTTTAAGGTCCCTTGTGATTACATCTTGGGCCCACCTGGATCATGTCCCCAACTCAAATCCTTATCTTAATCATACCTGCAAAGTGCCGTTGCCCTATAAGATCACATCCACACGTCCCAGGGATTAGAACCTGGATATCTTTGGATCCATCATCCAGGTGGTCACACATGGAAAGTCACTGGGGGGTGATGAGCAAAGGTGTGGCAGGATCTGACCTGAGGTAAGGAAGGTCCCTCTGGCTGCTGTGGAGAAGTGACTGGAGTGGGAAAGAGCAGAGCAATGCAGGGCGACCACACAAGAAGCTCCTGCAGCACCCTGGGGCGGAGACCTTGTTGGCTTCGACCAGGCGATCTGAAGGAGGGGGACTCCAGATGCATTTGAAAACAGGTGAGAACACTTGCGAGTGGAGTGGACGTGAGGAGTGACGAAGAGGACAGTCAGGGATGACCCCAGCATTTCTCAGCTGAGCTGGGTGAATGGTGTCGCCACTGATGGGGACAAGGAACACTGGAGAAGGGATAGCTCTAAGGGTCCTGCTTGGAAATTAAGACAAAAGAAAGTTTGGACTTGGGCACATTTTGTCTGAATAAATGAAAAGCAAAATAACAAAAAAAAGTCACCCTGAGCATAGGATGAAATGAAATTTGGCCCAGGAACCCACCTTCTCAGATTGGCAGGCAGTTCAGTGGAGGTCAATTTCGGGGGCTCTTTCCATGAACACAGGGAGTCTAGGACTCTGCCTTCCCACACCATGGAGAGGGCCCGGCCCTTCCTCTGCTCCTTGCTCAGGCCTGCATGGCCTGGACAAAGAGGAGCATCCTTCGCAGGAGGAGCCATCAACTGCGTCCTCGCCAAGCTTGGCCATGGGGGACCTTGGAGGAGGCTTTGTCCTTGGCGCTGAATCTCACCCGTAAAGACAGAGTCAGGCTCTCCCCAGTCTTCCCTCCTGGGAGGCCCCGGCTGCTTACAGGCTCAGTTCTCTCCTTTCATCCCCTTTCTGTTTCTCCCACCCCAACCCTAACCTCTCCTGACCTCTGGCCTCTCCTCTCCCAACTCTGAACACAGATTCTTCCTTTGACTGCTTTCTCAGACACGGGAAGCTCGACCACTCACCAGGAAGACCTTGATCTTTCAGAGAGAGGAGCCCCAGACACTAGGACCTGAGAGATCCTCTGGGGGCTAAAGGAGCCCAGACTTAGTAGCATATTATCCTAGTTAAACACCTTGCAAGGGGAAACTTTTTCCATTCTTTTCCTAATGGGCCTACAAGGGTTAAAAAAAACAACAAAAAAACAAGAAAACCATCCATACAAAGAATAACTTCTCAATAGGTTACAACATTAGACTTGGCTCAGAGATGGTGAGTAACCTCAGGGAGAAGAACACCACGTGTCCTGATGAAGCCACAATACCGGGAGGGTTAAAGAATATATCCACCAAGAATCTGGAACAGGGTGGCTCTCAACCAAACAAGAAGAAAAACCATTTAGGAAATGAAATTCAGCCCAGAAATTCAGCAGAGAAAACCAGCTGACTCAAAGCCGAGGCAGTTCAGTGCCTGAGCATTGCAGTTGGGTTTAAGAAACAGCAGATGGCCAGCCAGATATTAAATGAAAACAAGTCCCGCCTCAGTGTGGTTTTCAAGCTCTTTTATCTGTCTGTCTGTCTCTCGAGCTCCTGAGCTCAGCAGTTGCTCTGAGTCTCTCACTGGCCACAAATGAAAGCTCCCTGAAGAACCAGACCAAAGCTGGTGTGGGCAGGATCGGCTCCCCGTTTTCTCTGAAGGTCTACCCTGATTCTTTCTTTTCCCATGGGAGCTCCTATTTTCCCAGATGCAAGTGGTCCCTTGGGCTTCCTAGGTGCTCAGCTTCCTTAGTTCCCAGTACCAGCCAAGGAGCCAGGCAGCAAATCTGGGTGGTGGGGAGAAGGCTGTGGGCACTTTTTTCCCACCATCACATTTGTTTCCATGGTAGCATTTCATGTTGACATGTTTATGGGTGTGCAACGATTTAATAAAAACAAGGCATACCATGCCGTAGCCAATTTAATCTATGTGAATCCCTCCATTCTTGATTATTCAATATGAAGATATTTTAAGAAACTTCTACATACCCACTTATTTAACAGTACCTCTACAAAAGCAAATTTTCTGCTTTTTCACCAAAGACCTGCAATGAAGACCAAAAACTGAAGCTGGGCCTATTTTTACCTTATCCAAATCATGAATTCAAATGAACTCAGTTAAAAGAGGTTATTTGGCAACTGAGCCTGTAATAAAACCCAATGAAGAATATTAGATGTTGGAAGGTATTGACATGCGTATTTGATATGAGCCACTATTTATAATGGTTATTCATGATCCTATATAACATTTAAAAGTTATTTCTCCAATATTCATGGTGCTTAAAATTTTTTTATTTTTGTAATAAAAAGAATGATATGGATTTTGTATAGTTTGCAGGAAAAATGTTTTAGAAGCTTCAGAAATAAAATTGACCTTGTAGAAACATAGTGGGTTCTTTTGTTTGTTTGTTTCTTTTCCCAATAGTTCATTCATTTCAAATGTATCACTACAGATGTATTTTCCTGGTCCAATATGTCACTGCTGCCCGAGGTCTCAGGAGAGGGTGGGTTGACATTAAAGACACATTAAAGTCAATTTTATTTACCACTGATTATTTGAGGGTGTATATTATTCTTTAAGGAAATAAATATCAAAAAGTTGATTTTTAAAGTTAACATTGTCATGGACATATCAAGCTTTCCTAGAAAAGCTTAATTAGAGTGCTCACACTAATTTGGGGTTCTGCTTTGCCTTGCTGTATAATATTGTGTTTTAAGGATGTTATTAGGACGAGCCCCGTGGTGGAGTGGTTAAGTTCGTGTGCTCTGCTTTGGCAGCCCGGGGTTTCACCGGTTCAAATCCTGGGCGCAGACCCAGCACCACTCATCAGGCCATGCTGAGGTGGCATCCCACATAGCACAACCAGAAGAATCTACAACTAGAATATACAACTATATACTGGGGGGCTTTGGGGAGAAAAAGAAGAAAAAAAAAAGAGGAACATTGGTAAGAGATGTTAGCTTAGGCACCAACTAAAAAAAAAAAAAGAATGCTATTAAAGCATTAGACACTTGAAAATGTTTTTTCCAGGATATAATGAGAATTAACACCTTCCCCCAACTGTTGCCCATTGTCCCAAGATTTGAAATTTTTTCTTTTATGCTGATTTTTAAAAACTAAATCAACTTTATTGAGGCATACTTTACACGTAACAAAATGCACCCATTTTGAGTGTGCAATTTGATGAGTTTTGGGCAAATGTATAGACTTTGTTTTACTGTGACTGTGTTGTTACTATTGCATTGCTCAGTCAAGATACAGAACACTTCCATCTACCTGAAAGTTTCTTTCCCGCCCCTTCCCAGTCACTCATCTTCTAGCCAGTTGCTCTGTTTTGAGAAGAAAATTTTAAAAAGCTTTCTTTTCTTTCCTCTTCTATTGCCCTGCTCCAACACAATTATGTCTCTTTCTCTCTTTCTCCCGTTCTTGTTGTTTCAGCAGCCTGGCAATTTGTTGGGTTAAAGCACTGAGCTGCTTATTGGCTCTACTGAGTAGGGAGAGGGCAACATGCCTCATTATTTTTCTATTCTCTCTTAGTGACCTCTCACTGCTCTGCCTCTGAAATCCCCATCCTCCCACCCACCCATCCATCCATCCATCTACCCACCCATCTATCCATCCACCCATCTGTCCATCATCCATCCCTCCATCTTTTGTTGATTTCTACAATGAGCCACAGGCCACAGGAATCCTGCCTTCACTTGACTTATGTTCTAACAGGGAACACAAACAATTTAACAATTATGCTAAAAAGGCAATAATATAAAAAAATAAGTAAATAAAAAGGCAATGGGGAAGTATGGGATACAATGGGAGATTCAGCAGGACTAGCTAAGAATGATTCTCAGGGAAAAGAGACATTAATGATGGAGACCTGTCTGACAAATATCAATGAGTCAGTTAATTATTTCAGTAACATTTATTGAAGGCAGCAGGCTGGGCACAGTGGTGGCTGCAAGTGATCCAGACAAATCTGAGTAGGACAGATGTGGGACTGCTCTCATGGAGTGCATATCATTGTGGAGTTAGCCTAGGCTGGGCTGGGGCAGTGGGATAATGTTCTAGACAGAGAGAACATGCATAATGGTGCATAGGGAAGACAACATGGTGAGTTGTCTGAAAATTCCACTGATCAGAGTATCAATGTCAGCCAGGAGCAGTGACCTGATGGCCTTGAAAGAGCGAGCTGTGACCTGGGGCTATAGCAATCCTTGGCTCCCATTTGCTGTGTAGCATCGTCATGAAGCCCTAATCAGAATCTCACAAGAAAAAGAAATGTCGAATATAGATACCACATCTCAATCACTTGCAAATAATTTCCTTCTGTCTCTCATAAACATAGCCATGATTAAAATGACCTTTCACGAACAGCAGGGAGGGACTGCTGGAGAAAATGAGGTATGCGAGAACAAAATCCATCTACCTGATTGCTATGTAACTTTTGGTGAGTCACAAGAGTGAGAATTTCAGATGTGAATTAAAGATTGCCAAGAGTGGTGGCATGCTGGAAAAAATTCCTGACATGTCCTACTTTAGAATCAAAATACCAGAGAATTGGGGAAGAAAGAATATATTTTTTTCCTTATGTTCTAACTTCTTCCCAAATAATTTTAAGGAAATTATTTATGCAGTTTCCCTCCGAATTGTTGCTCTTTAGGTGAATGTTACTTGATAGGCACTTATATTGAGGCAAACATTCCCTGGGGTTCTGCAAAAGCCGTAAAGGATGACAGACCCCAGCTGCCGATTCATTTTTGATGATAACATGTCCATATAGTGTATTGAATCCTTTGCAATTTGGTATTTGATAAAACCTATTTACTTTGTAGTGAGTTCTGTATATTCTACCTAAAGTTAAAGCTTTCTGAAAACCCAAGTCTTCTGTGGGCACTAATTCACACAGTGTTCTGGAAATGTAAAATCTTAAATGGTCGCTGACTGCAAATCAATGTTAATAACCCAAGTATTAACAGCTGCGTGAAATGTTATGCTTCTTTCATCATTTACTACCCTTCACTAGGATGTAGCATACATTTCGGAGGGGCTGATTTTCTTTTCTTGGATGGCCCTAAGCTACTTACCATCAGATCAGAAATACAGACTATCAAATCTATTTAAGGAACGCAGTCAATCAATGACAAAGGGTGTGTTTTGCGGGATGCCACCCACTTTGCGTCTGTCAGTTTGCATTTTACCGAGTCTTCACACAAGCAGGGCCAGACAAAGAAATGCGGAGTCCTGGGCACATTCATGATTGGGGGCCCTTCATATCCATCAGCCTGGTAACCAGCAACCGCAGGCATTATTGGTTTCAGAATTTCAGCTGAGGCTGCCCCACGTACCTGCCACAGAACTACTCATCAGACATCATCCTTCATGAGTGAGGATGTTGGCTGACTTGCGAATTCTGCTCCAGGATCTCTTGGCTTCCCCGGCAGTGGGACCATCCACTTACATTTCCCCAGTTGTGTAAGCGGACCTGCTGGACGTCTGAGTTAACTGACAACACATTTTGGCTTCGCTCCAGCGTTATTTATGAAGCAGGATCCTGGGCTGGCGCACATCTCAACCCAGCTCTGTTCATCCGTGGGCTCCTAGAGATTTCAAATGATAAATGACAGCTCCCCTCCCTCACTAAGTGGTCAATTAGTGAATCTGCTCACTAATCAGATTCAACCAACCTGACGGAAATGTGGATTCCCAACAGGTTTCAATTTCAAACATATATGGCTTTGAAATATGTAAATGCTCTTGGGAAATGACAGGATGAGGCTATTCATAAAAGGAAACAAGAGAAGCATGTGAATTTTCATGGAAAAATGCCGAATGTTAATCTTGATCCAGATGAATGTCATTTGCTAGTGTTCAGCAAATACATACTGGGTTATTTACACCTTGCACACAGGAAGCTGATGACCCTTTGTAACAAGAATTCCAGGGAAAAGGCTGCCTGAGATTCAACCAGAAGGCTAGAGATGGACTTTCTGAACATAACTGGCCTTTGGGATTTCGTACCTTCTGTGGACTGCTTTCCTAACAGGAAGGAGAACTCCTCAAATTAACAATCATAAACACTGTTTAGTGGAGCCGTTAGTTTTCATCATAGTATCATCTCCCTAGACAAAGGAAATACTCAAACTTCCAATTTCATCCTTTTTCCCCTTTATGAGGTGACGTACTGTTAGTGTGGCTGACCCTCCGTGAACCATAACAAAGGATCAGCAGTTTCTATGCTCAAACTGAAGACGGGATGTGTCCTTCTGACAGTGCAGAATTCAAAGGGCTCGCAGACCGATCATTAGAAATAAAATGACAAACATAACTTTTCCGTAAAGAGCATATCGTGTCGATTTATTATAGAATGCGGTTAAAAAAAAATATTTTGAGGTTAGCCTCTCCAGTTTAAAAGCACGTCACTAGGAACACTTGACAGCTATGCAATGGTCTCTCCCTCACCTGCCCCACCCAACCTGCCAAGTTCTGTAAACAGGGTTCTGAGAACATTCTGTCAATTTCTTGACATGAACCACCAAATGTATTTGCTTCTTAAAGAAAACCATCTTCGGAATTTCCAAAGCATGCACTGTTAGCTCGGCATTAGGTATTTCCAAAGGACAAATTTTGTTATGGTATCATAAGGCCAAAATATAATACCTATTTACCAGACATACACATTACAACTAGAAAAACATTACAAACGTTAACCTAGTGTAACAATTCCATCAGGAATTAATGGGAAAAGGCACTGCATCTCTCTCATGTCACCACACATCAACTACCCACTTCACACGCCTTGAATTCGAGTCCTGCCCAACGCTGTGACAGCATTTTCTACAACATACAATTCACAGTGGGTTAATACGTCTTACACTGTTTTCCCACTCCCAGATTCTTCACCCAAGTGCACAACAGGTATGAATATATGCTATCAGCTGTATTTACAAGTTTATCTTGATGTTTTAGTGGGGTAAAAAATCAACTATGTCACCCGACAGCTCTCCTAAAAGGCTTTTGGCTATGACTCATGGAGATAAACCACCACACGAAAGAAATCAATGAAACCGATGTCCTACCCAAAACACCTAAACTAAAATTTCTTATCCACAAAAAATTGGCAGTGAAACTGCGGTTCTCTGAATATTATAAGCGAAACTCTACACAGGAATTTCAGATCGACTTCTTTTGCCAAAGCACTGAGTTGTAAGTTGCTTCGGACAGGGTGCTGAGTGAGTGAGTTCCGTAGAATTCCACGTGTGAGCGCTGTTGCAAAGAGAGTCACGAATCTGGAGAGGTGACAGATTTTTCAAATGCTTTCCTAGCTTCCCAAAAGATGTAAAACAACAATGGCGGAACTCTATATACGAACAAAGGTTAGTCATGAAAATCAGTAATATACATGCACAAACATTAGAACATGAGAGGAAGAAAGGAAACACTACAATTCCCACATTGTATGGTTGTTGTTTTCGCAACCTTTCCGCACCAGACACTCCGTGGCTTCACGCAGTGCCTTGTCCTACCAGTAGAGATAGTCTACCCCGTGGGCTGGTTAGAAACAGAAGGCTCTCCCCGGACCCATTATCAACCTGCCCTTGGCAAAAACAGAACCTACTAGAAAAGAACAAGTACAAAACACTATCGTTATCAGTTTTCTCGAGACGTTCCCAAATGTCCTTGTGCGATCACCCCAGACTCAGTGATTGGCCCAGGACATTCCTGGGAGCCATGAACACTGACTGACGCGCAGCACTAGAACCAGGAGACAAAGCCTTGCCTCTCTCCTGAGCAACATGAACTGGAATTTCTGCCACCGTGATCACGGCTGCCACCTCCAAAGTTGTGACCGGCCACTTCCACAGTAAAAGATTCCTCCCCATTGAGTATGACTTGGATTACTTCTGCGTCCCGGTGCCTGTTCAGCTTAAGTGGATGGGCGTGTACTCCGGCCTTCGGGTCTGGATAATTTTTGGTTTGGGTCTCTTCATTCTTTCCATCTCGTCTTCTTCCTCGTTCTCCTGGTCGCTCTCGCATACGTGGACGACCACGCTGGGAGTGGTGTCGGTCGCTGCGTGCAATTCATACTTTTCCCCTGGGGAAAGAAAACGATTGCGGGGTAACTCAGGGAAGTCACTGACAGCCAATGGGCAACAGTAACTGGAATAGCAGTAGGGGTCTGTGGACATTCAGTGGGGACTGAGGGACATGGCCGGTATGCTCTGGATTAGTGTTTCTTTGCTGGTTCATCCAGGAAAAAAATATATATACACAGACACACACAGTCATGCACCGCCTAATGACATTTCGATCAATGACGGACCGCATACATGACAGTGGTCCCGTAGGATCAGTACCATATAGCCTAGGTGTGTAGTAGGCTATCCCACCTAGGTTTGTGTAAGTGCGCTCTATGATGTTCACACCACAACGAGATTGTCTAAGGTCGCATTTCTCAGAATGCGTCTCCATCATTAAGTGCCATATGACTGTAATATACAATATCATCATTGCATATTACTCTGCTTTCAGTCAAATACTCTGAGTCCAGGAAGATGAAAGGTACAGAAAGAATGTGTTTTCCAATTACACTTAACATGTCCACCAGGTCTCCTAAAACACCCAGAGGACCCCCCCCCCCCCCCCGCCCCACAGCGTGGTGTGAGGAGTATCTGTTCAGGAAAAGATGCCACATGAATAAATGTGTCAGGACAGGACAGAGTGAGCCTCCCTCCACAGAGCACCCCGGGGGACAGGAGGCTCAAGGAGGGCCTGCATGAAGACACAAGGGTGGCTGGTTGAACCAGGGGCTCCCAAAACATTTTCGACCACGGCATCCTTTTTCAAACGACAGCTATCAACCCCCTGGAACCAGGAGTGTCCTGCTGCTCTGGGTCAGCCTTAGTTTTCCAGTTCAGTCAAGTTCAGGCCACTCTGGTCCAGCAAGGGCTGGGGGAGCTTTCTTCAGCAGCCAAGCCCTGGCAGCGCTCTATGGCGCCGGTCTGGCCACAGAAGAGTCTGCATCTTGGGAGCTGAGGAAGGCAGCGCAGCACAGAGGCCAGCACTTGGCCTGTGAGTGCTGCCGCTTAGTACCCGGTGCTCATGGGCATGTCCCTTCACCCCCCTGTGCACCTCAGACTCCTCCTCTGTAAAATGGGATAATAAAGGCATTGATCTCAGGGAGCTGATTACATGAGTGAATGCAGGCAAAGCACTGGTACCTGGTACACGGTACCCATTCCCCATAAGTGTCACCTCGTTTCATTATGTTGAAAAATGGAACGTGAATGGTTACTGGTGGAAAGCTGGGAGTAGCAGAAATGCTGGGGATTTCAGATAGGGGTGCGGTGGGGAGGGAGGCAGCTTGCTTCAGTTTGCTCTACCTCTCAGTTGCGGGGGAGCCTGGGGTGGGTTTTCCTCCAAGTTCTCTTCCTGCCTGACTGGATTAGAAGGGCAGCTAAGCAGGGCTTCCTGCCTCACCCCGCTCTGGCAACTCCTCTGAACACAGAATGCGCTGTGACTCATAAAAAAGGTGGTTCCCTTCCCTCTATCCCACAGGGGAGACTGGACTGTCATCATGATTGCCTTTGAGAAGGTGAAGGCGCCTCTGCTCTCTCCTGGCAAGAATTAAGGTGGAGGGTCAGAGTCCCCCTGGGTCAGGAGGCTCTTGACAAATCCTTATCTAGCTCCCCATCAATCATAGTCCGGAAAGCTTGGCGTAGGACTGTATGTGCAATCTTGTTGGGGGCAAAGTAAAGCTGAGATAAGAAATATTATTCAAGCTCATTGTTAAGTAAACTAAGGGGCCAATGGACATTATGTCCATTTTCTATAAAGCCTTCTCAAATAAGCCTTCTGGAAGGGAGTGGTACATTCTGGAGAGTGAGGAATTCTCCTTAGCATCTCTCCTTGCCTCTGGAGCAGTGTGACACCTCTCTGCAGGTGCAGATTTTGTTTCTCCCTCCTCTAACATCACAGCAGGTTCCAACCCTCAGCTGTGGGGATGCGCCTGGGCCAGGAGCTGCCCGGAGAAGCACACGCTTGCTCAGACCAGCCATTTTCCATCCTGACCTTCACGCCAGGATGAGCAGTAAGTAACGTGATCCTTGCTTCTTACCACACGGGGGATTTCCGTCGGGCCATGTTTTCAGAAATGTGATCTTTTCAATACGAAACTGCTGATGGTCCAAGAAAATAAAACTCTCAACCCAAAGGAACATCGGACTGCTGGTCAAGGAGAAAGCTGATGGTCTCAGCACTTACTGCGTTTGCTCCAAAGATGGGGCAGGAGTGGGGCTCAAACATCTGTACCCCAAGACCCTCTTGTACCCACCTCTCATCCAAACCCTATCAGAGAGGACAGGGGTCACTAACATTTTATTGTTTTCAAAAAACATGCATTGAGTGCTGCCTATGAGCCAGATACTGTTTAAAGTGCTTTCTCCACAATGGTCTCCTCTCCCGGTCACTCCACTGGGTAACACCCATTTTACAGATGAGGAGCCTGAGCCAGAGTACCTGTCTCCCTTCATCCCTGCAGAGGACTGGAGCCTCCCCCTGCCGGGGGAGCACCCGTATGGGGCCAAGTCAGGGCATGCAAGACTGGGGCTCTTTCTTACGACAACTGATGGTTCTCTGTTCCCTCACACATTCAAAAGGGCAGGCGAGAATGAGATGAGCGGTCAAAATTACCTTCCACTACAATGAAATTCCTAAAAGGGAGGGGTCTGTTTTGCCTCTCCAAAGTCCACCTGCTCATCCCCACTTGGAGCGACAGGACGTGGGGCCAGGTCTTGAGCCACCCAGATGAGGTGTGCTCAGTGGGTGAGGGGACGGATTCAGGTGACGCCGAGTGGGAGGGTCACGGTGCTTGGTCCCCATGGCCAGCTACAGTCCCTCTTGTACACCTTCCTAAGGAATGAGGCCCGAGGCAGGCACGCAGGCTCCCAGCGTGAGTTACAGTGATGAGGAAGAATGCAAATAGAGAAGATTCACAACGCCACTGGCATCCATCACACGGAAAGTTGAAAAGGCAATGGGGCCGCCACTGCTCCCTGCTGTGGGGGAGCATCTGTGTCTCGGACCTGGAGCGCAATCTCTCCACATCTCCTTGCCCTGCTCCCCCCGGAGAGCACCGCTTACCTGGCCCTAGCTTGGAGATAGCGTATAAAAGATCATAATTTATGACAGGAGTGGCGTCTTCCACTTGTTTCCAACCGACCGGGGGAGAGGCAGGAGGAGAGATCAGAAACTGCTTGTCTGGATTCGGTGGAGCCAGGTGTGAACTTCCTATGTGTAAAGTCTGAGGAGAGAAATAAATACAGGCGGATGTTTCTCGAGGGAAGAACTGAAGAAATGCAGCAGCACTGAACGACAGCTTACGGAAGACAGGCGGGAGGGGACGAGCCACGTGGGGGCAGCAGGACCGGGCAGTTCAGGGACAAATGGTAACAGGGTCCATGAGTGGAGGGGGAGGGAAGAACTCTGGTTTTAGTGCAAACGTGATTAGAAGCCCCTCCCAGCCTGGGACTCCAAGCACGGGGACTGCAAGTAACTATGCTTGACCCAGACTGAGGGAAGATCAACAGAAATGGTTTTCCTAGAAATGGAAAAAATAAAGCCACTGTCGTCCAGGTCAGAAGGGATCTCAGAATCTATTTCTTCTAGCTCCTCATATCACAAAAGTGCAGCTGAAGCTCCAACAGGCTAAGCAACATCTCTAGGATTATACAGTTGTTTAGGGGATTTTCAGAATGAACAGGCATTTACTTTAATAATCAGAAAAAGTCATGGAGGGACCAAGTCTTTACTTACATGGAACCCCAGAAATGCACAAAGGAGTGAGCTCAGCACTAAGGATCCAAGGCCAAGGCTTTGCCTCACATCCACTACCAGGGGGCAGGGCGGGCAACTTCGTCTTCTCGGGCTGGAGCCTTTCTGCAGGGTCTGCTTCCAAACTGGTGTGGAACTCAGAGCCCCCACAGGGGACTGGGGTTCACATTAACCAGGGAGCAGAATCTGAGAGAAGCTTCTTCCCCCTCCCCACTGCCAACCTGTTCGACCCCTGTTACATCATCAAATGGAACTTTGTGAGCTGCCTGGAAGGTGGGTCACCTATCATGGAGGGTCCCCAAGAGGAGAGCTGGAAGGGTGGTGAGCAAGAGAAAAAGCAAACCCACTCACAGCATCGCCTGAGTGCCCTGGGGCTGGGACCCCTCTACCAGGAGGAAGTCTTAGTCTTGGCTACATGTCTGGTCAACTCATTTTTTTCCTTCAAGCCGGGCCTGGCAGCCCTGTGTTGATGTGCATCCTGCTGGCAGACTACAAGTTCTCCACTTAGAGAGGAGGCTGCTGAGAACCTGCACAGAGCCAGGAGCCAGTCTGGTCTGCTCTGGGTCTGGAGCAAGTCATTAGCCCTGATCCTTGAGCCAATTCATGAAAACTTGCTACACAGATCCTGGGGTTCTGGGGAAGCCGTGCCCACAACACTGCCCTCTACCAGCTCGTTCTTCCTTCCATCATCACTCAACCCAAGGAGGTCAGGAACCATTTCTGAGAGAGCTTTCAAATACACACTGATGTTTTCTTAAAATAGGGCAGACAAGGAAAATTTGGAGTATGAACTTTGCCCTTCTCAAGATGAACTCTTGGAGTCTTAAATCAACTCAATCGATGTACAAGCTATTTTTAGAAGGAGTGAGTGGGAGGATTGATGAACTCGACTGACCTGAGCAAAATATAATTTCATTTCCTTCCCGAGAAATTCAGTCTTATGTAGCTGGAGTCTCGCGTCGGCTGCGGATAAGGGGTTGCTGAAGTTTATTCGGACTCGTTTGAAGCTCTTAAAATATTGAAAGGTGATATCCTTGTCATATGTCTTGAAGAGGGATTCAAATTTGGCCTGAAAAATAAAATGAAAGGAGTTAAAATTTACCAGCATATGACCCTTGATTAGACAACCAATTACATTTCTTATTGAGCAATGGAATTAGTAATTACTAGTAATTATAATACCGATAATTATTAGTATCATTTCAAGAACTCCTAACTTCTTTCTTCCAGAAGACAAAACTCAACTTTCCCCTCTGAGCGATTGTGCCCTTTTAATTCTAATACAGGTGATTTTATACGAAAGTAAGGATGTATACGATTTACTAACTTCATTTATTCAGCAGAACACTTACTAATACTTAAATACTTGTTATAGTCACAGAAACCTTCCTTTTAAAGTAGAATGAGCATTTTCGAAAGAGGACCAGCTTGGTAATTTGCCACCCCTCTGGCCTGACAGTTCCTGTATCCGGTGACCTTTGGCCATCCCCCACTCAGCTGAGGGCTTTGCTGTGTGCATCAAATACTTCTTTAGGGCTTAAAAGCGCTAGAACTAATTTGAAAAACCCATTTTTATTGAACTGGAAAAGAAGTTAATAAAAAGCCTTACATTCTTAACGTAAAGGAAGTGGGTTTAAAAAAAATTCCCACTATTGTTTTCCCACTCAATCTGTTACTTTTTAACTCTCTAAAAATAATACTGGTTTAAAAAGATGAGAGGACTGCCAATGGAGCTGTTTCTGCAGGCTGGCTTGAACATATATACATCTCTAGCTCTAATGTTATAAGGGCTGGTGAAAATTCTGAAACAGCAGGAGCTCTTAGAATTGAAATGCCCGAGGTCAATGGTTACTAGCTTAGATTCAGGAAAGAGCTCATCAGCCTCCTGGGAAAAGCTCTGGGGGACGCCCCCTTGGTGGGTCCAGGGGTGGAGGTGTTGGTGGGGGGAGCCGGGAGGCCACTGCAATCCTTCAGCATTCCAACCAGAGAGCAATGGGCAGTTGAAACTGAGGAAGATTACATGGACTTAGTTGTTGTGTTTTACGAGTCTTTTATTCCAGACTAAACACTGAGGAAAGTTTGGGAACCCCTGTGAAAGGCAGAAGGGGGTGTCTGAGAGTTGGGATGGGGCAGCATGACATTTACACAGGTGACTGGTGCAGAAGAGGAGGCGGGGACCACAAAGTACCGTGGAAACTGATGGAAAGCACAGGACTTCTGCAGAGGAGAGAGAGGATTCTGAATAGAGAAGAGAACGTCTTCAAGAATACTCAGCGATAGAAAGAGGAGGAGCGAAGAGGCCACCCTGGACCACGTGCTCGCTCCACATGGCAGGGCTGCCAGCAGGTCTGGTGGTGTCTCCAAGAGGCAGGTTGTTAACGGGGAGTGGGAACAACCCACAACTTTCTCTCTGCAAATTCCTTGGCTTTTCTTTAGTTTCTAGAAATTTCTGTGACTTTCCCGTGAGGGGTTTCACAGAGGCAAAGAATGAGAAAGAAAGCAGAGCAGATGCTTCGCATGGGATTTCATCTGGCTGCCTCTGACTTTTTTCCCCACCTCTCTGTGCATGGGCAAATTTCTGGCATATGGATGTCTGTGTAAATTTGGAATTTCGCATGACCTCATCGATGGGCATTGTGACCAACTGTGTAGTTTTGAAGCTATGATTCATAATTTAGGTGAGATGACTTTCGTGAATATTTTTAGAATACAAATCAAGGCTTAGGACAAGAACACAACAGAACTCACGTTATCTGTTAAGGCCATGATACTATTATACCATTCTCTTACAAAATAATCTAATTTGTTCTGATAACTGATATCTAGTTATTACAGTTGTTGGATAGAATCTCTACTTAATTAAATAAACAAAATAGTGATTTTACTCACATAAGGCTAATACTAAATACACAGACTTTATACTTCTACATATAGAATGTGCTCTAATATTTAGTTCAAAAACTGCAGTCCTGGCTCACAAGCATAGTACACAATTACGGAGTTAAATTGGACTTAAAAAAAAAAAAGAAGAAAACTTCATATGTCCCAATACAGCTTTGGGTATAAAGCATGTAACACAAACACCCCCCCCCCCCCCAACAGAACATACAGAATTCATCCATATACAATATTGTTAAAGATCATTTAGACAGCTGGGTAGCTATTGATGAAAATCTTGCATTTTAATCAAATGAAGAAGCAAAGCATAATAATTAAAATTACTAATTACATTAATTACCATCAATGAGAGCTGCTTTCCAGGAGGTATGCTTACCCCACACTTAAGTTATTTATGCAGTTTTGTTATTTGCCACGACTGCATTTTCTCTAGCTAGAGAAATCTAGAAACTCGAGGACAGACCCTTGTAATTACTGCAAACATATAAATGTCTTTACAATATTTATTTCCTAAGATAAAATCAAATATTCTGAATTCTAGACGTCAAAGTGAAACATCCTGTTCATCACCAGAAAAGACCTCCCTCCAAGAAATTTACTTACAAACCTGCACAGAATGAAAAACACACGATGCCCAAACTCTGCCTTCCTAGTTGGTCAGGGGACCTGGATGTTTTCAAATATTGAGAGCTTTAAAAATTCCTTCCTAGTTAATTCCTCAGGCGACAGCTTTTGATTTTTAAGGCTCAAAGTAATTTGGATTTATTTCAACACCCCTAAACCCACAAGAGAGCCAAAAACCACCCCCCCAAATATTTCAGTTAATAGTCCCAATTAACATAATGCTTTGAAAACTCTCAGAAATCACATTATATTAGAAGCCTTACCCTGGTTTCACTTTCGCTGAAGATATCACTGTTTGCCACACAGGCAATCAGGGAGCTAAAACTGTAGTTAAAGTTTCTAAAATGCATCTTGCTTTCTTTACAGTGAAAGCGCTAGAGACGCACACAGCCGAGCTCCAAGTGGGGTTCCTGTACAAGAGGCTGTGGGTTCTTTCTGGAGCCAGCGCTTATAAAGCACCGAGGTCCAGCCCCCTGGGAACAAAAGCGCAGCTTCTAGAGCATCCTGTTTGGACAGCAAATTCCTGAGTCAAGTCCTGCATGCTTGCTGGCAGACAGGGACGGAGTGTAAGTTTCTACTGGAAAGAGATGACGTCAACACCTTAGTCATTTTCCCTATGCTAATTAACTTTGCTTGGGGAGGATGGAAAAAACAGCCAAGGTTTGCTCTGCAGCTGCTTTATCGACCCCTGTTGCAGCATAGTTTCCACTGGTAGTAATTCCATTCAGCCACTCAGACACCACGCCGCTCAGCTGAATGGGACAACCGTCTTAAGATGGAAAATGTTACGGAAGAAAAAGGAGGAAGATCTACGGCAGTAAACAGCAATTAGCCTCCAGGGAAGTTTCAAGGCTTTGGGAAACCTGGAAACCAAAGTCTTGGTGAGTTCTTTGATCCCTGTAATTTCCTGAAAGCCTCAATCAAAGTTTCATATTGGGGTGTTAGAGAAAACATTTTGAAATCTGTCTTGGTCAATGAACTCTGTTTCCAAAGAAGAAAAGTGGAATTCATTGTGAAATACGGGACTTTTCCCCCCCAATTTAACTTTATTGGATGAAGGTCCTAATTCCCACTTGTATTCCACAGTGAAAATGTGGGAAGAGATCCTCAAGCCATCCTAGGATTTTCATTGGAAAACTTTATTATTGTAATTTGAGAACTAGGAATATGCAACACTTTGATCATTTTCTAACAGCTACTGAATTCAGAAAAAGATACAGAAACAGTTTAGAGAATCTAGTCTCTGAAGTTGAGAAAAGAAACAGTAAGAGGTTGCCCTGCTTTGATACTCACAAACTGATTTTTTTTTTTTAAGTAGGAAAGGAAGAAGAAATAGAAAGAATGTACACTACAATTGAAAAGTTAATTCAGCTGGCCTTTCTTCAGGTACACGTCTGGTTTGGAGAAACATACTGGGATGGCAGGAGGCCAGTTCTTTCAAAAGGCTGCAACTCTTTGAACTTTTTTTTTTTTCTGGTGAGGAAGATTGGCCCTGAGCTAACACCTGTGCCAATTTTCTATTTCGCATGTGGGATGCTGCCACAGCATGGCTTGATAAGCAGTGCTAGGTCTGCCCCTGGGATCCAAACCAGTGAACCCCAGGCTGCTGAAGCAGAGCATGTGAACTTAACCACTGTGCCACCACCAGGCTGGCCCCTCTTTGAACTTTTAAGCACTTTACCAGTTTAGATCCCTATGGCAGTCTGGGTCCAAAGGCCTTCTCAAACTCCCCAATTTCATTATCACCTAAAAGCACTCACGTTATTTATAAAAGCTTTCTCTAGTCTGGAGGCACACAGATACACCTCTCAAGCTTCTGAAAGTTAAACGGAACCCTGCCATTCACACTTAAAAAAATTGACTTCAAAGAATCATTGAAGTCAGTCAATAATAAAAAGAATATATGCAATGGGGAAAAAACAAACCAGAGCATGTCCTTCCAAAAAAGGAGACGCAGAGTCTTCTTGTATGAAGGCGCATTGCTTAATTTGCTGCCAACTGCAGAGTTATGTAAGAAACCAGTTATGGTGTTTGCTTTGCCAAATTACCCATAACTCCCAACCTGAAAAGATCTAAACGCATAGATTCTAAAAAAGTTTGGAACGCTGTCAATAGTTTGGTATACATCAATCACCCTGGGGAAACTGCCACATTGATGGTGCCTGGCGATGGGGAGTGTGCGCATGGACGAGCTGCATTTTCCGTGCAGTCTGCAGTGTGTTCTGGAGGCACATGCAGACTTTGGTGCTGGTGGAGTGAGTACGGGAGATGTTGGTGGGGAGGCTAACGGGAAGGGGAGGGGGAGGCAGGAGACACAGAACGGCATTCCTCTTCTCCAGGGAGCCCAGGATCTTCTCTGAAGTACACTCCGTCCCTGAGCTCCAACCTCTTGCCCCCTCCTTTCTCTTTCTCCTGGGGTCCACTTTGGCAAACAGAGTTCATAGGTGATCAGAGGAGGAAGAAGAGGCTAATTTCACTGTCTTCTTCTCCTCCTCTGTCTCCTTCTTCTTTTAAAAATTGCGACATGAAGCTCCAGTTCAGTCGTGCAGACAAATCTGGAACATTTCTGTTTGTCTGAGACAACAGTACAGTCACCCAAATGTACAATTTTGGTTTCATTATAGGGATGAAAAGAAAGAAAGAATCGTGAGGTATTTGAAGATTGCTCAAGCATCTTTGCTCATAGAAATAAACGATCAGGGGCTGGCTCCGTGGCCGAGTGGTTAAGTTCGCGCGCTCTGCTGTGGCGGCCCAGGGTTCGGATCCTGGGTGCGGACATGGCGCCACTCGCCAGGCCACGTTGAGGCGGCGTCCCACATCCCACAACTAGAAGGATGTGCAACTAAGATATACAACTGTGTACACAGGGGGTTTAGGGAGATAAAAAGCAGGAAAAAAACAAAAAAGATTGGCAACAGTTGTTAGCCCAGGTGCCAATCTTTAAAAAAAAAAAAAAAAGTGAAAAGAAAGATCATCTCTCTTTAAAAAAAAAAAAAAAAGAAAGAAATGATCAACGATCAATCTTTCACTAGGCTGCCCCAAAACCCTCACAAAATGTATAACTCTGCACCTGTCTTTGAACTGATTTTAAGCTTCATCTGAACCAAATTTAGTGAACTTGAGTGCTTCCATTTTCAGATCAGAGAAAGGGGCTCAAAATGGTGGCCAACTGTAGGGAGGCTGGATTGGACGCTCACTATCTGGCAAAAATCACTGAGTCACAAAGTATACCAGCACCCTGGACCAGGAGAGAGGGCACCCAGGGTCCACCGGTGCAGGCTTCCACAGCTGTGTGAGAGGTGTGGAGCAGATTTGTGTTTCCATCGTGTCACTCTGAGTAGTGTGGCTCCTTTATGGTGCTCCAACACCCTGGCTGGCCAAGGGGACAGACACCTGTCCCTGTATCCAGAGGGAACACTGCTTTACACTCATCTCGATTTCCCTTCATCTGCTAAGCTGACAGTTCTTGCTAGGAATGTCCGCTCTTTGACTGCATGCCTATTATCCACAAACTTGGGTTTCTAAACATCCTATGTGAGAATTCAGTTTGTAAATAGCAATTTTCCCCACTGAAAATAAAAACTGATCCAAAGCAAATGACAAATAGAAATGGCAAGCAGCAGGATATATTGGAGTATATGAGGAAGCCATTTGGTGTAAACCTAATTCAGCCTTTGTTTTTTCCAAAAGGGCCTGACGTGGCCATTGAGCATGCATTGTTTATCTGCTTTAAACACTCACTATGGCCAGAACAAATGCCCTTAAGATAAAGGTGCAACTTCCCCCACATTGGCAACTCCTTAAGGATAAGCATCTTTGCTTAGGCTAGTAACTGATTGCTGTGCTCACCTTTGACCACCCAGCCCACCTGTGACCACCCAGCTCGAGACAACAGACCTGCCACCCTTGCTGTGTGCACCGAGACAGCAGACCTACCTGCTGTGTCCATCAATCACCGTGCTGACAGAGCAGTCTCGTGACTATTGTAAAAGGGACATTTCAATCATATGTGAAACATCCTCTTTGGGGGTATATAACCACTCTGTACACCTCACTTCTTTGGTGCCCTTTCTTCCTTTGGGAAGAAAGGCCCAGGGCCATGGTCGTCACATTTTAGCTTAGAATAAAATCACCCAAATCTTCATTTATAGATTGGTTATGGATTATCTTCGTTGACAGCAAGTATACAAAAAGTTGACCTTTGGGGCTGGCCCTGTTGCCGAGTGGTTAAGTTCGAGAGCTCCACTGAGGCAGCCCAGGGTTTCGGATCCTGGGTGCAGACAATAGCACTGCTCATGAGGCCATGCTGAGGTGGCATCCCACATGCCACAATTAGAAGGACCCACAACTAAAATATACAACTATGTACTGGGGGGATTTGGGGAGAAACAGCAGAAAGAAAAAAATTAAATAAATAAATTAAAATGTTCACTTTCCTACTTCTATACCCCTGGTGGTTTGGGAGACAAGTACATTCTCGATTCTTGTTTGCTGGTCGGATGTAAGAGATTTGAAGGAAGCAGTGCCTAATGTCTCATTAGAACTTTTGAAAAGCATACTAAGAATTGCACTTAAAATAGTAAAACTGAAACCAGAAGTTGAAGAAATGAAATGCTTTAGTCAACTGAAAGCTTTAGATGCTTTGCATTTCTTCCATTCACACCATAAAAATCTTAAATGAGTTTTTTTTAACCTGCATTCTCTGGCTCCAAATAGTAAGAGCATATTTTCATTAAGAAGTTTCTATTTTCAGTGAGGAAAATTTGAGGTTTATGTTGAATTCCATCAACTCCATTACAGCATTCCTAAAACATAGTTAGGATGACCTCAGCACATCCATTACAAACCCCAAGGAGTTTACAACTACACCAAGAATGTGCCTTGGGTGGAACTTTCTACAAAATGACCAGGGAGGGAAACTGAGTTTTGACTTTGATGTGCAAACCAAAGCAGAGGAAAGAACGAGGCAATTTGCAAAAGGTCTCTTGGGAAGGAAAATGATAAAAGGTGTCAGAGCATTTATCTGGAATTGAATGAAACTTACTTTGTAGTGGAGTTTTTAGTTTCTGAGATAATGGAATAGCCTCCTTTTTATTGAGTATTTGCAGCCCTTCTCTCTCTAATGTGGAACATTGTTTCCCCAACCTAAGTCACCATACCAAAGAAAAACAGAGCGGCTCACCCCCTTACTCATCTCGATCACTTCCCAGTCTGAGAGGTGTTATTAGCTGATAGGTGTTCTTGTCCTCAACTTGCAAAGTGGGTTAATATCAGATTCACCATTGTGGTGAGGATTGAACAAGCTGACATAGGCACTGTGCCTGAGACACAAGTGGAGAGCCAGGACTCACCGTGGTCTTTTAATTACAGATTCCATGCTTGTTCCATGGACTCCACACACCTGGCACAGTGCCCTTTGGTACTGGAGCTCATTTCCCCATCTCTGTTCTTAGTCGCTCCGCTGGACCATCCAGGGCACCTTGGATGCCCTGTTCCCCACAGGCCAATGGAAAGCTCTGTAGGTTCTCTGTACCCCTTTGCTCCCCCAGCACATCACTGCAGGCAGCCCTCTGCACCCACAGTGCCCTCCTAACTGGCCTCACTGTGGCCAATTTCTTATTGCTCCAATATAGCGTGTAATTCCTACAACATAAAAGAGTCCTCTTCTACTATAAAAGCTCAGTGACTTCCCATTGCTCCTTAGGTTGAAGGTGAAGCCTTTCGCTTAGTATTTCTCTGTTTGTCCATCCATGCGTCCATCCAGGCATGCATCCACTCATTTGTCCATTCATCCATCCATTCTTTCACCCAAGCACTGTTCTAGATGTTGGGGGTTCAAGCGAACAAAACAGACAACACTCCTGCCCTCACGGAGCTTACATCCTAGATGGGGAGAAATATACAGTAGGTTGGAATAGTGATAAGTGCTGAGAATAAGGCAGAGAGGAGGGCTAGAAAAGTTGGGAAAAAGAGATGTTGAAAGACTAGCCAGGGAAGGCATTCTGAGAGGACATAAGGATGCATCAAGACCTGAAGGAAGCGGGGGAGTGAACTGCGGGGTGTTGGGGAACAGCATTCCAGGCCCAGGGAACAGAAGACACAGAGACCCAAGGCATGTTGAAGGCCCAGCCGGAGGCTCAGGGTGCCTGTAAAGGAGGGACTTGGAGAAAGTGGCTGGAAACGAGGCTATATGAGACCTTTAGCACTGGAAGGCCTCTGGCTTGTGTGCTGACTGAGGTGGGAGCTGCTGGAGGGTTTTGAGCAGAGGAGGGGCATGGTCTGACTTCTGTAGACCAGAATCACTCCAATGTCTGGGTTCAGAACAGTGGGAGAGGGCAGGGTAGAGGCAAGATGCCCAGTGAGGCATGGGGCCTTCTTCTGCCATGGAGCCCACAGCTCTCAGACATGCCCTCAGCCGCACCTACTCTCCTCAGATCCCTCAGCCAGCTCCTCCCTTGTCTCTTCTCTGTCTGTCAAACTCCTATTCATCTTTCAAAGCCCATCACAAAGGCCACTTCTCTAGGAGGCGCCCCTCTCAACTAAATGTTCTCTCCATCCTTGAACCCTGGTGGCCCCCGGCTCTCACCACAGTCTGCCTGGCATCCTGGTGCTGTTCTTAACTTGGTCATCTTCCCACCACAGTGAAAGCTGCATGAGGGCACTCCCCCAAGATGCGGATGAATGCTTGTGGAGTTCAGGGGCTGAACTGGGGAGGGCCCATCTGAAGCAGGTGAGGAGCTGGAACTCACCAGGCATCGAAGAGCTATGGCCCTTCATGCTCCTGACTGCAGGGCAGTCTGTGTCTTTGAGCAAAGGCCACGCCATTCCTGTTTGTCATAGGATGTGGTACAGCATTGCTTAAGGTGTTTGCTCAGCGGGTGCCATCACATTCCTGGTGTCCTTTCTCTGCCCTTGCTGTGTGGGGGCTCACAGGGTGCCGGGGCATGGGACTGCACCATCAGCTCCAGACTCTGAGGCCCCACCCCAGGCGGCACTACCAGAGCCTTATGATTCTCATGCATCTACAGCAGCGGTCTCCACGATACTTTGCATGTGGGAAGAACACAGTCAACTGAATATATGTTCCCCTTGTCTTTTTTAAGGGCTTATTTTTAGGGTGTGTTTTATAAGGTGCCCAGTGGAGAGCAGAGATTGTACAGAATTTACAAATAAAACGCTTTTACTGGCGGCGGTACTCAAAAATCTTCCACCAATGAAGTTCATGATCAAAAACATTTGGAGACCATTTATCCAAGAAGCAGCGATGAGATTAAATTCCCAACTTTCTTTAGGCTTCTTCGTAATGATCCAGGGTAAGAAAGAGAACAGGAAAACTCTTCTTCTTTTGCATCTCAAAAGGAATTTCCAGTTTTGTTCACTTTTAGGGGTAATCGGGGAATGGGGTCAGGAGGCCAGATTTGGGCTCAGGAATTTATTGCTCTTAGTATTTGCTTTATTACTGGTAAAATCTGCTCTGCCACGGAGAGGGGCCTCCATTTCAAGGAAAATGTAAAACAAAGCAGATAAGCTTTTTTCAGAACCCCCTCGAGAAAACAGTCAAGCGCTGTTTCTCCCACTACAGAGGATGACGCCCCCTGGAATTCTAAATCTGAAATGAGAAAACCATCTTAAATGGAAATCTCCTTTAAGTTTGATAAGCATTAATCTTCTGAATCTGCAGGATAACACACAAGAAATGATATTAATACTAAACTTCAGCCTGGCACATTCCTGACGCTTTGAAAAAAACAGAAAAGCCTGAAATATCGTTTGATACTTTGCACAGGTTAGTACAAGATAGGGTACAAATAATTTGTATTTCTGAGATAACACAGAACTCTCAATCACTTAAATAAAAAAGAAAAGTGGCTTATTGATGCCAGTGCCAAAAAGGATGGATGCAATGATGAAAATGCTAAATGCGTATTTTAGCAGAATGGTAATCACGATCCATTAAAGCTCATGGTGGAAATAAAGGAAAATTGCCATCATTGAAAAAAAAAAAACAAAGAAAGAAAAGAAAAGAAATAAGATAAAATAAAACAGCCAATTGATTGGGAGAAATTAGGGAGGAAGAGCGTGTTCAAATTTATGCCTTAAGAGAGAGGTCACAGTTTGTACAAGATTTCGTCTTATTTGGTAAATTCCATGTGACTCGAAATCCCATTAACTCTTGTTTCCTGATTACCTCAATCTTTCCTTAGTACATAAAGGTTAACCACCCTTCTGTAACTTCTTGGAAACGCACTGCTTGCAATGCTTAAGATGGGGAAATAGCCACAGGCAAATCAAAACTATACTTAATAACTTGGAGACCAGCGGCCGCACGATTCAGGGAGGTAACGTTTATTTAGAGATGACAGGGGCCAAAGCCACTCTCATTAATCATTCCTGATTTGTTCTCTGTAGTCTATTCCCTTCCAGACCCACCTTGCTTCAATTGCTGATTTTAACTTCTGCTTTGAAGCCGTTCTCAGGCAAGGGCACAAACCTGCGGTGACAAAAACCTGGGCAGGAACAGCTGTGCCGGGGTGGGCTGGTGAAGGGCGGCCACTGCACCGTTCATCAACCACCAGGACCTGATGATCTTTCATTCCAGTGCGAAACAGCTTTCCCAGCCCTAGACTGGTTCATTCCCATCAATAAAACCCTTTACACGCCAAGTGTGGGTTCTACGCTTAGTGTTAATGCTGATGGAAAAGCCTTCTTCCTTTCCTTGCCATACTCCAGACTCACCTCGGAACAACTGACACAACTAAAGCCTGGCCAGGCTGTGTGCTGCCACGAGGCAGAGGCCGGATCTCAGTCTGGTAGGTTCTCCCAGGGAACCTGGCATAGTGGTGGGCGCAATGCAAATAGCCTATTGATGCTCGGTGAGTGACTGGCTACACTGAAGACCGAAAGAGAGGGAGGGGGAAATGGGGTAAAATTGAAATCTGTGAATCTTTAATACCACATATAAAACGGTTTTCAGTAACCCTGCTACGCGGAGTCTGTATCCACACCCAGCTTTAAAACTCAGGAGTCAGCTCAGAAATTGTTTTTTGCCAAGTGTGGGAGAAGAGAAAAGTGTGTTAAGTGTTCTTAGTCTTTCCATTACCCACAGGCCCTGTTCCCGCGTCTGTGGTTGAGAAGTTACTAATAGGCCGTGGCACACGCTGTCTTTTTACACTTACATTGCCTTCTTCGCTGATTATTTAAAAGTCTGGCAATACGTCGCATGAGGAAAGATGCCATGTCCTCTTCATAGGGGTAACACAATGATTCAAAACATACTTAAAAAGCACAGAACAAACAAGACACCACCACACTTGGATATTAACACACACCATCAAAGAAGGGAACGATTATGCCAACTTTGTTCATTAGAAAAATATGGGTGCTCATGTCAAGTGACTAAAAGTGGGGCACAGGCCTTTGCACCAGAGCGTCTGAGATGTAAGAGCTGCCCTCTTTCCACCAGGGGTCTAGAATGGCTAGGTTCGTTCACTGGTTGTGAACTGGCAGCTTAATATTTAAAAAATTAGCTGTCAATATTGAAAAGTTGGGAGGTTTCACACAGAAACAGAATTCCTGGCCTCCGGAGGATAGAAAAAAGGAAGATGTTGCAATCTGGGGCCCAGAGGCCCACGTGACCATGGCTGAAACTTTGGCCAAACCTATGCTCTCCAAATATCAATGGCCCCATTGCTCTCGACTCCAAAGGCATCTGAATTTTTGGCCTCTGGCTTAATTTAGTAAGTCATCAAAAATAGATTAGTCACCTGCTATAAGCCAGACACTGTGAGAAGTAAGAATACACGTACGGCAGCTTACCATCCATCCCCAGGGCCCCAAATGTTCTGTCAAATAATCTACTCCAAATAATACATTTAGAGAGCGTGTCCCTCACCCCTTACACAGCAATTTTGTGTTTTTTTCTGATCCATTCACTAGCACAATAGATTCCCATGGGTGAGTCCCTAGGGATTTGTAGAATGTTCTTCCCCATGCCCGAAATTATACCGTAACACAAGTGAACAGTAGAGACATCATTATGGAGATGGCCTAGATTCTGCTCAAATGTTTACAAACCACAGTTGGTTTCTTTAGCAATTGTTAGTTATACGTGATTTGGCCATACCAGGGAGGTGACCAGCATGGCTGTGGATCAGAACCTTAACACTCTTACAGATTTCTACAGACCTAGCTTACAACCAATGGAGGAATAAATGTTTTGTCATGACCAGCAATAGAAGACGCAGTCAGAAAGATTATCTGAAAGTAGATTGAGACCCAGGTATGTTCGGGGTGAGGTTTTCAACACAGGTTTTTAAAAGACCTTTCTGAGAAGACAGCCTTTTAAACAGCTCTTGTAAAAATCTAGGATACAACTTGATTTGATCAATCTTCTTATGTTGAAAGAACTCTTAGGAAGATCACACCTGACTTTATACTTGTAAGAAACCCTCCCCATGAGTGGGAGCTGCCCTGGGCTCTTCCATCCTGAGGGAGGTCACAGCGGCAGTACTGCCCTCTGTAAGGGTGAAATTATGAGTCACATACAGTGATCAACTGCTGGGGTCTGTTGAGCCCCCACTTCTGCCCCCTGACCCAACCAACCAACCAACCAAGAAAAACTCAACAGTCACTGGCTGCTTCCAGAATCTGAGTCAGGAGGTTTATTAGGGAGTGTTCCTGGGATCAACGCCCAGGGAAGGGCAAGGGAGGGGAAGGGAGGGGAGAAATTGGGACTAGGCAGAGGGAGAGTAGAGCTACAGTGTGCTCCCAATGGAAGCCTCGCTGACCCTGTGGGGAGTTCTGAAGATGGGACAGCCCTCGTTGGAGCAGAGGGGCTGGGCCTTGATACCCCCACATTGGTCAGCTCTGGGATAGGGGCTACCTTGAGAAAGGAGGGGACTTAGGGAGGTGGTTCTCCTCAGCTAAAGTAATCCCCAAAGGGGGCGACTGCCAAGGGCAACCGGGGGACAAATCTTTTATTCCTGAAGGAACCTGGGGTGTGTCATTATGTCCCCCAACCAATCAACCAACCAACCAGCAAACTAGACCCAAGGTCAAAGAACCAAGACCCAAGTCAAGGAACCAACAAGACCCAAGGTCAAGGAACCAACAAGACCCAAGGTCAAAGATTTGTACCCTAAGTTAATCATCTGAGATTTCTCACAGATATGGCAGACTTTAAACTGGACACCATGAAAATATTACTGATTCCACTCCAGATCATTAGCTCATCTATCCTTGTGAGGGACTTCTAAAGGAATATGGTAAAATAAGCAGCAAACTCATTGGTTTAAGCTTGTCATATAAACCAGGTCAACTAAAACTCTGAATACTGACCCAACAGTTTCCATCCTAGGATTCTAAGGAAATCCTCATGGCTGTGGGCAAAGATTTAGATGCAAATACATTCCCTGCAATGCTGTTTATGCAAATAACACACTAGAAACAACCTAAACATCCAATCAGTGACCAGTTAATAAACATGCTGAATCCATTCAACAGGCTATAGAGCTACTCACACGGAGGAGGTGAAAACTATCTAAGAACCTAAAAAGATGTCCACAACTTGCTGTTAAGAAAAAAGCAAGTGACAAAGCAATGTTTATTGTTGTGACTCCATTTTGGTGGGAAAAGAAAATGCATGTTAGTATTAAAGAAAATTGCAATGTTTTCCTTTTTTGCCTACTTGGACTTACTAGAATTTCCACAATGAACATTACTTTCTTTTGTAATAACAAATAAGCTTGCCTTTTTCCCCTCCCTCCGCTATATATTATACGTCAATGGTCATGAAAACCATGGTTAACCATGCTTAACAGACATAAGGGTAAAGCTTAGTCGGACAAGAAATCTACCCCTCTTCGCATAGTGCTGTGGTATTACTGCTTTAATTTCTTTGCACTGGGAGTATTTGTAATACACAATTACCAAACCTGGTATTTTTAGCCCATTAATATTTTGGAGTGCCAAGTGTTGAAAGAATTCTGTTTCTTACTTAAATATCTTTAGAAACAGGGATTTCACCAGAAAATATTTATTTTGCTTTTCTTTGATAACCTCTCCTGCCAACCGTCTTTATCAGGTGAATTGCCCAGCTAATCAGTTGTGTTGACAGAGTCATCTCCCTGGAGTAAAGGCCCGACGCATGCCAGGAAGCAGTGCTGTCACTCTGTCCTGCTCCAGCACGGGTAGCTGGGCGGAGCTCTGCATTAGTGTGAACAGAGCTCACGCAGCACATTCTGCAAGCCCCAGAGGATATCCAATGTTTTTTGGAAAATCTCCTACTCAGGCCTTGCAAATGTCCCCCAGCAGGATGCCTTCTCTTAGCAAAACTATGAAATTCTTTCTCATCACTGTCCTGTCCCCACATTTACTACTTCCTCTTCTGTGTTATTTTCTCCATTCTTCTTGCTGTTCCAGAATCACATCCAGGTCTCTTCCATTCTCCCTGGCATTGTCCTGCCCTCTGCAGCTCCCTTCTAATAAGACTGGCATGTTCTCTAATAACTTCCCATTACGGCGTTAACGATGACAGCTGTTTAATGTATACGGACCAATTTAATCAGCAAAGTGTGGAGATCAAAGTCTTAGCCCCAAAAGAATGCATCATTAAGGGGAAAATTCCAGGCAGCAAGTCAGTTATGGGAGAAATTCCCTGGACCGGTGAGCTCTTCTGGGGCTGGGTGCTGCCTACCTGGAGATGAGATACATATTTTTCAGGTACCTTCATTGAGCAGATTCTTGCACAGGCTGTTTGGAGTTAAGAACAGACTTCCAAGTCTAAAGGAAAACCACTCATTCATTCATTCAACCACCATTTAACAAGGATCTGCTATGTGCCTTCTCAAACTCCATGATTGGGTCAAACTACACCTATTACATATTCTCATAACACCGGGAACCTCTGGTTCTTAGCATTTACCACATTTTAACTGGTTTCCTCTGCTAAACTAAGGATAGACCACGCCATGGATCCTGGAACATTTAGGATTCTCCACAAATATCTGTTGAATGAACGCATGCAGCCAAGTACGTGATTCTTCATGGGGATACAAAGAGTAAGTCATGACCATTCCTTCAAAAAGCTCTTCGCCAAATCAACCAGGAAACACATCCTAAGCCAGTACCAGGTGCTCAGTACTCTACTAGGGGATTCAAAGCCCAAGACACAGTTCCTGTCCCTCCAGGGGCTTAACATTGAACCCTGGGAGACAAGACTGCAACTTCAGGGGCAAGATGAATCATGTCCATTGTGTGTTGCAGGCAATAAGGGTCAAGATATAGGAGGTGGAGGGTGGTGATGAGTGAAGGCTAGTCTAGTATTTAATGATCCCATCTTTCTACCTAATTAGTCTAGTTATGGAAAGTCCTCTGGACAAAGGCCTTGAAAATAGGGTTAGATTTTTAAATGCGTGGGAAAAAGATATATCTCTGTATTTCCTCATTCCTAATGGGGGGGAGGGGATGGGGAAAGGATTAGGAAAGTTAACATTTTCTTCCTCCATTATCATGCAGAATCAAATAAGGAGCTGCTTTTATTAAAGGACATAAAAACTTTACTCACTTTGAACAAATTTCTTTGATTGAGTGCGTTTTTACGTGTCATTGGTTAAGTGCTGATATTTGTTAATCTGATGTACTGGAGTTCAGGACAAATTTACCTTTGCATACTTTGATTTATTTCTAAAATAAAGACAATTCATGCAGTATATGTGGCTACATATTTGATATTTTGGTAAGGATATCAAAATAAATGAATATATTAGACAAAATCTTCTGTTAGCTCATGTACCCTAATTTGGGCTTGGAGAATAATGTACTGATAAGGGTCAGCGGGGTGAGGAGGACGCAGGGAGCTACAGTGATGACAGGTCTGGCAGACTGAATATTCTGAAGATGGCTGCCACGTCATCTCCCATCCACATGCTCTTGTAGAACTTGCCATTCTCTTACCAGAGGGAGGGGTGTATGTCTCCTGCTCTTGAACGTGGGAGGGCCTTTGTGAGTGCCTCAACCCAATCTAGATGGTGGAAGTGACACTAGGTCATAAAAAGCCATGCATTTCCACCTCGTTCTCTTCGAACCCAGTCACCATGCTGTCAGGAAGCCCAAGCAGCCTGTGGAGAGGCCCACGTGAAGAGGAACTGAGGCCCCTGGCCCAAAGCCCTGGTTGAGCTGCCAAGTGAGAGTCGGCACAACTTGTCAGCTATGTGAATGTGACATCTTGAGAGTGAGTTCTCTGGTCCCCAGCCAAGCAAACCCAGCAGACGCCGCGTGGAGGAGAGAGGGAACATCTCTACGCAGATTGCAGATTCATGAGCAAAATAAATGCTTCTTGCGGTTTTAAGTCACTAAATTTTGGGTGGTTTGCTTCACAGCAAGAGTAACTGGAACAACATTTCAGACATGGGCAGAAGTGACAAGGCCTTGTTACTGGTTAGACATAGAAAGGAAGAAAGGAGAGACCAAAGTTTTTAACTGCTTTCCCACTTGAGACACCAGAGGAGCATAGAATTCTTACCAGGGACAGCGGACTATGAGGAAGGGCGGGTGAGGGGTTGAGGCAGGGTTGGTGACTTTGGTTTCTTGCCATTTATATGAAGTGGCCTGCTTTTCACCTGCACATCTATGAGAGGCACCCAACACAATGGTAAAGACCATGGACTCCAGAGCCAGAACACCTGGGTTTGAACACTGGCGTTGCCATCTCTGAGCTGTGTGACCTTGGGTGAGTTTCTCAGCTCCCATGGACTTCAGCTTCTTTGTCTGCAAAGGAAGGACAATAGCAGAAGCTACCTCATCCGGTGGTTGCGGCACTAACTGACCTAACGACTACAAAGGGCTTGGCATGTGGCAGGTTCTAGGAAGGTGTCTGCTCTTGTGAGCCACACAAATGCGAGCCTTAGATGGTGATGTAGGCTGAAGAATAGCCTCTCAAAAGACATCCCTGTGCTAGTCCCTGGAACCTGTGAGCACGTTACATTATATGGCAGACGGCCCTTTGCATATGTGATTGAGTTAAGCATCCTGAGATGGGAGACGACCCTGGATTGTCTAGGGCAGGGCTCAATGTGATTTCAGGGTCCTCATAAGAAGGAGGGGGAGGGTCAGGGTCAGAGACCGAGACGTGATGATGGAAGCAGAGATTGTAGCGATGCCGGGCAGGGAGCCAAGGCATGCCGCAGCCTCTAGAACCTGGAAAAAGGCAAGGAAACAGATTCCTTCCTGGAAGGAACGCAGTCCTGCCAACATCTTGATTTTAGTCCACTCAGAGTGATTTTAGACTTCTGACCTCTGGAGCTTTAAGATAATAAGTCTGTCTTGTTTTTGGCCACTAATTTTTTTTTTTTTTTTTACAGATTGGCACCTGAGCTAACATCTGTTCATCTGTTACCAATCTTTTTTTTTCTTCTTCTTCTTCTCCCCAAAGCCCCCAGTACATAGTTGTATATTCTAGTTGTGAGTGCCTCTGGCTGTGTTGTGTGGGACGCTGCGTCAGCATGGCCTGATGAGCGGTGCCACGTCCACACCCAGGATCCGAACTGGCGAAACGCTGGGCCACCGAAGCGGAGCACGTGAACTTAACCACTTGGCCACGGGGCCGGCCCCTCAGCCACTAAATCTGTGATAATGTGTTATAGCAGTGATAGGAAACTAATTCAGATTTTAACCTTGAGAAAGGTGGTTTTACAGAACATAGAGCAGATAGAATGATGAAAGGAAGATGGATTTGGAATCAATAAACTGCTCTATTTCCCCTTCTCCTGACTTGGCCTTGGTGGGATGCCATTTGCCCTTGACTCTTAGCATGGCAGAGTCGGCAGAGCCCCAGCTCAGGCATGAGCACTAGCTCCGGCCCATACTTGCTGGGTCAACTGGTGCCGGTCAGCAGGGCCACAGTGGTTATTCACAGCCAGAACCTGTCCTGATTGGCTGGATGTCCCTTCTGGTTGGTCGGTGCCCACGAGGTACTAGTTGTTGTATATTTTGAGTGTTTCCTCTAGACTTAAAACTCTGAGTTTCCTCGTCTGTAAATTAGGCACAATCTAAGTCAAAAGTTGTGGAATTGGTGTGGGTAAGTAGTTCTCAAACGCTGATTCCCAGAGCAGCTGCATCTCTTTACCTGGGAACTTGTGAGAGGTGGAGATTTTTCCCGCATCTACTGTACAAGCCAGAATTCTAAAATGGCTCCACGGTCCGCTCCCTGGTGGACACGTCCTGCATAATCTCCAGGACTGTGGCCATGATAGATTGTACCCCGTGATCAGGTTGGTTATACAGCGCAGCTTGTGGAAGGGAGACCATCCACGGCGAGCCCATAAAAGGCACCAGGGCTTTCTGAAGCCAGAGATCTGCCGTGAGAGAGATCCTCTGTTGCTGGCTTGAAAATGGAGGGGGCAAGGTGGCAAGGAATGCAAGTGGCCTCTCCCCACAAGGAAAGGCGGACCTGAATGCTCCTGGAAGCAGATTCTTCCCCACTTCTCCAGGCAGAAACAGAGCTGGCTCCGATGACTTGATTCTGGCCTTACATGACCTTGAGCAGAGAGCCCAGCCATGCCTGGACTTCTGACTACAGACCTGTCAGCTAATAAACGGGTGTTGTTAAGCCACTAAATTTGTGGTAATTCCTTACGCAGCTACAGAATATATTTACTGAATCACAAGCTCTGTGTTTTGCCCTCCAGGTGACTAGGATGCGCGCTCAAGTTTGAGCACCTCTGGTGTACACAAAGGGCGCGCCCAGCACAGAGCTCACTGCAAGCAGGGAGTGAAGGCAGCCGTGGCCGGACGATCGCTATATTTTCTGAGAATCCTCTGGTTCTTTTGTTGCATTTGAAAAAGTTTTAAAAAGCACAAAACAAAAGAATCTTCTAGACTTTCCCTTTCAGGTGTAAGATCAGAGTGAGCACTGGACATTCTGCAAACAGCAGAAAAGGGGACCATGAGAAAGTCCCTTTTTCCCCTTCAGCCGAAGGGTCAAGGGCAGCTAGAGGTAATCCCGCTAAAGGAGCTGCAGAAGATTTCTAACTGAAGTGGGCCAGGGCGGGTGGGATCACAGGCCGTATTCGGAGAGGCTGCAAGCAGGAGGGGTGGACCCAAGTCACTAAAACTATAAGAGCAGGACCTCCCTGTAGGGTGGTTGTGAGGATACAATGAGATGACCCACACCTACGGCTCAGCCAGTGCCAGGGCCTGGTACTCTGCAGACAGGCAGTCATGGTGGACCCCTTTTCTGTCTCCCTCCATTTCTTTCTGCACATCTCTCATTCCTTCCAGCTTTTTCCCACGCTTTTTTGATTAGTGTTGGCATGGTTTATCTTTCTCCATCCATTTACTTTTAACCTATATGTGTCTTTACATTTACAGTGGGTTTCTTATAGACGACATATGGTTGGGTCTTACTTTTTGATCCACTCCCATATTCTCCATCTTTTCATTGGTGCATTTAGACTACTGATGTTCAAAGAGATTACTGATTTAGTCAGATTAATATCTATGATATTTGTTGTGATTTCTGACTCTTTTTCAAACCCCCATCCCTCTTTCCAGCTCTCTGGTTGGTTCCTGAGTCATTGTCCAACTCCCCTTTTGCTCCTATGAGGCTTCCTTTGCTGGGGTCACCCAGAGGGTCCTGGGGAGGTCATGTCCCATGGATGGCCACCGGTGCCTTCAGATAAGCTTAGGGCAGCCTGTTTATTGGAAAGGATGGCTGGCAGCCCCACTCAGTTCTCTGCATGCTACTCAACAGCTACAGGCCCTAGCATACAAGGAAGAAGACGTGTCTTGGGAGGCATTCTGGAAGGTAAGCCTCAGAAAATGTACTACCTCAGCCAGCTGAGACATCCCCAATGCGAGCGTCAAAATATCGCTCACCCCTCTCCTCTTGTCAGCCCTTCTGTGGCCTCCATTTGCTCTCAGGAGAAAATCCAGCATCTTGACAAGCGGCTCCTGCTACCTCCCGGGCAGGTCCCACCCTCGTCCTTGCCACAGTCCGGCACTGGCCACACTATCCTGGTTAATCTGTGCTCCCCAGGCCCATCTCAGGTTGCAGGGTCTTTATCCAAACTGGTTTCTCTGCCAGGAGCACTTCCTGCGTCCGTTCCTGGTTGATTCCCTCTTGAATATTTAAATATCCCCCCTCAGAGAAGTAGCCCCTGGCCCCCCAGATGAGGTTAAGTCCTCCATTAAGAGCACTTATTCCTTCCTGGCACATATGACAAGTGCAACTGGTCCCGGGTTTAGGGCTGGAAAGTGACCTTCCTGTGGCCGGCCATATTTCCACATCTAGTCCCAAGCTGGGCACCCAGGAGACAGCTCAGCGACCATCTGTTAACTGAATGACTGAATGAATTAATGATCATGCTCTCTGTAAACTCCAAAATACTGATCTAAAAAAGAGGAATTTAGAAAAAAATAGAAAACAGGTAATTGGCACCTTTTAAAACTTGTAAATGAGTGGGGGGAAATCCGATTTTCAGTCCCCTAGCCTTCCTTTCCCCATTCATTCAACAAGCATTTTCTGAGCATCTTCCCTGTCTGAGGAGCCAGGCTGGTCCCTGAGAGAGAGATGAGGTGAAGGAGCCAGGGCCCTGCTCTCAGGAAGCACCCATTTCAGGTCAGAGTGAAAGGCGAGTTCATGGAACTATCCTTAAAGTCTTAGCAAACAGCAGGATGAGCAAGGCATGTCAAAGCAAAGGGAGCAGTCAGTGCCCCTGGTGCAGGGAGGGGCGCCTGTTACAGGCTGTGGGACCTGAGCTGCAGGATCTATCCTTGAAGGCCAGGAAGCACATAGAGAGATGGAGGCCTTTTATATGCGACTTTATGTTGACAAGCTCAACAGAATTCTCTGGCCCAGTGTCAGTGGTGGGAGGGCGGCTGGGACCACCTCTCCTGAGCCCCATGCCTGCCATCGGGGGCAGGCTGGACGGGCCTCCGGTTTGGCAGCCCCATATATTTCTCAGCAGGACATTATCCCTCAGAGAAACCGAACCGGAAGGCAAAAGCAACGCTAAGTCACCGAGGCAGGCCCCCTCCAATGCCTCGTGTCAGTGTCACCTCAAGTTTGCTTCCTGCTCTCCCGGGGAGATCACAGCATTGCACAATGGGCAGTGGGGGCCTGTCCATGTGTGCGACCCATACTCCCGAAACCCCGGCTTGAAGTTTTCTAACTGAAGATTGTGCTGGCGGAGTACATAAGCCGCGGTCCCCCACAGAAAGCTTATCTGAGCCATGACTAAGAAAGTCAGTTTAGAAATGAGGAAGTGTCTCTTGGGCTCCCTGTGGTTTCTGATGAAAACTTCTGCAATGTGGGGCTGGGGTGGAGGAAAACGCTGAAAAAGAGATGTGTGCCCTCTGCTTGCTCTTCTGCAGAACGAAGGAGTCTGACCAGATGGGAAGATCCTTTATGTCTTAATATTCGATGAGCCTATGATTTCTCTTTGTTTGTGTTTCTCAACAGTTACACCAGTGACATTTTAGACAAAACAGTTCTTCCTCGTGCAGACTTGTCCTTTGCATTCTAGACTGTTCTGCACCCTGCAGGTTTCCCTTCCCCCCTCCCAAAAGGCCAGCAGCTCTCCCTCCATCATGGTTGCAACCCGACTGTCTCCCACGGATTTTCAGAGGTCCCCGGGGGGATAATAACTCTCGGATCTAAAATTAAGCAGGTTTGTTCAAGCATCCTAAGAATAGCCCCAGCACACCAAACGCATTCATTAAATTTCTTGTGCAACAGGAAAGAATGACATCTTTTAATATGGAGCTCCTTTGAAACGTGTTGTTTCAAACGGGTCCGGAGGAGATACTGTTTGCTTTTCAACCGGTCCGTTGAAACACACATGTAGAAATGTTGAAAGATTTCAGTCCGTCTTGAATAAAAAGAAATCCCTCACAGATGCAACAAGGCTCTTGGATCATCTGAGGGATAGTAAAAGAAAGTGATTTACAGAAATAAAATGAATAATAACAAACATTGCAGTGACTCAGAAAATGGCCACAAATCACATTAGGTAAAAGTTCACTTTTTTCCATTAAAAAAAGAAAGAAAAAAAGTCCCTGCTTGATAGCAACCTCCTGCTCCAAACAATTGCCAGCAGGCTGAGAACTTACTAAACTTTGCCTCTAAGAGGAAATGACATAGAAATATTGACTCTAGGTACTTGTTTGCCGTTTCTTTCTTATCATTATTATTATTTTTTTTAACGTAGAAACCATTTTCTTGGTTTCAAACTAAATGGGCTTTAACTTAAAATCATTTACTGGTATACCTGAGCATTAAATTATTTGAAAAATCCCAATAATGCTGTTACTATACTCTCAACAGGTGTGTAACTACTATTTATTTTAGAAGCTGATACCAAGAACATACCACAATCTTGAAGGTGAAAGGAAAAATCAGTGCAGCTTAAAAGCAAAACTGTCTTTGCAGTTTGAAGATAAACACAGCACTCTCAAATATTAATAAGCAAACAAGTTATTATAACTCTCCGACTCAGAAATTAGAAGTCAGAGGTCACAGACAACGTCCACCGTACCAGGAACTGAAGAATAGGAGGAAGCAGGTTTAGAATAGCAACGGGTTTTCCCCTGAGATAGATGTTTTACAAGAAATGTTCAATTCCATTTTCAGATATGGAAAGATAGTGTGTTTTTCCCATTAGAAGGGGAAACAGGAAAGGTATATGTAGCTTGACCTATTACTGTGTCCTAGCTGGAAAATATAAAAGGTGGAGAGAATGGTTAGTCATAAGTGTATGACTTTCTGGATAACAGGGACAGGACTACGTGAATGAACATTTCTCCAAACCTCTATTTTGGGATCCATTCTTCTGAAAGGTCTGTATAGTGAGCAAGACAGGTGGATTTTGTGGGTTGTGTTTTCCTTGGAACTCAGAGTCACAGAAGGACTCCCACCACATTGCAGCCATGCCACCCCCAGAACCCAGGAGCAGTGAAGCCAGTGAAGTGCTCAGGCCCGGGGACTCTCCCAGCACGCCGAGAGAATGGGGCACTTCCAGCGGAGTCAAGAAGACTTTTCACGGGCGACCAGTTTGTCACTTAGGCCTACTGCTCTCTGTCCACCACAGGACTCCCTCCCCGCCTCTGCTTCCTGCCATGTAGGTAAATATTCCTAGGACAGAAAATTTGGAAAAAAATAGTCCCAAAAGAAAAAGTAAAAATCTGTCCTGAAGAGGCCAGGAGAATGAGATAAATTAAGTATCTTGCCCAGTTTATGGACTGAATTGTGTCCCCAGCCAAAATTCAATGGCAAACCACTTCACAGCTGCCTCCACTCAGAAGTATTTCAGAAGAGTCAACCATTGAAGCTACCAACCTCCTCCTGCTCCTCCATCATGGCCTCCATCCCATGCAGCTCTTGCGGGATGGCTGCTGTAGATGCCACAAGTGGCACTAAGCCTCGTTTTGCTTTAGGGACATAGAAAACAGGCAGTATTGTGCAGTCCTGTTTTAACCTGGACAGGAGGGGCACCAGCACCACCCTGTCTGTGAAAGAGGACTAATTTCCCAAACTTCCAGTGTTCCAACTGAGGCCTTTGGAAGGTACTAACGGGACCATGAAGATGGGACCCCCATGATGGGATTAGTGTCCTTGCCAAATGAGGAAGAGACACCAGGGCTCTCTCGCTCTCTCTCCGCCATGTGAGGACACAACATGAGCCAGGAAGACAGCTCTCACCAGAACCCACACCACGCTGGCAGCTTGAGCTCTGACTCCCCAACTCCAGAACCATGAGAAATAAATATCTGTTGTTTAAGCTGCCCAGAGTACGGTATTTGTTACAACAGCCTGAGCCAAGGCACCCACTCAGCTTTGGAACGAGGACTTTGAACCAAAGTCTATGGATTCTAAGTGCATGTTCTCAACAACTGCACTTTACCACTTTTCGAGAAGCCCTGAATTAAGACATTTGATGTGTTTTAATTACAATGTACTTTTTGCTTTCGAAGCTAAACAGGAAATTTGTTTTGTATGGTTAGGCACGTGCTGGATGATTAAGAATTTGGAAAACAACAACATATCAATAATCAAATGAGTTCTCAATAAAAAGATATTTCTCTGATTTCTGCAAAAGCTTTTTAATGACTTAAACTGGGAAAGCTGGGTTTTCACATTTAAACTGAAAAAGTGTAGTTCTCAGAAGGGTAAAAATCATCAAAACGGCTAAATCAGTACATGCTCAGGATTTAAAACTTCTGCAACATTACAATTTTTGAAATTTGAGCACAGTACCTTTTTAAACAGCTGTATGAAGATACAATTTAAACTCCACTAGGGTATTTAAAAAATCTTCACCTTTAACTATATTGTGATAAAACTGATATTTCGCTTAACATCATGAGAAATATTGTTTTAACTGAAAAACATTATTCATGAGAATTTAAAAAGCTGTTAAGAAGTTCTAGACCTGTCAGTAAATCTACTAATGTCTAGGGCAAAACGTGCTGGCAGAAGAAGGTTAGGTTCTGTCTTTGTGCCACCTAAATAAAACCTAATTTCTTCTAAGTTTATAGTGTAAACTCAAGTAAAGGATGTAACAGAGTATGAAGCAATTACGAAGAGACACATGCTTTCCCTCTGCCCTGATTTTGTGTGCTCACTTCTTGTTTTGCGTAGATTTTCTAACTTGCACTGCCAACAAACTGGCTTTTTGTGGTCAAACACCCAGGAGAGAGATGATGCGATTTCGTTGCCAGATGCTGGACAATGACCAAACAGTCATGTCTGAAGTTCTCCTTCATCTGCCTTCGGTTACTCATGCTCTTTACTGCCTCCATCCTATCTGACGCAAGAAAACCCAGCGTCTCTGGCCAATGACTAAGGCGCCGTGCCCCTGCATGCTTGGTTTGGGTCCCGGAGTGTTCCGCCTTATGCTCTCAGTGGGCCTCAAAGTTACCGGGCGAAAGAAGAGAGTCAGCCAGCCAGTAGCCACAGTTGTGGCAGCCTGCATTCAGAAAGGTGAACTCTGCCACGAAGGTACTTTCTAGGAGTGCGTATGACTTTATATAATTATTATTTTTATTTCTTCATCGCAATGCTCATTTTCTAACCTGGTTGTGGTTTAGGTGACGTTCTAATCTGCTTTTGAGTCTGAACATGGATCTACCAGATGACTCGCTGTGGTTGCTCAGAATCAGCACAAGCAGTGGGTGCCTATGACCCCAAAAGGACGAATGACGGACGTAAACTTGGGAAATTAGTCCTCTTTCACAGACAGGGTGGTGCTGGTGCCCCTCCTGTCCAGGTTAAAACAGGACTGCACAATACTGCCTGTTTTCTATGTCCCTAAAGCAAAACGAGGCTTAGTGCCACTGGTGGCATCTACAGCAGCCATCCCGCAAGAGCTGCACGGGGTGGAGGCCATGATGGAGGAGCAGGAGGAGGTTGGTAGCTTCAATGGTTGACTCTTCTGAAATACTTCTGAGTGGAGGCAGCTGTGAAGTGGTTTGCCATTGTCATCAATTAATTCATTCTTTTATTCATCCATTCATTGAATATCTACAGTGGGGCAGGCACTGACTAAGCCAGGTGCCGGGGCCAAGAAATAACTCCCCTATGGTTCCTTGAGGAGCAGACAGTCCCACAGTTTATTCTTACAGAGGAAAACCTCTTCAGTGGCCTGAATACCAATTAGAGAATCACGTTATTGTTGTTGCAATTTTGACTTCCGCAACAATATTCCAGATCTGCCTTCTCCTTACTAAGATGAAGACAGGACCGTTATTGAAAAGAAACGGAAGAAATGCAAAGTGACCTGAGTCTGACAAATAGTTTTGCAGATTCAAAGGGGTTTCTCTGACCTTTGTTATGAGCTGAATTGTGTCCCCGCAAAATTCGTATGTTGACGTCCTAACCCCCCACCCTTCAAATTGTGACTGTGACCTTTAAAGAGGTAATTACAGTTAAATGAGGCTGTTAGAGTGGGCTCTAGTCCTACAGGAGTGTGGCCTTATAAGAAGAGGAAATATGGACACACAAGAACACCAGGGTTGTGCACACACAGAGGAAAGACCGTATGAGGGCACAACGAGAAAGCAGCCATCAAGCCAAGGAGTGAGGCCTTAGAAGCAACCAGCCCTGCTGACACCCTGATCTTGAACTTCCAGCCTCTTGAACTACAAGAAAATTAATTCTGTTGTTTAAGCCCCCCAGCCGGTGGTATTTTGTTACAGTAGCCCTAGGAAACTAACACAACCTCCAATTTAAGAGTCTGTAACAACATACAATGTGCCCATCTTGAACTGCTACTCCTACTAAACATCCCAGCATAAGGGGCCTGCAGAAGCACCAGTTCCTATCTGGTTTGCCTTCACGTTTTCAAGGGAAAAGTCTCTGGAAGGAAATGATAGACAGGAATGTAATGACATCTCCAGTCCACCACTGGAACACACACCCAGCTGCCTTCACACGGGTTTAGTGGAGTGTGCAGGGCTTTATCACGTATCCACTGGAATTCGTATTCTGCCATCATCCGACTCCACGCTGGAAATCAGTCACTCAGATACGCAAAACCACAGAACTCTGATGTTGCTAAAGTGAGACAAGCAAGTCTATGACAATGATCAAACTCAATGCCACATTGTTTTTGTGTGTGTGTGCAAGGAAGACTGGCCCTGAGCTAACATCTGTTGCCCATCTTCCTCTTTTCCTTTTTTTCCTCCCCAAAGCCCCAGTACATAGTGGCATATCCTAGTTGTAGGTTGTTCTAGTTCTTCTATGTGGGATGCCGCCACAGCATGGCTTAATGAGCGGTGTGTAGGTCCTTGCCCAGGATCCAAACCAACGAACACTGGGCCACCGAAGCAGAGTGCACGAACTTAACCACTTGGCCACAGGACTGACCCCTCAAATGCCACATTCTTGGCAATCATTTGGGATGGGTTTTTTTTTCCTTCCTAAACAAAGACTCAAGAAGAACAGCGCAAAGGCTTTCAAAGGCACCCATTGCACGAAGGGAAACTATTGAGGATGTATGCATGCCAGTAGTAACTATTTTTACTCCTACATGCTGAACAGTGTTTCTTTTCAAACTAGGGGCATGAAAGGTCGGCTGGCTGGCTTCTAATGGAAAAGTCACAGAAATTTATCCTTGTAGAAAATATCTATAACGGTTTCTTCCTTGGAAAAAATAATGACAAATTCTGAATCACATTTCCTAGGATCTTAAAATAATGATGCTGATTTGCTGGTTTACTTGAAAATTCCATGGTAATAAAATAACCAACTAAAGATTTAACCTATTTCCATCAGGGAAATCAAGGGAAAGGAGGTGGCAGAAAGTGGCTCTGTCACTTTAGCTTAATAATTCTTCAGCTAGTCTAAAACCCACGTTCTGACAATGAGTGGTTCTGAAATACAGCAACTGCTGAAGTTTCTAGGCTGGGATCCACTCCTGGTGAACATTCTTTCTTTAAATCAGCCTTAAAGAATTCTTAAACCTCTTCAACCTTTATTCATAGAACTTCTTGCAATGACTCCTTGGTCACTCACGTTGAAATCCCTTCTTGCCTTTCTGCACTTTCTGAGCCCTTTCTCTGTATGTCGGAGGATGAAGACAAGTGGGCTGTGTAAAAAAATCTTAGAATTAATACTTAAGAGTAGGGCCCATGGGTCCCACGAGAAGACTTAGATGACCAACAGTTCTAGAAATCGTCTTCATACTAAGAAAGGGGCCAGTCAATGGAGAAAGGGAAGGAACCGCCAGACCTTTATGAGGCTTTGGCAGAGTTTGGGGCAGACGGTCATGTGCTGCACGCAGTGCGGTTTGAGATGCCGGGTGGGAAGGGAGGCAGGGGACTCACGCTATGCTGCTATGAGGGTCCCTCCATCCTGGGGTGTTTCCCAGTCCTGCTGGGTGGGGGAGGGTTAACATGATGTAAAGAGACTTGAGGTTGTGAACAAAGAAGGGCTCTGTATCAGGCAGCGACACCTTTTAGGGTTTGGCATCTTGCTAACTCTGCAGACATAGTTCCTTTATCTAGCTCTGGCCTGGATACGCACAGGGTGGCCCTGAGCCAGCAGCACAGGCATCACCTGTGAGCTTGTGAGAAATGCAGAGCACCAGGCCCCACCTGAGATCTACTGAAGCAGAGTCTGCATTTGAACAAGATGCCCAGGTGACGCCTATGCACACTGTCCTAGTCTGTTTGGCTGCTGTAACAGACTACCGTAGACTGGGCCACTTATAAACAATAGACGTTTCTTTCTCACAGTTCTAGAGGCTAGATTCCAACATCAAGGCACTGGCAGATTTGGTGTCTGGCGAGGGTCTGCTTCCTGGTTCAGAGAGTGCCATCTTCTCACTGTGTCCTCACACGGCGGAAGGGGCTAGGGAGCTCTGTGGGGTCTCTTTTATGAGGGCACTGATCCCACTCATGAGGGCTCCACCTTCATGACCTCATCACCCCTCAAAGGCCCCACTTCCTAACACCAGCATGTTGGGCATTAGGATTTCAACATACGAATTTCAGGGGACCTGGATATTCAGTCGACGGCACACGGTAAGGTTTGAGAAGCACTGGTCCAAGGCAGAGGGGAGACAGAACGTGCCAAGCATGGCTGCCTTGATTGTTCAGCGATACCATGGGACAAGAATATTAAACTGTCCTGGGTTAACCGTGCACCAACACTTCTCCACAGGAATCCTGCCAGATTGCCACAAATGGCAAACCAGGCAAACGCGGTTTACAGGATTCTTCCAGAGAAAATGTTTACCAGGTTGCCAAGCGCATCAGAGTCAACTGGAAATTTCACTGATGTTCAATGGGGAATGTCAGTACTCACATGCAGGCTCCATTCTTAACTGAATTATTCCATTAGATACGGTGGTTAAAAAAATGTGAATTATTCCATTAGATATGCTGGTTAAAAATATGTATATCTTTTTTATATATAAATAAATGACTACATTATCATATATACGTATATAAATAATTATATACACATACATATATATCTCCCAAGCCATAATTCTTAAATGTTGTATGTACCTATCAAGCATAACAGACAGAGAAGAGGTGACTTGATTACTTGATTATATTTTAATTGACTTGCATTGCCAATAAAACAACAAACGTATTTCTCTCCAGTTTTAGTGGTTGTCTATATATTTCCGGCATTTTCCTCTAGAGATTTCATTTTACAGACATCACACGACTCAAACTCTTAATCCACCCATTTCCACAAGTTTTTCTTTTCTCTTTAACAGGCTGATGGAAGATAGGAACACACGGCCTGAATCTGCATTTCAGAGTCCCTTTCTAAAACACAGCATAACACAGGGAGAAGCAACTCTCCTGCGGACCAGAAATGGCCTGGTTTTATAAGCAGCAAGACCAGGGGTATGACAAAAAGTGTTAGAAATCAAAGAAAGAGCCAGATGCCGCCCTTTGTAGCAGAGACTGTCAAGGCCAGTCGTTGATCGGACTTGACCTGGCAGCTCCAGGGTCTTTCGTGTGAGTGCTCCTATCCGGGATGGAGTGGGAGGAGTGGGGGAGAGCCATTGGAGCTGACAGTAGGGATTGCCGACTACTGAGAGGGCTGTGGCGCTTTTGCTCCATAGTACCTCTCAATTTTATTTCAAAACTTATGATTAAAAAAGAAAAGAAGAAACTCCAGGTGTCTGGAGCATTAGGCCACATGATTTACAGTATGTAAAATCATGGAAAGTCACGCCACTTCCTGATAGCACACAGCTCACGCTGGCCACCGAAACCCTTCTTCTGACTAATTCATTCCATGCTGCAGTTTTCCATGGCTGACTCATAACCCTATCCTACTTTTCTCATTTCCTGAAATGATTCTGATGAAGGCTATGCCATATAAAAATTGAAATGATATATAAAACCCAGAAACCTAGTACAATTTTAAATTCTTAACCCTATGTCCCAAATAAACTTTTGGCCATTAATTTATAAGATAGACCACGGTTTCTGGGTTCTCTAGGACATCATATACTCTAGTAGATGGGCCTGTAGCACAGTGCGGGGCTCATGACCAAAACTTACCGACGTCAGTTCCAGAATCAGATCTACTGGTAACGCAACAAAGAAGCTATAAAGCAGAAATCTTTTCAGACCAAAGAGAGATCTGAAGTCTAGAAGCAGGATGAGGTGCAAAGGGAATTAGAAGCAGCACAGGTGTTCCTGCTCTATAAGGTTGCACACCGTTAGGCTTTATTTAAAGGGTCATTTCAATATTTAATCACTGATTTTTCTTTTTTACATTATTAGCAAAAGGAACATCAAGTATTTTAAATTGCCTAGATTTGCCTGTGTTTTAAGGGAGACAAATGCTTTAAAATTACTGTGTTCTCTATTCCCTAAATAAAAACAAACATAGGGGCCGGCCCGGTGGCGCAGCGGTTAAGTTTGCATGTTCCGCTTCTCAGCGGCCCAGGGTTCACCAGTTCGGATCCCGGGTGCAGACATGGCACCTCTTGGCAAAAGCCATGCTGTGGTAGGTGTCCCACATATAAAGTAGAGGAAGATGGGCATGGATGTTAGCTCAGGGGCAGTCTTCCTCAGCAAAAAGAGGACGATCGGCAGTAGTTAGCTCAGGGCTAATCTTCCCCCCCCCACAAAAAAAAAAACCCAAACATAAAATAAACAAACTCTTGGAAACAATGCACATTTCAAATCTTTAGTTGGAGCTTATGGGAAGAGAGTACACAAGTCAACCTTTTACTAATTATTTCTCATACCTTCTTTCTTTGAGACAGAATTGTTATTGTTTTTCTAATTAGCTTCTTGAAAAGCATGTTTCTATATAAAAATGTGAAAACATTTTGAATTGCTTTTACCAAAAATATCTATTTTATTAGAATCACTCAGTGTTTCTAATACCCACTGAGGAATATTTTTGGAAAATCTTTCAAAATGAATCATGCATTGGGTGCTGAAAGTTAGGTTTCAAGTGCTGAAACTCTAGTGAAATGAAGGGTCTGGAGGCAAGGGTCAGCAATGGCTGCTGAAACCATCAGCGGAAAAGTTAATAGGGAATTTTATAAGCTGGATCAGACTGATCACACTGTGATCCTGGGATGGATCCGTCTGACACACCAAAGGAGAGACAACCAGTCATTGTGTGCCTCTCGAGGTGCAACAGCAGTCAGTAACACGACATCTCAGATAAACAAAACCAAAATGAACAAAACACTCTGATTTTGACCAGTCTCCCAGACTTATGAGATTACAGTAAAGAGAAGGAGGAAAGGATGTGCTAAAGGATGCTAAAGGGATGCAACCACTGCCTCCAGATTGTGGGATGTTCTATCAGACAAAGGATCCAGTGTCTTCAAACGCAAACGACTATGGATGGGGAACCCAGACATTAAGAGACAGAAGAGATATATAACCAAATTCACCGGGCGCATTTGATGGATTCTGCTTCAGACACGCTAATTACAAAAATAGCTTCATGAGGCAACTGAGGAAATTTGAACACAGAATGGGTATTTGATATTGAGAAAGGACTTTTATCTTTTTTTTAAGAAAAAAAAAATCCTTATCTCTTAGAGATGCATACAGTTGAAATAATATGATGCCTGGGGGGTATGTTTAAAATTACCCCATGGTATGAGGATGGGGGGGGAGTTCCATGTGTTGGTCACTGTTGAAGCTGGGTGCTGAGTACTTGGGGTTCATTAGACTACCCTCTCTGCTTCTGTACGCGTTTACAAACCTCCATAATAAAGTTATTTACAAAAAGTTAAAAGGCAAAAACAAAAGTAGTGAAGAGTTGATAAAGGATTTAAAATAAGGTCAGCACTACCCATACTAATTCTAAATCGACATATATGGTCTAAGATGGCTTTCATAATAAAATGTATAATTTGCACAAGTTGAAAATCTATAATTTGAGTTTTAACAATTTTTCAAGAAAGCCAGGTCTCTGATGAAAAATTTCCTACTCTGACAGTAAAAGTATACAACAGAACTCTCTTGGACATGAGTTATTTTTGCAACTATGGCAATACAGTCAGTAGGGAAAATATTGAGATTATTTTTACAATCATGGTAATACAGATAGTAGGGAAAGTATTTAGAACAATTTTCAAATTGCTGGACAATATCAGCAGAGAAACGTCTCAGCCCACGTTTCAGGTGAAGACCAAGTACTATGTAGCTTTTCTTTCTTACTGTGTAACAGACCTCTATCAGTCACATGACCTAGAGGTCTAAGGGCCATGGAGAGAAGGGTGCCCATACCGCACTGTTGATGAAATATTCACAGCTGGGAAGACCACACGGGAGCCATTACAGTATCTGTAAAGGTAACGCCCCTTCGACCAGATCCGCCACTCAGCCACCTCATGCTTGCACGGCTCATTCCACCCATTTCAGAAGGACTAACACCCAACTCCCACAACAATCCAAGGAGGCATGGAGGTGGCAATTGGTAGGTTATTTCAGCTATGAAATGACCAATGTGATTGCTCAAGTCAGGGAGTAACTCAAGGGGAAGGCCAGAAATGGAACCCAACCCAACTTGGACATCCCAGCACACGGCTTTAACCATTACAATGTACCTTTTCCAAGCCTGGCAAAGATGCTAAACTGAATGACACACTAAGATGCATATTAGCAAGTATCCGGTGGTGGGTTTTTAAATTTCCAGATAATTTTAAAAAATAAACACTAAGACAACTTTCACATTTAATGTACTTAAAAAATGAGAAAAGTGGTGTCCAATTTTCACAGAAGATGACATTAACAGATTTAGTAGCAAATGGTGATATGGATGCTGATGAAGATAATGGGCAACAGCAGCTATCATAAATGGACAGCTTACTCTCTGCCAGGTACTGAGGCAGGTATGCTGCAAACATTCTCTTTTCATCCTCAAACTACTCTATGAGATATGCACTATACTTTTTTCTGCACATGAAGAACTAAGACCACATGTCATGCCTAATTCTCTTGGATGTTTGACTTGGCCTCAGAATCTGAAGCAAAGTGATGATGAAATTGTACCCAGCCTAACACAAATTCTTACAATAGTGAAGAATGATCCATCACACCCGGTGGCAAACTACGATGACAAGTTCAAGCTGTCAAGGAGGTGCTGTGGCCCCATGTACTACCAATGGAAAAAGCATAATGCTTTCAATGCTGCTGACAGTTCCAGAGACATTTGGCCACTCTATGGAAGATGTTACCTCGCACAGGCGTCCTGCACTGACAAACTAACAAAGAAATGTGTTCGAGGAAGACAAAGATCAAAATGTCTTCAAGGCCGGTGACCTTTTCTAAGAGAGCTCAGGCCCTGTTTTTCCATCTTATACACCACACCATCTCCACCAATAGCAAAACACAGTGACTGAGGCTCAGGGTGATTGATAACCTGGAATGATCTAGAAACGGCATCATCAAGAATTATCAAGAAAGGAAATTATCAAGAAAAAACCCCTTTCATCCCTATTTAAGAAGGCAGGGTTGGACTGTCCATTTTAGACATCAAACCCCAAATGGTTAAACATTAAACTTCTAACGATCAAAATGCTGTAGACACTTCTCTTCAGAAAACCTGGCTATCTAAGGATTTTGAATAGCTGAGATCGACTCTGGTGGAGAGGATGCCAGTCCGGGAGTCAGTTTTGGTTTCTAGCCCAAGATTGGGCAAAAACAAGTTGTGTTGCTTGGGGCCGGCCCTTCGGCCGAGTGGTTAAGTTCGTGCACTGCCGCTTAGGTGGCCTGGGGTTCGCAGGTTAGGATCTTGGGCACGGACCTAGGACCTAGCACCGCTCACCAAGTCAAGCTGAGGTGGCAACCCACATAGAGGAATTAGAATGACTTACAACCAAGATATACAACTAGGTACTAGGGCTTTGGGGAGAGGAAAAAACAAACAAACAAACAACTTGTGTTGCACTGGGCAGAATATTTCACCTCCCTGGGTCTCAGTCTCATCTGTTGCAAAATCAGTGGTAAGGGCTCCTTCAGCTCCACTGCTCTCAGTCCAGGGAATCCAAAAGCATGACAGCAGGGACAGGAAAGATCATAATATGTATAACATAATTCAGCTCATATAACGGAACGAAGTGTGGGAAAGCAGGCAGAGTTATTAATACTCGAGTGTATTAATATCTACGCTAATGGAGCACTATAAAAACGTTTTACCTGAATACTAAAAATAGGCTTCCAAGTAATCATCATAATAGTAAAAAAAGATCATAAATTGCTGTCATCCTAGCTGCATGAAATTCCCATTGGAGTCACTGGAAACTGTGAGAACGCAAAGACGGATAAATGTAGCCTGCTTATTCCAGTAATCAGTGGAAAATTCGGAATAAGGCCAGGGTTAGGGGAAAAAAGAAGAAAAGAAAACTAGCCTGACAATTAAGTAGTGTCAGGAAGTTTAATACAATCTGTTTGATTTACAGCACAGGATTCTTTCTGTAAGAACTCTCATCAGACTCTGTTTTTTCTGGATCATGGCTGACATGCTCATGAATGAGTTCAGACAAGTGCAAGTTAACGGAGAGCTCCGTGATGAATCCTATTACACAGGCGTTTCCATAACTTTCCTGGGCAAGGGAGAGGATGGAGAATTCGTTTGTAAGGTGCACCAATGTCCTCCTGGTAATACTCTAATCAGCCTAATGCTTTAAATGCCATGCTCTGAATATCCCCTTGTTCCAGTGGATTCGGTCAGTCAAAATATCCAGCACTGGATCCCACAAAGGCCCTGATGTTCTTCTGAGAGTGTAGCTCACATTTTCCAGTTTATTATGCAGGCTCTGAGTGATGATAATTCTAAGTTACATTCAACTTACACTTTGCAGTTTACAAGGTCTTTTCACATGTATTAACTCATTTAAGTTGCCCTAAACCCTTGAGAGGACATAGGGAAGGCATTCTTAACCCCACCTTTGCAGAAATGAGGCTCGGTGAGCTTAGATTTCTTGCCCAAGGTCATACAGCTCATAACTGACAACATCAACATGCACAGTCATGCCTCTGACTGTCACCCAGGATGGCTGTACCCAAACACGCCTTGCTGTAAACACTTAAGATAGAACCAAAAAAGGCACAGTTGAGGTAGAGGACATCCTCAGATTTCCATGGTGACTCAGTTGTTGTTATATGCCGTCAAGTCAGCTCCAATTCCTGGTGACCCAATGAATGAGTGATGTCAGCAATGTCTTGTCCTCAACAGCCCTGCTCAGCTCCTGTAGACTCCTGCCTATGGCTTCCTACATGGAGTCAATCCATCTTATATTCGGTCTTCCTCTTCTCCTGCTGCCTTCTACTTTTCCCAGCCTCACTGCCTTTTCCAAGGAATCCTGTCTTCTCTTGATGTGCCCAAAGTAGGACAGCCTCAGTTTATCATTTTTTTTTTCAAGGAGTAATTTTTTTTATTAAGGTTATGACAGTTAACATCCTTGTGAAATTACAGTTGTACATCATTATTAGTCATGTTGTAGGTACACCACTTCACCCCTAGTGCCCTCCCCCCCCTTCCCCTGGCAACCACCGATCAGTTCTCCTTGTCTATATTTTAACTTCCACCTATGAGTGGAGTCATACAGAGTTCGTCTTTCTCTGTCTGTCTTATTTCACTCAACATAATACCCTCAAGGTCTATCCATGTTGGTGTGAATGGGATGACTTTGTCCTTTTTTATGGCTGAGTAGTATTCCATTGTATATATATACCACATCTTCTTTATCCAATCATCAGTTACTGGGCACTTAGGTTGGTTCCATGACTTGGCTATTGTGAATAATGCTGCAATGAACATAGGGGTGCATGGAACTTTTGGGATTGCTGGTTTCAGGTTCTTAGGATAGATACCCAGTAGTGGGATGGCTGGGTCATAAGGTATTTCTATTCTTAACTTTTTGAGGAATCTCCATACTGTTTTCCATAGTGGCTGCACCAGTTTGCATTCCCACCAACAGTGTATGAGGGTTCCCTTTTCTCCACAGCCTCTCCAACATTTGTCACTCTTGGTTTTGGATATTTTTGCCATTCTAACCGGTGTAAGGTGATATCTTAGTGTAGTTTTGATTTGCATTTCCCTGATGATTAGTGAAGATGAGCATCTTTTCATGTGTCTATTGGCCATCCGTATATCTTCTTTGGAGAAATGTCTGTTCATGTCCTCTGCCCATTTTGTAATTGGGTTGTCTGATTTTTTATTGTTGAGTTGTGTGAGTTCTTTGTATATTATGGAGATTAACCCTTTGTCGGATAAATAACTTGTGAATATTTTTTCCCAATTAATGGGCTGTTTTTTGTTTCAATCCTGTTTTCCCTTGCCTTGAAGAAGTTCTTTAGTCTGTTGAAGTCCCATTTGTTTATTCTTTCTCAGTTTATCATTTTTGCATCCAGCAATAGTTCAGGCTTAAATTGCTCTAGGACCCACTTGTTCAGCTTTCGGGAAGTCCAGGGTAGAGCTCTCCTCTCATACCATATTTCAAATAAATCAATTTTTTTCCTACCAGCCTTCTTCACTGCTCAGTTTTCACACCTGTATGTAGTAATTGGGAGTATGAGGGTGTGGATAATCTTGGCCTTGGTCTCTAAGGACACTTCCTTACACCTGATGGCCTTTCCTAATTCTTTCATTGCTGCCCTCGTGAGTCTCTGTCTTCTCTTGATTTCTTGGCTGCAGTCTCCCTTTAAATTGATGACTGAACCAAGGTAAACAAAATCTTCAACCATTTCAATGTCTTCTTGGTCCACGTTAAAGTTGTGTAGCTCTTCTAGAGTCATGATTTTTGTCTTCTTGATGTTCAAATGTAGTCCTGCTTGGGCACTTTCTTGTTTTACTTTTGTCAGAAGTCATTTCAAGACATTGCTGCTTTCTGCCGGAGAGATGGTGTCATCTGCATACCTTAGATTGTTGATATTTCTTCCACCAATTTTCACTCCTCCTTCCTCTGAGTCTAGCCCAGTTTTTCATACGATATGTTCTGTGTACATATTAAACAGGGAGAGAAAATGCACCCCTGTCTGACACCTTTGCGTAAAGCAAATCATTCTGTCTGTCCCTATTCTGTCCTGACAGTGGCTCCTCGTCCACCATCAAATTACGCATCAGGACAATCAAGTACTGAGCATGCTCATTTCTTTCAGAGCAGCCCATAGCTTTTCATGATCCACGCAGTCAAAGGCTTTACTGTCGTCTGTAAAACAGAGACCAACCTTCTTCTGAAATTCTCTGGGCACTCCAGCAGCCAATGAATAATCACAATTAGATCTCACGTGCCTCTCCCTTTTTGAAACCCAGCTTGGACATCAGGCATTTCTTGTTCCATATAAGGTCAAAGCCTTCATGGCAGCACCTTGAGCCTCATTTTACTTGCACGGGAAATGGTCCCATAGTTACGGCAATCCTTGGCATCTCCTTTCTTGGGGATTGGGATGTATGTGGAGTGTTTCCAGGCTGTAGGTCATTGTTTTGTTTTCCAGATTTATTGGCTTATTCTTGTTAGGATTTTGACAGATTCAGCCTCTGTAGCTTGAAATAATTCTATCAATGTCCCATCCACCCCGGTGACATTTCTTCCCAGTACTTTCAGCACAACTTTCACTTCGCTTTCTAGAATTCCAAGTTCTTCATCAGTGGAATCTTCTGTAAAGGCATCTGTCATCCTTTTGTCTCTTCTGTATAGACCATCAGTAGACTGTTCCACCTTCTCTCTAATTTCTCTTGACCTGAGAGTGAGCTTCCCTGTTGGCTGTTCAGCATCCCTAATCTAGGTTGCCATTTCCCTTTGATTTCTTGAATGTTCTGGAAGAGACCTCTTGTTCTTCCTTTTTTGTTGTTCTCTTCTATCTTTTTGCATTGGCCATCGTGGTGGTTCTCTTTATCTGTGTGTGACAGCCTGAAAAACTGCATTCAGGATTCTAATGCTGCTTTTGTCACTTTTTACTTTTGCTTTTCACCTCTCCTGTATGATTTTTAGAGTTTCTTCTGTCATTCATCTCAATTTTTGCTTTCTTTTTACTCAGGCGTTGTCTTTTCGCATTCTTCCTTAATAATATTTCTGATTTCAGTGCCTAGTTCCTCTGGTTCTTGGTCCATTAAGTTTACCCATGCAAATCTGGTTTTTACGTGGACTTTAAATTCATCGGGAATGTGGTTTATGTTATGCTTTGGCACCACGATTCTTTTTGTGCTCTTCTCCAGCTTTGCTCTGATATTTGATATTAACAGTTCAGGGCCAGTACCACAATTTGCTCCTGGTCTTGTTCTGGCAGAGAGAATACAGCTTCTCCATCTCCTGCCTGTTTGATTTCTATATCGGCCATCTGGTGATGTCCGTGCAGACAGTCGTCTGTTCTGTTGCTCCAACCATGTATTTGCGATGGACAGGGAGTTGGCTTCGCAGAAATACACAAGCCGGTCTCCTGCTTTGTTTCTGACCCCTTGTCCAAATTTTCCACCGATGTTTGATTCTGCTTTCTTTCCTACTTATGCATTCAGTCACCTATAAGCATCAGGGTACCTTGTTTGGGTGTATGATCAATTTCTTCTTGGATACTTGCATAAAAACTTTCATCTTCCTCAGCTTCCATAGTTGGAGCACAGACGTGGATGATGGTTATGTTAGAAGGTTTTCCCTGAAGTTTTCCCTAATATATCTGATGGATATATTATTTGGTCTGACCCTGCATTAGAGCCGCTAATTGCCTGTGTTCCCTCCTGCCTCAGTATTAGAGCCACTCTTTCTTTTGCGTTTGTCATTTCCAGAGCAGAACACTGTGTAGTTGTCTCACTGAACATGTCCCATTCCAGTCCATTTGCGTTCGCAACACCAAGCACTGTGATATTTAAACGTTCCCTTTCCTGCTGTATGGTTTCCAGTTTACTTTGGTTCATGCTTCTCAGGGTCCTTGTTCCAACCGTGTGTGTGGTACAGCGTCGGACCTTGCTTTCACCTTCGTGCGCTTCAGCTGCTAGACGTCCTTCGGGCTTGAGTCTGGTTGCATCATCAGCAACAGTGCTATTCGTGCTTATTCATTGTTCTTCCTAAGGAACTGAATGCCTTGCAACCTGGGCCACCTCATCTTCCACCACTATCTCATATTTCAAAAGAAAAACAAAAAGGGAAAATACAGTAGTGGTTTACCACTGCCTTCTGCTGCATGATGTGTGGGTCCAAACCACACGAGCGCGGGTCTGTGATGTCGCAATCACCAAACGCCAAGGAAATGTGGGCGCCCCTGTGGGTGGTGAGTCAGTAAACACTATTCAAAGGGATCATTGGAGAGCTCATTCAGGGCTCAGGCTCTGAACTGAGAAGGGGTTAAGATAACTAAAAAAAAATCTTTCCCCCAAATTTATCTTTTAATACAAGAAGTTAGGTTCTAGGCATTTTCTAGAGCCCTAAGACAAACCCAGAACCTGCTTAAGCTTATAGAGGTTGCAGGATTTATGACTCGAACAAGCACGCTTTAGTCTGGAGGTGTAGCTGATGAAAGGTACCTACTGGCACAGAGGCAGGCAGCACATGAGGGTGCTAGTAAGGAAGACTCCCACACTGGAAGTTTCTGCAAGAAGGCTCCCTCAGTGAACTGCTCCACATAAGGATACCAACCTAGACTTCTGTAAGAATTTAAAAGCAGGGTCTTTCTTTATTGTTTCTCCATCTTTTACAAACAGGTAATAGAGAATAAGAATAAAAATTGAGGAAAAAGAAGAGAAGCAAACAATGAATATCCACATTGATATTCATCTCAAGGTCATTGATTTTTGTGGGACAGCCATCGACTGGAAAACATCTTAACAAAAGGAGGATTGTTGTGAAGTTTCTAACGATGAAAATGGGGTTTTATAATGGAAACTATTTTGCAATTCTTTAATAATTTTAATACTGAATATAACATTTTGAAATGTGCCAGAAGAAAATTTGGTTGGAGTGACAACAAAAAGAAAATAATGTGTTAAAAATTGGAAATATCGACGTGATTTCACAAAGACATCAGAAGAATGATACATCAGCTAGGAAGCACAAACAGAGTGTGGGGAAAGCTAAAGGAAGAATTAGCAGTGAAATAAAGAAAGGAAAAAGAGCGATGTGTAGCAAAGCCGCTCTGACTATAGTTACAAACAAACATATGTTGAAATCATAATCGGTATAAACACAGGATAAAAGTTCCCAATCTATGCCATTTACTCAAGCACCAGGAAACTCTTTTTGGCAAGTGGTTACTTTAAAACTTTTATTTTTAGTACAAAGAAAAATAAACCCCGAAGTATATTTGTAAGCCATGGTTGGACTATTTCTGATGTCAGAAATAGCAATCTGCCTGCATATCCTATGGATTTTAAATACTAGTCTAAGGATCTGTAGGTAAACAAAAATACATCTGAATAGTCTTATTTTCCTCCAAGAGTTAAAAATATTGTGCTAGTTTTACCTGGCTCGTTCAAAAACCTGAAGGCAGAATTGCAACAACTAGCAATTTCTGGAAAACGTTTACCTCTTCCTGGATTGTTTTACACAAAAGTTAGTTACCTAAGTAATCTGTTTACGAAAAGAAGAGAAGTTAATACACAGTGTCAATGCCAATAAAACCTGAATTTTCCCTCAGAAATATTCTGTCAATATTGGCCCCTGTCAGGGGGCCGCCACAGTTCTGTGCTCAGAAGAGAAGCAGCACACAGCGTCAGCTCCTGCCCGACTGTGTTTTCCACAGGTACATAGGATTCAGGAATTTGGCTCCTTAAAAGGCTCAAGATCCTATCTTTTCTAATTCAGGGATCTACCCAGAAAATTCCAGATTGTTTATCACTCCAGTACTCTAGTGCAGCACTCCATTACAGTTTCTTAAACGTGACTGCGTTGACTGAGTCGGGCACTCCCAGACCGGTCTCATAGTTTCTGTGAGGTCATGCAGAACAAGCACTTTAAGAACATCTGGCCACACGCTCTGTGAATTTCATTATGAAGGCACATAAAACAATCATCTCGCTCCATTTCCCTCATGGGTCATCTCCTAAGGTCACATTTTGGCTAAAAATCAATAAAAGACTTTATGGAGCACTGATTCACTCTGCAGTGACATCAGTTGGGGGACCTTCTTATGCTCACGGAAAATCAAATCACGCTACCTTTGATAATTTCCCATGTATATTCTGTTCCACTTGGTCATCACTGATTGGATAACTACTACGTGCCAGGCATTCCCAAGAAAGTGTATTTTCCAGCAGAGCCAGAAGAAAGGGCAGCAAGTGAAGAAAGCCATGTGACAAATGCCCTGGGGGAGCACTCGCAAACGGCCTCGGGATGACAGCAGTGGGAGAACTGGAGGGAGTGGTGGCAATGCCAGCAGAGCCTTCGTCCTCCCAGGGGGCTCTTACCCACCTGAGACGCCTAGGACACATACAAAAGAACACTTTTGCACAACAGCATGAATATACTTAACACTACTGAACCGCTCATTTAAAAATGGTTAAGATGGTAAGTTTTCTGTTATGTGTATTTTGCCACAATTGAAAAAAAAAAAAACAGATGCATGTCCTGAATCCAGTTGCAAGGAAATGTCAGACCAACCCAGACTGAGAGCATTCCAGAAAATGACGGGCCTGTACCCTCCAAAAGCGTCCAGGTCATGAGAGCCCAGGAAAGACAGGAGCTGTTCTAGACTGAAGGAGACTCAAGAGATGAGGCAGCTATTGACAATGTGCAACTGGATCCTGTTGCTACAAAGGACATGACTGGGTCAAACGGGGAAGTTTACACGGAGTCTCAGGGCTGGGTGGCAGTACTGTGTCAGTGTTAAGTACGGACCCTGACGTTTTATTATGATGACCTAGAAGCATGTCTTTGTCTTAAGGAGATATTCTACTGTATTCAAGGATGCTGCAGCATCAGGTTGGCAATGACTTTCAAACGTCTCAGAAAAAAATTTACTTGAATTGAACTTGCAACTTTTGTGTAATAATAACAACAACAATACCCATAATGATAACCGCCACAGAGAGAACTTACACATCAAGTCGGGCAAATGCAGAGGTTAAACACAGCATTGTCCCAGGCTGATGTTGGGGCTCTGGGCCACCCAGGATCGAATCCTGGCTTCATTGTCCCGTGCTGAGTACTTGCCACCTTGGGCAAGTTATTTAATGTCTCTGGGCTTTAGCTTTCTCATCCATAAAAAGGGCTAACAGCACTCTGGTCCTAGCTCGTACAGTTGTCGTGAGGATTCAGTGTACACGTGACGTGCTCACAGTGCCAACAATCCTGCAATAAGTGTGAGTGTTAGGATATTCTCACCCCAAATAAAACCACGTTGACGGCGCATCCATGTCAACCTTCTGCCACCACCACGCCCAGGCATATCTTATGTACTGAGCTGGCTATTTTTGATACTCTTCATTTCCACCTTTGCTGGACACATAGGGACAGACATTTTCCATCAACGAACCTTTTATCTTAACTTCTTCTCACCTCAGCAGCAGACTTGGCGTCATCAACATCATTGCCATCATGTATTGATTATGTGTCCATTGTTTTCAGGGTGAAAGAACGTTGGAAGATAAGGCCCTTGCCTTTGCAGAACTAACATCCAAAGCAGAAAGCCAATAGGGTGACATTAGCTATTACAAACTGAAGAAGACACCGTATACTCTAGTGCAAAACTTAATTGGGGCCAATATTGGCACAATATTTCTGAGTTAAAATTCATGATTTATTGATGTTGATGCTGAAAAGTGGCTCATCCTCTCTGGAAAACAAATTGGCAACATGCAACAATGTTTACATAGGGTCCATAATCTTGGACTCTCTAATTCCATTTGGGGGAATTAATTCTTGCATTAAAAAATAGATTGGATAAAGATGCTTAAGTCAGTGCTGTTTATGATAGAAAAATATCCCAGGAAATGCAGCAGAACGGGGAATTCTCCGTAAGAACAAACAGCTAGCATTGACTGAGTGCTGGGCACTCGTGGTTTATCACTGCCACGGGCAGGGAGGCATGAAAAGGCAGGGATCTTCCAGGCCTGCAAGGAGTTCAGTGTGGCTGGGTTGGGGTAGGGTAGGAAGGATTATAGCACAAGAAATAAATGAGAAATGAAGCCAGAGAGGCAATCAGGGGCCAGATCAGACTGTGGAGGAACGCAGACACCGTCCTGTAAGAACTGAGAGACCACTGGAAGGAATGAGACTAGGTCTGTGACTTGGGAAGACCACGCTGAGCACCTCTCGGGGCTTGACCTGAACAGAGAGCAGAGGGAAGAGGGGAGAACAGCGCGGAAGCCGGGACAGCGCCCAGGTGGCAGGTGAGGAGGATCAGGACCCAGGCAGCGGCTCTGGGGATGTAGGTGTGAGAAAAGGGCAGTCAAAAAAAGCAGAATATAAACACAGTTAGGGATTACAATGATGTAAAACGTGTCCTTGTTCACCAGAAAAGGTTTAAAAATAAATTAAAAGTAATGCAAATCGAATATGGTGTGCATTGATTTTCTTTTTTTTTTTTCCCTGAAAAGTTTATGAAAACGTCATAATTATAAATATACATACTTATCATTTCAAATTCCGGCTTTGACCTCTACTTGTCCTTTAGGAGAGTGCTACCCAAGTGTGGTCTGTGGACAGAGGCCAGTCTGTAGTGAGGTAAGAACGGAAACCGGGAGTAAGCATTTAGAAACTTTTAAAGCAATTTATCAGAAAAATTTCATGTCTGTTGCATCTAAACATAAAAAGTTAATGCTTCTGTTTTTTACGTCTTTCTGTTCTACTTCATTCTCCTAGTAATTTATTTCTATTATACCATATTTATTAGTTGGCAAGAGATTGGAAATTGAAACAAAGCAGGTCATCCTCACAGATTGTTGGAAAAGCTCTGATTGAAAACTCGACACAGCTGCCAGGCTCTCAGAGGCTGGCATGGTCCACACAGGGCCGCCTGCTCCAACTCGCGGCTTAGCACCAGCGTCTCTTAGCCCACCCCCACCCCCAAACCTGGGCTGCTGCTCCATTGACATGGTAGTTGGGATGGTGAGGGTTCAGCAGCTGGGAAACGGCCATATTGTACAATCAGACAGCCATAACTGGGGGAAGATCGCTGAGATGAGCATACATGTGTCACACACTACGAGAGATTAGAAACACTGCCGACACAAGAAAGGGTACCATTAAATAGCACTAGAACCTCCTCCTGACCGACACCTCTATCTTTTGTCATTTTTAAAAGGCACCATTAGATGAATCCAATGGCCTTCCTTCTATGTGCTCTCCAAAAATTTTGCACTTACATTTAATAAGAGCTACAGCCACAGAGAGATGACATGCCTTTCGATTCAAAGGGCTTTGTCGTGTCTCCTCAACAATGACTTCTTTATGCATTTCACTGAAGCTCCATAAGGGCGAGGTTCATGTCACCATCATACGTATGAGCACGTGCGCGTGCAGAACACCAAGCGGGCCCACAGAAAGAGTGCTACCACCTCCTGTTTGAATGGCACGATATGGTTTAAAGCCTTTCCATGCTTATCGCCTCAGTGGAGCCGCACCCTGTCTGCTAGATGGGGAGGACTGGTTACTACGCTCATCCAGAAACACTTTGGACTTCTCCCCTGACCTGCCATCTTTCTGGAATGTACTAGATAATGCCACGGTGGAAATGGGGATATTTTTGGCTTAAGAGACGGGGGAACTATTTGAGAGCGATGCAAAGATGAAATGGGCTCCGTAGGACAGAGGAAGCTGCCCTTTTCTGGGTGCGGAGGCCGGGCAACTATGCTGTGTGGACATGGGAATGTCAAGGCGGCTCAGCGCAGATGGCTTCTGGACATGGAAAGTCTTTTCCCAACCGTGGGTCTCCAAATTCTGTGTGAAGAACTCCAGACCTGCTCAATCTTACAGCACTTGGGTTTATAGCAGGCTGAACAAATGTAGGCCCACGTACCAGGTGCCTAAATGGTTAAAAGTTATACATCAATAATAAATTTTGAATAAAATATGTCGTTATCTTCCTATCTGGAAAAAAAAAAGATGGGCATTGCAATGGACTGAATGTTTATGATCCCACCACATTCATATGCTGAAGCCCTAATCCCAATGTGATGGTGTTTGGAGGTGAGGCCTTTAGGAGGTGACTAGGTCATAAGGGTGGAGCCGTTATGAACGGGATTAGCGCCCTTACAAGAAGAGGTCTGAGAGCTAGCTCGCTCCTTCTGCCATGTGAGGACACAAGGAGAGGTTGGTCCTCTGCAATCCAGAAGAGGGCCTCACCAGAATCCCACCATGCTGGCACCCTCATCTCAGACTTCCAGCCTCCAGGACAGTGACAAATACATTTCTGTTGTTTATAAGTCACTTGGTCCATGGCATTTTGCTACGGCAGCTCAAGTTGACAAAGACAGTCATGGTAACCTGGAAGGCCAGGCTCACGGCCTTCCAAGACTCTCAGACTCCTTGGAGCCCCTCCATGGAATGTGGCAGGGGAGAGAGAACTGACCCCTTCTCTCCCTAGCACGCCTGCACCCCACGCCCTGGGATCACTCCCCAAGGGGCCTTGTCCACTCCAGGTCGGCACCCCTGATGAGACGTTGAAGCTCTGCCTACAGCCCCAGGAGACAGCTGCTCCTCAGCACCCTTTGGCCTAAAGGGCATCACCTGTGGCTTGGTCCACAGATTTGGGGAAGAGGTCCATTCAGACCTTGGAAGTGGATTTGGGCCATTCTAGGAAGGAACTCCAGGGTCCCCAGTACCCAGGATGTGGTGTAAATGGACGGGGTGTAGGGAATGGGTGGCATGTCCCCTTAACGACACAGGGGTGTGGACAGAGGAGGGCTCCAGTGGGGAAACTCTGGCTAGCGCCCAGTGCTGGGTCTACAGGAGGTCTTGGTTATAAGACAAGCACCGCCATGCTCCCCACTCCCCAAAAGAACATGGTTTCTTTGTCCTGTAGCTTCTCAGTTACAATGAACAAGACTCTCCTTGCTTTTTCTTCCCAGCTCCTTTTCTGATCTCCCTTCTCAGTGCGTACAGACACGCACACACACACACGTGCATGCGTGTTTTCCTGGGTGCACATGCGCACGTACGCCGTGATGGACTAATCACATGTTCCCCAGGGTAGAACAGGATACGGTCAGAGCGCATCTGACCTGGAGGAGACACAGCGGACCTGCGAGAGACTCAGACCTCACCTGAGGTGGGGGTTGAGAGAGGTGAGAATCACACTTAGCACCCTCGCTTCAGTGTTCTCTGCGGCTTTAAACTAAAAATCTGATAAATGGTATTGCTTTGCCTTCTACCCACGCCTCCGCCAGCAAACCGCATGATGGTTCTACATGTTTCTGCAGTTTGAGGTTTTATGTAGGCACGAAACAAATGCTTTAAAGTTAGAAAAGGTCAGGTCATTTCCACTAGAAAGAAATTCTGAATGCTTAAAAGATTGAGAACCCAAGCTCTAAGAGGCATCCGTGTGTAGAAAAAGACAGCCATTCAGAATACTCTCAAATCCACTTTGAAACTCAGAACTTCAGCCTAGGTACTGACAGGGAAAATGCTTGGGGAAATCTCTGTAAGTTTTAACCTACAACCAAAGAAGTCTGTAGCATCCATGGGCTTCATTGGAATTTTCTACTTGTCCCTGCATTGCTGGTGTAATGAAATAGGAACATAAGAGGAAAAAAAGGGGAGGAATCATGTACCTCCCTTTTGCCTTTTATAGTCCAGAGGTCCGCCTGCTATGTGGTTGGAAATAATCAGAGTGAAATAGAGCTGATCCTATGCCTCTCGTGCATTTGGTGGGTCGATCTCAGACCAAATTCCACTTGATGGATAACTGTGTAGAAAGGGCTTAGCTCTGAGAATAGGGGAGGTGTTGGGAGATCTGTGTGGCAAGGCACTTAAAACACCTTCCACCAGGACATGAGTCTTCCACTGACGACCGGAGCTCCAACTTTGAAAGTACACCAAGGTCCCACTAAGAGCAAGTTTGATATGGAGACTGAAAGCCCACCGCCTGCTTCATCCAGCACTTCAGCTGGCTACTGAGGCCCCAGTAGTCGGAATTCCGTCTTGAAACTTACACGCTTTTCTGTGCTCACGTTAGGCGAGAGAAGGGCGCTCTATATTTGGCACAACCTCTCCCCCCATCAAACCCATCAAAAGATCTTGCGATTTCATTAGATTTTCTGTTAAGAGCTTGACCTCAAGCGTCTTTTAACCTTTCGGTTAACTTTGAGAATCCACTTTTCCAACTTTGCAATGATGGGGTCCAGGGCAGTCTGCCCCAACATGTGCCACTGTGGTATGCGGATTATTTCCAGCTGAAGACAATAAAGGCTCAGACTCAGCAAGAACATTAGCCCTTTCCCCCCTAACTGCCTAAAAGAAATTTAAATTAAAGGCCTGTCCCCAGGGCAAGCCATCACCATAGATAACTTTGGGTCCCGGTAGACTGGGAGGATCCTTGCTAAGCCCACTCTTATCAAAGTTCTATTTACCAAACATTTGCTTTTCCGCTTCCAGGTGAGTTGCCTTCCTCCCTTTTGAAGACCCAAACCACTACCCCATACGTCCTCATTGTCTGTAGCTAGAGATCCTTAAACACGCAGCCTTGGCCACTTGGCTGAGTTGCTCAGTTTGCCTGAGCCTCTCCCGTGTACACATGCTATAAAGCTTTGTTTAATTGTCTCCTATTATTCTGTCTCATGTGAATGTAATTCGTTGTCCAGCAGAAGGACCCAGAGTGGGTAGAGGAAATGTCTTCCTCCCCTACAGCAACAAGGTGAAGTTGTAACTGAGGGTAAGAAGTGTGTTTGCTGGTGAGAGATGGCAGCAATGCCAGGGAGCATAGGTGTATTGGCGCCAGCTTAATTCCTTGACATTTGCAGCCGACTGTGCTGCTTAGATGGGTCTCCTTGCCTCAGTCGGAGGAATCTCATATTGATTGTATGTGAAGGGTGAGGGGCTCTAAGCAGAAAAGAGTGTTGTTTCTCTAAGGAACAGCACTCAGGGACAACTGGGGCAGAACCAACTAAACAGGGTTTGTTTGGACCTGCCTTTTCAGGGGCAGGTGGGAAAATGCCTAACAAACTCTAAATGGCAGGTTTGCAGAAAGGTTTTTTGGGAATAAAATTTATTTTTGAAGTCAGGACAACTGCTGTGTAGGACTTGCCATAAATCCTGAAAGACTGAACCTCAAATAAGAGCCTATTTCCTTTAAGTTTTTTAAAAATAATTTAATACAAATAGTAACAAATTAATGTTACCTTTATTCTGTGGTGGTTCTTTGCATAGTTACATATCTTAGATTAGAAACCCATTTTTGAGCACTGTCCCGTGTGAAGGAATACCCAGAGCTGTGGATGGAAGGTCTCTCCTCTCTGCACCTTCAGAAAAAGGCGGAGCAGCTCCTGCTGCGTGTGCACCCTCCAGGCACTGCTTAAGGTGGGGAAGCCACCGGCAGAGCTGCTGGGATGGGGCCAGTGAGGGGGTGGGGATGGACAAATAACCGGAGAGAAGAGGAAAGAAACAGAAGGGAAAGCAACTAACAATGTCAGCGCATCCTATGTGCCAGCAACCGTGTGTAGGTGTTCAAATATACTATCTTTTACAATTTCTCATCTTGGTTATGAGATACATGTTATTTCCATTTGTGGAGGAGGAAACAATCTCACACAGGTGAAAGGCCTTGCCTGAGGTCATCAGTTAATTCCTTTCTGGAGCCAAAGACCACTGGGCAAGGTCTAGGGGCCTCCGGTGGAGGCGAGAGGGGCTGGAGGAAGCACCAGTGTGAAGATGGTGGTACTCCCGTTGCTTCCCCTGGGAAGCCTGCAGCATTGTCCAACCGCAGACTGAAGCTGAGTGACAGAGGACACGGAAGGGGCAGGTCGATGCCCCTGACTACTGGGGCCCCATATGAGCACGGTTGGGTTTTCAATAGCGTGGTGCTTGTAGAGATTTTAAAGATAACCAGTCCATCTAGGAGATCCTAGACAATGAAAAAGGCCATTTCTAAAAATTCAGAGTAAAAAATTGTTAGAGGTAAAATATGCTCTGGAGAAAATAAAAGAGAACAAATCAAGTAAGGGAATAATCATTTTAAAAAGAAGATAGAAAGAGGGAAGGAAAGCAAGAGAGAAAGAAGGAAGGAAGGAAAGAGAGAAAAAGAAAAGAAGGAAGAAAGGAAGGAAGGAAAGAGAGAGAGAGAAAGACAGAAAGAAGGAAGCTTTTTTGGCACAAGAATTTTCAAAAAAACTAGATGATTTGCTTCGGCACATAACTTCCGTTAAAGTACCAGCAGTGTAAGAGGTCTAGTAAATATGGAAAGAAGTCCTAAGAACAAGATGTAAACGACAACTTCTTAGGCAATAGGTGTTTAGACTATCGAGCAACATGGCGGACATCTTGAACGAGCACTCCACCACTAAAATATATAAAGCATGTTGTCCACGTACTCTATGCTACATGGCTTAAAACTCTTTTAGGAGTCACAATCTCTATATATTGCCTTTATAACACATTTTTCTGATGATGCATCTCTGCCCTTTGATGATGGTAAATTTGGTTTCTTTTTTTTTTTTTTAACACTTGAAACCAAACTTTGGTATATGAAGTGCGTGATCAACCTAGTAACACTATTATAAACCAAAAATAGAACATGACCATAACCCTCCATCTAATTTTCTCATGTACTTAGTGAACCTGCTCCAAATATAATTTGAAAAGAAGAGCTGCAAATTGCTTTTGGTACAGTGCTAGAATATGCTTTGTTTATAGAGATTTACATGACTTTGTATAAATGATATATATTTTTAAAAAATCCTTTCCCCAGTCACAGATTCAAGCAAGTTGCAAACTTTAACAAAGACCCACACAAACTAATCTTGATTATGGAGAGTTCTCAGAGAGAAGTTGCTTTATAAATGAATGGAACATATTTAAATATGTCAAAACATATGTCGGTTTTCTGACAAACTTCTCCTGAAAAAATAAAAATAAATCACCACTTAAAATTTGATTAAATGTATTCTATAAAAATTAAACTTAGGGCCAGCTGTGGTGCAGTGGTTAAGTTCTTTCCCTCCACTCCAGTGGCTTGGGGTTCACAGGTTCGGATCCCGGGCGTGGACCTACACATCGCACATCAAGCTGTGCTATGGTGGCATCCCACATACAAAATAGAGGAAGACTGGCACAGATGTTAGCTCAGGGACAATCTTCCTCACCAAAAAAAAAAAAAAGAGAAGCATTAAACTTACACATACCTCTTAAAAACAAGTATTATGTTAAAACATGAATGTACTTTTAATTAAAGAATTCACATTTCCCTAAGAATGCCAATGAGTTCATTTTAAATTAAAACTATGCAGAGAATACAGATCAAAATCTTAAATGACTTCACAATTGATCATTCAGACAATTTATTTAATTTGGTAAATTACAGCAAACTGCTTTTACTTGCGTGCCTGTCAAGACCTAATTTAATGATCACTAACATAATTGGGGACCAGGAAAAGGCAGAGAATGATCATCCTCTTGCAAGAAGAGCCCTCTTTGTGACGAGGGAACACAGTACCCAGCGGTTCCTTGGATGGTAGCCTGGAAAATCCACAGAATTAACCTGCACTTTATCTAAAGGGCACATGGGCATCTATGGGGTGAGAACACAAGCAGTTAACTCCCTTCTGACCGAGAGATTTCACAAGAGCCTCCAGTAAAAAAGCCTCGGATTAAAGCTCTCCTGAGAAAGCTCCTTCCATCCCCATGAGGAGCTAGAATATCAAAGGTCTGGATTCATCCACATGCCTTTTGGGTCCAGGACCCACTGCTTCTCAGATGGCAGGGAGAAGAGCACAGTGAACAGAACAGAGGAGGCCAGGGTGCAGTTCTGACCCCACTTACCCTCTTCTGGGCTCACTTTCATTCATCATAAAACAGGGGGACGTCCTAGGAGGCTATGGAGATGGTACAGGAAGTGAAGGGGACTCAGCGTGGGGCTCCAGGGCAGACCCTACTGCACAACGGGGCAGCTCCACTTTGCTCTGTGTATGTGTCGAGTTCAGCGGAAGAGTTCATTTTGAAAAGATATTTCACTAAAAACAAAAACAAAACCCCAAAATGAGACCATTTCAAAACCACTGAGCTTGATCTCTAACGTTCCTTCCAGCTTCAACATTCTAAAGTGCATGAAAGTGGGTGAATTTGGCTTATCTGGACTCTGCCCCTAGGTACAAGCAAACGTCAGCTGGAAAGTCTGCATAAAAGAGGAAATTACTTTCGGGTGAGACTTTAGCTTCACAACAACGACCCAAGGATGCTGTGTGAAAATGGACTTGATGTAAATGGAAAGATTTTAGCAGAGATCGTCAAATTTTGGGACCAAAAGTTTCCAACTTCCTTGTTTCACTTCTTCCTGGGACAAACTTTGGCATGATGATGGTGATTGGGGGAGGGCCACAGAGAGAACGTTAAGTCACGGACTTGGATAAAGTCAAGATCATTTAGCTCACGTCTCATATTAATATCACTGATAAAAATATTTTGCCTTGGTTGAGCTCCCTCCTCATTGTCCTGTTACCATGCTTGCCTTGCCAAATTTCAGTCCCACTCCTGTTCACAGGTTCTAATTATTGGAGGTTACAAAACCAGGCCAACTGGTCCCACTACAGAAAAAAATCCTATATAACTTCAGATGAGTCTTCAAGGCTTCTGGGTCAAACTTCCATTCACTTATTTGTTGCCTCTGCAGACATTTCATGCCGTTTTACGTCCCGAGTCTTCAGTCAAAGCAGACAACCTCAACTTCTACTTTATAAGACTATCAAGGCCAAGGAACTTGAATTCATTTCTCCCCTGTGTACTACAACATTTTTCTGAATCTTGACTCATTCTTGGCTCTTTCTCTATCATGTCAATGAGAAGCATCCTTCCTCCTTCCCAAACTTAAAGCCTTCATTTGTTCCGTCAGTTCTGGTCCCTCCTGCCTCCTCCAAGGCCTTATTCCATCTTATAATGACTCCTACTTATAATTTTTGTTATTGCTGTTGCAATATACATTGCTTCTCTGATTCGTAAAAAATTGCCAAAATTATCTGCATCGTGAAAACACATAAAGATAGAAAAGATAAGGGTTATAGAGTACCAATTTAGGAGGCTCAACATTCAATTACTAGGGTTCCAGAAAGAAGAGAAGTAAATGAAGGGCAAGAGATTGGAGATGCTAAAAAAAGCATTCTTGGAGTCTAAAAGGATGAGTCTTCAGATGGGAGAGAACTCACCAAAGGAAGACTAACATGAATAGAGACCCAATGTAGGCACACCTACAAAGCGTTTCAGAATATCAAAGAGGAAGAGAGATGTTTTAGGAGAGAAAAAAGTGAGTCACCTACAGAAGTGTGCAAATCACACTGACATCAACCTTCACATCAGCAAAACCAGACCCTGGAAGACCATGAGCTTTCCCTCCAAGTTCGAGAGGAAACAGTGCTCACGATAGAATTCCTCATGCAGAGAAATTAGGGCTCAAGTGCGAAGGTGAAATACATATATTTTAAGATATTTTCAAGAAATCAGACAGTTTACTTTTTGTCCTCTCTTTCCAGAATGGGAAATGTGAATAACAGCATGTTTCCCATAATTGAGAAGATACAAAAACTCAAGACTATATTAAATCACATGACACATGGGGAAAAAAACCCCCAGAAACCCGAAGGAAAATTAAAATGCTATTCAAAAACGTCAGGTCTAAATATGAAGTAAAGCATAACAGGACACAGTTTTAAGCTGACAGCTTTCTGAGTGTGTAAAAGGAGTATCCATTTGCCTTTGATGCTAAATACATTCTCTTCAAGTGCCTCCTGGGTCGTGAAATTGGACCTACTTAGAAGGAAACATGATCCCAACCAATAGCTTGACCCAGCATTGAAGAATATTTTTATAGCTATAATAGCATAAACCCTACTTCCCGATTCTCAGGTTTTAGAATCAACTTATGAGTAAAACATAGATAACGGTTACAGCATAGAATGTTAATGTTAACCACCTAAATGAAAAATGATGGCTGCTGGAAGGTGGAACTGGATAGGCGGAAGGGAGTCAAGAAGAAATGAGAGGAAAAGGAAGATGGAAACTCTCGATTCCAGAATCTGAGGGGATCTGCTCCAACTGGTCCATTTATATCAAATGACTTTTCGAACAGCATCGTGGGTCACTCCACGAAAACTGGTCCTGGGCTTTTCAGAGAGGTGGTCAGAGTGAGCCTCTCTCTGCAACAGCTCCCTGGCCACCATTGCCATCCTTGCCTGGGTGGCCCCAAATGGCCCGGGCCCACCCTCAGCATGGACAGCGACACTCCACAGGAAAATGCACAGTTCTTCTCCTTGTCCCTGCCTGGAACTGCCACACTCAACCTGCTAGTCATAGCATTTCCCTCTTCCTGACTCTCCTCCTTCTCTTCCTCCCTCCCTCTCTTCTCTCCCAATTATGAAGCTTCTTGTACATGCCAAACATCATGGCTTGCTCTTGAGGTGAGCCCATCTTAAACAAGGTCAGACCTAAGGCCCCAAGAATCTATGCCTGGAGGTGACAGAGAACATGTGCCATAAAAGTATTTTCTAAAAGGCGTTTAACATAGAAAGATCAGAGATTAGGACTTCCTAAGCATAATTCCACTAACCAGAAGGACTGAGCAAGAAATCTGCCTGCAGAAACACAGAAGAGTAGATGAGACAGCATTTTGCTGAGGGACCCTCCAACTCATCATCTCATGCAATCCTCACATCAACTCTTTGAGGTAGGCGTCATTTTAAGGATGAGGAAACAAAGTCAAAGAACTTGAGTTGGCCCAGTCCAGGCCTGGGTAGCACCAGAGTTTGGGTTCTTTCCATCACACTGTCTGGGATCGTTAACTCTTGGTTACTGTGAGTGAGCGAGAGAGCCAGGGTCCTACAAAAGTCTCTAAATGCTGCACCCCAGATGTGATGGCTGGAGAAGAAGTATAACGTGTCAGAGAGCTCGAGGAAGATTCTGATTCGAGTCCAAGAGCTCAACAATGAGGCGCACCTTAGATGCTCCCTCAGTGCCACCCAATGATAAACTTCCATGACTCCGTAATTGGCCTCCTAGTTCTTCCTTCTGTTTCCCAACACCATGAAGGGTTTTGTCCTGTCTTTGTCATATCAGTGTGATAATCAAGTCTGGGAGCTCTGCAGGCTCGCACCTGCGCTGCTCCAGCCTGGGGGCCATGTCCTCTCCCTGACTTGTTGTTTCCAGCAATGAGAACTGGGGCCTCTCGGAGGGCAGGGCTCTGGACAGCTTCCAGAGGAGCCTGTGACAAGGAGAAAAGGGCCTCTGGGACACCATCCAACTCAGACACAAGCGAAGTGTGGGGTGGGCGGCTGTTAGGAGTTACAGGCTCAACGGACCTCTCCTTTTACTTTAAATCCGTCTATGAATGTCCTGTGTGCTCTTAAAGTCAGCCTTTCTTTTTAAGGAAGAATGATGAATTTTATTAAAAACGAAACCAAAACCAGCCAGCAAGTATGGTCTTTAGAAGGAATAAATTGCTTTTGATTGAGAATAATGTACTAGCCCTGGAAGTCTGCATATTTTGGTAAATACACATGAATGTTTTAAAGTCTAAACTGGGCAGATTTCCAGGGGACCTAATTGCTGCTTGGCAGGAAATCTATCGCAGTCAAATGAATTTTATAATACAAATGGCTGGGGGACGGAGAAGACCCGAGGAGACCTAATGAATTCTGTTTTCCCCTTTGGTTCAAGTATACGACTTGGTTTTTAAACAACTTGCTAACTCATTCATTCATTGATCAAACACTTATTAATACCATAACATGGCAAGCAACTGGGCTAGGACCTGGCAGGACTAAGAGAGTTTCTTCATTGGAGAAGATCAGAAGTTAGTTGGGAAGAGAGATGACCTCTACTGAGAAAAGGCTATCTGGGATGAACAGACTGAGCACAGAGGATTTTTAGGGCAGTGAAAATACTCTGTCCGATACTATAAGGGTGGACACATGTCATTTGTCCAGACCCATAGAATGCACACCACCACACTAAGAATGGGCCCTAATGTAAACTACAGACTTTGGGGGATTATGACGTGTCAGTGTAGGTTCATTGATGGTAGCAAAGGTGCCACTCTGGTGCGGGATGTCGATAGTGGGGGAGGTTGTGCCTGTGTGGGCGTAGGGGGTATATGGGAAATCTCTGCACCTTCTGCTCAATTTTGCTGTGAACATAAAACTGCTCTAAAATATGAAGTTGATTTTAAAAACGATTTTAAAAAGCTATCCAAAGGAACGGCAGGGGTCAATTAGATGCAGAAGTGGGGGGAAGCATCCCAGGCAGAGCCAACAGCAGGCCGCATTCCATCACACAGCCCTCCGCTGTGTCTGGGGACCCCAAGTGGTTCTGCACCCCTCCATTAACATCCCGTATTAGGGAATGGGGCAGAGATAGAAGCAGTTGCCAAAGGAAAGGCCTTTTTCGCAAAGTAAGGACTTTGAACTTTAGCTTATAGAAAATGGTTCAGTGCGGAAGAGTTGTTCAAAGCAGGGTAGTGAAATAAGTAAATAGTTCTTCAGAGAGGTCTCAGGGAGCAGACCACAGGTAGATCGGACATGGCCAGAGCAGAGCAGGCAAGCTAGGAGGGAGGCTTTGCAGGAACCCAGGCAAGAGGCAGTCTAAGAGACTGAATTACGGCCCTTGTAGTGGGGACAGGAAAGTGGAAACAGATGGAAAGCAGGGTTAGATGTGAAATCGACAGAACTTTTGGCTGAATAAATGAGGATGAGAGAGAAGGTGTCAGCAACGTCTCCTCTGTTTTGGGCATGAACAACTGAGTGGATGGGAGAGCACAAAAGAAGAACAGGAAGTCCAGGAGTGAAGACGATGGCCTAGGTTTGGACACACGGAGTTTGAAATGCCCGCAGAGCGTCCAAGTGGAAGGTCCACTGAGAAGGGGCTAGCTGGGTGTGGAGCCCGGCAGAGGGGTCTGGGTGTGTCAGCACGCTGTTCAAAGTGGTTGAATAGGATAAGGAAGCCCAGCCAGCCGAGGTCAGAGTCCTGAGGACAAGCAACTGTGGAAGCGATAATTCAAAATTGTGAAAGAGCAAGATGTGTGCTACGGGATAGATTTTATATTGTCCTTGACCCTTGTATCTGACTACATACTTCATGATTTTTCCCCCCAAAATATATGATTTGGGTAAACAAATGAGGATATCATACTGCACTTCATGTTAAAGGAGTACCAGGGATAGGCACAATCTGGAAAAATACGTTTCTACCTATTTGATCTGGAAATAAGTCAGAATATGAGAAATTCCAGGAAGGGGAGGGATGGAGGAAAGACATCAGAATTATCTTGCAGGAGGAAATGAAGAAATGGATTACATCATAGGTTAGTAGGTCTCCTGCTGTGAGTAACAATTATCCAGACCACCTAGAAATCTGAGACAAACCAGATGACGTGCTCTTATCATGTCTCAACTGAGCCAAATAAGTAATCAGATAGCTCGTGCCCCATCCGAAGCCTATTGGACAATCATTTAAAAGTGGGCCATTTAACTGATGCCACTGACAAGTAAAGATCATTGGTGAGGGCAAGTGAACTGGTTGTCTGAGAGCAGGACTCCCAGGCACGTTGCTGTCACTGGGCGGCAGGTAGACTGGACAGATCAGCTCTATTTCAGAGCTAAGCCCTAGCATCCGCTCTGGTCTTCTTGGGCCCTGCCTGGGCCCTGGGGAGATGGGTCTTCCCAGAGCGGGAGAGACGGCTTTGTAGATGGCCCTGAGAATCTCCTGAGCCTAGTGGGTCCTTCCTGACCAGAGACTTTGCAGGAGCCTCGGGCATGTTACAGAACGTTCCCAGGAGTGGTCTGCATGACCCTGCACACAGTGCTTTGGTCATCAGCCTCCGCTGGCCACCCTCTCAGGCTCTGTTCACACTGATGCCCTAGCAAGAGCAGAGCTGGGCTTCTGGTCCCAACTCTAACACTGACTAGTTGGGTGACCCCATGCAAGCTCACCTGGCACTTGGGTCCCAGGTTCCTCACCTGAGAAACAACAAAAACAGCAAGCAAACAAACACAAAACGAGCGAATGGAAAAAAAGAAGGATTTGTGTTCAATGATTCTCAAATGTGGGAACTTCGGAGATCTTTAGCCTGGCTGTTTAGGAACCACTCGGGGAGCTTGTTACAAATGCAGTGCTAACGTTGACCCTGGGCCTGGGATAGCACTGGGGTATCTGAATTTTTAATAAGCTCTCTGGGTGACTCTGATAAACAGTCAGATTTGGGAGCCACTGAATGAAATGATTACTCAAGTCTCTCCTAGCTCTAACAGTAGATGATTCAACGCATGTATTTAATAAATGCTCATGACCAGTTCCATAACCATGACCCTAAACCCAACAGTGTGGTTACCTTACACAGACATTGCTTATACTTGCTGATGAATAGCTCTTTGCTTTACAGAAAACAGAATAAAATGAATTAGTCAGGGGTCCTAAAATAGCCCTGTCTCTCGTTTCCCTTGGATGAATTTTTTCAAACTGAAACAGAGTGTCAGCAACATCCCTGAGGTGAGAGGCGGGAGGTGGTGGCTTGGCAGGTCGAGGGCCACGTGCTCTCATTCCATCTGGACCACTGGTTTGTCATGACGACCCTGAGCAGAAGAATTTTTGTTTTTTTCTTTTAAATTGCCTTTCTACTCTGTAAAATAGAACGAACAACCACCAATCTGTCTCCCCGGGCTGTTGGGAAGAACTCATATGGAATTTGCCATCAATCTGACTCTTTACAGCTAACACCAGGCGCCAGGGAACAGAGGGGAGAATGTCACATTGCATTACTTTCAGACTCAAAGCGTCTGCACTGTAATTACTTCAACAGCTCAGAATAAGAGAACCTGACCAAGGATTCCCAAGGAGAAAGGGGCTCTATTGGTTCTGCTTTCATAGGGAAGGCGAGTCCAGCTTTAGAGCATCAAGAGGCATCTTATCTATCCTCAAGTGTGCTGGAAACAGACGTCTGCACAGCCTGGTCAGCACTTGCCACTTCCTTTGGCTGAACGTGCTGGTATTCAGGCCTGATAGCGAGCAGGGTCAGTGTGAATGGAAAGAATGACAGTGTGTCCTTCCATCTTCCTGAGGCTCCGGCTGATATGGAAACCGGCTGGCGCAGGCGGCAGTGGAAAGTATGAATCCATTCTTGCCTGGGGTTGAATGACTGCAGAATAATCAGATCGGGGCTCGTGTTCACATATCACTGCAGCTCACTTAGGCTGTTATCCAGGCACGTCCTTTGGGCTGCAGGAATTATATGCTGCAACCCGAAGCAGCTGAAGAAGACAGTGCTTGCAAAAACAGGCATGGGACGGGGCGTTCTCCTGAGAACCGAAGCGGGGAGGAGGGATGGGTGTGGTGACTGCCGGTGCTAATTGCCAAACCAAGCATCCAGCAGAGCTCTCTCTGGATGCTTCTTGGCCCCTCATCTCTATGCGTGATCCTGAGAGGTGTGCAGTATTCTCCCCACTTCACAGATGAGGAAATCCAACCCCAGAGAGGTTTAATGACCTGCCCAAGGTTGCAGGGAGCAGGGATCCAAACCCGAGGCCTGTGAGTCTAAACCTGAGACCTGTGAACTTTCCGTGACGCTGCCTGTGTCCCATTCACTTACATATAAAAGTTGTTGTAAGTAAAGGAAAAGCATAGAAAGGCAAGTGACAACAGGGGACGTTTGTGAGCCAAACTGGTGAGGAGGAGGGAGAGGAGAGTTTTAGGCTAAAGCTTCAAAAATGTCTTTTAGACAAGCACTAGGAGAAGCACCCGGAAAAACAAAAGCACTGAGCAGCGAGTTGGAAGTTCTAGGCCCTTCTACAGACAGGCCCAGAGCTGCCCCACAGATGTCTTAGTCTCTGTGGGAAAGAGCAGCTGGAAACGTGTTCAAGCTGGAAAGTTTAAGTAACCAACACGTTTGAACTTACCTCCTAATTTTTTTCCAAGAGTGTCTTAGAATTGAAAAATACCTATTCTAACATCTCAATCAAATGAAGATGCTGCTTCTAGGGTCCTGACTGACCCTGCACAGTTAGTTCCAGGACTGAGCAGAGCGAGGAAGGCAAGGAGAAAAGGTTTATTAAAAAACAGAACGAGGGGCTGGCCCAGTGGCACAGCGGTTAAGGTTGCACGTTCCGCTTCTCGGCGATCCGGGGTTCGCCGGTTTGGATCCTGGGTGCGGACATGGCACAGCTTGTCAAGCCATGCTGTGGTAGGCGTCCCACATACAAAGTAGAGGAAGATGGGCACGGATGTTAGCTCAGGGCCAGTCTTCCTCAGGAAAAAGAGGAGGATTGGGAGTAGTTAGCTCAGGGCTGATCTTCCTCAAAACAAAACAAAACAAAACAGAACAAAAGAAAAGTGATTATCTCCCAGAGTCAAAGAATGAATTGATACTGCTGCTTAAAGATCTTTTCAATCTGAGGAAGTATTATTCATACCCCATCTTTCCCTTTACTTGGAAAGTTTTCCCAAATGGAAGAGGAAGAAAGAGGAGGAGGAAGAGGAAATTCCCAGCCCTCGAAGGCCCCAACTCTCCTCTCTCCATTTGCTGGATTCTGACCATGGACGTCGCAAGAAGCCCAAAAGAAAAATAGCAGTCATCCCCAGACATCAGTGCCATTGCTAACGAAAAAAAAAATCACTAAAATTGAAAAGCCTCTCTTGCATATCGGCCCTAAAAAATATTAAACACAATCAGGATACCTAGCATGACAGTTTCAATAGAGTATCACTATGAAAGAAAAATCTTAAAAAAACCCAGCAAGATCAGGAAGTGGCCTAGGTGTTGTTTGAGCGTGCACGGTGAGAGGGCGTCTCCCAGGGGCTCAGCGGCATTCTTGTGAAGCAGGTGCCTGTCCATCTAGGTCACAGAATCAGGGACCAGCCTCTTCAGTGACCTCCCGGCTCTGAATTTCTTATCCAAATGCCAACAGGGCTGCTCTCTTCCAAGCCAGACGAATCATTTAGTCTTGCACCTGCGCTGGATGTGGGGTGCAGAGAAAGGAGCCGAGTGGCTGCCAGATGGAGGTTGGTGCCATTTTAAAGTGTATCCGTGATCATGTGATTTATAATAAGAAATATGTATTTGGCCTTAGTCCTGTTTCTGGCATGAAACTCCTAAAACCTTTGGAATTTCCAAAGCGATAAGAGCATAAAGGTGTCTTTTGTTATGTTAATGAGCTCACTACGGGACAGCTCCAACCAATGGGATGGTTGCCAGGGGAACCAACAGGGTGATCAGAGGGTGGAAACTTTCAGCCCATCCCCCTGACCTCCAAGGAGGGGAGAGGGGCCGGGTCACCAAGAGCCACTGATTTAATCAGTCGTGCCTATGCAACGAAGCCACCATAAAAACCCAAAAGGCCAGGCTGTGGAGAGCTTCCGGTTGGTGAACACAGGGCCATTCGGTGAGTGGCACCCTCAGAGAGCATGGAAGCTCCGCGCCCTTCCCCATACCTTGCCCTATGCATCTCTTCCATCTGTCTGTTCCTGAGTTATATCCTTTTATAGTAAGCCGGTGATTTAGTAAGTAAATGAGTTCTGTGAGCCACTCTAGCAAATTACTCAAACCCAAGGAGGGGCCGTTGGAAACGTCAATCTATAGTTGGTCAATCAGAAGCACAGGTGACAACCTGGACTTGCAACTGACATCTGAAGTGTATGTGTGTGTGGGGGAGGAGGGAGGGCTGTCTTATAGGACTTGAGCCCTTCCCCTGTGGAATCTGACGCAGCCACTGGGTAGACCGTGTCAGGATTGAGTTCCTGGTGTCCGAGAATTGGTGGTGTAGGGAAACCCTCCACACACACACGTTGGAATTGGGTCTGGAGTCCTTAGTATCAAAGAGAGAACAACCTGATGCTGGTTTTAGGAAGAACAGTGCTAATAAATTCCTGCAGAGACTCTTTTTATTCCCACCAGTTATACTGAGGTATGACTGACAAATGAAAATTGTATATAATTAAGGCATACGACATGATGAATTGATATACAAATAGGTTGTGAAATGATTCCTACAATCAAGCTAATTCTCATATCCAGCACCTCACATAGATACTCCCTTTGTGTGTGTCGGGGGTGTCTGTGTGTGATGAGGACACTTAAGATCTACTCTCAGCAGATTTCAAGTATACAATACGGTATTATTAACTGTAATCACCATGCCGCATACTAGGTCTCCAGAACTTATTCATCTTATAAGTGAAAGTGAGTACCCTTTGACCAACGTCTCCCCATCTTGCCCACACCCCCGGGCCCCCGGTAACCACCTTCTACTCTCTATTTCCACTAGAGAGCTAAGATTACCCTAATAGTATTATGGGTTGAATTGTACCCCGTGCCCCCCCCGCCCCCCACCAAATTCATATGTTGAATTCCTAACCCCCACTATCTCAGAATGCGACTGTATTTGAAGACAGGGCCTTTAAAGAGGTAAAGAAGTTAAAATGAGGCCCTTAGGGTGGGCCCTAATCTAATCTGACTAGAGTCCTCATAAGAAGAGATGATACACAGAGGGACGTCAGACACATGCACCGGGGAAAGAGCACTCGAGGGAGGACACAGCAGGAAGGCAGCCCTCTGCAAGCCAAGGAGAGAGGCCTCAGGAGAAACCTAACCTGCAACAGCTTGACCTTGGACTTCAACCATCAAAACTGTAAGAAAATAAATGTACGTTGTTTAAGCCGCCCAGCCCCAGGTACTTTGACACGGCAGCCCTAGCGGATTGATACAAAGAGCCTCTATTTTGCTTTGAATCTGCATAGGTTGATAAACTGAGCCACAATTTACAGAGGTCCTGTGACCAGATCAGCCACTGCAGAGACATGAAGGCTAACCATTAAAAAAAAAAAAATTACACACACACGTGCACGCACACATACACACACACACACGCAAAATTCACATAGATTATGAAATCCAACTAACAGCTATTGTTTACTTCCAATTACCTCAGGACAACTTTTCTTTGAACTTCCTGCTGAAGAGCATGCACACTGCTGTTCCTGTCCAGGTTCCCGGGGACAGGGCTGGCCAAAGACAGCTTGCAAGAGCCATCTGGAGTGCCCAGCCTGCTGACTGTCATCACACAACAATGTGTTGACTTTAACCTTTTGCCTATATTCTAGAGGCAGAAAAATCTCACGCCTTATTTCAAGCAATCTCTCTTAACCTCCCTCCCTAACCCTCGGAAGATGCTGACAAATGAAAATTGTATATAATTAAGGCATACGACATGATGAATTGATATACAAATACGTTGTGAAAGGGAAATCAGAAACTCACTTAGCTAGAAACACCCAAAACGTCTCATTCAGAATGAATTCACCAGACAACTTCAAAGCAAAAATGATAACGAAAAATAAGTCACCTAACACCGGAGTGTCTCTCTTTCCTAATGTTTCTCCCATCTAAGAAAACAGATATTACCGAGGTTAAAAAAAATTTGTACTTTGTAAAAATAAGGCTTCATAATTATAGTTCGTTCTTGTGAATAACTCCTCAAATATATCCTTCCTGCAAAAGGTTTTCTTTCCCCTTCTCGTCTTCCATCGCTGACTGCAGTGGAAAATTACATTCCTCTGTGAAATATAATCCTGTTGATATTAACACCTATTAAGGTTTTCATCAAATTGCTAGGTGAGACGGTGTAATTAGGGACGGGCAAGGGGAAAATTACAAAGGATGCAGAGGACATCAGTCCAAAGGAGGTAAAGAATGAGAAGATCATAAGTTGCTTTTAACTCTGGATCATGTGTTACAAATTCAAAAGAGCTCCCAGGCCAGGCGTCGTCAAGCCGTGCAGGAGCGTGTACCTGCTTGCCTGGTGACGGAGTCTCCTTGAAAATAAACCTGTATGTTTTTTAAGTCTGACTTTCACCGGAGGATTCCTAAGAGCATCGTGAATCCAAATGACAAAATTAAATGCACACTGACCACTCGTCCCCACAGCTTCATGCAAATGTGTGCCATTAGCAACTAAAAGAAGAACTGTTTTCTGAGGACCCTGGTTTGATACGCATGGAATAGATACTACTTCTGCATGCTGAAAGAGCAGTGTTTTAAAATTTTACATAAACTGTGTACTTTGATTATTATAAAAATCATTTATAAATTATCCTGGTTTAAAACAAATGTTCCCTTTTTCTAGGAAAATTAGTAACAGAATTTCAAAAAAGTTGAATAATTTCTAAAGATTATGGAAGATTTCAACTTCACTCTTTTAACTCATTTTGGTGATTATTTATAACATTAACACCTCTGAGAGGTCTTTAGGAACCCTACTGATACACACACAAAAAGAAGCAAATTTGGGGCTAGCCTGGTGGCGGTTAATTTCGTGTGCTCTGCTTCAGTGGCTTGGGGTTCATAGGTTCAGATTCTGGGCGTGGACTTATGCACTGTTTATCAAGCGATGCTGTGGCAGGCATCCCACATGTAACATAGAGGAAGATGGGCACCAATGTTAGCTCAGAGCCAATGTTCCTCAGCAAAAAGAGGAGGATTGCCAGTGGATGTTAGCTCAGGGCTAATCTTCCTCAAAAAAAAAAAAAAAAGAAGCAAATTTATAGGCATTCCCTGAATAATGCATTAGCTACAGAGGCAGCATATGCTAAGATATTATTCTACTTTTTAATTCATGTTAGACCTTTATAAGTCAAGGATGCATATTGGAACCTTTAGAATAACCACTGAAAGAACAGTAAAGAACAGACAAATTAGTAGAAGGGGAACAGTGAAATAATGAAAAAATAAAAACTAATTCAAAAGAAGGCAAGAAAGGAAAGTGGAACAACTGGAAGATAAATAGTAAGATGACAGAAAATTGGAGAGTGGAAAAAGATGTATCATATAAATACTAATCAGAAAAAGCTGGTATAGATATACTCATATCATGCAAACAGACGTGAAGACAAGAAGCATTTTAGCAGAAAAGAAAGACATTTAATAATGATAAAAGGGCCAATCTGCCTGGGAGATATAACCATTCTAAATTTGTATGTACCTGATAATATAGCCTCAAATACATATACATATAAAGCTGACAGATCAGAAAGGAGAAATAAATCCAAATCATAGCTGGAAATTTTAACACGCTTCTCTCAGCAACTGATACAACAAACAAAACTCAGTAAGGCAAGGGATGATATGAACAACACAAATAACAAATTTAACCCAATTGACTATAAATTGTTAAGTGCACCTAACAACTGTGGAATGCACATTCTTCTCAAGTACACAGGAAACTGGCTCTTTGTTGAGCCATAAAGCAATTCTGAAAAAATGTCAGGGGACTGGGATAGAGCATCTTCTGATCACATAGTGGAATTATGTTGTGAACCAATAACATAAAAGATACCTAGAAAACCCCCAAATGTTAGTAAACAAAGCAGTGCACTTTAGAAATTACAATGGAAATCAGAAAATATCTGGAAGTGAGAGATAATGAAGATATGACATATCAAAACTTCTAAGATGCAACCAAAGCCATATTTAGAGGGAAATGTGTAGCCTTATATGCATATATTGGAAAGAGAGACTGAAAATCAACGATTTACATATTAATCTCAAAAAGCAGGAAAACAGAACGGTAAACATAGCCCAAAGAAAGTAGAAGGAAAAGAAAAAGAGTAGAAAACATTGAAATAAAAAACAAATATACAATAGGAAAAAAATAACAGTCAAGCGTGGGCTCTTTGAAAACATTAACACATTCAATAAACCTCTGACAGGACGATGAAGAAAAAGGAAAGGAAAAACAAGTTGCCATCACCAAGACTGAAAAAGGAGACATGACTATAGGTCCTAGAGATGTTAAAAAGCCTATAAAAATAGAATAAAAATTTTTCGACAACATATTTGAAATTTTAAATGAAATGGTCAAATTCCTAGAAAAATACAAGTTACAAAACTGACAGAAGAGAAAATCAATTAGGTGTATATCTATTAAAGAAATTGAATCTCTAATTAAAAAGTTTCTCACAAGAAGACCCCAGGCCCTCACAGAAGATCAGTAAAATCTTCTGAACATTTAAGTAAGAAATAACATCAATCTTACAGAAATTCTTCAATAGAAGAGATAAAAAGGGGAAGTCTTTCCACTAGTTTTATGATTTTAGCCTAACTTTGATCCTAAAAACTGACAAGGATATAAGAAAGAAAACTATTGACCTCTGGCTCTCATGAATATAGATATAAAATTCCAAAACGAAAATAATAGTAAAGCAAAACTGGAGTTATAACAAAGAACACTGCACCACAATCCGGGAAATGTCAATATGTGTATGTCAGAAGACACGTAGGAGAATGCTACAGCGGCACTGTTATGATACCCCCAAACTGGAAAACATCCAAATGGCCATCCACAGTAGAACAATTAATAAATTGTGATGTATTCACATCATAGATTAGAAACAACCATGAAAATGAACGATTACTCTATGTGTGATGGTTAATTTCATGTGTCAATTTGGCTGCGCCACAGTACCCAGATATATGGTCAAACGTTATTGTGGATGCTTCTGTGAGGGTGTTTTTGGAGATTGACGTTTAAACTGGTGGACTTTGAGTAAGCAGATTGCCGTCCCTAATGTGGTGGGCCTCATCCAATTAGTTGAAGCCCTCAGTAGAACAAAAAGGCTGACCTCCCGGAAGCAAGAGTGAATTCTGCAACATCGTGTGTCTGCTGGGTCTCTGGCCTGATGGCCTTTGGACTTGAATGGTGACATCAGCTTGTCCGTGGGTCTCCAGCCTGCTGGCCCCCCTTGCAAATTTTGGACTTGCCAGCCTCTATAATTGTGTGAGCCAGTTCCTTAAAATAAATCCCTCTCTCTATATATATACACATCCTACTGGCTCTGAACTCTGACTAATACCACATGCAACACGGATGAATTTTATGAAGATTATGGACAAAAGAAATCAGACACAAATAATTAAAAACATGTGTTTCCATTTATATAAAGTTCCAAACAAGCAAAACTAATCTCTGTCTCTAGGATAGCCTATAAACATATGTACATATTTATACATATATATATACATATATATACACACTTATAAGGGATTAGTTTTGCCTATCTATATATCTAGATCCATCCATCTATTCATCTATCTATCTGTCTCTCTCTCTCTTTCTCTCCTATTTGGTTTTGTTTCTCTGGAGAACCCTGACTAATACAGAAGTCAAGCAAACACTTTTCAATTCTTACCCATTTTCTCTGTGCTCACTAGTTTCTGTGCACACTGGCTTCATGTGTGAACACACCATGCTCTTTCTACCAGAGGCCTCTGCACCACATTCCCTTTGCCTGGACCTTACCTGGCTCTTTGCCTCCCTCAAACCTCAGCTTAAACAACTCTTCCTCAGAGAGACCTTCTGGGCTCCCATTAGGAGCCTCTTGTTCTTGTTTACCGCAGCCCCCCACTGGCTTTACTCAGAGCAGTAATCATCATCTACAACCAATACACTTAGAAAATATTATCTGTCGTTCCCGTGGGAAGGTACATTCCGTGAGGACAAAGACATGGCTTTGTTTTCCCCTGGGTCTGGGTACACCGTCAGAAGAGTTCGATAAATATTTGTTGGACGAACAAGTGAATGAATAAGCAAATGTCTACTGAGCAGGCCTCACAGGATATTAACTTCAGCACCCTGATTTACAAGGGAGTAAGGACCAGAAACCTACAGGGGAAAGTGTCCTGAATTCCCCTTCTGAACCGCATCTCTTCAACCGAGTATTTTCTCCATATTATCCTGACACATAACAAACCTCCTCCCATCCCAGCGCCGACCAGCACCTAGCACCCTGCAGGGCGCTGACATTCCAGGACGCTGTGTCTTTAGCCAGCATTTCTGCCTACGCTGGTGAAGCCAGGGACAAAGGCTGATCTGTCACATCCGTGATGGTCCCCGTGTGCAAGGCCACAGAAGGGAGGTTACAAAAGAACCAGAAGACACGTTTCCCACCCTTGAGAAGCTTGGAATCTCATGGATAAGTAAAACTATGGCCATGTCGAAACTCAGACTCTATCTAGCCAATTACTGTAGAATGAAGTGCTCAGAAAGACTGGATTGGGATGGTCTAGACATTTCTGGGCCCAACTATATTCTCTGTCTTGACCTGGGAGGTGATGATAAGTATTTATCTAGTAAAGACCAATCAAGCTGTTCTCTTATAATCTGAGGACAGGTGACGCCTGTGCAGTGTTCCAAACAAGAGACCTGCCGGGACCCACGGAAGCTATGTCCTGATGAAGAGTGTGGAAGCCAGAGAGAAGCCGGATTCGGTCCTCGCTGCCAGGGCGCCACCCAGCCAGAGCCAGTGGAAATCTGTCAGGAAGGATTCGTTCCCTCATTTGATAAATATTTATTTAGGCACCTACTGTGTACCAGGCACAGCTCCAGTGTGCAGTTCACAGTCTGGAAGGAAGAGATGGACAATAAATAATAAGTAAAACATACAGTGTGTCGTGTGGTGAGAAGTGGCACGGAGGAATAAAAAGTAGGGTGGGGGACAGGATGCAGAGGAGGGAGGTACGACTGGAACAGGATAGCTGGGGACGGTCTCCCTGAGAAGGTGACACTTGAGCCAACACCAGAAGGAGGTGAGGCAGCCAGCTATGGCTTTCTGGGCAAAAACTATCTCAGCAGGAGGGCAGCGCAGGCACAAAGGGCTGAGGCAGGAATGACAGGAGGCAGTGAGGAGGGGCCAGCCGGCTATGCTGTCCAGGGAGACATGGGAAAACCTGGAAGGAGTGAATACAGGGGAGCGGAATTAAAGCTGAGCTTCCACACAACGACTTTAAGATTACATGGGGCTTGAGCCACTGAAGTGCAATTCCATGAATTGATCTAAAGGGCTCAAGATCCCTACAAGTTGAATTTTATGATTGTCAGGTTAATACCCAGATGTCCACTATTTTACATGAGTCCACAGAATGAGCCATCACCTCGTTCGACCCATCCTCTCTTGTCCTCCCCCGGCCCCTGCCCCCAGTACAACATACGGGGTCACGGAGCAAAGCACAGCATGACTGGGGTCCGAGCTGTAGGGCGCCATCAAATGTAATGAAGATGTGCTCCCGCCCCTTGCCGCCTGCCAGAATTTCAGATCCCACACTCTTTACCAAACCTTCCTCTGTCTGGGCTTAGATAGATGAGAGACAAATGATGAGGAGCCAGAAAACCTGAGAAAACTACCCAAACTGACTCAAATGTCTGAACTTCCATCTGTAGAGAAGTTCTGCTTGGGGGAGGGGACGTCGGGGAAGCTCCCAGCCTCGCAGCACACCTGGACGTCAGGAGGAGTCGGGACCCCTCCTCTGGCCTCATCGGCAGGTAGCTCTCCTGCTGGGCTAAGGCCAACCCTACCATCGGCACCATCTTCATGATTTCAGGAGGATGGCACCCAAGCACACGCCCACACTCTGTTGGCACTGCCCTCTGATTGACTGGCTAAAAAAAGATTCGATAAAACCCAAGGATCAGTATTTAGGCTGCTGTTCTTCTGAATAAAACACTGGTCAGGAGGTGATTAAAGTTCAAGCAGGGGGGTAAGTCCCATTTTCCCAGCACTGGGATTAGATGGCAAGTCAGTCTAACAGGACAATTTGTTCCCTCACTCTCCCACACAAATCCCGGCCCCCTTTGCCACCCGAGCCGCCTTTTCCATCTAGGTGCCTGTCATTAGTCTACACTGGGACTCAAAGTCAGTAAGGAGAGAATTGTTTATCAACGCCCCCACATTAATTCGTGTAGCCTTAAAAAGTGAACAGATCCCAATCATCTATTACTTGAATTTTCTGATTCCAAAGAAAAGCATTTCTTGGCTGAGGCCGTCTTGTCCCTGACCTGATTTTCCTATATAACTTCTGTGTACTCCAGTAATTAATGCGGAGACATCGATCTACAATTACAGGAAAACCTCAACAGCTTGACTTAAGTGGAGTGCCAGGAGGACGAGGGAAGGGACGGTACTGCTGTTTCTTTTAAGCACACGTGGAACATGAAGACAGAGGACGGGCGCTGGAATCCGAGCAGTCACGAGGGCTTCAATCCACAGAAGACCCCCGAGCACAGTTACGTGCCAACGCTGACCAGTATCACAAATCAACGATGGTGGCCCTCTTTCCAAAATGAGCTAAATCTTCCCTCATCTAGATTACGATAAAATTTGACCCTGGTGTATTCAGACTAGGACTTCACAGGGTGTCCTCAACCTTGCTTTAGCTATGAAAGCAGCTCTGTATGAGATGGTCTCCTATGAGAAATCTGATCACAGAGAGAGGCATAATAGTGAAGTGCCAGTAGTTTTAAGTCAAGAATGCTCAGATGTTGGCATTTCATGTGTTTCAACGTTTAACACTAATTAGCCCTTACCCAACTCTGCTTGCATAGCGCCTGGAACTGCCGTTCAAGAACCACGCTATTTTGCAAAGCTCATATGCAAAGCTGATCCTCGCTTGGCCAACCCTCTAAGTGCCTCATCACAAATTATAAAATAATTAATGGTTATGAATAAGATCTGGCTTGTGACATGGGCTGAGATGCCAGCTTGAGTCGCAAGCTTCCTTTTAGGGAAGTCTGAAAGGATGCTAACCAAGCTGGTATTTCTGCGATCTTTTGCATTTACTAAGACTGAGAATGGCTCTAACACATGAGCCCACTTGGCCTTTCTCTTGGGAAGGTAGGGAGCAAGAAAGAGGCAGCCTGAATAGGAACAACAGTGTCTGCTTTATAGACGAAGACATAGAACCTCCAAGAGATTAAGGAACTGGGCCTCGATGAGTTATATGGTGGGCTCAGGGGCCCTCTGGCTGCTGAGCCAACTGAAGCCTGGAGAAAGGATGGGCACAGTTTTCAGAATAGGAAATAGGCTTGATAAATACACAGATGGGAAAGTGTCTGGAAAACAATCGAGGGCATTCTCTGCATGGAAGTTCAGGGCTAGTTTCTGTCTTCCGTGGGTGTCCCTTCCCACTGAATGTATGTGAGCTGCCCACTGTCGTTCCCTTGACAGTCACTGAATGAAGGTTCCTGCATACCAGGTCCAGGCCGGAGGACAGGGTGAACCACATACGGTCCCTGCCCTCAAGGAACAGGTGCACAGGCTAGAGGAGTGGCTTATGCCCTGGGCAACTGCTGCCCCAGACAGACTTATAATTCCACACTACGTGTAGGGAAAAAACTGCTAGTTTACACTTGTTTGTATTCTGAGGCTGGAGGGCTGGGGGGTGGACAAAATCTGCATTCTTATCCTATTATTCAGGATCATGGGTAGGGATTATTTTCAGAGTTGTTGCAAAATAGAAAAGGTACAAAAATGTTATGTATCAATTGATGAGTTCAGAGGAATTTCTGTCCCAACTCTTGAGTTGGAAAGTGGACCTACCTAAAATAAACAGCCGCATAGCTGGACAGGCGGAAGATACGAACTGTCCAGACGAAAGAGAACAAGTCCACAGCATGTGGGAAGACAGAACAACTTTGCAGCCTGAGACTTAACGGAAAAAAAACCCCAGAACGTTCTACAAAAGGAAGAGGAGAGGCGCCCCTTTAAGGGAGCCTCGAACCCCCTAAGGTCAGTTAGCTGCATTTGACTTGAGGAGGGGCAGCGGCGAGGCAGAGTCCAGGGCTCAGGGGCAATGATGGATGGGCAGCCGGGGACACGGGGAAGAGCAGTGTCGGGAGTCAGGGCCTCGGGGGCTGCGTCTGAATCCCAGGCAGGCTATGGTCTGCGCACGAACTCTCCAGGGCTCCTGCAACAAGTGCGCACCTCCCAGGGATGCGGCCACAAACTAAATGAGGGAGGGAGCGGAGGCAGCAGGGGGTAGTGGTTAAGAGCGCCGACTCTGGGACAAGATAGCCTGGGTTCAAATCCGGCCCCTCCCACAACGGAGCTGTGCAACATGGAGCAGGTTACTCCACCTCAGTTGCCTCAGTTACTCCATCCCTAAAATGGGGACGACGGTGGTATCCCCCTTACCGGGTTTGCGTGAGGATTCAATGCATCCACGTCTAAGCGTGCACAACAGCGCCTCGCACAGGACGAACACTGTAAAAGCGTTCACTTAAGCACACACATGAGCCAATTGCCACCGAACCAGCACACGGTAGGAGCTGAGGAAACGGTTGGGGAAAGTCACCATAGCCATTTCCCTTCTGCAGGTATGGTGGGAGGCAGGAAGAGAGGGTCCCCAGAGGGGGAGGAAAAATTTTACTTTTTTGGTGAGGATGATTGGCAACGGACATGCCAATCTTCCTCGTTTCGCTTGAGGAAGATTGGTCCTGAGCTAACATCTGTGGCCAATCTTCCTCTTTTCACCTGAGGAAGATTGTCCCTGAGCTAACATCAGTGGAAATCTTGTTCTGTTTTGCACATGGGACGCTGCCACAGCATGGCTTGATGAGTGGTGTGTACTTGCCTGCACAGGATCCCAACCTGTGAACCCTGGGCTGCCAAAGCCGAGCGTGTGAACTTAACCGCTATGCCACCGGCCAGCCCCAAAGTGACCTAGTTTTTAAGCTCGAAGAAAGTACCCCAAGGCTCTTCCCCCATCATAAAACAAAAAATGGACAACACCCGCAGAAAGAACAGAATCCTGGCAATTTTGTGTTCTGATCAAGCTGAGTTTGACCTTTTAGTAAATGACTGACTCTGCTAAGAGTGTACACAACCCATCTATTCATCATAGATTCCAGCATCCGGGGAGGGGGTCCTGAAGGCCAGGCCCTGCAGGTGGCTGCTTCCCTCTAAGCCGCTGCAGAAGCCTGTGCTGAGAAAGAGAAACACTGGGGGGTTCTCAGGCTCCCGGGAGGCCGGGGCCTCTTCCCACCTGAGGAGCTGACTTCTGAACTGGCAACAGGCTCAGACACGGATGCGCCTTCATGGCCGCTGGGATGTGCCACCCAATGGGTCCCGACAGCTCTGAACAAGCCCACTCGGGTTGGACCAGCTGTCCCCAAGGGGTTTGGGGCCCTACTGTCAGATAAACTGGCCACCACTCTGCCGAGCCGGGACATACGTGTGGTCAGGCCAGGAAAGTGGACTCTCTGGGGACACTGGTGCAGCCATCCGCATACACCCAGACAATGCCCCCCAGATACGCCTGCACTGAGTACTCTCACTGAGGGGCGGGGCGAGCGAACCTGGAGGTCCCCTGCCCTCGGAGCAGGCAGAGCCATCACCTGGGTGAAGACATTTGTGCAGGGCATCCTGGTGAGCTGGACCTCGGAGCACTTTCCCTGTATGGACTCAAGTAATCTTCACCAGAGCCCTGTGAGGGGCCGTTATCATCTTCCAGGCGAGCAAGCTAGGGATCAGAGTGGGTGAGTGAGTTGCCCAGAGTCACACTGCGAGGGAGCAGCAGAGCTGGAAGGAAACCCAGGTGGGCCGGTAGTCTTAACTGCTACGCTCTGACCAGTGACCTTCAGATGCAAGGGGAGCGTCTTCCTATCGGCCAGAAAAAGCCAAGAGCTCCTTGGAGGGGAGGTCACCCTGCTTCATGTGACTGATGGCTGGAAGGGAAAGCTAAGGATGTACCAGCAGTGGCCCCAAGTGACTGAGCCAGGAGCCCCCAGGTATGACAGGAAGGGTAGATGAAGGAGGAAGACTTCAAAGGGACACTTGAGCATCGCCGTGGTATCTTCATCACTGAGACCTGACTTCTATGCTGGAGCCCTGCTGAGGGCCTTCTGGAAGGTTCTCCGTTCTTTCTTCTCCCAGCCCACTCCCTGACTTAGCAGACCTGAGTTCTCCGTAGGTTTAGTTTAGTCATAGCGGATAGGAGCAACACGCTGCTATCCTGTTGGAAGCACGGATGTTTATAATCCTTCAGGAAAAGGACTAGAAAATACATGTGGACCAAAAGCGTACAGAACTAATATTTCCTGCGGATGCTGGAACATGAGACCAGGGCCCAACAGTGCTTTCAGTCCTGCTGCAGAGGCCAGACGCGGAACCTGGACCACCAGCCGGGAACTGGCCTCCCAGGCCCACTGCCCTGCCCTGACTGGGAAAGGACTGTGAGTGCAGAGGAAGGTGACAGCCGGAAACTCACAGCTGCACGTCGCGGAGTCAGCCCACACTCAGTGAAGGGTCAGCGGTGCTGAGGCCCGCTCACTGAGTGCTTATAGGCTGCACATCCTGGGACTTTGGCTGTCATTTAGAGAAGGAAAATGGGAGGCAAGGAGTAAAGTGAGGGTCAAGCATAGTGGGAAAGCTCAGGACGAGAACAAGGAGCCTGGCCTTCGAGGTTCAGTTTAGTCAGGAACTTGCTGTGTGATTTGGGGCTCATCTCAACCTCTCTGGGCACGCTGAGTGGCCACTAGGTCATTCTTAGTGCTCACATCCTATCCTTTCATGACATGAGGGACCCATGATGCCCAAGTCTGTAGTGACCAACCACATGTGGCTTTTTCAATTAAAAGCGATTAAACTTTAAACAAAACTAAAAATTCAGTTCCTCAGTTGTATCTGCCACATTTCAAACACTCGGTGGCTACTGCACTGGGCAGTGGAGATCCAGAACATTTCCATCCATGCAGAGTTCCATAAGGCAGCATGGAGACAGCAGATGGAGACATATGGTTCATAGAACATTCTGGAAGTCACTTCTTTAAAAGGATAACTGAATGCTGGGTTAGAGCCTACAAAAAGGCAGGGAGAGAAAGCTGGGTGTGTCTGTTGTGTGTGACCGGGTCTAGAACAGGGAAGTGTTTGTCCGATACCTGAGGGTGAGTTACGATACCACAGCGCCACGCCAAGGTTACGGTCAGTGGTGAGACACGAGCACGTTTCCCTTACAAGTTGGGTACAAGACAAGGATGCCATCTGTTGCTACTATAATTTAATGTTGAAGTGCCATGTGAATGAGAGAATAAAACACAGGTATTGTAAAGAAGATGGCAAAATCATCACTATTTGGAGAGGATACGATTTTATATGCAAAAAAAAAACCGCAAAAGAATCAACTGGAACACTATTAGAAATAGTAAGAGGCTTTACTATGGTGTTTCGTTACAAAGTTAATACATAGAAACATCACTTCCCTTCACATGAAAGTAAAGGTGAGTAAAGTGGAAAAAGAGATCTCATAATTTAATGCATTTCTTAAGTTTACATAAAAATATTTATACTGAAGGATCTAAAACATAAATTACAAACTAAAGAAATGGGATCTATGTGAAGAAAATGTCAAACTGAGTGGCACAAAAGATGGCTTAAATTATGAAGAATATTAATAAATGATAGGAACATTAAATTATAGGAACATAATAGTCAAAGATGTCAGTTCTCCTCAAGTAAGTATAAACCCAATGTAATTCCACTCAAAATACCAACAGGTTTGGTTGTTGTATTTTTGTTTTCGTTCTTTGTAGGGGAGTGAAGGATAGTTTGAACATGACAGAATGATTCTAAAGTTCACGGAGAAGAATAAGAAAATGAAACTGGCCAGGAAAATAAATTCTGAAAAAGAACAGGGGAGGATTCACCCTATTCATTGTCAAATAAGGCGAAAATGTAAGGTCACAGGCATTCAAAATAGTATGAACCTGGTTCAGAATGGACAAAAAGATCAACAGAAAAGTCCTGATTCAAGGATATTTGACGATTTAGGTGGTACTTCCAATCTGCAGGATTTGGGACTCTGGGAACATGCAAAAAAGCAAACCAGAAACCTAACTTACTCCTTATACCAAACCATCCAGTGAATTGAAGGCAAACATCAAAAATTAAATGTAAAAGTAGTAGAAAAAACTTACTCCTAACATCTTGGCCCAGGAAGGACACGCTAGGTATGAGACAAGCTGAGACACAGGAAGGCAAAATTCTATATCTGAACTACAAACGAAAAGAATAAACATTTCTGTGAGCTAAAAACACCATAAAATCAAATGGCAAAGTGGGAAAAATATCTGCAATATACATGATAAAATAACAATTTCCTTAATGTACAAAAATCTTACAAATTCCTAAGTACAGACCAAAAACTTATCAGAAAAGAAGCAAAAGATATAAACAATCAATTTACAGGACAAAAAAAGCAACAAATGACCTACAAGCATGAAAGATGGCCAGCCTTGTTCGTAATTAAGGAAGAACAAATTAAAACACAGAGAGACTATTTTCATCCATCAAGGATCTTGGCAATGATCCAAAATGATTTATAATCCCCAGTATTGACAAGAACGTGGGAGAAAGGAACTCTTATGCAGTGCAGGCAGTAATATAAATTAGTAAAAACATTTTGGAGAACAGATTGGCAGTATGTATCAAAATGCAAAATAAGCATAGCCTCTGACTCAGAAATTCCACTTCTAGGAATGTGTCTCTACAAACATATTTACACAAGTAAACAAAGATAATATGTATAAGGATGCTGCTTGCAACATTGTTTATAATGGGAAAAAACTAGGAACAACCCAAGGCTAGCAACAGGAACTGCTGGTTAAATTATGTTTCGTTCTTACAATGAAATCTATCAAAAGAAAAGATGATGTCCACAATATTTTTAAACGGCAAGTAGCAAAAGAGTGTATATAGTATGATATCATATAAATGTATATACACTGTATATATTTAATTGCATTGGTCTCTCTTTATATATACCATATATATGTTTAAACATGCATAGAAACACATGAAAGAGTACATATAAAACTTAACAAAGGCTATTTCTAAGAACAGGTTGAGAGAAGAGGATGGGGAATTTTAGTAAAGGCTTTTATTGACTTTTACAACCAAATATTACTTTTATAATGAATTACTCTTCTAATCACACAGCAATCTAGACAAATGTAATGACCTGTAAATTGGTACTCAGCAAATGGCAGTTATTATGAGTTGTGTTCCCCAATGCCATTAAACACCCTTACACCCAGTACAGTGTAGAGCTAATACAACAGTGGGTAACTTTGCTAAAGTCAGCTTGCAAGCAGGCTGCATAAGGGGTTGAGTTATCCTGGACCTAAGCACAGACAACTGGCCCCAAGTACTATGAGCCCAGGTTACACCATGCTAAGGCCCCTTGCTCCAACCTTCAGTCCGCACTGGGGCTGCCCTATGATGTAATCATCCTGCATTCCTGTAACTGGGAACAGACTGCTGGGTGACATGCCGCTTCGGGGGTAAGAATCAAGTTTTTGGAGATTGGTACATTTTAATTAAAAGCACAGCAGGCTACTGAGTTCCCAAGAAGACAGCATGCATTTCATTAAAGAAGGTCATCTTTCCTGGCACAATCTAATGGAAACCAGGGTGGCATTCAGAGATCAGATCACAAGTTGATTTTGCCCTCTTAGGACAAGATTGGGCAAAGGGTGACCAGCTGCCTTCTATCAGGAGTGCTAGAGGCTGGCTGGTGCAGTACGTGGAGATTCAGCAGATGCCAAGGAATGATCCCTGTATCTCCTAGAAGGCATCCAAAGAACAATGAGAGAAGGGAGGGAGGAAGGGAAGAGGAAGAGAGCAAGAGAGGGAGGGAGGGAGGGAGGGGAGGGAGAAAGGGCTGGTCCGGTCGGGGAAACATGGTATTTATTTTTCAATTACAAGATTTTTTTTTTTTAAATTGTGCTAGGAAGCCTAGGATGTCTTATCATCAGCAATAGTGATTTTATGCTTTGGAGTTCATGGGGTTTTTATACCCATTCTTTTATTTATTTTAAAAAGTGTTTAGTTCCTTGAGTTGTTTATAACTTTGTAGCCATGCTCATTCCATGTTAAAACACGCTTTTTCTAAGCATTTACAAGTGATAACAAGCCATGTCAGTCTTCCTAAATGTTCAGCAATATCAAAGCCTGTTAATTTCATACACGTGCACAGAAGTGTGTGTGCCTGCAACACACACACACACACACACACACACACAGACATCACTGCAATAATTTTGAAGGCAAAGACTCCACTGGCTTAAAATAATTTTTGCAACTTCTGGAAGAGCCTAAATTACTCATGGGAAAATAAGGCTTAATATCTAACAGACTTAAACAGCAATACTCTCATTTTTTATGTCAGTGTTTTACTTCCATTGCTGAGTAAATATTTATTACGTGCCTACAATGTGGCAGGCACTGTCTTAGGCATAGGATAAATAGCAGTGAGCAATATATACACTGTAATCTTTGCATTTTGATAAAATTGCTAACACGTATAGTATTAAACAGTTACTACGAGCCTGGTATTCTTCTTAGCCCTTTATTTATATGCTCTCTTTTCATCACGCAACAACCCCGTAAGGTAGGTACTTTTCTTATCTCATTTTACAAAAGAAGAGACTGAAGCACAGAGAAGTTAAGCTACTTGTCCAAGGTCACACAGCCAGCTGCTGTCTGAGCTGGGATTTGAATTCAGGCCCACTTGGGTCTGGGACCTACCTCCTAACTGCTGCATCGTCTGCCTTTTAAAATGCACAACTCCAAACTAAGGTAGGTATCTGTCCATAAAGAAAGGTGGACACTCAGGGGTAATATGCAAACACACTGCATACATTTCCACTCTCGGCTGACCCATAAAAATAGGATTAGTACCACAGTAAGAAAACCTGCAAGCAGACGATCTTGCCAATGTGGCTCCTGTGCTACCTAGTAGATAAAGGAGGAAAAGAAAATAAATGAAAAGGAAATAAATGGACAAACAAAAATTAAACAGCAACCCAATATAAAACCTCTAATGATATACTGACATTAAAACAGAGTCCTTGATAGAGACTAAACAAATATTTTCAGAGTATCTCCTGCCTTCAGATACTATCACAAATATTGTCGTGCTGTATTTAATTCTCACAGCATCCTAGTAAGGTGAAGGCACTGCCAACCCTCCTTTTACAGATAGAAGATGAAGGTGCTTAGAATTTCAGCCCCAGCCCTCGAGGCGGCCAGCTGGTACTGCTGCTTTCCGAGCCACTAACAGCACACAATGCTCCGTTCCGTCCTCTGTGCAACCACCCCGTGACGAAATGCAGGAAGTCACCTCCTCAACAGACAACCTCTCTAACCCCCACCCCACCTCAGCTTATGCCAAAGTCTCAGGCAGGTTCACGGTGCTGAGGACCAGGTCACTTTCCCAAACTTGCTCTAATGAACCGAAATACTCTAAATGTGGAGGTTACAAAGTATCTTATGATCTGTTAACAGTATTTCCCAATACACAGCAAGGATTAAATGAGTAGTTGACAAAACAGAGTGCATTAGAGAGTTAGCCCCTTGCAAATTTATGAATCACTTTAAAGAATTACAAAAATTCAGAACTGATTTTGAAAATGAAAACCACTCTGGAAATACTGTGTCAGGGAAAAAGCAGGTGATCGAGCTGGACAGACACATTCTGGATTCAGCAATTCTAGAAAGAGAGGTACAGATACAAACCGACCCTGAAGTTGCCAAACATCTACAAGTGTCTTTAGGCCAGTTCCTGACCTGTATGCAACCCAGTGAATTTTTCCGATGAGCGGTCTGTTTTTAGGGGCTGCAAAGCAGATTACAGACTGCTGACCCAGGCCTGAGGGGGTCTCCATCACCGTCTGCGATCTGCAGCTTCGGATGCAAAGATAGTTGTGCTGGTGGAGCCAAGATCTGGGTTCCCCAGAGTCCCTCCTCCAGCCCAGAAGAATACTGTCACTATATGCCCTGAGCAGCAGGTAATTCTGGAATCATCCAAGGACAGGGCTCCCATGGGAGAGAACACTTCCCATCACGCAGGTCTGGAGACCTATCCACCAGCACAAGCTTTGCCTTTTAAAAGTAATCCACGTGGTGCCCTACTATCTGAAGCCGGCTCAGAAAATTCCCCCTGTCCCTGAAATGAAGCTTCTGTTTCCTCTGAGTTCTCTCTTGGTATTTCTTTATGGTGATAATTTGAGTCAGAGTCCAAATAAATTGCAATCAATGTGAGCATACGGCAGAGAAGGTCACAAACTTGTACCCACACTTAGCTGGAGTAGGAGGGTCACTCCGTCAGGCGAACACAGTGCCCCTGTGTCTCCTGTTTAACCAAAGGGGGTCCCATGGCCCAGCAGCAGGGACGGGTCCAGCGAGGGACGTGGGCTTCCTCACTGCCCTGGTTTTCTGCTGGGGGCTGTCTCTCCGCTTTCAAGTTTCGACTGCAAACTTATCTTTACAGTAGCTTCCTGTGCAGCACAGGACATGGCTCCTCCCTTCTGAAGATGCGCGTGGTCTTTGACGCCTGAAAGAAGTGTAAGTCAACCACCCGCCTCCATCGCAGGACACACGTGTGGTTACCGCCCCCTGGTGGTCACTTGCCGTTCTCAACAGCATCGGACTCGCTCTCGAGGCGAAGCTCGCCGCCCCTCCTCGAGCAGCGGCCGCACAGACCCAGGGCCAGTGGCGCCGAGGACAGGCCATCCCATGTGTTGTTACAGTTTGCCTGTTCTAGCCGACGTGACCCTAGATGCCCTCCTCATTATTTGCACGCCCTGGGTTCTTTTGAGTGGGGTGGGGGTGGAAGAGCGGAGGACATTATTTCACAGAGAATTAAATGAGTGATATAAAAATCAGCCAGCTGGGAGGAAGCAGACCGGCGGGTAAGTTTGAGTTCTGTCCTTATCTAGTGAGCACCGATGAGAAATCGTCACCATCTGTCCGCACCTTGACTCCTCCCCGGACAAAGGCAAGGCTGGGGTCTGGGGGCCCTCCCCGCTGAGGTTCCAGAAACCCCAGGTCAGACACCCGGCTCCCGCGGGAATCCATGTGCTGACTAGTTTTGCAAAGGGAGAAGGCAGTTTCTTCCTCTATAAAATGGGCAACTATAGTATTTCCCTTAGAAGGTTGTAAGAAGGATTAAACGAAATGATGGACATGAAATATGTGGCACAAATGCTAAGTGCTAAATCAATAGGGTGCTTATGATTAATTGTGTAACTACCAACCATATAATTTAGCATCCATGCTTAAAAGGGGGGGTACTACGAATAATTTTCCCCGGATGACAGGCATAAACCAGACGGACAAACCGGGACATACAGTCACCCTATCAATAAGTAAACGCTATCAGGAGATTTGGAAAAGCTCCCAATAATCGAAAGAGTTAAAAAAACGTTTCACTCAAGCGTTGTGGCTTTGCGAGGCTGTGTCTTTGGCAAATCCTCAAATGGTGCCTGGACAGAATTGTGTTGGGCTCAGTTATACCCTCTCTGACACAGGTTCCTCTCAGACCCGTCCTAGGTAAATTTCCAAGACCAATTCAAGACCAAGTTTAAGTGACTGAAATTTACCTCCTCTCTAGCCACAAACCAGCAGACAGGCCTCCCACTGAACAATGCAGGACAAGGCTGGAGAGGGGGTGTGAGGGAAATTCGAATGTCACCCCAAAATATGCCTCCCTGACATAAAGTTATTTTGAGCTGAAGGCAATTAAGCAGCAGCTTGCTCTATCCTCTCTGCCTTCTCTGCCTAAAGGTAGGATATAAATTCTCCTTTTGCTGGAGATGACTCTAGACTCTTATCAGCCCAGAGGAATCTGCAAGCAAACTTTGTTCTATTGGTTTCTTCCCACATATTTACCTTCCCACGATTTGATGCCGCTTGGAAGCCTAAAACTGCTCAGCTCCGTCCTGTTATTTCTCTATGAATTTATTGTTCTTTGCTGAAGAGGCACGTAAGCCGAGTTTGAAGCCTCCGCTTTGCGCTACATTTCGCTGAGGTTTCTCCCGCACCATGTACACTGCGTGCGTTAATTGTTTTTCTCTCGTTAATCCGTCTTTTCGTTAAAGATCCGCGGCTGAAAACCTAGGAAGGGTGGAGGTCAAGCTCTGTCTTCCCCCAGGTGCAAGGCTGGAAGGGCTGGATGGAAGAGAACTAGAATCACACTAGAGAAACTCTCTTCCGGAGCAAATTCCTACTTGGAAAAGCCTGATCTTACGTTCTGGGGATGCAGGGGAGCAAGGGGCCATGGGGCCAGGCCGTGTTTCCCTGATGGAAGAGTCCAACCAGAGGCCATCCAGCTGTGAGAGCCGGAAATGGCCTCACAGAGACAGTTGGACCAGATCACTTTGCAGGTGAAGCAATTGAGGTGGGGCTGAATAACGTGCCCAAAAACACGTGGTTTAGTATGGATCCATTAAGCTCTTTGGTTATTTACATAACACACAACAAAAAAAAATAAAAATCTTCCCTGCTAGCCTGTGGGCTCCATAAAGGGAGGGATGGTGTCCGTCATTCACCCAGGGCTGTCCCGGGCTGTGCCCCCCTCACACTGACCTACCTCACCATACACTGTCCTCATTCTGCACCTGAGCAGGCTGGGCTTGGGGACACGGACTGACTCACCTGGGGTCCCACAGCTGGTCTTGCAACCAGCACAGAGCTCAGAACACAACAGGCCCTCAGAAAATAGTTGTTGAATAAATGAATGAAACAGTGAAGTGATGGAGCCAGGATTCAAATCCGATCTGTCTGGCTCCAATGCCCAGGCGTGGCCTTCCATTTACACACAAGAACATCACCAGGGCCGCCATTCAAATACGTCCATCAAATATAAATAAATAACTGGAAGAACAAGAGTTGTAACTCATCTGAACCTGAGTTTCCTGTGGCTAAAAATAGTTTCTTCACAGAGCTGTCCTAGGGTTTAAATAAGATGTGAAAGATATGAAAAATTCATGTACCTTACTGCATATTGTAAGCTGATTACAGGACAGGCTCTCGAGTTGGCTAAAACTAGGTTTGAATCACAGGACCAACGCTTACTGGCTACGTGACCTGAGATGGGTCACTGGGCCACCCCTGGCCTCACTTTCCAACTCTGAAGAATGGGGATGAAAATAGTACTTACTTCAGGGAGTTCTTGTAAAAAGATGAAATGATATATGTATTACACACAAAGCACTTCACATTAATGAACAGAAATTACTTTATCATCTTCAAAATAAAGCAGAAAGTTTAACCAAAAATAGGAAGGTGATAAAGTAAAACAAGCTATTGTTATGGGGAGTGAAAAAAATCCAAAATTAGCTATCTGAATTAAATAACGTTTTTGTCTTTCAATTCTGAATGCAGGCTAGCCTCAAACTCCTCTTCCTATGGTGTTAATTCTGATCACACGTGGGAATTTCGTACACAGCGCACCTGCTGAAATTAGTATGCGAGGAAAAGTACTGGGCCTGCCCAAGTTACAGGTGTGGTTTCCTGAGCTCTTCTTTCGGAAATGCAGTGGCTAACAGCTCTTGACACTTTAGAAACTTAATAACCCGGCTATAATCCTACCAATGAGGTATTTTATACTAAGATGTGGAGCCTAAAACTGTATTCTTTTATAGAATTCTTTTATAGTTGAAGCTAAAAAAAAATCAGATGAGAAAACACCTTAACAAACATTTCTGAACATTCACTGCTCCACAGAAGTCAGAAAAGTTTACAAAGAAAACAATGTCCTAATAAACAGCTACCGTGGCAGGCAGCCTGTGGGGTCCTCAGTGATCTCCTCCTCCTGGCATTCACGCCCTGGCCTGAGCCTCCTTCAGGGTGACCTGTACCATGGACGCCCTTCTAACGAGGACAACACAGCCACGGTGGTGGATACCCCTCTGAGATTAAGTTACGCAAACACTATGAATTCCATTCCATCTTGCATGCTCTTGCTTGCTTGCTCTCACGGCAGCAAGTGCCATGGTGTAAGCTGCCCAATGGAGATGTCCATGTGGCAAGGAACTGAGGGAGGCCTCCAGCCCACAGCCACCAAGGAACTGAGGCTCTCAGTCCAACAACCCATCAGAAGTGCAATCCTGCCAACAACCACGTGAGCCCGGAAGTGGATACTCCTTCAGTCGAGCCTTCAGATGAGACCGCAGCTGATACTTTATTGCAGACTTTGAGGCAGAGGCACGAAGGTGAGCTATCCCTGGATTGCTGACCCACAGAAACTGTGAGATAAGTGTTTATTGTTCTAAACCACTGTTTTGAGTTAGTTACACAGCAGTAATTAACAATCTATATTGTTTTTATTTATCTATATTATTTCTATCTATGTTTTTATCTATAATACAATCATCTAGACTATTTTTAAGCTATGTTATGGTTTACTATGTCTTAGTCACTGAGATAAGCACTTTATGATAAGCACTTACATCCTAAGATATTACGTACTATTAGCACCCCATTTTACAGGTAGGGAAACTAAGGCACAGGTAGGATAAATAGCTTCCCCAGAGTCACGAGGCATAAGTGGTAAAGGTATGCTTAAGATCCACACCCTCCTCAAGTACACACTTCAAGGGGGAATGTGAGCATATGAAACCCAATTAAATCTTTAGAGGTTAAAAAAATAAATAACAACACTCTACACCAACCAAATCAAACACAGGTAAAGGATTTTGACCATGATTGAAATCTATATAACATGAAGCCAACCCTCTCTCCAACGTCAAAGTCTGAGTTAAGGTAATTAATATTTTCCTGATGTTATATTTTGAAAATGTTTGTTTTGCCCAAGAAGGGTGGAAGAGCCCTTTTTACTTCCTATTGCCATGGCACAGCCTGGCAATGCTCAGAGGACGTGGCAGAGTCATTCACGTCTCATTAACTGTCAGCATCCCCAGGTTTTGATGGTGATTAGTATTTTCACAAAGGAAAAAACTCTGTCACAACTAGATTGTATTGCAAATGATCAGCAGTCCCCCAAGGCCCTTGAAATGAGTCCTAACAATAGAAAACACGCACTGAGGGCTCTACCTCCCCCCAGCACACACTCTGATGTGCACAATTATTATTACTGTAACGAGAGTGAGGCAGTCACAGAACAGGGCAAACAGGTCCCTCAGTGACACGTACGAAAAAGAGCGGGCTGTGTTGTGTGATGACATTTTTAAAAAAAGGAAAGAAAGAAAGAATACAGCCTGAAATATAAACACTGAAATCAAACAGCCTCTGCTTTAGCTATTCTGTTCTATCACAAAGCCTAATTTTTTGTTCCCTTATGTAATCGTCTTGGGGCTTGAAAAGCCTGGAGTTGTGGGGAAACCATTTAAAGCTACTGCTACTGAAGAAAAGCATGCTTTCAGCCTTGTATAGTGGTGGCCCACTAAGCTGAAAAAAACCCCAAACTCTTGCTTGGGAGTGGAGTGGAAGGAGGGATTAAAAGAACCTCATGGATGTAAAAGACAAATTTGATTTATTTCAGAGTCAGAAATTCTAAAATTAGGGAAATAGCATATAACTTCTAAAAATTTTGCATGTTTATATTATGTAGTTTTTTTAACATACAACATTCTGAACATTCCCAAGTAGATTAAACCATGTCATATTAGTTTAATATTGCTTCACTCTTAAGGAGGCGTAAGGGGGAAATTTTGTGCATAATTTAAGTCCGAGAAACATGACTATGACACCAGGATGAAAAGTGAAAATGGTCTAAAAACGCCTGGATTTTACACTGTAATAGGATCCAACTGTTACTATCCTGATGGAATGTCACATTTTACAACAAGCTGCCACCGACTGACTTATAATAGAAACAGGCAGAAACACAGCCAAGTAGATACAACCTTCTGAGCAGAAACTGCGTATCAGCAGTTGGATCTTAAAAACATGTCAATAGTCAAATTACTACTGAATGATAGCTTGTCTACCAAAAAACAAATTTTGGGAGAAAGAGTCTGGGATCTAACATTTGGAGGGAGAGCGAGCAGCATTGTGAAGAGGATGCATACAAAGGCGGGTGGGGGCAGCCCCACGTTAGAGTAAAATGCTCTTATCTCATGTGTCACCTGCCTAAGGACTCCAGCTCTCTGGCTGACGGCCCATCATCCTGCTGTCAGGCTAGAAGGTCACATGCCAATCAGGAGAAGGGAGGTGCCAGACCAAGAAGAGCCTGACTCCCATTTGAAGCTCGAGGAAACTGAGGCACAGATCTGGCTACAAGTGGAACCCAAAGATCTTTTCATGACACAACAATGCCACTGGTCAGGCAAAACCCCTTCTGGCTAGGACAATGGTCCTCAGCCTTGACTCCCAATGAGAATCACCTGGGGGAACTTTCTAGGTGGTTCCCAGCCCCTGAGATTGAATTGGTGTGCAGCCCCAATGTATGGGGGTTTTGCAAAGCTCCCCAGGGATTCCAAGTGCTGCTAAGATGTGAACCGCTCAGCATCTTCACTGATACAAAGAATTTAAAGAAGTCACTCAAACTTCTTTTATGCCTATCAGAATATTTCATGTTATTAAAAGAAAGTCATGGAAGTAGCAAAAATCTTAAGCGGGCATGTGCTTTAAGAAAAATGAGTTTATTCACTAGAGGAGAGTAAATTTTTCTAGGATTAGCATTTTCCAACTTGGCATTCATGCAAAGCTCTATCAAATACAGATCCATGTTTCAGACAACCGAAAAAATGGTATTCGTTTCCATTACTGTATGGAACTATATTTACTGCCTGGAAACTAACAATATTATTTGAGAACCCTTAAATGTCTGGTTAGCTTGGTGACAACTGAATAAACTCTTATTCTAGGGAACCAACGAACCACTGCCAACAACCCAAAGCACATGTAATTACTGGTTCAGAGCAGCAGCGCTCTGCTTTCTCAGTAAAAAGAAAAAAGGCCCAGAAAGAACAAAGTAATGGAATATTTGCACAACAGAAAATCATCTTATTTTAATAAAAGTTTGCATTCCTTTGTAACAGTGTGGATCTCTCTAATAATATTACTTGAAATTAATGACGATACAGTTATTTTTTAGATAAACATTTAATGAACATATTCAGTATAAATTATTTACAATATTGATGATGATCTGGCTAACAAAAACAAATTTACATATCAGACCCAACTGTTATAGTTAGAAAACAGCTTTGGATGCAAATTCTCTAATAAATTGGGAGTTCAGGTCAACTTCTTTCATTCCTCTAAGACTAAGGTTAGAGAAGAGTATGAACAAATGTAAACAGGTTTGACACAACCTTTTTCCTTCACACCATCTGCCGTGGTCTGGATGCTTGTGTCCCCCTCGAATGCATATGCTGAAATTCTAACCCCTGAAGGTTATGGTATCAGCAGGTGTGGCCTGTGGGAGGTGATGAGGTCATGAGGGCGGAATCCTCATGAATGGTATTAGTCCCTTTATAAAAGAGACCGGGAAGAGCTCCTTCATCCCTTCCACCACGTGAGGGCACAGCGAGAAGGCTGCGACCCGGAAGAGGGCCCTCACCTGATCAACCGTGAGCACTCAACTTCTGCTGTTTCTAAGCCACTTGGTCTGTGGTGTTTTGTCAGAGGAGCCCAGCAGGCTAAGACACCATCACTCACACAGGGGGCCCTCCAACAGACTGGTTAAGGAGAGGGGATGGCCAGACCACCAGCACAGGGACTTCTGTCAGCAACGTCGTTAAGGGTCTGCCTACGCAAGGGTCAGACACGACCGACCTGAAGTAGAATCACACTTTCACAACAGCACCCAAAGGTGACAGACCAGCCTTAAGGAAGAATGGCCTTTAAAATAATAAAGCTGCCAGACTGAAACCTCAGAGGCCATATCTTTCCACCCAGAGGGATGGCTTCAGCTAGATGAGATAGATCCCTTTCCAGGACGGCTTCCCAATGGCCTGCAGTCACATCTGCTCCCATCACCTTGTCTGAGCGCATCACAGGGCTCGTCGTCTTCAGGGACTCCGACTTCCTTAGCCCAGTGGGTTTTCCCCTCTTCACCGATTGTTTACCTTTTACAGGTTCAACAGGCAAAGCTCCTATTGCCCCCATCGGAAGCCCCTGACCCTCCTAGTGGAGAGGCCAGTTTCCAACAGAGGCTCCTTTGCTCCGTCACCAATGCCACCAACCTAGTGCAAACACCTTAACGGCTCCCCTGGACAACGAATGTCAAGAACCTCCTAGGGGGTCTCCTTGCTTCCTCTCTTCTTCCCGACGCACCCTCCTTCCCTAAAGACATTCTCCACCCAGCTTTGCAATTAGCATAACATCTGAATCCCTACCATGGCCTCCAAGGTCCTCCATGGAACCATTCCCCGGCTGCGTCCAACCTGGGCCACCACCCCCACCTCTCCCTCTGCCATGGGGGCCCCTTTGTGCCCTCTGAATACACTCAGTTCATTCCTGCACCAGAACTTTCCTGTTTGCTATTCCCTCTGCCTGGACGCCGGCCACACAAAATCTACACAAGGAGCTTCATCCTGTGAGCCAAGTCCAAGCTGTGCAAAGAGGCCTTCGGGGGTCATTCAGTTCCCAGCCCCTGAGATTGAATTGGCCCCATGTTGACTCCTCTCTGCACGTCCTCTTGACCTGCACTGTCCCCAGAGCCATTCTCTGCCTCTCTCCCTCCTTCTCCTGGCCCTGGAAGGCTGACCCCATCTATGGACTGTATTGCTTGGGCTCCCCTGCCTCCTGGCTGCCAGCTGGGTTCTGCCAACGGGATCAGAAAGCCGGGCCAAGTCGAGCAGGGCATTTCTTCCCTGCCACTCCTGGCTTCAGCATCTCAATTCCACACCTTCACATCAGCAGCTCCTGCCAGGCGGCTCCTCTCCTAGGGTTCCAGCAACACTACTTCCTCCCCTTGGTCCAACACCCCTTGCTGATCCCCTCAGTCCGGGCCCAATTAATCAGTTCTTCATTAAAACCTCTTGAACCTCCAAACGTCCCTGTTAGGCCCTGATTGATATGACCCAGCCCCATCTCCTCCTTGGTCCCTCTCCATCACATTATCCTGCTTTATTGTCTCCACTGCACTTATCACTATCTGAAGTGACCTTGTTCACTTACTTTTTTCTATTGTCTATTTCCCCTCAACCACAGGCAGCTCATGGCGTTCACCACTGTCTCCACTGGGCCTAAAACAGTGCCTGGAACAAGTAAGCATTCAATAAACAGCAAAAGAATAAACAAATGAATGAATGAGACAAATGCAACAGTATGAATGGCTAGACATCAAGGTAATAAGTGCACTCTTATATAAGCTGACCTTGCTCCATGAAAGAGAGCCTAGGACCCCTAAGAAAGAGACTTGAAATGCTGGTTAGACCTTTGCCTCAGGCAGAGAAAAGGTTTTAGAGTAAGATAAGGGAGACCCTGTATTTGTGACAATTGTTGCTTTAGAAAGCATGCACGGAAGCTTACCTAAGCACGCAGCCACTGTAAAGCCTTTCTGAAAGTAGACAGGCATATAAATTATAAATAAATGGGATTAAGCGCACCATTCTCTGTTCTACAGTGGTGTTCCTCTTGGCAGCAGCCTTCGACTACAGTTCATTGACAGTATGTGCAGACCCAGAGCCAAGCATGGAAAGCATTGCTTTTTTAAACAGCTGCTCTCCTAATGGAGCATATCTCTCAAAGACAGGCTTCATTCTGCAACGCCTACGTTGTCCAAATTTTCTTCTGCATGCTAATTGCCGATTTGAAATAAATTCCTCCTCCCACCACCACCACCATTGATTACTCATTATTGCTCCCTCACCCTCCAAGTGTCTAAACTGTGTGAATTTGAAAAATAAAAAATCAACTCCCCAGGTACTGAGTGTCCCCGATGGTGGCATGTCACCCCTTCAGGGAGCAAGACTCCTCACTAAATATTCTGAAGGCCTAACAAATGGACCCCTTCCCCCCCAACACCATTCGACCACAACTGGCCAACTGCAGGATAATGAGCAACCACGGATCCTCACCCAAACATTGGATTTCCTTCCAATGGTGCAGATTGAGAACGCAGGGACCTCGTCCTATTTCTGAACAGTGAGTCACGTCGCCGCTCAACGTCTGCTTCCCTATGAATGAGGCGACCCCCTCCTCTAATGAGTAAGGGCACGGCGACGGTTAAAGCCCCAGGGGGACAGTAGAAGCTCTCGGCCACTTTGGGGCTAATTCATCCCCTGATTATCTCCCACTCCATCGCCCCCTCCCCGCCCGAGGAAACACCCGGGGGCAGGGGCATCGCGGGGAGGCGGTTACCCCCAAAGGCGAACCCCTGACACTCCCTTGGACGGGCTGCGCGGGTGGCCCGGCAGGTGCAGGGAACCCGGGACTATAGGGGAGCGCGCCCCCACCCTCGCTGGGACAGACGGGGACCGCGGCCGGGCAGCCGGGGGCATCGCCGCGTCCCCGAGGGTCGCCTCCCCGCCCCGCCGGCTGCCCGGGCCGGCCAGGACCTCGGCGCTGCGACCTGCGCCGCCTCCTCCGGGCAACAAGTGTCCGCCCTCCGCCCGACGGCCCCACGGCACGGCCCTCACCCGGCACAGGCCGTCCACGAACACGCGCGGGTCCAGGTGGCAGGCGATGGTGGCGCTGGGCAGGTCCTGCAGGTCCACCTCCTCCATCTCGCAGTCGATGAAGCTCCAGTCGCCGCCGCCTTCGTCGGCCTCGGCCGCCCCCGAGAAAGGCGCGAAGGGCCGCAGCGTCACCCCGGGCCCCGCTCGCGCCTCGGCAGCCTCGGCCGCCGCCCCGACCCGGGGCCCGGCCACGCCGTCCTCCATCCCCGCGTCCGCCTGCGCGCGCCCCCGTGCGCCCCCGTCGGCTGAGCCGGGCTCGCGCGCAGGATCCTCGCGCTCTGCCGTCAGCCGACTCCGCGGTTAACCCCCTCGGGGTCGCGTCGCAGCCGGCGGCGGTCACCGGGACTCCCGGAGAGACGGCCTCCGCGCGCCGGTCCCGCCTGCCGCCGTTCCGCGGGGCGTCCCGCCCGCCCAGCCCCGAGGGCGGAGCTCTGGCGGATTTAGCCTTGGGCCCTTTAAGGCCGGTCCCCGCTGGGTTATTGTGTTCCGCCCTTCCAGGAGAAAAAGCCAATAAGAGAAGAGGATTCTCCTCACGTGATCCTCACTCTGCCGCCCTCACTCTGAAGCCTCAATGCGGCCATGTTGGTTAGGGGCAGAGGCCTCTTTAGCCAGTTCCGCTCTTCTGACAGCTGATGCCGGCAGAAAAGCGCCAGGCAGTGTTTTGGGCGCTGGAATGATAGCTGGAGAGGCAGCGCTTCTGTGGTTCCCTTGAGGTGACGCTTTGAGGCACACAGGCCAACTTCTGTGGATTTAAGCGAGATATAGTCCTGGCTATGGCTCCGTGGCCATTGGCAAGTGGTTAGATGCTTACCGTATATTATCAGATATAGTCGCAAGTAGGGAATTGAACTAGACCATAACTACGCCTTACTTTTATATTTCAGCGTATTAGTCATTATATCGTTGTTCAAAATTTATATAATCAGAAGTAACTTTTTTAATTTCCACCTTGTACTATGTACAATAGGAGATAAAGGAAGTAAAACATTGGTTCTTGCCTTTGGAGTGTTTATAGAAGGAAAGCAGAGGTCCTTAAATAAGCGTCTCACTCTCCCTCTCTCCCTTCCTGCAAAACAGATAGAATTCTTTCACTGCAAAAGACAATGTGGGAGAGTGAAAACGTGGGTCTGAATTTCAGCTTTGACGTTAATTACTTGGACAAGTAACCTGAATTTCAGTTTCCTCATCTGAAAAATGAGGTCATATATGGTAAGAATCCAGGAAGGGCCCAATGAAAGACAGTTCTGTTTATGTGCAGGGTTCTTTGAAAGATGTGAAATTAGACTTGTATTTTCTCCTAAAATAGGCTTACCCTCTAGTTAGGAACTGTAAGTGATTATAATAAAAAGTATGTCAACTGACAGCTGAGATTAATTCAGAACATGCCATGTGCTATGGTTGCTATTATGACAATCTCAGGGCATTTTGTGCCCTCTGCAAGCTTAAATCCAAGGGGAGTAGTAATATGCATGCAGAGATAACTCATAAAATGGAATGTGATGTGAGGACCTGGAGAAATTGGAACGATCGTATGTTGCTGGTGGGAGTGTAAAACAGTGCAGCTGTTTTGGAAAAACAGTTTGGCGGTTCTTCAAAAAGTTAAACTTAGAGTTATCACATGACCCAACAATTCCACTCCTAGATATAGACCCAGGAGAAATGAAAATGTGTGTCGACACAAAAATGTATATATGAAGGTTCATAGCATCATTATTCATAATAACCCAGAAGTGGAAATAACCCAGGTGTTCATCAACTGATGAATGGGTAAACCAGATGTCTATCCACACAATGGGAAATTATGCAACCACAAAAAGGAGTGAAGTACTGATAAATTCTACAACACGGACGAACCTCAAAAACATTACGCTAAGTGAAAGAAGCCAGTCACAAAAGGCACATATTGTATGATTGCATTTCTGTGAAATGTCCAGAATAGGAAAGTTCATAGAGACAGAAGGTAGATTAGTGGTTGCCAGGGGCTGGCTGGGAGAGGCGGGAAGGGAAGTGACTGCTAAACGGTGTAAGGTGAAGAAAATGTTCAAAACTTGGATTGTGGTGATGTTTGCACAGCTCCATGAATATACCACAACTCACTGAATTGCACTTCAGAGGGTGAATTTTATGGGATGTGAATTATATCTTAATAAAGCTGGTATTTACAAAAAAGAGAATGTGATAAAGGCCACGAGGGGTTAGACTAACTGTGGCAGAGTGGATGACATTGCAGAGTTGAAAACTCTATGAACTCAGTCAGACATTCTGGAAAGGGTAACAAAGAGGATGAGGCACCAGTTTTGGAAAAACAACTCCCAGCTACCCCCGTTGCTGGGTGGGTCCGTGCTGTCATCACCCTTAGGACAGCACGCTCTTTCAATCCTGGCTTACCCTAAGCCGCTTACAGCATGCAGAGTGGGCCTGGTAGACAAAGCGTGTGAGAGCAAAAGAAAGTACCAGCAAAACAGAATCCTGAAATGCACGCAGAGCAGGCCATCACAGCTGGCTAGCCACTGAGCTAAGAGAGGAAATGGCCTAAGGACGCATTTCTCAGAATGAATCCCTGTCGTTAATCGAGACATGACTGTAATAGGGTTTGGAATGCAGTTAGTCATCACCAAGACAGACCAAGTCACACATCCCTGCAGTGATTTTGGATTCCCACCTTTCTCTCTCTCCTCTCACTCTCCAGGCAGCAAAGGAAAGGCGGTGACATTTCTCAGTTGTCTGTATGACTCCAGTAATAATGCCGACTTCATCTCGGTAGCTCTTAAATAGTTAATGAGTGTACACACATAAAATAGCACGCATGATCCTCACAAAAAGGTACTGTCACTCTAGATTCTTACAACTGAGGCTCAAAGCGATTGAATGACCTTCCCATAAGCAAGCAGGCAGCAAATGGCAAAGCAGGCCATCCTCCTGCTCTCATTCCCAAGATGCCTCTGCCCCCGGGGCTACAGGAAACAGAAAAATGGGAAGGAACCAACGAAAAATGGTGGAGAAAAGCAGAGGAGAGAGACAATAAAGCAGAGGAAATGGAGAGGTGAGAGAAAGGTAAGGAGTTTGAGAGCAGAAGGTAGGAGGTGCTTGAGGTTCAAAGAGATGATCCAAAGGAAGAGCTGTGTCTCCCCAGCACGGCCTGCCATGCAGGGCCCCCTCTCAGATACTCAGGGCCAGCGCTGGGCATGATGCCTGAGAGACAGCGAGCTCTCAAAATATCAGCGCCAAGTGATGGAAGCTCTCAATAAATAGGATTAGTGTCATGCCTTCCACATCTGGGTGCTCAAGGTTCTTGCCCTATTGCAGGTGACATATTTAGTAATAAAACGTCAGCTGCTTCTTTTCACTTAGAAAATAAAACTTTATAGTAAGTTCCATCTTCGTCATGCCTTATAAGTTTAAGGAGGGCAGATGCTCTGGCTTATGCCCTCACTGACGCTAACAATGAACACCAACAATCAGTGGAGGCTCCCAAGGAGGGAAAAAACAGAGAAAATGTGAGCTGTCAACAGCGCAGGCAGAAACCAAGCAGAACATGCTGCTTACGTATGGTCGCAGACATTTCCGAGGTAAAATCAATTAAACTTGAGGGTAATCTTTTAAGAGCTGTTCCACCATAGAACGTGTACAAAATTCCTCAAGCGTCTCTGGGAATTGTTCACTGTCCCTCTTTTTCCAGCTGTGGCGTGGGAATCTAAGATCTGTCTCTGCTTCCAGCTTCGGCATCTGTCTCACTAGAGAGCCTTTCCTTCTTGTTGGCTCACAGGAATAGATTGATCCAGATCTCAGCTACCCAGAAGGGGCAGGAGCCAACCCGACTCTCAGTGTTTCTGTGAATTCTGACTCTGAAATGGGGAAAGGGGCACACATTTTAATTAATATATCCTACCACCTCCCATTCATTTTCCTCCCCCTACACTTCCTCCATGTCAGCCTTGGCAATTACCGAATATAAAAGGAGAAGAGGCACTAAAAAGCCAAGTTTGGTTATTTTGGTTCTTAGCACCTGTTTCATACATTGAATGCAGGCCAGTTATGGAAAACACGCCTGTGTGCAGATAAACTAGCTTATTCACTTGCCAGGTGGGAAAGTTATCACTGTATGACGCTGTCAATTGCTTCCTATTTTGTTCTGGAAATTGAAAGGGGCTGTGTGCAGTAGGCACTCGCTGAATGATTATTAAATGAACCATTTCTGCACATTCTGGGAAATTATAGACATTTAAGAAATTTATTTAAGATAGAAGGCAAATAGCTGACGTTCTGAGTGTTTGCTGTCACAAAGAATGAACTGTTCCAAAGACGCTGGAACGCATAGATACATTAAATAACTCAAAGTTTCTATTTTGTTACCTCCGGTAAAATGAATAAAAATATATGCTATTTTGTTGTTAGTGTTGCTTTGGTTTGTCTGAGAAAGGAACTTTTTTCTCTACTCAAGATTCATTCTTAAAATCTGCTCTTAAAATCTGTTATTTTTTGTGATCTTCTGATGCTTTTTAAATCAGAAAGCCCGAGTTATAAATTAGGTGTTGGGGGAAATATTGGAGTTTGGTTGCTTTGCCTTTCCAAGTTTAGAAGGAATGTTCACTGCCTTTTACATTACTCTAAGCTCTCTTTCAAAGTTGCTGACACTTGTGTGGCTTTTATGTGAGTTACGATTCTTCTGGTTGCAAGTAACCCAAACCTCTGGGGCCAGTTTAAACAAGAGGGAATTTAAATCAAGGCTGTAGAGCATCTCATGTTAGCCAAAGGCAGGAATGCAGCCAGGCTTTGGGAAGGTCCTAGAGACTGAACCTCACTGGCTATCCAGAAGCCAGGTTGTCATTTTGGGCCATCTTGGGACCATCCAAGGTGGTGAATGGGCACATAAGCAAGTGGGTGTCCACTTCTGAAAGTTTGCAGCCCACGCATTTGCAGGGGGTTCTCACTGCTCAAAATGTCTCCCTTGGTGTTGAGCTAAGTTGTCGCTCCGGTCATAGCATCGCACCATCTCCTGTATCACTCCACAAGCTCAGAAGATCTGGTCTAAATTCCGGTCCTGTCCTTTGTTATCTCTGTGGCCTTGGAGAAGTCACTTGATCTCTTCCAGTCTCTAACTCCTCGTGTATAGAAAGGTGATGTCAATAGCTTCCTTTCAAAAGTGTTGTGGGGACTAGAAACCATATCCAACCTATGCCTGTCACAGAGGAGGGGCCCAGAGCGGAAGGATTATAATTCTGCTCTTGGTCCTGGATGTCCCACTTGCAGGCTCCCTTCTCTTCTGTGTTAAAGCCTCTTAACCGTGGGGTAGCAGGTAAACAGATCTTCCCCTCTGGCCAGCTTCTAGGGGATGAATACCAGGGCAGGATCTGGGTCTAGGGACTGGTTAGATATTGTGCCAGTCATGAGTTCTTTAGATTGAAAGGTGGATGATATATTAATGACTTGTCCCACCTCGTACCCATTGTATTGACAGTCTGTCCTTGGAAGCCACCTGTGTGCTGGGGTAGCCTGTCCTGAGATCCAGCTGATGTCATTGTCATTATTCCAACAGGAGAGATTTAACTTTAGGGTTGGGGTAGAGCATCATTGGAACCTCTTCCAGTGCCTTTCTTTGGGGATGATTTTAAACCACTGTGATGGGTTCTTTCTTTGGTTTTAACTAATGGTGTTATTTGTGTAAGATCTTATTTGCCTATAACACCTAACAGTGCCTAGTGTGTTGAATAATGATGACTTAGCGCTCGTGAACTCACCAGGAGCAGGGCTAAAGTGACGACACTAAGCCAGCTTCATTCAGGACTGACCCCTCCCTGACTTTGACTTTGGGGACTCCCATTCTCATTGGGATGGTAGGGATATAGCGGTTCAAAAACCAGACAAAAATCCCTGCCCTCATAAAGTGTACTTTCTAGTGGTGGTAATGGGGGGACAATAGATAAGATAAACCAATACAACTTGTAGATGTTGGTCATAATTAAATATAACACATAGATGTATGGTGATAAGTACGAAGAAACAAAAAGTAAACCAGGAAAGAGGGATTAGAAATGTGTGTGTGTGTGTGTGTGTGTGTGTGCACGTGCATGTGTGTATGGGGGAAAGGATTTCAGCTAGGTCAGCCAGGGAAGACCATGACCTGAGGAGGGGAGAGAGTGCCATGCCCACTTCTAGGGAAACGCATTCCAGGCAGAGGAGCAAGTGCAAAGGCCCTGAGGCAGCAGCTGCCTAGCCTGTTGAAGGAAGGGTTCAAAGGCCAGTGTGGCAGGGGCGAGTAATCCAGGCAGTGAGTAGAGTTGAGATCAGAGAGGTGATAGGGTCAGATCATAATGGGCTTTGTAGGGCACAGTAAGGGCTTAGCTTTTCCCTTCACTGATACAGGGAGCCAGTGGAGGGTTTAAACAGAAAGCAACTAACATGATCTGACTTTGTCATGACAATCGGGAAGGCTCGCTCAGGAGCTTCATGCACAGGACACTGGGTGGGGACAAGGGTAGAAGCTGAAAACCAGTCAGGAGGCCGTTCTAATAACCCAGGTGAGAAATGATAGGAACTTGGATCAAGAAGGAAGACCTGAAGTGGTAAGATTCTCTCTATATTTTGAAGGTTCAGCCAACAGGATTTCTTGAGTGTAATAGTTTCCTAGTAATGCTGTAACAAGATATCACAAATGTAGTGGCTAAAACAACACAAAAAATTATCTTATGGTTCTGGAGGTCAGAAGCCTAAAATGGGTCAGCAGAGCTGTCTTTCTTCTATAGGTTCTAGAAAAGAATCCATTTCCTTGCCTTTTTTCCAGGTTCTCGAGGCTGCTGCAGTCCTTGGCTCATGGCCCCACATCACTCCGACCTCTGCTTCCATTGTCACAGCTCCCCTTCTGTCTCTCTCTTATAAGGACACTTGTGATCACGTCGGGCACCAGGATGACTAGGCTCCCCTCCGCATCTTCAGATCCTCAATTTAATCACATCTGCAAAGTCCTTTTTGCCTGTAAGGTAACATATTCACAGGTTCTGGGATTAGCACGTGGAAATCTTGGGGTGAGGGGGACCATTATTGTACCTACCCTGCTTAGAGAAAGAGAGGGGTCAACATTGACTCCAAGGTTTTGGGCCTGTGCAGCTGCAAGGAAGAAGAGGAGATTGGGGTGGGAGAGGGGCCATTATTCAGAGCTCACTTTGGGGCAATTTGGGCCTGAGAGACCCCTGGACCTGAAAGTGAAGTTGTCAAGGAATGCGTTGGGTAGAGAATCTGGAGTCACACGTTCGGGAGATGGTGTTTAAAACCATGAGGCTGTTGCCATCCCCTTTGGAGGGCGTGAAGAGAAGATGCTGAGCTCAGATATGGTCAGCAGTGGTGCTTGGGAAAGGGGGTCAGAGAGGCAGCTGGTACTTCCTGGAAACCAAGGCCAGAAAGGACTTCATGGAGGAGAGAAAGGTCCTCTGTGCCCAATGCTGCCGAAGGGTCGGCTTTGGGGAGGACTGGGAACTGAGGTTTGGATTTCACAGTGTGGAAGTCATTGTTGACCTTGGCAAGGGAAATTTTGGAAAAATAGTGGGAGGTAAATATCCAGTTGGGGGAAGAAGAATTGCAGACAGCGAGTTTAGGGGAACAGAGAAATAGGACAGTAGCAGGAAGAAGCGGTTGGAGTAGGGGACGGGTTTTATTTGTGTGTTTACGGATGGGAGAAGAAACACCAGGTTTGTACACTCATGGGGATGACCCAGTGGCCAGGGAAGGCTTGATGACCGGGTGGGGTGAGAGGGATGTCTGGAGCCATCTCTGTGCAGTTGGGAGAAAAGGGTACCTGGTATATGAGTAGAGCGGTGGGCCCCAGATGGAAGAATGGAATCCATTCATTGTCCCAGAAAAAAGGAAGCAAGCTCAGACAGGTGCTGGCGGGAGGGGTGATGTGATAGTGAGTTGGGATGCTGAAAGTGCCCTGTGGTTGCTTGACCTTCTCAATGAAATAGAAAGCAATGTGATCAGCTAAGGGTGAGGATGAGGACCGTGGCAGTGAGAGTTGAAGGCAGGTGAGAAAATGTGAAGTAGTCTTCCAGGAGAGCGGAGAGTGAATGCACTAGGGGAAGGTAGGAGGATGACATTTGCACACAAATGTAGTGTGAGTATAATATAAGTATGCAATCTGTAAATCTATGTATATAATTACAATGTATACATATGTCTTCATAGATGTAAACAAATATAATGTTTATACATAATCAGTAAAATACAAATGGTCCCTGACTTACAGTCGTTGAACTTTCAATTTTTCGGCTTTACGATAGTGCGAAAGCGATAAGCGTTCCGTAGAAACCGTAGCTCGAATTTTTAATTTTGATGTTTTCTCTGGTTAGTGATCTGTGGTACGATTCTGTCTTGTGATGCTGGTCAGTGGCAGCGAGCCACAGCTCCCAGTGAGCCACTGATCATGAGGGTAAACAACCGATACGCTTACAACCATCCGTACCACCCAACCATTCTGTTTTCACTTTCAATCTAGTATTCAATCAACTACATGAACTAGTCAACACTTTGTTATAAAATAGACTTTGTGTTAGATGATTTTGCCCAAGTGCAGGCTCATGTAAGTGTTCTGAGCACGTTCAAGGTAGGCTCGGCTAAGCTGTGATGTTCGGGTGGTTAGGGGTATTACATGCTTTTTTGACTTACGATATTTTCAACTTATGATTGGTTTATCAGGATGTAACCCCATCATAAATTGAGGAAGATCTGTATAATATAACACACGTTACAAAATAATTAAAATCAACAGTGCTTAATACATATTATATGTAATATGGCATACAACTCTATGTTCTTCCAGCATATATGAATATAGAAATATATGCAGATAATGTACGTAATAACATATTAATAAACTGTGTATATTACATACAATTAAAACATATTTATTTCTGAATTGTCTGTCTCCCCCACTCTATTCATAATGTACAGAATATTTCTTTCTTCCTTATTATGAAACATACATAGAAATTTTAAAATTATAAGAACAGAGAAATAAACACAAATTGAAATGTTTTTTGTGTTTTTATCCTCATCTCCCCTAGCTTGGAAGATCAATGAATGAAAGTCTTTATCAATAGTCAAAAATATTCTGTTTTCTAGAAAGTCTCCTATTACTCTCAATGACTTGTTAACAATATCTTAGTGACAGTGATGTGATTACACGTTTCATTCTCGGAAAACGTGGTGAGCCACGTGGTGGGTATTGTGTGCTCTGATTACTAAATCATCCTCATTTTTCAATTCCATCTGCCAAATATGCAAAGGCTTATTATTATTATTGAGATGTAGTTAATAAATTTCCAGGCACTTGATGTCAATGAGTTGTTCTTACAAATTAATTGGAAATTATTCGTTTTTATGTGTTTCACAAATGGGTTTTAAAACCCACAGAGTCCTTTGGAAGCTTTTTAACAGGTTAGAAAAGTGTTTCCAAGTTTTAAAGTGTGAGATATGAGAACTTTTATAGACGTCACACATCATTTGTTGGCAATAAAATCACGTAATGATGGAGACCTTTCCAAACTTCTGTTTTCAAAATCTTCTCACCATAGCACTCGTTTCTGACAGAAAGTACTTTCTCCCTCGTTGTTAAATGTCACCTTGACCCTGAAAGGGCAGGTTAAGTTTGTTTATTTTAAACTACTGTCAAGGCTCAAACTTCCTAATTTGGCTGGTGGTTGCTCGTACCTGGAGAGGAGAAGTGCCAGCTCTGTTCCTTTCTCATTGTCCAACTTTGCTTGCTTACTTAGAAATACCCTCATACCATTGTTGGCAGACATCTTTGTAAGGCACTTGTCTGTTTTCATGAGGATTAGTTTGGTTAAAAACTAGATAATATAATCTGCAAATTCTCTTAAAGGGAATTTGGCATCTGCAATAACAGCAGAATTCTGGAAGTGAGGAAGCCATGCGCAGCCTCGCTGATGCATGCTACCTGGAGCTCCAGCTGTTCCATCAGAGTGCCTTGTGCACTCCTGTCGCACCTGCCAGTCTGCATCCTGCTGCAAGAGTAGGTCCCAGGGTCACCCCACATGGCAAGGCAGCAGAGCATAATTCCTTTCTTTCTTTCTTCCTTCCTTCCTTCCTTCCTCTCTCTCTCTCTCCCCCTCTCTCCCTCCCTCCCTCCCTTCCTTCCTTCCTTCCTCTCTTTCTTTCTCTTCCTTCCTTCCTTTCTCCCTCCCTTCCTGCCTCTCTCTCTCTCTTTCTTCCTTTTAAGATAGAAACCAAAATATAAACAGAAGTCCTAGTATTTTTCTCTCACCCCGGTATGTGACCTTGACCCCCTAGGGCAAATAAACAAAATGAACAAGACTCCACCAAGGACAGCTCCTGGCACACGGACTGTCTCGCTCTGACTAGGTACTGTGACTTCTGTGAGTGGAGCTTACGAGGTTTTACCAAGTTCTGCCCTCTCCACCCTCCCAGCTCATCATTGGGGTCAGGAGCACAGGCTAATTTCCAAAGAACACTTCAAATTCGAAAGGCCAGAATGAAGATCATAATCTTTCCCATGGAACCTTCTCACCCCACTCTGTTCTGTTTTAGTTCATACCCTGCACTCTGCCCAGTCGCCAGGGGAGGAACCAGGAGTCCTGTATACTGCTCTTTCTATCTTACCCCGCCAAGTGACCCAACCCCCACTCCAGATAACCAACCACCAGGTGCTGTCCACTCTTCCTGCTGAATCGTCACACCGTATTGGCTTAATTCACCTCATTCCTGATTCCCACCTCCAGGCTCTTAGCTCAGGACTACTGCATTTCTTATGTGGATCACCTAAACTGCTTTGTAGCTGAGTCCCGGGTCCAAGTTGCACCCTCCAGTCCTGTCTCTCTTTAGATGATGAGGTGGGTGCCCTCCAGTGTCTCCCAGGAAGCTCCTGGGAGCAGAGCGGAGGACTTGGAAGCCTTCTCCATTCATGGTTGAGTTAATCACCAGAAACTTCCAAGGATCGGGCGTCCAAATAAGTGATACCCACCTCCCTCCAAGGCAAGGTCCGTGGTCTGCTATGGATGCAGTCCTCTATCGATGCCCTCTTTATCGCTTTCATCAAACACAGCGATCATACTGCATTATAACACCTCACTATCTTTCTTACCCACTATCTCACCCACTGTACTGTGAGCCCCTGAGGACAGGGACAGTGGGGGTCTCCTTGTACCCTGTATAATTCCAGGCACACAGGCTTTCAATATTTCATAAGTACAGCACCTTCCTATAATTATCTGTGCATCCAACCCAAGCATTTGATAACTGACTGCTGGAGGAATGAATGGATGATGGACAACGTCCCTCCAATTAACAGAACGGCACATTTTATAAGACCACTTCTTAGACTTTCCATCAGTACCAGCTGGAGGGACGTGAACCAAAGCACTGTTTAGTCCCCTAAAGCAATTCCAAGAGGGAGCAGACACTGCGGTCCTCAGACTGGCTTAATTCAGGAATACATTTTGATTTATCCTGCAGAATGAATGAACTATTCTATAAGAACGGTCAGACTGTATGTACGTCGAGCAGTCTATCCACCTCTCCTCCTACCCTGGAAGCCCTAAAGGGGGTCTTTGCTAGAATTCTAATCAATTTCTTCAAATTTGCATTCATTTTCCAGTGCTTTATGGCTTTTTGTGGAGCAAGCATACGTTTAAAGCCACTTTAATGAGGTGTAGCTGACATGCTCTAAACTAAACATAGACTGTACCATTGATAGGTTTTGACATATGCTGCAACCGTCACCACAAGCAAGAGAGTGAACATATCCACCCCCCAGGTTTCCTCATACTTCCTGGTCATCCTTCCCTCCACGGCACCCCTGAGCCACCACTGAGCTGCTTCCTGCCCCGTAGATGAGTTGAGCAAGTGCATATCCAACCTTCAAGAGCGTCATTGTTCTGTCGTCTCTATAATAATAATAAATTATTGCTTTATTATCTGATATCTCTCTGGAGTTTTAATTCGATTAAAAATCTTTGGGCTTGGTTTTCTCAGTTACCTCCGTGGCCTCCAAAGCAGTTTGACTTTCTTGGTTCATCTTCCTTGTTCTCGTGTGTCTAGTGAGCTTGGTTTCGTTAAGAAAGAAGGACAACAGCGTGTGTTTCCCTTGCTGTTGAAGGCGGCAGTTTTTCCCAGGGTCTCTCATGGCCGGGGTTTCTGAGTAGCCGCTCTAGGTGAGGAGGGATGTGGTTATGGGTGAGGTAACTGTCAGCCCGCAGTGTAGGATGGCACTAGCCCTCAGCACATAGACCCCCAAATGCCGGAGGGCGAGGGCTTTACTTGGGATGCCGAAATTAGCAAGAAAAGTTTTAGCTTCCCCCAGATAGTTTGTTCCATTTATTGGAAGAGCCATCTGGGTTTTTGCTGTATTCTGTTTGCTGTGTGTGTGCATATGTGCATTTGTATGTGTGTGTGCATGCTTGTATGTGTAGGTGCATATGTACATATGTATATTTGTGTTCATGTGTACTTATGTGTGTATGTGTATATGTGTAGGCCCATGCTTGTGTATGTATCCATAGCTGCATGTGTGCATATGCGTAGCGTGTATGTGTGTTTATATGGGAAGTGTGTGCACACGCATGTGTGTAAGTGTGTGCATGTGTGTACACATGGATGGGCATGTGTGTGCACATGTACGAGTATGTGTGTGCATGTGTTTGTGTGTGTGTTTGCATGTGCATGCATACACATGCCCATGTGTGAGTGTGTGCATGTGCATGTGTGCTGTTATGGTTATTTCCTATACAGAAGCTTCAAATGATCCTCATTTCAACCCTAATCCTCTGCTAATCCTGGCCCTGGGCCTCTCAGTTCTCTCAGCCACGCGGGCTCCTTGGACATGCTAAGCCCCTTTGAAGGCTGCGTTGATTGTCAGGGTTTCTTATTTTCGCTACATTGCCAAGAGGGTCTCCTGTTTCTCACACGCAACCACTCTTCAGGGCTCACCTGGGTGTTTCTGGGTTACCTATGAGACCAAGGCCATCCCTCTACAATGCAGAAGCACCACTGCCATTTTATTTTATTAAAAAAAATGTTTTTCCTTCAACTAAAACCACTTCACCTGAGTTCTTAAATTTAGTTTTGGTCAGAAGAGAGTGGGAGGTTATTTTCCGCTCCGAATGTAGAAGTCCATGCAGTGTGTTAGAGGTGGATCCATCTCCTTGTCAACTGAGTGAGCAGAGCGGGGACCTCCCTTGACACCGTGAAAGTTCTCTTTGCAGGACTCCTGTGGCACCTCATTTTTATTTCAAGGAGAATCAAGATTATCCTCATAAAATAGCAAGAGCCCCAGTGTTGTAGGTGTTGTGAGGAAAATGTTCAAAGTACTCCTTGCCATTGGCTCACCCTCTTGATGAAAATTGCCTAGTAGAACGTAGTCTCACCATATGACCCAGCAGCAACTGTGCTCCTTGGTATTTACCCAAAGGAGTTGAAAACTCATGTCCACACAAAAACCTGCACATGGGTGTTTATAGCAGTTATATCCATAACTACCAAAAGATGTCCAGCAAGTGTCTACCAAGATGTCCTTGAGTAGGTGAATGGATAAACTGTGATACATCCAGACAATGGAATAGTATTCAGTGCTAAAAAGAATGAGATATCAAGCCACAAAAAGACGTAGAGGAACCTTAAATACATATTACTAAATGAAAGAAGCCGATCTTAAAAGACTACATACTGTATGATTCCAACTATGTAACATTCTGGAAAAGACAAAACTATGGAGACAGTAAAAAGATCAGTGGTTGCAGGAGTTGGGCGTGGGGGTAAGGGGAGGATGAATAGATGGAACACAGGGGACCGTTAGGGCAGTGAAAATACTCTGTTTGACATTATAAGGATGGGTTGATGTCATTTTACATTTGTCCAAACCCGTAGAATGTACAACACCAACAGTGAACCATAACGTAAACTATGGTCTTTAGTTAATAATAATGTATCAATATTGGCTCATCAATTGTAACAGATGTACCTCACCAATGCAAGATATTAACAATAGGGGAAATTGTGTGTGGGGGTGATGAAGTGATATATGGAACTCTGTACTTTCCGCTCAATTTTTCTGTAATCCTAAAACTGCTCTCAAGAAATAGTCTGTTAATTTTTTTAATTGTCTAATAATATGTCCACAAAACACCTGATTTAAAGCAAGAAAGTCAAGTAAACTTGCCAGAACAAACTAGTTCAAATTGTACCTCTCCAGGATAATATTGGAGAACGTATGTCAAAATACTGATTTGGTTTTAGAGTAGCTAATTGTAAGGGGGTTTCTCTCCCCTTAAATATCGAGAGAATAAACTCCTTTGTCTCTTGGGGCCCCTCCTAGCAAATTGCAAGGTAAGGCAGAGCAAGCCATAGAAACACTACCACCTAGTGGTAGAGGACAGACTTTCAAAAACGTGGTTTGCATGGGTCATTTTCTGAGGTATTATCAGTAACACGGGGGAAGTGCCCACATCTCTTTGTAAAAGCTGGAAGAAAGATGGAATGGGCGAAGGAGGAAGATAAATGGAAAGGAGAAGGAGAGCTTGGCTGCCCACGTGGTCAGGCACTTAACATTTTCTATCAGACAGACCGACTTAGGCAGACGGATCAGATAGGAAAGCACAGAGGCTATTACAGATAAGAGTGATTTAAAAGGCACCGCGGGATCTGTTTGCTTAAAAACATCTGTGCCACACAATACTGCCCATAGGCACTACTTGATGGTGATTCCCACAGTCTGGGACAGGCCAAAACGCAGGGACACCCCTCATTCAGTGAGTCTCTAGTGGGTGCCCATTCGGGGCCAGGCACTCCTGGGCATGCTGGGGGGAACGTTACATCCAGAAGACTGCGCATGTCATCTGGAAATATGGGCTGCCTTCTATCCCTCCCTCCTGCAATGTGTCCCTTTGACTATGAAAGGGGAGCAGGAGTGGAGACTTGGAGAGCGACTCTGGAGCTGGAGGAGGGGGACCCAGGGCTCCCGGTCAAGAGAGTGTGTTTAGAGGGACACCATTAACTGGGTTCAGGGGAGACCCACAGGGCAAGAAGCAGGGAGGCCATGAAAACAAGAGTTAGCCACTCTCTGAGTTAGCCTCAGGCCTGGGGGGCAGCAATTCAGCAGCCTCTGGTGAAACATTTTAGCTGGTTAATGGGTGGCTGATTCTGGGTCTCTTTGTCTCAACACAGGAAAATTCCTATTATGAAGGGGCTCCAGGCAGAGCGTCAGGCTCCGCTGCTCTTTGCTGGGTTATCCTGTGTATCGATCGGTTTCCTATGGCTGCTGAAATGAAACGTCCCAAACCAGGCAGCTTAAACAACAGAAATCAACTTTCTCACAGTTCTAGAGGCCCAAAGAACTAAATCAAGGTGTCGGCAGGGTTGTGCTCCCTCTGAAGGCTCTGGGAAGAATCCTTCCTTGCCTCTTCCAGCTTTTGGCGGCTCCTGGTGGTCCTTGGTTTGGGGCTGCAACACTCCAGTCCCTGCCTTGATCTTCAGCCAGTGTGATCCTCTGTGTGTGTCTCTGTCTCTAAATCTCCTTCTCCATATAAGGACACCAGTCATTGGATTTGGGGGCCCCCCTAATCTGATATGACTTTATTTTAACTTGATTACATCTGCAAAGACCCTGTTTCTGAGGAAGTCACATTCACAGGTACTGAGAGTTAGGACTTCAACATAACTTTTGGGGAGTCACCTTTCAACCCACAACACACTGCCTGAGTTGCTTTATAGAATAATTTGCCCAGGGGGCCCACCCTGTGACCGAGTGGTTAAGTGCGCACCCTCCACTGTGGCGGCCCAGGGTTTAGCCGGTTCGAGTCCTGGGCACACACGTGGCTCCGCTCACTGGGTCATGCTGGGGTGGCATCCCATATGCCACAACTGGAGGGACCCACAACTAAGAATATGCAACTATGTACTGGGGGGCTTTGGGGAGAAAAAAGAAAAAAAAAAGATGTGAGCTAGGTCAAGTTTAAAAAAATAATAATAAAAAAATAATTTGCCAGGAAATGCACCCTGTCCCAGTGTGCCATAACTGCATTTGGCTTCGTATGTGATGTCATGTCAGGAGAGCACAGTGGTTGCATGTTCCTGTGTCTGTCTCTTGGATGTGTCTGTGACTTTGGGCTCTTTTGAGTTAAGGGAAATCTCTGCTCGGCTGTTTCCGCCCCAGTAAATGACCAGCTTTTGGAAGTCTGCTTGTCTGCACCCAGTTCCACAGCGGCTCTCCTCCATCGTTGGTGACCAGAACGGATTCTTACAAAATGGTCACGGCAGGGGGTGTGTTCACACTTACAAATGCTGAACCCACTAATTCAGGAGGAAAGGCACTGAGGTTCCAGCCCAAAGCAGCTTCTCACCTGCTGGTCACAAATTCCAGCACGTTCTCCCCACTGGAATGCAAGCAGGTACTCTACGTTTGAACAGGTTGACAGTGGCTGTATCACTTCGGGGGGCTGCCACACTGAGAAATTTTCATCGTACATGATCTTCAAGCAAACAAAAAAGGAGATTTCTAACTAAAAGCAGGCCGTGCCCATCAGCCTATCCCACTTTGCTGCTTCGTTTTTCTCCATAACACTTACCACCATCATATATAGTAGATTTTAAAATTTATAGTATAAAGATTGTCGATCACTATTTTTCTTTTTTTTGCCTGTGCTCCTGCATTGGTTTCCTGTGGCTGCTGTAACAAATCACCACAAACTTAGTGGCAAAAGCAATACAAATTTATTGTTTTATAGTTCTGGAGATCAAAGTCCAAAATGAGTCTTGCTGGTCTCACTGAAGTCAATGCGTCAGCAGGATTGCATTCTTTTCCAGAGGCAGAATCTGTTTTTTGCCTTTTCCAGCTTCTAGAGACTGCCGGCATTTTTTAGCTTCTGGCCCCTTCCATCTTCACATCACTCCAACTTTTGCTTCCGTCATTTCATCTCCTTCTCTTCCTCTCACTGACTCTGCTGTCTCCCTCTTTCATCTTTTAAGGATACTTGTGACTATATTGGCCCTACCAGGATCATCCAATTTAATCTCTGTGTTTCAAAGTCCACTGATTAGCAACTCTAATTTCATCTGCAATCTTAATTGCTCTTTATCACGTGACATACTCACAGATTCCAGGAATTAGGGCACGAACATCTTTGGGGGACCCTTATTCTGCCCACCACAGCCTCCTGTCCCCAAATGTAGGCTTCATGAAGGCAGGAATTAAAATACGCACGTGATAATGTCATTTCCCTATTTAGCCTCCTTTTCGGGGTGATGGTGCCTCAAAGCAGTGGAGATGCATGGGACACACCTCAGAGTTGCCAACCCAGAAGGTACGGCAGCTGGGGTGTGCATCTTCCAACTCCCATTGAGGACGATTTCTGCAGGTGTTGACTCCCCTGTGTTCCCGGCTGAAACAAGTCTTCAGGGGGAGCCGAAAGTGCTTTCAGAAGGACGTTGATGGCTCACGAGCACAGAGGGGATTCACTGGGGTAGCTACAACAGGTCTGTAGGTGGCTCACGGTGCCAGTCAGATCTGAATACGCTTACTTCTTGTGTAGGATAGGTCCATTTTACAGCGAACCGCTACAGCTCCATGCAAATCCGAAGCTTCCTGAAGATGCTTAGGCACTGCCAGGATGACTAACTCATCCCAGTTTGCCTAGGAATTTCCTGGTTTTCGCACCGAAAACTCCCCTCATTTCCAGGAAAACGGGGATGGTAGGGTCACCTATTTGGTACTGACTCATGGACAAAACAAGGATGAGATGAGCTAGTTAGTGACTTATAGGGCTCTGTTTAAAGTTTGCATCTCTCCTGGAGGCACTGGGGGCTGGCTTGTCTACACTGTTTATCCATGTAGAGAGTGATGCTGGACATCTGCTTTAACCAGTTCCACATCTTGGTCTGGCTCTGAAAGACTCAGCTCTAAACTGGCTGGTACCCCCAAAATTGAAATAATGTGCACACATCTTGGTGGTTCATAATTTGGAGACAAGTGCATCCTGCGTAACTGAGGAAGGGCCATGGGGGTCTGTGACTGGAGGTTTTTGGATCTCTCCTTGGTTGCCTCCATTTTCTCTTACTGTTGTGCTGTATCCTTCCCTTTATTAAAGCCACGTGTGACTATGCGGCACGTCTGTGAGTACTTTCAGTGACTGGATCCTGTGTGAGGGATGTGCTGTTCTAGGCTAATCCCTCACCTCTCCCTCCTTACACTCTCCAATGCCCCAGAAATAGGGCGTTTCTAGCCCTGTTGAATGTGCCAGGGTCATTCTTCGCTCTGGACCTTTGCAAGGATTTTGCCCTCATATTTCCAAATGCCTTTATTAGCCCCCCAGGCTTACAGAGCTGCCCTCCTCTGCTCTCAAAGCCCATGGTGCTGGCCTCCTGGCACTTACTGCATTGTTTCACAGATGCTTGTCCTCTTGCCCCAACCCCTACTGGACTGTCTTGGTCAGCTTGGGCTACCATTAAAAAAACCCACAGTCTGGGGGACTTGAACAACAGAAATTTATTTTCTCACAATTCTGGAGACTGGAAGCCTGAGATCAAGGTGTCAGCAGGGTTCAGTTCCTAGTGAGGGCTCTTTTCCTGGCTTACAGATGTCCACCTTCTTGCTGTGTCCTCACGTCTTTTCTCCATGTGTGCAAAGAGAGAGAGATTGAAAGAGAGACTGGGAGATCTACCTCCTCTTTTTTTATAAGACCACCAACGTTATCATTGTAAGACTCTACTCTTATGACTCCGTGTTACTGTAATTGTCTCCTAAAGGCCCTATCTTCAAACACAGACATCTTGGGGGTAAGGGCTTCAACATATGAATTTGAGGGGATGCAATTCAGTCCATAGCATAGAATGTAAGCTCCTTGAGGGCACAGACTGTGCCTGATTCATCATTGAGCTCCTGGTACATAAGTAGCAATAAATAAATATTTACTGAGTAAATGAATGAATGAACCGATGAGGATGTCAGAAGATTCTGGCTATATTCCTTCCAACACCTCTATGAGGTAGCGTGGCACGTACGACAGGTCTCGTTCATTCATTTCAACCTATTCCACCGGGTTTTCCTTTTCTGCAAAGGCTGGAGAGGTGAAAACTGCATTTTCCAGGCTGCCTTGCAAACAGGCTCCACGCATGACTCGGGATCGGCAGATTAGATGCAGCCAGGAGAGTGTTGGATTTGGAACAGGATTAAGTGCACAGAGAGCTGGCAGTCAGGGGCACCCATTTGTTTTGCTTGTGCAGATCCAGTAGGTGCAGAGAGGCCACCCAAAGCGTTCTGTCGCTGGAGGCAAAGGTTGACTCAGAGGTTCCAGCTGTGCAACTTCTTGATCCCAGAGCTTCCTGCTAGAGTGAAAGAGGCATCTCCCCTGCTGAGTTAGTTCTGCGTTATTATTCTGTGAGTCATTCCTCGAAGCCTCACCTGCAGCCTGCTTCTCCAGCCCTCTTGAAGATTTTGTAAGCACATAAATTTGGTATTAAATCCATTTCTGCTTGAGATAGCTAGACTGGTTCCTACAACTGTGAGTGGACCCTGCCTGAAGCCCATGGGGGGAACTGTCACACTCACTGCACAGATGAGACCTGAGAAGATGAACAGCCACTTAAGGACATAGAGGTCATAGGTGCCTCCGCTGGTGTTTGAACCCAGGAGTGACCCCCTTGAAGAAGAGGCCCATGGAGTGGTGCGGATCCTGAAGACACAGTGGACTGGGTGAGAGCTGGAGCATACATCAGCAAAGGGGAGACAACGGAGTGGGGACAAGAAGAATTAAAAGAACAAATGACCACAGACACCTGCACCTTAGAAGCTGGCTTAGTAGAAATGGAACATGAGGCCTGGGGATGCCACAGGCATGAGGGCAAGGAATGAAGCGTGGGGTACATGTGCATCCCTCTGGGCCAGGCAAGGCCTCGAGTTTCAAGGGACATCTGCTCCAGGTTTCAGATGTAAGGTTGATTCAAAGCTGTCTTGTGTTTCTGAGTTTCCCAGGAGCTAGTGGGTAGCGGTGGTGTGACTACGCTGGAATCTAGTGGCTGACAGTCCTCTTTCAGAGACACGCAGCTTAGAAATTCCCAGAGACCTAAAGCTGAGGGCTGGAGAGGGCAACCCCTCCCCCGCCCTTGGAAGAATTCACAGTGCCCCACCTGCAGGTTCCAGGACGTAGAGAATGGATTCTGAAGCAGAGCATGCAAACCCACCAGCATCAACCAGGAGCTGATGTAGCAGCGCATGACACCTGAGGCCAGGTGGATTTGATTGTTCCCCTGATGGTGGAGCTCAGGAATTTCATCATCCTCTGATGGTCCTGGACCTGACACCTCAGTTGTATTTGCAACAGGACTCAAACGACCCTAAGTGTGAGAAGAAAGAGGACTCTGATGATGGTGTGTCAATGATTGGTGCAGGTAACCTCCTGCAACACTGTATTTTGTTATGGGGCCATTTGCCAGAGTTGTTGAAGCCACTGTGAGATTTCTAAGACTGTAGACATCCTAGTGTTGATGTTGATAAAACTGATGTTGTGACACAATTTGAAAAAATGAACTAATAGCTTCTAACAAAGCATAACTTCTTTCCATCAGGAAATTGATGTCTAAGGCAGGGTTTCCTGAATTGGATCCAGTGACCACATGCATCTGATACTGGGGATGTGTGTTAAACACTCTGATTCCTGAGCCCAACCTAGACCTACTGAATTGAAATTTCCAGAAATGGTGCATTTATAAAAGACTTAGACGATTTCAATTCATACTAAAATCTGGAAGTCACTGTTTTTAGGCATTCCTGTCATCAGAATAATCTGAATAATAATAATAACCTGCATAGAGATGTCCCCACTTGCCCTGCATTTGGTCATCTTTTGATTCTTCACAATGTCCAAGGGTCTCAAAGCTTTGGCCTGAATTGGGGCTGAATCCAAAGACCCACAGAGCTGAGCTGTCAGTGTGGGGGCTAAAGGCCGTGGTGAGTGGAAAAGTTTCAGAAAAAGCACCAATAATGAAGATAAAGGCCTGGAAAGGCAGATGGGTTGGACAAAGGGAGGCCTGAGGCTGAGGACTCTGGATTTTATCCTTTGGTCAGAGGGGAGCTGTCCAATGTCTCTGAGAGGGCAGAGCAGTGGACTTCCTATGAGACACAGTGTTTTGCTGTGGTTGTTTTAAGAAAGGTGAGCTACGGACCTGGCCCCATGGTCAAGTTCACTCACTCCTCGTCGGAGGTCCAGGGTTTTGCTGGTTTGGATCCTGGGGGCGGACATGGCACCACTCATCAGGCCATGATGAGGCAGTGTCCCACATAGCACAACCAGAGGCACTCACAAGTAGAATGTACAACTACGTGCTGGGGGGCTTTGGGGAGAAGAAGAAGAAAAAATAAAATAAAATAAAAAAGAAGGGCGAACTAGCATTTTTGCCCCACCTCACTCCCAAGCTGCTTCATAAATTCTTTTTATTGTGAGTTACATATTAGATATAAGAGAGTATAAAATATACGCACATATGGTTCATGAGTAATAAAGCAAATATCCGTGTATCTACCACCTAAATTCATAAAGAGATCTTTCCAGTAACTTAGAAGCTCCAGCATATCCTCCCTGCTCACACTCACTCTCCCAGCCTAGAGGTGACCCCTATTTTGATGGCACAGAGGAGGGATCGGGGGGCCACATAGTGGAAGGTGCAGGCGAATGTAGCTGAAGGACTTCCCAGGAAGAGTGGCTAGAACTTCCCTTTGGGACGTTTTTGCTGATGGTACTGCAACATACCTGCACAGGCAGACCCGAACCTGCATCCAGTGGGCACTCTCACTTGTTTGGGGTAAAAGGTGTTTTCCGTACACTTGCATGGGTCCGTGGAGGAGAATAGCCACCAATGGTGAGACATGAATGCATTGGAGACCTCAGGGGAGACAGGAGTATGAAGCACAGGTCCCTGTATCGGGATGCTGTTGGCCATAAATAGCAGATTGCCCAACTCAGACTGGCTCCAACAAGTGGCTTCCTGATTGACTCACCTAACGGTAACTGTAGGTCTAGGACCCCAGCCCCCTCTCCCATAGTTCTCTTGACTCTGCCCTTCCATGAGATGGAGGCAGTGCTCTAGATCACTTCCAGGCATGACAACATCCTAAGGAACAGGAGAGTGTTTCCTTCTGTGGTTTTCTCTAAGAGCAAAGGATTTTTCCCAGAGTCCCCCCAGCAAACCTCCTTGCACTTCCGTTACCCAATGGGTCCATGGCTGAACGAATCTTTGGTGTGAAAAATACCACCTGTGGATTGACTCAGGCTCAAGTTCTTGAATCCATTGCTGATGGGGACATGAGATCACCATGACCAGCTTAGATTAATGAGACTCAGCCCTGGAGTGGAGGCCACCATTACCATGGGAATGATTGTTATCCCTGGAAAATTATCAAGATATCAGTGAGCACGTTGGACTTCTCTCCAGATGAAAGATAGGGGGTTCATGTCAATTTTAGGTTACAAATGTTATAACAAAAAAATTGAATATGTATTCATTTATTTCATCCTCCAAGCCCCTTTCCATTACCGTTTAGCATCTCACCAAATACCTCAAGCAAACAAGTCTGATTAATAGGACACAGCCATCCTCTCCTGATAGGACAAAATCAGCCTCTTCATACGCTTTCCCCTGAAGAGCTCTGAAGAGTGATAGTTTAATAACACGCCAAAGGAAGCATCACATCGCTACGATATAAAAAACTGGATGGAGCCCTAGGGGTCAGAACCTAGAGATGATGGTCAGAGTGGACTATCCTGAGGGACTCGGGGGTTTAGGAACAGCCTGGGAGAAGCAGCAGCTTTCAGGGAACGCTAGAACTCTGCTCCTGGAGACCTGTTGGAGACCAGAGCAACAGAGATCTGTCACCCCCCTCTCGCCTCACTTGCAAGTCCCACTGCAATGTGGGGAAGAGGTATTATATATCCGTATGTGTATGTTTTACTGTTTTCTCTATCTTGCTTCTTTCACTTAATACTACCTCCTGGAAATCAATCCACAGGTGTACAGGGAACTATTCCTCCTTCATTTCTACATCCCACTGTGCACCTGTGCCCTAGTTTACTCAGCCAGTTTCTATCTTATTGAACCAGTTCCCTGTTGATGGACATTTGGGTTGTTTCCTGCCCTTTGCTATTGACAACAGTGCTTCTGTGACCAGCCTTGTGAGTAAATCTCCTCTGTATTTTGCCCTTATATCTTTGGGAAAGATTCCCAGAAGTGGGATTTCTGGGTCAAAGGGCAAATGCAGATATAAATTTCCTGGATAATCCTACTCTGTAGTATCATACCATTTGAGTCACAAGGTTTTATGTCTCTCTCTCTTACACTGGTCAACCAGAAGCTTTATGTTTAACTTATTTGTACAATGTCTCACTGAGTTAGAGAAGAAAAATCCAGTCTTTCTGTGTGTTTCTTTTACTTTCACGCAGAACACTTCTGACAGTTCTGATCATTAAATGTGTGGGTTTGTCTTTTGCCCCGTGCCAACCGCTCCTGTGGCACCAGCTAGGTGTCCTATAATTTAACTCAATTCTGACACTATCTACCTGGAGGTAGCACCAAATCCTTGTAGGAGTGAGGTTCAGGGCTCACTCCTACAAGACTTCCCCCTCCACCCCTGCTTCAGATGCCAGTCGCAAGTGCAGATTGTTGCCTGAGCTTCTGACCTATTAGCTATAAATCAGAGGTTCCCACGACCCCCTCCTAGCTTTGATTAATTTGCTAGAGCAGCTCACAGAACTCAGGACAACAGTTCAACTTACACTTACTGGTTTATTATAAAAGGACATGATACAGGATTCAGATGAGCATCCAGATAGAAGAGATGCATAGGGCAAGGTATGTGGGAAGGGGCACAGAGTCTTCATGCCCTCTCCAGGCCCACCATTCTCCCAGCACCTCCACGCGTTCACCAACCCAGAAGCTCTCCGAACCCCACACTATTGGGATTTTCATGGAGGCTTCCTCACGTAGGCATGATTGATCATTAACTCCATTTCCAACCCTTCTCCCTTCTCAAGAGGATGGGGGGCAGGGCTGAAAATTCCAAGCTTCTCATCATGGCTTGTTATTTCCAGTGACTAGCCCCCATTGGGAGCCCACCCAGAGATACCTCATTAGAACAAAAGACACTCCTGTCACCCAGGAAATTATAAGGGTTTCAGGAGTGCTGTGCCAGGAACCAGGGGCAGACACCGCTCAAGAGAAAAACCATGTTGACAGACTAAAATTTTAGTTCCTATTATAGGTTTCACTCAATGTGTCCATGAAACAGTGTCTTTATTAGTGTATGACAATAAGCCAATTTGGCTACTTAATTATTAGGCACTTACAAAGGTGCCCTAATGCCATACACTGGGAAATGCTAATGGCTGGCTATTTCAGCTCATTAACATATTTGCACCTTGAAATTATTTCTTTTTTTTCTTTTTTTAAATATTTTTCAATCCTGGTTTTCTTTTTTTCTTTTTAAGATTGGCACCTGAGCCAACAACTGCTGCCAATCTTTTTTTTTTTTTTTTCTGCTTTATCTCCCCAACCCCCACCCCGTACACAGTTGTATATCTTAGTTGCAGGTCCTTCTAGTTGTGGGATGTGGGACACCACCTCAACGTGGCCTGACAAGCAGTGCCATGTCCATGCCCAGGATCCGAACCCTGGGCCGCTGCAGCAGAGCGTGCGAACTTAACCATTCCGCCATGGAGCCGACCCCCAAAATTATTTCAATAGAAAAAAAATGCATGCTGTCCCCAGGGGGCAGAATTCTGGTGCTGGAGTGTTCTCTGAGGGCATTACAAGTCCCTCAAGTCCTATAGGAAAGGAAAACTCCCTCCTGCACTGGATGTTGAATTTCCTCCTGCGTCCAGTCCCCTCTTAGCTTAGTCCCACAGGTCCAGCCAGGACTCCAGATCCTCTTTGCCTCCCATCACCTCCAAAAAGAGTCAGCTGAGGGCCAGCTCCTGGAAAAGTGGGAAGGCTTTTGGTTCCATTTATCTGGGCATAGTGGAGGCATGCCACCCTGTCTGATACAGATAGGTGTGTCATAAATTCCATGGGCTGACCCCCCAAATCAACCAGTTTGGGCCCCATGATCTAGGGCTTTGGGGAACAAGTCAAGGTTTCAAGTTCCTGGAGGTTGAGCCCCTGCCAAGAACCCCTTCGCAGGTGGATGAGTCTTGAAAGGAGGGCTCACACACCTTGGATATATGATCTGTCCTCTGTGACGGCACTTGGCGGCCTCGGGAGAAAACAGGAATTTTGACCTCTCGGAGCCTATGGATTCCAGGGAGAGATCAGGTGATCGACTCCCTCAAAAGCTTCCCTGTAGAATAAATACGTGTCACAGGTAAGTCCTGGAACAAAACAAAGTTCCCTGAAACCAGACCACTGTTGGCCCCAGGAAAGATTAAACCTTCCGGGTGAGCTTTTTTAAAGAAATAGGGTGCATATCAGCTGTGTCAATTTCACAGGAAGGGACTATCAGGCAGTGCAGTGTTTTGATAAAGATGCCACCAATAAATAAAGATTTGTTAAGAAGATGAGTCGTCAGAAAAATCCAGAGTTTACAAATGAAGTTCAGAAGCGATAAAAGTTTGGAAAGCTGAATTGCTAACCTCTTTTAAAAAATTAATTAAATATTATTATTGAATTGGGAAAAAGAATTTTTAACATTTAATGTTTAAAAGTTTTAATATAATTAATTGAAGGTACGGGATTCAAAAGTCAAAGCCCCACTAAAAAGGTATTCACAGAGATGACTCACTCCCCGCCCCCCATCCCCTGCCCAGTACCTATATCTTGTTATTTTTCCTGAGTTGAGTCACCAGCCGGCTGCAGCCTTTCTGGGAATGTGGGAAAGGAAAGGAGAGAAAGGCTTGATGAACACGACCCTCCCCTTCCAGTTCTGGCAGGGAAGCGGCATCTTTCAACCAGGCTCCTTTCCCTCCAGAGCTGGCAGGGGTCACCCTTACCTTGGTGAAGGGCGGAACCTCTTGGCAAAGGGGAGCGAGGCCCCGGGACTGATTGCTGAAAATCGAATCATTGCCAATTGTTTCAAGTCTACATTTGCTATAAGCTAAAAAATCTCTTTAAGGGAAGGAGTTGAATTTTGGGAGGGTAGAAACCTCTGGTCTAAAAAATTTTAAATAAAACAACCATCCCAAATCACCCCATTCCAGAGCTCATGCCAACCAACAGTCTATAGTCAATGCCAAGTTTTGTGGAGTTTTTTTGGTGAGGAAGATTAGCCCTGAGCCAATGCGGGGTTTCTCAATGTGGGCACAATTGGCATTTGGGGCCAGATCATTCTTTGCTGTGGGGGGCTGTCCTGTGCCTTGTAGGATGTCGAGCAGCATCCCTGGTCTCTACCCACTAGATACCTCTAGTACTCTCCCAAGCTGGGACAACCAAAAGTGTCTCCAGATTTTGCCAAATGCCCCTGGGCGGCAAAAGGGCCCCAGCTGAGAACTACTAGTGGGAAACCACAGCCCCACAGTTGGGTGACCCTTTTCAGATGTCCCCTACCTCCCCCTTACTCTTCGATATTGAGCCCAGTGCAAATGTTCAGGCCCTAGACCTCCAGGTTGGAGCCCTCCACTCTTTAGAAAGCTGTTGCATCTGATCCGTAGAGAAGGGTGGCCAATGCCCTCTCCTGGACCACAGCCACATCCTCCTAACTCATCTTCTGCAAGTGCTTTCTCTAGAAGCACATCAGTTCATACCAGTCCCCTGGTGGACAGCCCTTCAGGTACCTCATTGATCTTTGGATAGAGCCCAGACTTTCTGACGGGGCTCACAGGGTCCCCATCAACAGCTAGTCCTTGCTCCCTCTCTAGAACCTAAGCCCTTCACCAGCTCGCCCCCGGCACCCCTCCACGCTGTGTTCCATTCACACTGAGACGATTTGTTTTTCTTGGCGTACTTCTTGCTCTCGGTTTTCCCCATGCTCTTTCCTCTGCCTGGAATGCTATCTCCCACCTTCTTTTTGGCCAGCTAAACTTCCAGTCTTCCTTCAGTTACCTTCAACCTGACCAGGCTTCACTCCAAAACTACTCAGTGCCAGATCAGGGTTGGGTACTCCTCCAACATGCTCCTGGACATGTGGCCCTCTCCTCAGGGAATATTTACTTCTCCAGGTTGTAACTGCTTGTCTAATTGTCTGAGGCCTCCTAGGGCTGGGGCTCCATTAGGCATAGGCTATGAAGCCTTGTCACCCCGGGTCCCCAGCCCCAGCACAGTGACTGGCATGTCAGCAGGTCTCGGGGCGTATCTGCTCAATATGTGCACACACTGTACAGTGCCTGGCACTAGGCACATGCTTCCCAAATATTAGGAGGGGTCAAGTTCACAGACTGGAGCCAGGCTGTCTAGGTACATGGCTGCTCTCTGCTGTTTTCTGATTGGGTGTCCTTGAGCAAACTCCTTACCTTCTCTCTTCCGGTCTTTTCACCTTTATTGTGGGGTGGTGAGAAGTATTTACCTAAAGGATTATCATAAGAATCGTATGAGTTAGTATGTGTTATGTGCTTAAGAGTGCTTGGCAGACAGTCAGCACTACCTTTGTTGTTAGAGTTTCTGAAGACTCAATGGAACTTACAGTAAGAGGATAAGAATTTTGGTAAGAGGGGGACAGTGGATGGTTGAGATGAAGGGGGGATGGGAGACAAGGTAGGCTGGGAGTCTTCATGTCAGTAAAAGAGAAAACCAATAGCCTGGAATTCTTAAGAATAATATTAGGACCTCAGAGAGGAGTGCAGAAGAGGGTGGGAAGGTTCCAGAAGCTCACTCATTTTTACAATTATTTGGGGTCCAGGAATGGAGAATGAAACTCTCTTTCTTCCTTCCCTCCTCTCCTATTTGGCCCTCTCTCCCCAGGTCTCACATGAGGAAGCTTCTCTGGTCACCTGATCAGCATTTATCACATCGTTTCCATGAGAAAAATGCATTTCAAGTTCCTACGTTTCCGCTTGTCAACACATCCATTAGAAAAGAAGGGACTGCCAGTTGTATGAAACCGTGGTGCATTTGGTTGAAATGGAAAATTCAAATCTGCCTTGGAGGCATTTCAAATTCTCCATATTTATGCCATGGGACAGTGAACTAAAACCTGAATTCTCCTTCCACATTTTCAGTTTGCATTCACAGGTCTGGAGTTAGAAACAACCCGGTGTGGTGCCAAGCCTAGGTTTTAATGTCTAGAGGGGAAACAACTGCGAACTTCTGAACAAGGTTATCCTGGCTTCTGAGAAGCCAAGAATTGGAAGAGTGCTTTGATTCTTGAGCCTGCTTTCAGAAGCTCATCCTGACCTTGACTGATTATTCGAGCTCATGCAGTTGCAAATGCAATGGAAACAATGGGGTTATTTGGCAGCTGTTGAGTTAATTTGGTTGTTTGAACAATTAAATCAAGCAGCCAGACAGCAAACATTTGCCTGAAACCTGTGCTAGGCGCCCTGGGACAAAGCGAGGAAGGGCAATGGCAGTTCTACAGGTCAACCGTGCTGTCCCAGAGACCTGAGTCAGACTCCTGGCTCTGCCTCTTTCTAAGGTTATTTGTTGCCTCTGAAACTCAGTCTGCTCATCTTTAAAAGGGGGATGGTAATTTCAGCTACCTCACAGAGCTCTGAAAGGATGGAATGAGATGATCCACACGCGGAATTTAGCACACGAATGTGTCACTAGGCATTAGCTGTTAACGTTACTCCCTCTGTTTTGGAGTTCAGGAGCAGACAGAAGGATCCTACCAGGGGAGAGAGCTAATTAGCAAAAGCCCCTTGATGGGCCTTCTGGTTTTGGAATAATAGCTCTCGGCGTAGGCAGATGGGGCCGAGGCAGGAAACAGAGAGTGGGCTAAATTGCTTTGTACAACAAATGAGTAGGGATCTGGGGGAATCCAAAAAGAATTCAGGACAGGGGGAAGAATTCAGGACGAGGCCAAGAGGAAGAGTGGGCGGGTGTTACAAGCTAACGGTGTAACCAGTGAAAATTCCGGGAGCTGGGGATGGCCTAAAGCCCTTAAGAATCTTTATGTCTAATTTTCAACTTTTTGTCATTTTTTTTCCCTGTTGTGGCTCTAATGTAACCAACCCCCAACCACTGCTTATCATTAGCCCCAAATCTTAAGTAAACATCTCCCATGTCATGGAGCTATGCGTCCTAATTTGTTAGAACAGTCCCGTGGTTTACGCCTGTAACCCCAGCATAGTTACTTTTGATTTTTACTGAGTTTGGCTATAAATTGTGTCCTAACTATGCCAACTACCTTTTGTGAGGTTATGTGTTTCAAAAACCAAGGAAAAGACACTGGGCTCACCTGGGCTGCGATGAAGAGGATGGGAGAGCAGGGCGGGTGGAGACAGGGTTGGGGTGGGACAGACAGAGGCACCCAGAGCCAGAGGTGACCAGGGGAGACGGAGTGGAGGCAACGAGAAAGATGCTGGGCTGCCCTCTGTGCTCAGGATGAGGCTTCTGGTTACTTACATCTTTGGGGAGAGCTGGAAGATGGTGGATATTCAGGCAACTAGTGCATGGGTGACAGTTGACTTTTTAGGTAAATTTACATACATTGAAATGCAAAAATTCCATCAGCCTCCCCAAAACCTGTGTGTCCCTTTGTCTGCAATTCTGACCCTACTCCCTGCCGCCACCCCCCCCTCCCCCGCCAACTGTGGATGTGTTTTCTGTCTTTATGGTTTTGGCTTTGAAATAGTGTCATATAAATGGGATCATACGGCATGTAGCCTTTTGACATTGGTTTCTTTCATTTTCATAATGCGTTTGAGGTTCATCCATGCTGTTGGTGGATCAGTAGCTTATTCCTATTTCTTACTGAGAAGTAGTCCGTGTATGGATATACCACAGTTTATCCATTCCCCAGTTCAAGGTCGTTTAGGCTGTTTTCATTAACTGTATAATTTTGACAAATCAATATGCCTATGTAACTTGCACTCCTCTTAAGACATACATATATGTGCATCTGAAATACCACTGAGAAACAAGTTCTAGTTCAAGGGTTCCTAATCTCTTCTGAGGTATGGGTCCCTCTGCTAGTGTGGTGAACTCATCTCTGAATAACGTTTTTAATGCGTAAAATAAAATGCATAGGATCCCAAAGGAAGTCACTTACATTGAAACACAATGATCAAATGTTAAGAAGAAATTGTGATGTGGTAGCATATGTATTTCTTTACGAACACATCAAATAAAATCCCAGGCAGGTCTAATATCTATTGAAATTTCCAGGTAATGATGAGTGTAAGTGGCACTTTGAGATAACTCACTTCTGGAATGAGATATACAAATATCTGTGATTTTTATTGGGGACAAAGTCACGGACACGATAATTACTACTGTTGTTTGATTCTCACATTCATAATTGAAGGAAATGATGTTTCAATTTGAGGTTCATAAATATAAAAATATTTTTTCCCATGAAGTCCTGAATTCTATCCATATAACCTGTGGGGACTTGGATTCTGGCATCTTGCTCTAATTAGATCATGCAGCTCATTTTGTTGGTACAACCTTAAAAAGGGAGGAGAATCAACTCCTTGTTGCTGACGTCCATACCCACTGAGATGGAGCCGGGTCCTTTTCTCTGCTGGTTCACAGCTGTTGATGAGTGTATAACCTACCTATTTTAAGCACGTACCTGATCCCTAGTCATTTCTGTGACTTCAGAAACTGCTCAGCTTACAGCAGCCTAACAATTATGCCTTCATGTCCCATGAAAGAGAACAAAGCCCCCAAAGTCCTCGGAGAGGTGGACCGTCTAACGCGATCTCCACAAGGAGACCTGCCACCTGCATTTATAGCAGTGTAAACGCTCTTAAAGCAAAAGGGTGGGTGGAGGTGGGGGGAAGGCAAGAAGAATTTAGCTTGCGGTAGAAAAATACAACCTGTATTTTGTGAGCTCTGAGTTTCTATTGAAACATGAGCCCGGTTGATTCTGGGAAAATTCAACTTCCTGGTCTGGAGACGGGCTTAAAAACCAGCTTTCAAGTTTTACGTGTATCAAATGCTCCTGCACTCACCCAACGGGCTTTTTTCAGATGTAATGAATATAAGTGCACCAGAGACACAGACAAGTAATCCTTAAAGACACTGAGATTTATGAGGAGAAAAAAATGTCCAAAAAATAAAATCTTTACTAAATAGGATTGCTTTGAAGTTTAGCTTTTCACCCTTTTTCTCACACCTCCAAAAAAATCTAGGACTTTCCCCTTCCTACCACGTGCCTAAACTGTTTTTAGTCCTACCAAATTCCTTATTTGCTTCCTCACCATAAAAACTCATATGGTCAGAAAATACCTTGATTGTATTCTTTCACCCAAGGTCCCAGCTGGGTTAACTCCAGGGAACTGTCAAAGATGCTCTACCTGAATAAAAATAGATTTCCTGAATGAAAAATAGATTTCTTACTTGATCTTGGGTGCCCTAAAAATTTAATGGGTGCAAAGCTTTTATTTCTCAAGTAGAGATAGGACTGAAAGCGCTAATACCCTTTAGCGTAGTAGCTCATTGACCCGAGTTCACATCCTCATGGCTGTCTCCCCAATCCTAGAAGACTGCAAGACGTTCCTGTGGAACCTATGGAACGGACACCAGGGCCTCAAGTCTGACGGATCAGACAAACCACTTCCGGAGACAGGGCGTAGAGATCTTTCATTCTGACATGCTTCCCCGTCATTCTGAGGCACAGCTGAGGTTGGACCCCACTGGCTTTGAGCACCAAAAGTCTGATGAAGAATGCCTCATGTCTGCGTGTCCACAGCTTATGGGTGTTGTTCACACAGACTTCTTGTTTGGGTCCAAACAACCTTGTGAGGGCAGGGCAGAGTTCACCTCCCGAGAGTACAGGTTGGGGAAAAATGTCCCGAGGTGTTTAGGACTCATCCAAAGACACCCAGGTGCCAAGCGCAAGGAAAAGAGAAAGAAAGAAGGGCTGGGTCTGCCCTCAGCTTATTTTGAAATTTTGTTTAGAGGCAATCTTAGATGTTAACAAATGCCATGAGTGTCATCTGTGAAATTCAGGGACTTAAATATGAAATGGAATTTTAAAAAAAGCAGTCTTTCATTTAGAAATGCAGTCGGGAGCCTTCCAAAGGAGGGCTGTGTTGGATGTTAAGGGTGTATTTTTTTTTCTTGGTGGGAGAAGCTGCTATCCTCAGCAGAGGAAGGGCTGGTCAGTTATCTGGGACTCACTGAAAGGTGGGTGCAGAGGGGGTTGGCCTGGGTTACCTGAGGACGGTAGAGTAAGAGTGGTTTTGTTTTGAGGGTTAAAAAGGAGCTAGCCTACTCTAGAGGAGGCACCGTGGGGTGCTGGTACTGGGTTGCATTCAAACCTCAGACTCTTGGGACCAGCATGGACCCTGGGAAGGGGCCGGGTGTCCAACCCACAGAGGACTGTCTGAGAGCTGTGATGTGGGGCACTCCCTCAGAGGCCATGGAATGGGGTTGTCTCCCCTCCAAGCTTTACCCCCTGAGGCTCGGTGGGGACTGGGATGAGGCCTCTCTGCAGAAGCAAGAAGGGTCCCTGGCTTGAGCACCAGCATGAGTGAGGGTAGAAAACCAGAGCAGTTTCTCACTCCTTTGGCATGAGGAGGCTTCTGGGGTTCTTGGGTAAATCAAATGAGAGGGAGGCCCAAGAAACAGATACCTGACTTCCTCTTAATGAGACAAACGAGTCCTTGGAAAGAAAAATGAGAGGGCTGTGTTTCGGTCTTGACTTTATAGACAGTTCAGAAGCTAAGTCACTAGTTCACCTCCACCTGGGCATGAACGACAGAGTAACTTTGCCAATGAAAACATCTTTGATGGTTGACTGACTGAATGAATGAGTAAGACACTTGCTCCCTAAGAAAAAACGTTGGCTGTGCAAACAGTCCTAAAGCATCTAGTCAACTTAGACAGCAAGTCAAGTCAGTTCAATCAAAGTAACATTCATTCATAGACCAAGTGGTTATGGAGAGACTCCTGTGGACCGGGCACTGTTCTAGGTGGTGACCAGACACCAGTGAACCAGAGGTGTGCTCCCGCCCTCCCCTAATGGGGAGATAGACAACCAACAAAGAGAATAGAGCTGGGTAGGAGGATGGAGAGGGAGGTGTGGACGGGCAGCTGTTTTCACAGGACAGTCAGGGAAGGTGGCCATGAGGAGGCGATTTACGTTCTTAAAAGAAATCAGAACGTGAGCCATGTGGAGAGAGGGGTAGGGAGCTTCCGCCAGGGGGCCTGGTTTAGATCCAGTGTAGGACAATGATGGGGGACAGCAAGGCAGGAGAGGGAGTGGGAGGCGATGCCAGGTTACACACGCAGAGCGTCAGAGCCCCTGGAAGATCTTTGGATTTAGTTCTAACTGTAAAGTGAAGCCATTGGAAGGAGTCTAGTGGGGGAGTGACCTTATTTGGTTTGCATTTTTAAAGGATGACTCAAGTTGTGGCGTTGAGAACAGACCTAGGGACAAGCGTGGAAGCAGGAAGAAGAGTTAGGATGCTCTTCTAGTGGTCCAGGCTAGAGATGGAGATGGCTTGGACCATCATGTGATAAGCTAGTAAGAAGGAAGCCAGGGTGACACATCTGGTCCAATGCTGCCCCAGAACCCCACCTGCTGCTCTGACACGTTAAGAGGGCCAGGCACCGTAGGCCTCCACGTCACTTGTTTTTCAAATTCGTCTGCCAAGAACACCTTTGGCATTGAGATCTTTCCAGAACATCTTTTTATTGTTTTTAGGCTGTAGTACAAGGTTGGAAAAATACACTGCCTCTCACTGTTGCTCCCAGTGGGCCAACTGTTAACATGCTGAAGAACAGGAGACCTCAGATTCTGGGGCTCCCAGTAGGCTCTGTTTTCAAGAAGAAATAAATAAACAAAAAGAAAAGAAAAGCCTATTTAAAAGAGAACAGAATTTAGCAGTAGTGTTTGGAAGGCTGGCAGGGGCCAAGGGAGGGATTTGGGTAGCGGCCTTCATGGTGAACCTGTGTGAGGAAGGCTGTGGTCCAGAGCCAGCGACTGGCACAGGGAGGGAGACGGGCTCCCAAAAGAGAGCTCTACACAAAAGTGCAGCACAGTCTCACTTACATGCGGAATCTGAAAAAGCCGCATTCTCAGAAACAGAGAGTAAAGTGGTGGTTACCGGGGGCTGGGGAGGGGGAAATGGGGAGATGTTGATCAGAGGGCACAAACTTCCAGTTATAAGATGACTAAGTTCTGGGGATGTGATGTACAGCATGGTGACTACAGTTCATAACACTGGATTGCATCCTTGAAAGTTGCTAAGAGAGGAGATCTTAAATGTTCTCACCACACGAAACAAAAAGGTCATTATGTTAGAGGATGGAGGTGTCAAGTAACCTTACCGTGGTAATCATTTTGCAATATAGGTGTGTCAAATCACATATTGTACACCTTAAACTTACACAATGTTATATGTCAGTTATATGTCAATAAAGCTGGGGAAGAAAAAGGGGAGCACAAAAACTTACGTCATGACCCTCAGGGATATTTATATTTCTATCTCCAGCAGGATTGTTATGGCTGCTCCTGGTGTCAGAAGTGAAGGTAACGTGAGAATGAGAAGCCAGCTTGTCATGACAGCTACATACGCTCCCACCCCCGTCCTTCTCCTAGGGCTGACCACATTCTATCTGAAGCCCACAACACTCCGTCTTTCCTTTGAGATTATAGACTATCTTTCCAGAAGGGGTTTCAGCAAGTGGTTGGTGATAAAATTCTGGAGACTTCTCCTCCTCCTCCCCCCACCAACAGCCGCTTCCTCTTCCTCCTTCTCCTCCTCCTCCTCTTCTTCTCTTTATCTCTTTTTAAAAATTTCCTTTATCATCCAACAAGCATTTGTTCAAAATCTAGTTTGTTTTAAGAAAACTGCAAGAGCGTGTGGAAAGAGAACAGAGAAAACTCTCACTAGCTAGATGAGTTCAAGGTAGGGGGACCACATAATTCATTGTCCAAATTAGGATGCTTTTGAGAGTGACAGGGCACGCTCTTATGATCACACTGCTGAGACAACAGGCATAACCCAGGACTGTCACGGGCTAAGCGGAATGAAGTGTTACTCTGGTTCTCTGTGGCTCTTCCAGCCCTTTAATATACCATCCTGTCAAGACTCAATAACTCTGCCCTCTGCGACAAGACTAACAGCCAGGTTGTAATGTTAACAATAACAAGAGCTGTGCTGAGTACGGTAAGGACATTCTCTGACTTAAAACTCACAATGAAAACGGTCCTATTACAACACCCACTGTTCTAGATGAAAAACTTAGTCAAGATCACACAGGTAATACAAGGCGAAGTGGGATTTAAATCAGGCAATGTGACCTGGAACCCATCCATTTCACCACGGCATTGTTCACGTTGTGTAATGTTCTCATTGTCTCGCAGGATGCTATATGGTGCTTGAGTCCCTGCCTCCCAGGTTCAGCCTATTCTGCAGCGACACCCTGCTTCTGACTCTAGTATATCTTTAAAAGGAACTGAACGAAGCCAGGCAGGTTTGGGGCCATTCTTAGGTGAGCAGGAAGAGCTGTTTGAAGAGAAATCTTTTGTTCTGCCATCAGTGCATCCTGTGATCTGAATGTTATCAGTACATCATCATCCCAAGGTCTCTTCCGAAAGGAGCAGAGACCAGCTAGAGAAAGAGGGGATCTCTGTGGAAACGAGTCTGTTCATTCTGGAAAAACAGCAAAAACAACAAACCTTTAAATTGTTTATTTATAAGCCCTTGAGGTTTTCTTTGTAATCCCTGAATTGCCCTGCTTCATGATTCCTGGTAATATATGGTAGGAAAACTATGATTACTAACAGCTACTTAACTATCAGTACTTTTGCCTCTTGCCTCCCATCCTTGAATTTGTCACCTATGTTTAACACTCCTTGGTATTTAAATAGCTAATCTGGTGCTGGCTGCCAGAGTTAACAACGTGCAAATCTCACCTTCACGACTCTGTTTATTCTGTATTTCCTTTTGTGTTCTTTATATGAACTGACTCGGCCTTTGCTAATGATTACAAGTATTCGCTGAAGTATTCACCAAAGTCAGTAGATAAGAATTTCTGTGAACAGTGTGTCTTGTGACACTAGCTTGTCCCCTGTTGAATAAAACCAACTGAGAACAGTATTTTTGAAAACTGGTTCAGGTTGATACATATGTATATGAAAGCATGCCTGTATTCATTCATTCAGTAAATATTTATCGAGCTTCTCCTATGTGCCCAGTCCTGTTCTAGGCAGTGACAAGCAAAAACCGATGGAACCACCATCCCAGTGGGGTGAAACAGGGGAGAGAGAGAATAAGTAAGTAAAATATATTAGATGTCATATGGAAATAACTGCTTTGGGGAAAAATAAGGCAGAAAAAGGTGACAGAGAGTAGGAGTGTGTTTTAAATAGAGTGTTTATCCATATTCATGGCAGCATTACTCAAAATAGCCAAGATATGCAAACAACATAAATGTCCTTTGATGGGTGAATGGATAAAGAAAATGTGGTATACACACACAATGGAATATTATTCAGCCTTAAAAAAGAAGGAAATCCTGCCATTTGTGGTGACATGGATGATCTGGAGGGGATACACTAAGTGAAATAAGCCAGACACAGAAAGACGAATACTGCATGATCTCACATATATGTGGAATCCAAAATAGTCAAACTCATGGAAACAGAGAGTGGAATGGTGGTTATCAAGGGCTTGGGGGAGCGGGAAATGCAGAGATGCTGGTCAAGGGTGCAAAGTTTCAGTTACATGAGATGAATAACTTTTGGAGATCTAATGTACAATAATGTGACTATAGTTAACAATATTTTATTGTATATTCTAAGAGGGTAGATCTTAGGTGTTATCACCACAAAAAAATTAAAATAAAACAGAATAGGGTGCTTAGAGAAAATAGCTCACGAAAGACCTCAACAAGGTAAAGGGTGAGCTACAAAGATATAGAGGGCACCCAGGCAGGAGAATGCCCAGTAAATTCTAGAAACCATCGAGGCTGGTTGGTTAGGAGCCAATGAAGCCAGAAAGAGATTGGGGTGCTTGATTTCATAGGACCTCGTACTTGGTGTGTAAAGACTTGACTCTTTCTTGGCGCGAGACAGGAAACCTTTGAAAGGTTTCAAGCATAAAAGTGGCATGGGTGGACTTGTGATTTCAAAGGAGGATCCTCTGGCTGTTGGGTGGAGAACAGACTGAGGGAGGGCAAGGGAAAAGAAGTAAGACCAGTTAGGAGGTGATGGGGGCCTGGGTCAGTGTGGTAGCAATGGAAGTAGAGAGAAGAGATTGGATTCTGGATATATTCTAAAAAGTGGGGACAACAGGATTTACTGGAAGTTTGGATGTGGGCATGAGAGAAAGGAGTTAAACTTTTCAGTGTGTGCATGCACATGACTATTTGTCTATATAAAGCTTAATATTATCCAAAGGCATTTAGCTAATTGTTTACTTATTTATTTTTGCTCCACTCCAAAGCCAAAGAAGGGACCTTCTCAGTCTTATTCATTCCTGCATGCCCAGTGTCTAGAACAGTCTTTCTTGCTCAAAAATGGAGAAAGTGTTTATTGTGGGTAATGGCATTCGAGAAAAACTGTAAAGAGCTCGGTTATTGTCTGTCTTTCTTATTTTCAGCATTGAGCCTGTATTCATTTAACAATAATACATTTTGTTTACTTATAGAAAATCCAAGAAATTTTCAGAATTATATAACATAAAATTGTTTTAAATTCCTTCTTAAGACTATCACTAAAAAGTGAGAGATTCTGCATTCTACAGATGGAATGATGTTATTTTGAGAGCCAATGTCATGAGCAAATGAATCCAAACAGTATAAAGGAATAAGTCCAAATCCTATAGAATAAAAATCTTGCGTGATACACAGGATTGGGTACCAGGACAAAATTTATTAGTGTTGGCTTTCTATTCTTTTTTTTTCCTCCTCAAAGCCCCAGCACATAGTTGTATATCCTAGTTGTAGGTCATTCTAGTTCTTCTATGTGGGATGCCACCACAGCATGGCTTGATGAGCGGTGTTACGTCTGCACCAGCAGTGGAAGCAGAGCGCTGGAACTTAACCACTCGGCTGCGGGGACCAGCCCTTAGTGTTTTGTCCTACGAGGACACTACTGGGGCCAGCTCTCAGCCAGCCAGTCAACTGGATGGAGTCTGCATTGATTAGTTAATCACGTCTCGGCTCAATTCAAAAGGAGCTTTTTCTAGAAATGCCTACCTTCCTTTAATCGGGATGTTTCTATCAACTTTGCCTGAATTAAAGTTTATGGAATATTATTATTCACATAAGTATGTGCCTTTAATTTGTTTGGTTTTTTTGTGTGTGTGTGAAAGTTGAGCCTTGGAGACCACTTGTTATTAAGAGCAAACTTACAGACGTAACTAATCTTGGATGTTTCCAACCAGTGCAATATACCTAGAACCTTTCAATGGGTCGCAGGACCCAAAGCCATTATATATATTCTGAAATCCAAAGGGCTCTGAAAAATGGCAAGCTTTTTGGGGAGCTTATCTGGAAGCAAAACCAGCGTGACCAGAACTCATTTGATGGTGCACTTCAACGAGAAGACCTAAAGCTATGTATGGGTTTTACATATCCCACCTGATGGGAATCTTCATCTGTTTCACTGCAGGATATTAATGTGTTTGATCACAGGTTTATGTGCAGTGTTACATAATATAGACTATAAGCACTCAGTTATCTTTGTAAGAATTCTGTTTTCTATAGCACATCTGGCCTCATGGGGTTTGCATAAAGGACTGTAATCCTGTACTGTGTTTGCTGTTTGGGGCTGAATGTGCTGGCTTCACTCTTCCTTAAGAAATAAGGCTGATGGCTGTTTTCTCGCCTTGTGAATGGAGCAGGATTTCTTTTCTAGGTGCCTGGAGCTTCTGCAGAGCAGGATCTGGATCTGACACGTCTGTCTAGCTCACATGTGTGAGTGCTTTGTGATGATGAAGCTTCTTCTTGTTCCTTCCCAGACAGGGCACAACCTTGGAGAAAGGTAGCATGAATCTGGGTGAAACTGGGTTCCTGTTTTGTTACCAATCAGTGATTGGCAATGGGAATTAAAGGGAAACATCCTGATGATGGGCCAAATGAGTGACTCCAAGCCACATCAAAGACACCCCCTGACATTTTAGTGATAACAGAATCCTCTGTGGTCCTGATCCGATAATGTGTCTCAGGGCAGTATGAAAGCCGTCAAGAGCCTGACAACTCAAAACAGTCTTGAGTTGGGATCCTTGCTCCATCACATGTAGACTGGGCAACCCGTTCCTCACCGTAACCCACAAGATCTAGCCTAGCTCATGACAAATTTACTACACAGTTTTCATCATAACTTCTTTTATTAGGGACAAGATGTCTAGTCTGCGATCTTGGGAAATTCCTAACCCAGTGAATTCCACAGCTCTCCTCTGTCAAATCTTGTATTTTCTGCTCCCCAAGCTTTTAACACACAACTTTGAGGGTGAAGCACTGGGCACCGGTTTAGAAAATCTAGGAGAATCCGCAAGATAAACATACTTTTAGGGGCTTCAGGGACTAGAGAGATGAAGGATGTAACCTTCTCCCATCACGGGACCCTTTGTATCGGGCGAGGTTGAGCACAACACAGCCCATTCCTGACCAGAGCAGCTCGACTGGCTCCTTCTGCTTCTATATCGGGGCCTCTGGAACTTCTCAGGAGGGCCTTGCAGAAATTGGAAGGTGGCGGTGTGGCCTCCTCTTCTTTCTTCCAGGATCCACCACCTTGCTCTTGGACACGGAGGCACGACATGGGCATCTTCAGTTGGGTACCAGCTGAGCTTAAAACTTGGCTCCTGGGGAAGCGGGGATTAGGTGTTTGGGTGTGGGACTGTATGTTTGGGGGGTGATTTAAATGGCTCTGGAACTTGAGGCTGTTACAGAAAATACCCAAGCGGCCCAGATCTTTTCACTGAAATCTAAAGCGCCATGAGAAAGGCTATCATTGGCTAGGCTCCCAGGTCTTTCAAACAAGCAAAAAGGTGGGGGTGCAAACCCCGCCCAAGCCCCAGACGGATGGAGCTGGCACCAAGGACTTCTGGTCAACCCCAGGACAGCAGGCCAGGCACGTCAGAGGGTGCAGGAGCGCAGCGGCCCACCGCCTCCAGGGACCCCGGGTCGGAATTAGGGTCCAGGTGGGAAGCAGACGCGGAGCCGGGGAGAAGCACGAGCCGAGGAGAAGAGTCTAGAGAGCTTAAATCCGGGAGAAGAGGCACAGTGTCTCCGGGCGGAGCGGATTTCGCCTTGCGCGTCCAGCGCACGGCCGGGCGCCTTCAGAGCCCGGAGCCCGGCGTCCTCTCCGAGGGGGCGCACTGGCCACCCGCGCCGCGCCCTTTGTCCAGCGCCACCTGCCCCTTCAGCAGCGTCAAGGAAGGGTCTCCGGTCAAGGACTGGGATCTACGGCCATGGCCGAGGCCACAGAGCCGGAGGGGGGCGCCCCGGGTCCCCAGGGGCCGCCCGCGGGCTCGGCGCTTCTGGCGGAGAGACTAGGCGAGCAGGAGGCCGCCGGCCCGGAGGCGGAGGGGGAGGAGGCCGGCGAGGGCGCCGAGGGGGCGCAGCGGGCCGAGGGGGCGGACGCAGCCGCGACGGCCGCGGGGAAGAAGGGAGAAGGCGCGGGGTCGGCCGGAGGGCGCGCGGGCGAGCTGGCGCCGGGCGCGGGCGGGGACGTGGGGCCCGAGACGCAGGGCGCGCGGGCTGCGCAGGGCGAGGCGGAGGCCGGGGAGGGCGTCCCTGCGGGCCCCGAGGCACCCCCGGGAGGGGAAGCGGCGAGCGGCGCGGAGCAGGTGGAGGAGGCGAGCCCCGAGCGCGGCGCGCAGAGCGAGGCCGCGGAGGAGGCTCAGGGGGAGCCCGGGGACCCCGCGGCTCCCGAGGCGGAGGGGGAGGCGGAGCGCGGGCCGGAGGAACCGGGAGGCGGTGCGCCCGGGGCGCCGGGGGCAAGCATGGACGCGGAAGGGCCGGAGGGAGGGGCGCACGGGGCCCAGGGTGAGCCCCGGGACGGAGGGCACCGCAGCCCCCAGCCGCAGGCGGAGGCGATGGAGGCCGCAGTGGTGGAGAGCGAGGAGCACAGCCCCGGGGAGCTAGCGGCGGAGCCTCGGGGTGCAGCGGGGGAGGCGGGGACCCCCAGGGGAGAGGAGTCGGAGGAAGCGGCTCCCGGGGAAGGGAGGGCAGACGCTGGCGAGGACGGGGACCAGAGTGGGGCCCAGGAGGAGATGGAAGAGGCAGAGAAGGAGAGGCGAGAGCAGGGTCTGGAGGAGCCAGGCCAGGATGCTACAGCCGGGAACGAGAAGGAGCCCCTCGAAGGCAGCGCGGATGGGGAGGCGGCCACGCCGACGGGGGCCGCGGAGCCGGAGGCCGAGCTCAGCAACCACCTGGCGGAGGAGGGCAGCGTCGAGGGCGGCGACGAGACTGCGGCGCGAGTGAACGGCGGCGGGGAGGACAGCGAGGCGTCGGAGGAGGGGGCCCCGGGGCAGGAGCACGACATTACTCTCTTTGTGAAGGTAAAGCTAGCTTCCTCCAACTCCCGGGACGCTCCCTCCCATCCCTAATCTTGGTCTTCCAAGGGGGAAGCACCGCGAGGGTGCCTTAATGTCACTTCTGCTCACGGGAGGGAGGTGGGACAGCCTGGGGTTCATGGAGAAGAGTAAAGGCGGGTTTGGGGGAGGACAGGATGGTTTGGAAGCAAAGAAGTTGGAGTGGAAGTGAGGGGAAAGGGGGATGTGGGGCCAGCATCCCACTGTCCTTTGTCCTGAAAATCCTAACTGGCCATTCTAGACAGGAAGTTATTAAAGAGTAAACTTTAAAAAGAAATAAAAAGCGACACGCCCTTATTGATGTTCAAAGCAATTTCTGCCGAAGGAAGCTCGAATACTTGAATTGAAAAAATGCAAACAAGTAGGTTGTAAGGTGAGAAATGTGCGTGCTTCCAAAATCCCAGAGGCCCAGAGCTGGCCAACGTTTTCAGCTCCAAAAACGTATCCCACTTTGGTAGAATCGATGAGATATGTTTGGGAGAAAGGTGGAAGTTTATTTAAATATTGTAATGTTTAGTGGACATTTTAACATTTATTTTGGAAGAATACAAGACGGTGGTGACTTGAACATCATCTGCCTTTGTGTGCTATTTTCCACCTTCCTTCAAATGGGAAGAGAGCCATGATTTTGTTTAAGAATCTGCACAGACGTGACGGAGGAAGTATTGAGTTTAAGTCGGCATTTCTACAAGGTATCTAAAATGAGGGGCAGGGCCCAGCGGCAGCTCACGTGAAGATATTTGTTAAAAAAAAAAAAAAAAAAAGACCTGCTTTCTGAAGACCTTTGGCCAGACCGGGAAAACAGCAGATAATAAGGTCAAGAATGTGCATTGCATGTTGGATCTTAATCCTTCCAAAATACTTTCAGGCTTGTAGAAGCCAGTTATGACCTAAAACTCCTTGACTGAAATGTAAGCAAATTCTAATAAGCAGAAAACGAAATGTTCCCAAAGTGATTAACATCAGAATTTCAAGAAGTGTTTGGGTGGCAAAGGAGTTAGAGAAGAAAGGGCACGCGTTACTTTGCCCGTGAGAAGGTGCTGTTCTGAGCAATTTTTAAGACCCTGAGACATTTTAAGATTCTGTGTTGGGACGTAACCTGAGGGGACGACCCCCAGGAAGCTCACTGGGAGCTGGGAGTCTGCAGGGCCCTTAGGGGAGGGCGAGAGCTGAATACGCGGCTGCTGTGTGTGCCCCAATCTGCTCCTTGGTTTAAGAAATTTCCCGTTTCTCTGCTCGCCTGGTTACGTGATTCCAGCCTCTTGTCACAGTTTTGAAATACAGCTTCCGAACTAGTCTCTCTGCTTCCATTTTCGGCTTTCTTCCACCTAGTTCCTTCGCAATAGCCAATGAGCTAGGAATAAAAGATCTGATCATTTTGTTTCTTAGTGTAAAATTCTTCAGTTGTTTGTGGCAGAATTTCAGATAAATCCACATGCCTTAGCCAGGCCACAAGCCTCCTCATGATGTTATTCCTGCCTCTATGACATTCCCTGGGCGTCCCCACCCTTTGTCACCTGTGGTACTGCTATGCCAGTGTAGCGAATTACTTACTTTTCCTTGAGAGAACCACATTCTTTCCTGCCTTGAAATTTTTTAAGTGCCCTACCCTCTGCCTGAATCGAGCTTCCTCCCCCTTGCCCCTCCCTCGACCCCCTGCCTGGTTATCTGCTGTGTGTCCAAGATTCAGCACAGCGTCATCTCCTCTGGGGAGCCTTTTCCAACCCCAGTCTGGGTTGGGTGTCCCTCTGTTAAGCTCCACTCATACACTCTGCATGCTGCATCTCTTCCCTTGACTGTGTGCAATTCATCTTATATCTCTGATGTGGAGCCCAGGTCTGGAACGGGATGAAGCTTTGAATGGGTAGCTGCCTGCATGAGGTAGTATACTGTGGTATCAATAGCACGGACATAGGCCAGTAGGTCTGGGATCAAATCCTGGCTCTGCTGCTTTCTTGCTGTGTGACCTTGGGCAATTACTTAACCTTCCTGTGCCTTTGTTGCTTATGGTTAAAATAGGGACAATGACAGTATCTACCCTATGAGATTGTTGTGGGGATCCAAGAATTAGACAGTATAAAGCACTTCGAACTGGCTTGAAATAAACATAGTATAGTGTGGGTTCTTATTGTTACGTCTACTCTGCTCCCATCGACTTTCATTGATTTTGCAAGAAACAATCTCCTTCCTATTCCATCCCTGAAACTTTATTAGTTTTTTTTGAGGGCAAATCTCTCTAGGTACCTAATTACCTCCAATCTTGGGGGCTAAGAGTGTTGTGAAAGTAAAAACAAGCCGTTTTCTCAGATTCTGCGCAGGGGTAGTTCGTGTCAGCAGAGGCAAGAGGCAGGGCGTGGAGAGCGTATCCGGAATGTTGTGCTCTGATGATTGGCTTGGTGCTCAATCCTTGTCTTTTTTTTTTTCTTTAAGGAAATAAACAGATCTCGAAATAGTGAGATTAATTTTCAAGCAACTACTGCTTGATATGACTTCTGAGGATCCTTTAAGAGGTGCCTCATAGGTGCATCTCACTTTCTTCTTATCCTACTCATGATTTTCTTTAAAAAACAAAACAGAAGACTTCAAAACAGAAATCAAGCAAAAGCTCTATAGACTGTTATGTATTTTGAGTTTTTAATACTTGATTTAAAATCTTTAAATCAGTTCAAAGTAGGATTTTTTTTTTTTTGCCAGATTTAGACCTTTCTACCTTCTTTCTTTGGCCTCCACTTTATTTGACTCTGTATTCCATAGTGGACACCTGACCTTCTAGGTTTTGTAAACATGTCAAGGCAAGTGTGTCGTGGTGGGTTTTCTATGCCATCGCTGAAGTGTATATTCACACCACTGTTCTTTAAGGAGAGTACTGCATGTTCTTCTAAACATTCTCCTAGCCTTCATAGGACAGCCTGGTAAACACAGTTTTAAATTCATTAGCCCATATTCTATTTGTGAACTTTTACATTTCTTCCTATTTTGAAATAAACATGTTGGTTACAAATATACCAGAAAGTAATGACATATGGCCCAGTAACACATAATAATAAAATCTACTTCTAATTTTAGCCACCCAATGGTTTTATAGTCCCCATCTTTATGAAAGTTATCTTCTTAATTTGTCATTTTGTTTTATTCTATAAGTAGGCAAGAATGTATTTTTGGGTATAAAAGAGCCAGAAACGTCTAGAACAGGCCAAGGAAAACCTCCTTGAATTATCGTATGGTAAATTAATTGCTGATTATGCTAATTTTTAGTTTTGTTTTCTCAAAGAAGTGTTAATTACTTGTCATCAAATTATAGGGTAACCTTGCAATATATTAAGAAAGATCCTTTTCTTCTTTACTCATAACAACAAGGGGCAGCAACATAATAACTTCATAACAAAATGACAGACAAAATACCAACAACAAAGGATAAATTAAGGACTTCAGCAGCTGAGGGGATTTTGTCACCAAGGAAGTCTTGCTTACAGGTTTCGTTCTTCTAATCCCGCCTGTATATTTGCAGGCAGGGTCTAGCGGTGGGACAGTCTGAGGTATGGATTTCCTGGCAAATTTCACATGACTTAAAAAACCCCAGCGTGACCAGTGAAGAATCCTGGGTGAGAGTCTAAGAATTTCGTAAGTTGTGTGTTGGACACCATACATTTGACTACAGACAGGTAATTCCTGCTGAGCTCTAGAGCTTGCATTTGCCATCACATTTGAGTTCTCCAGAGAGGTGAAATTGATGATGGAAGAAAGTAAAATCATGGCCTGTGAATAAGCATTATCACTCAAGAATGCACCCCTCCAAAAAATAAATAAATAGAGCCACCCAGGCGATGGCACACCACGTGGAGGGATGGAGGGATGAAGGGATGGCATACCACGTGGGGGCTGGGAACATGTCCCAGCATCTGACTGACTCCTGGTAGACCAGTAGGCTTTAGCTCTCTGTGCACACCTCCCAGGCAGAGAGCAGGTTAAGACCTGTTCTCTGGGGCTTGGTCTTCAAGGAGCTTGAAGGGAGATGTTATTTTCCTAACTGTGTGTGGACTATGTGTTCTGAAGGGAAATGAGCAAAGATGCATTTCTGCGACTTTCATTCTCCCTAAAAAATGACATTTTTTTGGTAATTTATTTTCTAATTGTCTTATACAACTTGCTCACAAATTGGATACATGAAATCATACAGGGTTGTTTGGGGTGGAAACCGAGGTAGAACGTCATGTTTTGCTCACCTCTTACACACATGGGCACACACATACACACTGGGAGTAGGGACCTCTCTCACCACACTGACTGAGACGTCTGGCATGGCACTGGCTCATGGGAGGCCCTCGATCAGTGCTTTTTGGTAATGATAGGTAGATAGCCAGATGGATGGATGGATAATTGAAGGCGACTCAGCTAGTGAGAAGCTGGACACAAGCCCTGTCCTCCACTGTCCCAGTCTAGTGTTCCTTGTGAAAGGGCTGGAGCTACTCTTCTCCATGAAGACTTCTTGGTAGCAAAGTTGGAAGATGCTAGAATCCCCTTGGGGCTGTGGAAATTTGCGGCTCTGCCCTGCCGTGTGTGCAAATCATCCTGCCCTTGCCTGGGCTGGTGGGCCGTGTGCACTGGACTCATAGGAGTAAGTGAGCAATTGTGTTTCACCTTCAGCTTGAGCTCCTCACATGGGGTCTCCTTTACCTCTTCGGTTTCACGTGGCCAGCTCTTTTCCATTCGGCCCACTCAGATATCCTACCTCCTTGAGCATCTGATGATCCACAGGAAGCCTTCAAAAACGCCACACAGGGTTCTTTCAGCATGGAAATTTACCCTGTTGTTTCAGATACACAGAAAAATAAAACCTAGAATTTGAAGGAGCGTGTAAAATCCAAACTCTGGTCCACATTTTAGGTTCAAGTGGATCACACTGCTCTAGATTAATCCATTAACTCAGCACACGTGGATTTATCACTGATTGTGTATCAGGCACTGTGCTAGAGTCTGGAGACACAGTGTCCCTCAGACTGACAAGGTCCTCACCCTTACAGAACTTACCATCTAGCACAGAAAACAGAGACTGAGCAATGTATTATATATATCAAGTGCATGGAACATCTCCACTGGGGTGAAACTTGCAGTGGGAGGGACCGTATAGTTTTTGCTCATCATTGTTCTCCCAGCCCCCAGCTTAGGGTCTGGCACACAATAAGCACCCAATTAATGCTGGTAGGAAGGGAGGATGGCTGACTCACATTTTTGCTGGCAAGAGCTTCAATTCCTCACCACTTAGACTCTCTCCATGGGGCTGCTCTAGTGTCCTCACAATATGGTGTCTGGCTCTCCCCAGAGAAGGGACTCAAGAGAGGAGATGCCATAATGCCTTTTATGACCTAATCTCAGAAGTTACTCAGTCACTTCTGCCTTATTCTATTCACTAAGTCCTGCCCTCAAGAAGAGTGGAATTAAGCTCCACCTTTTAAAGAGAAAGTCAAAGAATTTGTGGACACATTTTTAAAAATACCATGCCTACCTTTTTCTTTTTTTCCATAAAAAGTAGTACACTGAGTGTATTTTGGGTTACAGCGTGCTTTCTTTACTTAACAGCATATCCTAGAAATCATTCCCTATTGGTCTGTAGCTCTCTCACATTCTTGTTAAAGATTTCGTAGTTTTCTAGGGATATTTCTCTACAATCAGTTCCCTAAGGATGGATGCTTAGGTAGTTTCCTCTTTTTGATATGTTAAATGATGCTGTAGTGAATGTCCCCCGACAGATGTACAATCATACACGGAACTTAAATTCTTAGAAATGGTAGTGCTAGGGGAAAGGACATGCCTATTTAAGATTTTGATAAGCTTTATCAAATTTCCTCTTCAAAGAGGCTATCCAAGTAGCTGTCCCCTGACACGCTATGAGTGCCGTGTTTGCCTCCCCAACCTTCCCCGCTCAGTGTATTACCCAACTTTTTGAATCTAAGAGATGAAAAAAGATGCCCACTGTCATTTAATTCACATCTATTTTAGTATGCATGAGACTGAGTATACTTTTATATATTTAAAAACTGCTGGTGTCTGTTTATGTGAGTTGGCTATTTATGCCCTTGGCCCATTTTTTAAATTGCCTTTTCGCCTTATCCTTCTTGATTTTTATATTAAGGAAATTTGAGCTTTGTTGGTCATATGAGTTGCATGTATTTTTATGGGGCCCTTTTGACTATTTGTCCTGGAGCAATTTATCATTTTAGTCTTAGTAATTTCTTCTAATTGATGCATGGGAAAACAAATCATAGATTGATAGCGCTTTTAGAAACGTTCACTTCATTTACTGGAATCTTTAAATTCTCTGTTTTGCTTTATATTCTATAATGTCCTAAATCCTAGGGGATTAGGTATTTCAAGTCCTGCCTTTCTCCTTTTCTTTTTAATTAGCAGGTTGCGTTTTATGAAGCACGTGTCCTTCAGGATCAAACTCCTTCTTACATCTAAGAATTCCTGTTCAAAACAAAGTTTACAATGCATAGACAGCAGGATCATTTCACGCCCACACTGCTCCAGCTGAAAATGTAGCCTATCTCACTTTGATCTTGGCTTGCCGTCTACCAAAATGAATTTGATTCCAGCCAATAAAAACCATGGTGAAAAGTAATCATCTATGATGAAGTGATATCAAAATATTGTTTCCAAGGTTGTGTCTTCTAGCCAGATGTTCTGTTTATGCTCCCATCTGTTGAAAGAATTGACCAAGATTTATAGAGAATGATGACAAATCCTATTTGTAGAGGTCCGTGGGGCTGTGGAAGCCTACCCACAGCCATGTTTATGAGTGAGAGGGAGAGCTGAAATACACAGATAGCAAAAGTTGTTTGGAAAGAAAATTTGAATCCTTTGAGAGGGTAGCTCCGTGGAGAAACACAGAACATGTTGACGTATACTTACTCAGTCTGTGAGGGTAAATCTAATCTTACATATGCACGCAAGAAATCATCAGGTTAAAAAAAAAATCTCTTATTTTTACTAGGTTTGTGGACTCTGCCCCCAACTCACCATTTCTCTTCCCTTCTGCACTTGGCTATCCATGTGAGAGTTGACTGCTTTGATGTGGGGAGGTCTTCCAAACTGCCAACTGGTGTTTTGGACCCAAGTGGCTATTTAAAGCAAATATTGAGTACCTGTCATGTGTCATACATTGTGCTTGGGGTTGAGGTTACAACAGTGACAAACACAGCTCCTGTGTTTCTGGAACCTTAAGCCTAGAGAATGATCCAGAAGGAACCAATTATAATACCGTGTGAGGCAGGGGAGCCCAGGGGTTCCTGGACGGGTGGGAAGGGTAGGATGGCAGGCTGGGCAGTAACCACCTTAAAAGGCAAATTTGACCTCTAGCTCTCCGACTGCACGGGCTCTGCCCTTCTGCTGCATTCCCCTCTATTTGGCAGATTGTGCTGTGTGCCAGGGATGGGTCTATGAATGATGGCAACGTAAAGCGAGGCTACTATAGAGAGTGGAAAAAACTGGGTGGTCAGTTTTTAATGATGTGTTTTGCAGAATGTAAATTTTATAATCCCATAAATTCTTTCCATCTAAGCCAGTAATGCCTCACCAGTCAGACTGCATTTACAGACATTAGCTTTTTTCTGAGCACAGTCATTGAACAACTATTAAAGTACTGTGCATGTTGAAAATCACTTTTACCTTTCCATTTCTACAGCAAGAGCCTATAGTAAGGAGTACAGTTGAAGACCAAAATGGGGGAGAGTGACAAAGGTTGCTCAGTGGTGTTCAGCTGGAGGATGGGCTGGTCTGAGGGCTCCAAGACAGCTTCACACACTTGTCTGGCATCTTGGCGGCGTGGCTGGAAGGTGGCCTCAGCTGGGACTGACAAATGGAGACCCTACAGGCAGCCCCGCCAGCATGGGGGCCTCAAGATGGTCAGAGAACAAGGCAGGAGCTGCATAACTTTTTAGAATGAAAACCACACAGCATGGGTCCCACCCTACTCTACTGGTTACCAAGTGTCACAAAGGTCAGGCCAGGTTCAGAGGGGGCAGAATCAGAGCCCGTTTCTCAAAGGGAGGAGCGTCAAAGACTTTGCAGCCATCTTGAATCCACCACATTATATGATTTCAGGGTGTGCTGAAATGCTCAAATCATTTACTTGTAGACGCAGTTCTTTGCTAACTTGAACTCGTTTAAGAAAAGTTTAGCAGTGCCTAAAAGCAATGGAGTTATTTTATTTTGTATTCATCGATGGGCAGAGCAATGTATCTGCAGGACTTACCACAGTACATCTTAATACCATACAAACACCATATAAGCCGTAGTTCACAAGCACAGAGGGCCTTGAGCCAAGATCTGGGCCACTCCATATGCCCTTTCTATGGTCATTTCTTTGTTGTCCCTAAGGCGCAGCCATTTATTCTCACAAAGGAGAAGCAATACAGTGGTGATTAAGTGATTAGGGAGACACTAGGCTCAGTGCCCCCTTTTTGTTTCTGAGTGTTCGAGTTCAGAGCTGCCCTGAAGGAGAGTTGGGTCTCCTTTGATAAAGCTGTGGGATTCTGCCTCCGGCTAGCGGGACTCTGCACGAGGGGCCAGCTGCTGGGAGAGGAGAAAGCCTCAACCCATTCTGGCTTTATGTTTGTATTTTTCTAAACCTCCTGTGGGCTTAGGATGCTGCAGTCTGGTAGGAAGAACCTCACAGGACCCCTAGCGGTGCCCCCAGTGTGGTGTGGGGATGAGGAATCAGGAGTCATCCCTGGGTGGAGGCACCCCAGGGGTTCTGATGGGGCCCTTCGGACAGTGGCCACGTGCCTGCCTAAGACTTCCAGCATATCCCAGCTGTCAAGTGCTTTGAAGGCTGCACAGAATAAAGGTGTTGTGGTCTGGACATCCAGGGCCACCAGCCTTTCTCCCCAAATGAGGAAAATTAACACTTTTCTGGTGCTCTCGGTGTCAGGGCCTTGGAGGCGGTGAGTTCAAAGACTCTTGGAAAGACTTAATCTCTCCCCCAACTTTGCTCCCTTTGTTTGACCTCTAGTCCCATAAACGGTCAGACTGGATGAAGGTTTGGGTTGCACTCAAGGGCTTCTTTGTGTCATTTAACTCCCCAAAGAGAGAATTCCATATTTAAGAAAACTCAGAGGTGTTAACACATCAGCTATGGATGGGGGCCTTTTTTGTCATCTGCCATTTTGACCGATATGTTATGATTCTTTGCATCATAAACGGCAGCAATAAAGTAAGATTGCTCTGCCAGTCTGCTGATATTGAGATTTGCTGTAGTAAGCCCGGCAGATACACTTCTCTGCCCATCAATGAATACAAAAAAACTCTCAAAAAAACAAAAAACCTCCATTGCTTTTAGGCACTGCTAAACTTTTTTTAAACCAGTTTACATTAGTAAAGAACTGGATCTATAAATAAATTATTTGAACATTTCAGCACACCCTGAAATTCATATAATGTGGTGGATTCAAGATGGCTGCAAAGTCTTTGACGCTCCTCCCTTTGAGAAACGGGCTCTGATTCTCCTCCCTCTGAACCTGGCCTGACCTTTGTGACACTTGGTAACCTGTAGAATACGCTGGGAGCCATGCTGTGTGATTTTCATTCTAAAGGCTGTGCGGCTCCTGCCTTGTTCTCTGACCATCTTGAGGCCCCCATGCTGGCAGGGCTGCCTGTATGGGCTCCATTTGCCAGTCCCATCTGAGGCCACCTTCCAGCCACCCCACCAAGATGCCAGACAAGTGTGTGAAGCTATCTTGGAGCCCTCAGACCAGCCCATCCTCCAGCTGAACACCACTGAGTGACCTTTGTTAATGTCACATGGAATAGAAGGACCACCTAGTCAAGACTTGTCTGAATTCTGGACTCACAAAATCATGAGATTATAATAAAACAGCCTTTGGCCTGCTAAGTTTGGGGTAATTTGTTACTTGGTAATGGGTAGTTGGGACATGTGGCTTATGTCTCTCCTAAGCTGGTGAAGTCTATGGAGGTGGAAAGATAGGACCAGGTGAGAGGTCCGGAGTGCTTTAAAGCAGTTCCGAGACTGGGGGCCGGTGCACAGGAAGGAGGGCTCTGTGGCCGGCTCTTCCATTCGGTGAGCGACTTTTTCCCCCTTGAGTCTCTATAGGGATTGGAATATTCTCAGTCCTTCAAGAATGTACACCACTAGGGTATATGAAAAACAGGCTGCATCATTAAACAGCTTTCCAGAACAAGGTGTTCCTTTGTTGTAATAATTCCTTGTGAGAATATTACAAGGAAATAAGCTTTTCATCTCCATGTAAAGCCTTCAGTTGGTATCAGGCCATATTATTAAATAAGGATTAAAAATGGCCCTGGCATTTTAACACATAATTCGTATATGAGGATAAAGAGCCAGTTTCCTTTTATTCATCCGCATTCTTCTTATGACTCGGTCCCACTCACTGTGACAATGGACACTAACATAACCAAGCCTCTGGCCAGAATTTAAAGCTAAGAGCAGTATGCTTCAATGGTCAAGCTATGTGGATCAACGGTAGTGAGCCAGCTAATCCATCTAAAAATACATCGATTGTTAGGACAGTTGAAAAGAATAAATACTATACATACTTGGGAACATATTTAGGATTAATAGGCTTTTTGAAAAGTTCCTATCTATGTTTCAAAGTTTTAAGATCTAAAATTTCTTAGGACCTAGGTGTAATGATGGATGATATTGTTCTTAACTTTAAGGAGATGGAAGAGAGAAAAGCACGTTTCAAGATAGAGCAGAATCCCCTTTGGGGCCTGGAGTGAGGACCCTAATGAACACATTTGACTGAGGACGTGCAGACAATGAGTCCAACTCTCCACTCCACTGGGGAAACACGGCCTGAACCATTGACTGGGTATGCACGCAAAGTCAATCTAGAAAGTGCTATCAACTGTGCGGGCTTTCATTTATTTAAGGAAAACACACTCAGTTTGTCTTTTCTAAAATAGACGCTGCAATTATGATACATTTTTCCTCTACAGGCTAACACAAAGTGTGATGCATAATATTTGTGTCAGGGGATATGCCAGTCGAATAACAATGAACAACAGCAACAAAGAGATGACAATGAAGGGCATGGCAGCCTTTCCCTTCGCTGCTCCTGAGTGCGGCAAAAGAGAAGATCTGTCGGTTTGATTCAATCTGTGAGGAGCCTCCTTTCTGGCTCTGGGTTTTGTTGGTTGTTGGCTATTTTGTTGTTCCTCTGGAGGGCAAAAGAGGGAAGATAAGGAACGGAAGGCTAGGGAGCCAACTGGGTGGTTTCCTGTCCAGTTAGGGTTCCCTCTGCCTTGCAGAAAAGTTAAAGAAACTGAGAAGCCTTACAGATAGTCTGCACTGCGTGGGAGTCACGGCGAAGGGGCCTCTGGAATCTTTGGCCCGTTACCTGCAAGCAGCCCCGTACAGCCCTTTCTGTTGACCTTGGCAGTTACCCTGCAATCGGTGGTGTTAACAGGAGTCCAGCAGGGAGGGCATGGTCTGGCTGTCTGCTCTCTTCCCCATGGGCCCTCGTCCCTCCCAACTGCAGGATGGTTTGTTCCCCCATCCCACCCAACAGGGCTCCATTCTGCATCTCACCAAGAGGTGGGGATAAGACCAGTGAGAATTCCTACTTTGCTGAAACAAACTATAGAAGGAGGAGGAGGAGGGGGAGGCGGGGAGGAGGAGGAGGTGACGCTGAGCTGAGAAAAGCTAGGGCAGAGGGTGCAGGGAGAAAGCTGATCCGCCTCAGTCAGTGGTGTTTCTCATGACTGATGCAATAAAACTGGTTTCCCTCAGTCTCTATGGGAGACTCAAAAGTAGGAATTCCAGAATTCGAGCAGGGCTATCGAATTCTAACGGCTGCAGTGTCAGAATCTCCCCAAAGAAAAAAGCTTGCCTGCATTCCTTGCCCCTTCCAGAAATTGTGAAATTAGTTAAGAACTGAGCACATTAGGGACTGGCGCTCTCTGTCACATTTCTATTGCTTTTTCCCCATGTCATCTCTGTCACCCGCTCAAGTGGTTTGTATATCCTGTAGAACACTTGATCTTTCATAGGGCGCTCCTCCTCCAGTTTTCTGGTTGACTGGGCATTTCTATAAAAGGGGTTCCTTTAGCTTTTGGCAAAGAAAACGATGTTCAGTTGTATCATTGTTTCATGGGAAAATCAGCCAATATATCAATTCACCTCACATCATCTTTCCCAGGATCGAAGCTTCCTTATTAAGAACGTTCTTCCCCTAAAGGGTTTCAGTGGGGGATATTTCAGTAACAGAATTTTTTTTTTTTTAATCTGCAGTCCAAGTTTTCAGAACTATAAGTCTACAGCATGCCTTATTTAGGTGAATTAGGTGAATTAGCTTTTCAAGGTTTGTAGGGTATCATTTAAGTTCTTACTTCCTGCACCAATAGGATCTGAATGCAACATGCATCTGAATGCAAAAAAAAAAAAAATGCAGAGAGTTAAAAATATCCTGAAATTATTCAACTTACTCACAGAGAATAATGTGTGATGTGAGTCTTGGCTCTGTATTTCTCTAACACTATCCACTGTAGGAGGGGTTTTGGAATGTTCTCAACTCCACGGGTACCCTGAAACTGGGTCAGGAATAAAGTGTGTGAAATTCTGGAAGCCAACTCTTCTCTGAGGGGGCCTCTCCTCTTGCTCCATCGTCTCTGCCCCCTCGACCCTGAAGATGTGTTGACACGTCAGAAACACTGAGTGTTTCTGTTCACAGTGGTGGAGAGCCTTGATGTGTTTTGGGCATCATCGCTCGATTGACTCATGTATTCATTCACTGATTCAGCAAGCGTTAGTAAGCATCCCAAATTTGATAGAAGAAAATCTTAGATTATTTTTGCACAATTTTGTCTTTCATAATGAGGTTTTGTGTTTCTTGGTTTGAGGGGCCTGATGTTTTATGCTCTTTTCACTCTCTTGTCTTATTTTGTCAAGTAGACGTTTATCAAGTAGACTCACAGATGAGACAGTGCCCACCAAGCTGCCCTCAGCTCCTTCTTCTCCTGGTGTCGTTAGAGGGTCTCTGTGATCCCGGTCACATGGATGATATGGATTTGGATGCAGATGGGGTCCAGGGAATCAGAACAAGTCTGGTTTAGCTGGTGCCCGAGAGTGGGCTAGACGAGCTGAGGCATGTAGCCCCCTTAGGGTCAGAAATACCTAAGACCCAGCAAGTCGTCTTCCTTTAAATCCCCTGAACGCTCTCATTTTCGTATTTGTGCGGATGACTTTATTTCAGCCATAAGTGAACGAGAGCCCCACAGAGGCATGAAAATAAGGCGTTGGCTTTTATTCCAGTAGGGACTTTCTTTCCATGAACTCAAAGCACTTTTATAAAGTTGGCTTCAGTGTGGAGTGGGACAGCTCCCCCGCGGGTCAGAGGGAGAGCAAAGGGCCACTGTGTCACCCTTCCCCTGCCAGAGGGAGCGTTTGCCTGCACCCCCATCTCGGAAGCCCCCGTCCCCCTTGTTTCTTCCATGTGGGAGAGGGGAGAGCCACAAGAAGGGTCTGGATTTCTGGGCTCGCCAGCTCCTCTTGGTTTCTCACTCCTCCAGGGGTCGTGGTCAGACCCACTCTGAGGAAGAACTTGTTAACACTCAACACACGACCCCACAGGTGTGAGGCAAGGAGCTTGTCGCAGAGAAGCCCAAGTTAAGTGTTGGGGACTTGGCTGAAGAGTGATATTTCCCTTCGGGGATTGGGAGGTGGGTGTGAAACAAAACCAGAGACTGCTTCCAAGGTGTTTAAGTTCCAAAGCACATGCCCTGCATCACGCCATGCATTCTGAATATTATTTTCTATGATCATTTTCTACCAATTCTGATTTCGGGTCCTCTTTCTTATGTGGAAGGGGCTCTAGCATGCTTCTTGTTTGTTGTGTCAAGGGATTTGAAGTTCTTCTTCCTTTTTCTGAAAACTGTCTGGGACTGGGTTGACGTTGGTGTCCCTTAGTATTGCTTGGCAAAATTCCAGGGGCGCTATCCCCCCAGTGTAGACTGGAACATGAACACGCCCATGACGTTGTGCCACGCAGTCATCTGGGGACTTCTCTGGGGACTGCGGCTCCTGGAGATTTTTCTTTTGGGTTCACTTTCTTAGGTTTGGCAAAAACTTTCAGACAACTCCATTTGCTGGCTCCGATGTTTCCCTGAATGCTTTATCATTTTTGATTCACCTTCAACACGGCGTGAAATGATGTCCTTCTCTCCCTGATACCGTCCCAAGTGCTCACGTCTCCGTTTATGAGCCATCCTCATTCTAGCTCTCCAGTTTTGAGGCAAGACAAGTTTCTGCTTCCTTATTCCTATGAAAGACTGTCCAATTATTTCCCCAGTCTATTTCCTATAGAGGGATCACGGGAGCTTGTCGGGGGTTCCAGGAGGGGCATCCAGATCCTCATATGCTCCCAAACAAAGGGCAGATTTCCTGGGGGTGAGGCTGGGGTTGAGGGCTTCTCTGGTCCCGCTCACAGCTTGTGATGGGTGAGGGCAGAACACGGCCTGGAGATCCTCTGGGGATTGGTGGCATCCACCCAGATCCCAGCCAGATTGTCTACACATTCCATTTTCTTTCTGAAATAGAGAGCACTTGTCTTTTCCTATTTAATGACCTACAGGCTCCCTGGTGTAAAACATTTTCAAGTTATTCTCTTCAAAAACTAACATTTTGCTGCCTCATCTCTGCGTTCCAGCTTTCCAAGCCTTCCTTTGCCCGTTAACATAAACGTGAAATACGGCAATTCTTAAGGAACTGGACCTGCCTAGGTTGGATTTAGGATAATAAACGAGCATCTTTAGAAAACCCCAGGTTCTCCTCCTGTGGTGTTGGTGGGTCCAGAGTCTCCATGAGGCAGATGAAGCGATTCATCCCCCTGACACCGGATTGCCACCGTTACAGTATGATTTGCAACAAATGAGGGACACTGGTTTCCGGGCCATTTAGTATAACTGCCCCTTTTGAAAACAGGAGCCTCAGAATGGTTTGCTCCTCGGCTGGTTTGTGGGCGTCTATGTGAAGCTGAGCTCGGGCTCACCGTCTTCTTTAACTAATGGGTCGGGGTTAGGGAATCCTGAAACAGGATAGGCCCCCCTCCTTCTCTTTTCCCAGGGGTGAGGGTGGGGAGGGAGTTACGATATTTGCCAAAAATGCATGTGGCACAGAAAAGACTTCCTTATGACAAAGCCTTGGCGTTAACCTTGACCTTGGCCAGCCACTTTGGTGCTTCTCCTAGTTTGGAGAGAGCTGATCCCCTTGGCCTTAGGCCACAGGCCTTCCCTGTTGCGTGGGTCACACCAGGCCATAGAATATAGTCCTGTAACTAACAGTGGGAAATGGGGGAAGGCGAAGCTTCCAGATAATCCTGTAACGACTGAAGTCTCTTGAATCTCTCCGTTTAAATTGCTCACATCTGCAGGGTGGTACTGCATGTCTCTGCTCGCTGACAAGGACCTTGCAAGTTCAGCACATTGATTATCCATGACCTAGGAACCTCCGGCCTTGCAAGGATACGGGACTACAAGGAAATGCAAAAGGAAACCTGATTGTTAAAACTGGGGTCGTTATACTCTTGAGCATAGTTCTAGAAAATTTTGTGATTTTCCTCAACGCCACATTTCTTTTTTTATTCCGACTCCAAATTTCTTGCTTTTGAAGCTTAAAGCCAACTTTGCCTCTTTGATACATAATACGATTTTGTGTATTCCTGATTGAGTCTTTTGTCTCCTTTCACCAGTGCAAAATGACAGGCTGGTTTGAGTCCAATGCTTGTGAAACCTCAGGTTTCAGTGTAGTAATGCAAGCTCAGCTTCGGCTCTCAGTGGCTGGGAGAAAAGGGAACAGCCTGGGAAATTAGCAAGCGGATGTAGCTTAGGTTTTTTAAACATGAAGATACAGGGCAAAGGATACCCAATTTGCATTTAAATGAAAAAATACCCTCCCTCTACGCGGCTGACCTGGGTGTGGTCCCATTGTGAGTTACGCAGTTGCTGCTTCTTTCCTTTACGAGTTTTGTTGTGCTGGGAGCTGTTCATTTGTTTGTTATTCTTGTTGGAAGTTGCAAAAGCCATTCGGGGATAATTCCATTATTCTATTAAGCAAGACAACAGCAGGAGAAATGGATTACCTAATGGACTAGAAATAGCTCTGTTCTATTTGTCCTTTAAAATCAAGCAAAAATTTTCAATGAACATGTCATCCATAGGATCTATTATGAACTTTAATTTAGAAAACCACATCTACTTAGTACCCTAGGGTGCTGTTTTTCAGTATACCACGTGATTTCGTTTTAGAATTTGAATCTCTTTCATAGCTATAGTGACCATCAGCGGTAATTAATATAGCTTCTCAAAAGCACCTTTAACCTTTTGGAAAGAGATCTGACAAGCATACTCTTACAAAATGAAATTTAATAAGACAAGAGTGTTCATCTGGCTTTGCCACTTCCTTAAACACCCGTAGGAAAGTGTAGAAAGAGTCCCCAAAATGGACCCTTTCATGTTGTATATGAGGAAATGGACAGACAGTGTCAACTTACAGGAAGGTTACAGGTTGCTAGGACTAGTGCAGTCTCCTAGACAAGAGTAACCACCACCCCTTGCCTTAACAGACTGTGGCTTTTTTCTAGACAATTCTCTGAGATTCAGGCTTTCAAGAGAGGCTGGCGTAGGCATTTTTAGACAGGTGGATTCTTCCAGATCTCACAAATCATATCACACAGGTAATTCCTGCTTTTCACCTGAAAGTTAACCACAAAGCCTCTGGTTTCTACCACCTTTCAGTATTAAAAGGAAAACTTTAAGAAATCCACAGTGGTCCTAAATCCTATCTCATAAGAATTCCCTCAATAACCCTTAAGGTATTTCTAATTATCTGACTAGTGTCAGTCTGAACAAAGAGTCGTACAGAATCCCAGCCTCTCATCCCCTATCCTGACCTGCAGGACTTTCCTAAGTTGGTCACGGAAACCGACCTGAGTATCTCTGAGGCATTAGACTTTCTTTGTAAATAGATAGTTCCAGGTCCTTAGCCTACTTAAAGTTTGTAAACACTGCAAGGAAAAATAAAGAGAAACCAGCTACCTGTTTTTTTGTTTCTTCAGGAAGCTACGTTATTTCTAAAGAATTTTGTGGAAGGGCCAGCAAATTCTTAGCAAATTGAGAAAGTTGAATTTGAACACTCTTAGAGATCATGAGAATTCTGTTTCATGGTGCACTGTGCCCACCTTATGGGGTGACCCTACTCTCCCACCCACCACGCTTCCTCCCACCTCTCCCCATTCTTTTTCAATGAAAGTCGGAAGTAATTTACAAATCTTCAGTTGTTATTTTCCCAACGAGAGCAAAGCATGCACATTTCGGCTGCTG